>NC_082701.1:7909060-8521560 GCF_949987515.2 Delphinus delphis
AGAACAAGAAGACCCCAGATCAGTCTACACAGATGCCGTGCTTGTGTCCTTAACCACCATAAAAACTGCCTCTATAAATGCTTTCAAAAAGGAGTTGTTGTCTGCGGCCCCATGGTGGGATATGTCTGTGTACACAGGGCGGGGAGGGGCACAGGCCAGCAGTTACCTCAGTTGGAGTGACCTCATTGCCGTAGTACACAGGCACCAAGTCGTCCTCGCCTATAGCGTAGGCCACATGCAGGGGGACTCGGGGCACGAAGGTGGCCCCGTGGAACAGGTCTCGATAGAGGCCGTAGTGTTCAGCCAGACGCTGCTTGTGGTAGGGGCCACAGGTCCTCTCCCACTCAGCCCTCACTGCCTCCAGTGGGATGCGTGCTGGGAAGGAATGATGCCAGCTGGGATGCAGGGTCAGGGCAGGGACACACCCAGGACCCTCTCCCCTGGGAAGGCTTACCTGTGCGGAGGCGAGCGGCCCGTTCCTCCTCCACATTGGCCCGCAGTGCCTGGAGGACCCGCTTCCGCTCCAACAGCTGTTGGGTCCGGCAGACCTTAGGTGCAGGCAACCCAATGTCAATCTTGTCTTTGGGATCTGGGGAGGGAAGGGGTGTTAGAGAAAGTAGGATCAGGTCTTGGTTAAGCTGCCTGTCCATACCTTTCCTTTCACTGGGCAAGCTCTGCTGCTAAAGCTTACCCTTTAATTCACAAAACTAAAATATACTGTGTAGCCAGCTTCACAGACATGAACAGGGTCCAGTTGCTAAGCAAATTGGATACAACCTGAGACTGATCCCTAAACCAGGTTACATCATCTGTCTCGGTCATGGGAAATCGAGGCGGATGGCCATCCCAATTATAGTTGGGGTCACCTTCAAGCCTGTTCACAGCTGGCCATGGACTCGCACCTGTGTACCTGGCAGAATTCAGAGCTGAAGCTAGAAGGAAAGAAGCACGTCTCACACTTAATGCACAAAACCACACAAGTCACCTGGGAAACTTGTTTAAATTCAGATTCTGAATCAGCAGTTAGCGTGGGGCCTGAGACTCTGCATTCCTAACAAGCTCCTAGGTAATGCCCATGCTGCTGTTCCCAGAACACACTCTGAGGAGCAAGACCCTAGAAAACTTTCAATCCAGCACCCTTTCCCATTTACATTAGACTATGACAATAAGAAACAGACACTGAGCCCACATCAAGAGTGATTTTAGTCTAAGAATTCCGATTAACCGTATCCTTTAATCCTCACAACGATCTTGTGACACAGACACAATCTTTTTATTTTATAGTTGAGGAAACTGAACCTCAGGGAAGTCACTCCCAAGAGATTGACTTGGGTTTAAGTAAGATTCCACACGTGTGCCCTTAACCATCATTAAAATGCCTTTATAAACGCTTTCCAAAGAACAAACTCCTTAAGTGTAGTCAGTCTCTCAGGAGCAGGGTCCCTGAGTCACCTTGCCCAGGGCTTTCAATTTAATTCAGCAAAGTATTGCACACCTACGTGCCAAGCACTGTGCGGGTGCAAGGATCCAATGGTGGTCAAGACAGGCAGGATCCCCACCCTTAGGGAGCTCATAAACTGGGAGGGAGGCTGCGAAAAGAGTCAGGATACGGTGTGGCCAAGGCTACATGAACAGTATTGTAGGAGCAGAGAGGGGCGTTCTAACCCGGAACTGGGCCGTGGGGAGCTGGTCAGGAAAGGGCTTTAGGTGTAGAAATATCCAAGGTGGAACTCTAATAATGAGAGAAGGGAATGTTCCAAAGTAGGGGGACCGAAAGGTGTGAAAAATCCTGGTGGGACTAAATCGCCACCGGTGCGCACGGGACCGCTGGCAGGCCCCCTCCCCCAAGCTCGGGGAGGACGCCGGCGGGGCGCCCCCGAGTCCCAAGGCGGCGGGGTCACCGCCCAGCTCCGGTCGCCCCGCACCCGACTCCTCTCCGAAATGCTCCCGGTAGGTCCGCCACCAGTGCGGGTCCCGCGCCTCCTGCTCCGCCCGGCGCCGGTAGCGGTCGAAGCTGCGGTACTTCTTCAGCCGCTCCAGGTTGCTCACGTCGATGACCTCGTTGGGCATCGGCCCCAGAGGAGCGGTCCGGCGGCTCAGGGCGGCTGCGGGCAGAGAGCGGGACGTCAGGCCGGCACCGGCCCGGCCCCACGGAGGTCGGGGGCGGGAGCTGTCTCGATCCCCAGGGTTCGGCTATACGGAGACCTCCAAGAGCCCTCACCTGAGGTGCTGAAGCCCCGCCACCTCCGACTCCCGTACAGCGCGACTCGCCACCAGGTCGCCGCCATCTTCCCCCAAGCCGCCGTCGCCGCCGCGGCTCCTAAGACCCGAAAGAGGCGGCCGCAGCAGCGCCTGAGCGCACGGCGGAAGCCCCGCCCTCAGGCCCCGCCCCAGCATCATAGGAGCCACGCCCCCTCCTAGCCCAGGAGTCTTACTTCCTGGGATCCGCGAGCTCCTCCCTCCGGGAGGTGGCTGCGGACCTCGGGCGCCCTGGTTCCGGAAGTGACCGGTGAACGGCGAGGCGGAGCTGCGAGCGGTCCGGACCCCTTCCCGCGTCCAGCCACCAGGGGGCGGCACAGACTGGGGACGGTCGGCCGGGCCCGCAGCCACCTCGGCTCAACGAGGTAGGCTCTTTGCGGGGCTCTGGGTGCTGCTCTCTCTCAGGGGTCACCCAGTCCCTGAAGGCGGCATCCTGAGCACCCCCGGCAGCACGGGCAGGGGAAGGGGTTGCGAGCAGGGATTCAGGAGTCCTCCTACTTGGGTTCAGATTCCAGATTGTGACCTTGCTGTCGCCCTTGCAGTTTCCTCATTTGGGAAAAAAAAGCACGTAGTAATAGTGCTTACCTCATAGGATTGTTGGAAGGATTAAATGTTAATTAACATATGTAAAGCACTTAACTGTGGGATGTGTGTTAGCTTTTGATCACCTCCAAGTTTTTGCCTTTGCCTAAACCTTTTCAGGGTTGTGTTGTTCTTGGGATTCAGTTCTAACAAGATGAAACTTGGTACCCCTGGTGATCTGGACCCGCTTATGCTCTGGTCCCTCTGTCCTGGAATTCAAGCTTCTGTGACACCAACCTTCTGTAACCCAGCAAAGGGCTCTTGTGCCTGTGATGCAGAAAGCCAGACTCTTGACACTGGATTTGCAGCAGAGTAGATTTATTGCAGGACACCACGCAAGGGAGTGGGAGACAAACCGCAGATCCACCCCAACTTGGTCTTTGAGTTTTGTTTTGTGGGGGGTTTTTTAGGGGAGGAAAAAGGAAGCTGGGGTTAATCATAATTTTTTGACATTTTTTTTTTAATATGGACCACTTTTAAAGTCTTTATTGAATTTGTTACAATATTGCTTCTGTTTTATGTTTTGGTTTTTGACTGCAAGGCATTTGGGATCTTAGCTCCCTGACCAGGGATGGAACCTGCACCCCCTGCATTGGAAGGCGAAGTCTTAACCACTGGACCACAAGGGAAGTCCCTACATTTCTTTTTTTTTTTTATTTTTTAGTCCCTACATTTCTTAATCAAAGTTTTGGGAATCCGGATATTTCTGGTTTACGACTCTCTGGCCAGGTAGTCCACGGCTTGGGGGTCTGTGAGCTCATCTTGCCCTGGAGAAACGGCCTGAGTTTGCACATGAATGGAGATATCTATAATAATAGCAATTTTAGTACATTAACGATGTTATCAACAGCAGCAGTTTTAGTCATCTGACTCTGGTTGATTACTGTTCCGTTAGCACAGGATTGAGATCAGAGGGGATAAGAAAGGGAATAAAGTTTTGGATAGAGAGATTAATCATAAACTCGGTAAGGGAACATGGTTTTACAGGGGCTCGGTTTCACATTTTTCACTTACTTAGCACTTTTCTCCCCCTGGCACCGGACCTTTGCACATGCTGTTACTTCTGCCTTGCACTCCTTACCTCTCCCCCTGTTGCTTGGCTACCTCCTAGACCCCGTGAAGCGGTCCCTCCAGGAAGCCTTCCCTGATGTCTCAACCAGGGCTGCTGACCCATTCAGTTGCTCTGGTAGTAGCAGAAGCTTGACCCTCACTTTCACACTGAAATGGCATGGGCGGGGCGGGGTCTCTTAATTCAGCAGGAAGTGGCCACACCTTGAATTTGGTTTTCATAAACAGCAACCAAACAGCTAAACTCACTGTCACTGCCAACTCACCCATCAGTGCACAGCTACTGTATGTTAAGGCCCGTAAGACCCAGTCATTGCTTATTTTTAATATTTTCATTTTTATTCAGATGTTACTTATTTTATTATTTTGGCCGCGCCGTGTGGCATGTGGGATCTTAGTTCCCCGGACCGACCGGGGACCTAACTCGTACCCCCTGCAGTGGAAGCGCGCAGTCTTAACCACTGGACCCCCCAGGGAAGTTCCTGGAGGCACTGCTTATTAATTTGTGAAATTCTGCTGATGGAAGAGCAGAGCTGAAGGTTGTGAGCAGACCAGGACTGTGCCTCAGGCCGGGAGGAGCACAGGGGTTCCTGTATGCTTAATGTCCTGCGCGTGTTTGAATCTGGCCTCCTTTGCTATTTTATCTTCTCCTTTGGTTTCTGAATCCTCTTCTACATGCCTCTAAACCCACCCCCACCCCAGCCTGCCCCTCTAGAAATGAAGACTCATGGGACCTCCAGGGCAAAGGCACAGGGCTTGCTAGTCAATCAGATGACTGTTATTTGTCCATTATTCCTTGCTTTTGAAAAACATTCCCGTTCTCTCGCTGCCCTAGAACCCTCTGAGAATGGGGCTTGCTGGGATTTTAACTGTTTGAAAATTGAAACTGTTTGAAAATTTTAACTGAAAATTTAACTGTTTGAAAATACCAGTGGATTCCCACTGGTATCAACTTGAGGCAAATAATAAACATGAATAACTCTTGAAACTGGAAGTATTAGCCCAGCCAGTGTCTTTGATCATCATTACTTTCCACCAATATTTCTCTTTCTACAGGGAACATCTGGGTTTATGACCTTGAGGAGTTGTTTATAATTTTGAAGGGAAAAAGAAAGATCAGCAGATACGTTAACCCTCACTCCTGTGTGCAGCCGTCTCCCACCTGTGGCGTGGGAGAACGTTAATGAAAAGGGGGTGTGTAAGCCACCTGCCACACCTCAACGCCAGTGACAGGGATCCAGAGCAGTTACAGGCACTGGGTAACGTGTCACCGTAACTAAGTGCCCGTGGAACGTGTCTACTTGGCTCTTCCATGGGCACCCAGTTGACCAAGACAGCAACCTGGGGGTCGTCCTTGACACGTCTTCCTTCCTGACCCTGCCGGCATGTCAGGCACCAGGTCCCTCAGTGCCACGCCCGGTGCTGTGCTGTCCCGTCTCCCCTATACCACGGCAGACAGCCTTCTGCCCGCTTCCCTGCCCCCACTCTTACCCCACTCCGGTTGGTCTGTTCTCCACCCAAAGCCACAGTACTTTTTCTAAAACACAAAGATGGTTCCACCCTGTTTAAAACCCTTCAATAGGGCTTTCCTGGTGGCGCAGTGGTTGAGAGTCCACCTGCCGATGCAGGCGACACGGGTTCGTGCCCCAGTCCGGGAAGATCCCACGTGCCGCGGAGCGGCTGGGCCCGTGAGCCATGGCCGCTGAGCCCGCGCATCCAGAGCCTGTGCTCCGCAACGCGAGAGGCCACAACAGTGAGAGGCCCGCGTACTGCAAAAACAAACAAACAAACAAACAAACCAACAAACCCTTCAATGAATACCCATTGCCCTGAAGATAAAAATTCAAACTTTAACAAGGTAAACAGAGCCTCGTCGACCTGCCCCCTAATTCTAAACTCATTCCTGTTGGGTCTCCCTGCACCCTCCCCCAATATGTGCCTGTGATCGCCCACATATCTGTCAGGTGACTGCTTAAATGCCAGCTGCTCCCAGGCTGTGCCCAACCTTAGACCCACCTCCGGCCCTTCACACAGGTGGGAATTCGTTAAGTGTGTGTTGAGAGGATTGAATTCCAAGCTTCAGCAAGGCTTCTAATGGGACGCGAATGCTTCCCTCCTCTGTGTGGGCACCACCCCACGCAGCGGCTTGGGGATCTTCTATGTCACAGAAGCACCGTGTGCAGCAGCTTTTCTAGAAGGAGCCAGCAGTGATGTGGCTGAGCGTCTGGGGCTTTGGAATCTGTCCAAGCAGAACTCAAATCCAGGTTCTGCTGTTTGCTGCGTCACCTTCGGCAGATTATTGAACCTCTGAGTCTCAGTCCCTTCATCTGTGAAGTAGGGGTGATAATCGCACCCTTCTCCTGCTTGTGGTCCAGCCAGGGGAGTATGGGGCTGGAGAGTTATTACAGCAAATAACAGCCCTACAGAGCAAACATTTCCAAGAAACAGGTTCAAACTCTGATGAGCCATGGCAGATTCTAAGAATCCAATCATTAAGAATACTGCAATTTAGGGAATTCCCTGGCGGTCCAGTGGTTAAGACTCTGAGCTTTCACTGCTGAGGGCCCGGGTTCAATCCCTGGTTGGGGAACTAAGATCCCACAAGCCTCATGGCCAAAAAAAAAAAAAGAAGAACATAGCAATTTAGTGGGTCCAAGAGGCTGTACATAAATGAGCTCCCTCTGCAAGCTGCTCTAAAAGAGCAGAGATGCACCTGTGCCCGCTCACACCCCACTCGGCACTACCCTCTCCTCCACCACCTTCCTGCTCCCCAGACGGTCCCCTCTGATGGGAGGTGAGAGAAGCCGCTCTAGAGGTTAATTGTGATTTTATTAGTTGAGTCCTTGGGTCTGCAGGAGACAACTACCAATCCTCCCACCCCTCTCCTGGCACCTCTCTGGCCGGCCTTGGCCCTCTGCCCACACGTGGAGAAGGGCGGAGCCCCCCACCCGGGACAGCAGCCGGGGTGCGGCCCCTCATGGTCCTCGGCACTCTGTATCCTCCAAGGCAGGGGCTCTTGCTCTGTCATCTTTGTTCCCACTGGCCGGGGTTTTGTGGCAAGTGAACAGCATGGAGAAAAGCCTTCTGTCCCTCCCCACACCCCACTGTCACCCGCAGCCCCCTCTTTGCCTCTGCGGAGCGCATTAGAAGACGCCGATGAGGCCAGCGTCTGTGCTGGTGAGTCCGCTGCCCCGGCAGCTGGGAACGAGGCGGGGGCTTTGTGCGCCGGCTTGGGAGCAGGAAGGGCTGGCTGAGTCCCAAGGGCAGGTCAGTCTGTGAGGTAAAAGCCTCCGGGCACAGCGCCCTTCCTGCCCCTGCAGCACCTCCCACCCCCTCGGCCAGGAGGCTAGAAGGCTCTTGAAAATTTGCGGCCTGACTCTACGTCCCCATCAGGGAGGAGACCCGGCGCTCCCTCTGCTGGCCTCTCAGGCAGGGAGGGCAGCAGACTCCTTGTGGCAAGGGAGTCGAGAAGACCCCCCGCCTCAGAAGAGGCCCAGGCGAAAAGATCCCCAGACCATCGATGGGCTGAGGGGCCGAGGGGCCCACAGAGCCCAGTCAGACGCTGGGCCCTGAGCCGGACGTCTGCGGGGCTGGAGCACCGACGCCGTCGCTGATGGTGTCGTGGGGCTGAGATGTCCTCAGCCTCGCGTGTCCCCAGAGGCTGCTGCCTCCTGGGGAGTCTGAGAGGCACGGGGGCGCCTGCCTGCCTCCGCACGGGCCGGAGTGTCGGAAAGAACGCGCTGGCACCCTGTCCACAGGAAGAGCTGTAATCAGGCCCTGGGCGTTGCAGGGCTCTCCCTGGCCCCCCTGCTCGGCGCTGGAGGCCGGTGGGCAGTGGGACGGTTCTAGAGTCAGGCCTCTGCTGAGGAGGCAGTGGGGCCTTCAGGCTGAATGCGACGTCACGTTGTAGGAGGCTTTCTTCAGGGTCTCCAGGAAGAACTGTTCGTTCTCCAGGAAGTCACGGTCCTGAAAGGCAGGGCTGAGTGAGCAGCCACCCCCTGGTTCCCTCCTGCCCCGTTTCTGTGCACAGGGACGCGGGGTTGCTGGACTGAGAGTGAGCTGGAGTAGCCCTCCCTCGGGGCCCCTCTCACTCGCATCCTAGCTCAGCCTGGCTCTGGGAGTCAGTGGGGGTGGGGCAGGGAACGAGCACACGCACTGGAGTGAGACACCAGTGCTCACGCCCAGTGGGGCCACGTGTTCGCACGTGACTTCATCCCTCTAAGCCTGTCTGTAAACTGGAGACAATAACATGACCTGCCTGGTAGGGCTGTGGGAGGGTACAAGCTTATCAGGCACGGCACAGAGCCTGGCGTGTAGGAAATGCGCCATCAGTGACGCGGTGAGCATCTCTGAGACGTGTCCTCCAAGCAGTCTGCGCTGCTGCTCTCCCCCAGGGGGTGGGCTCAGCCCTCCCCGGGGCCAGGCTGTGCTCCCTCCTGCCTCTGCCTGAGCTGCTTGTCCCCAATGTGAACACGAGGAGCCCTAAGTCCAGGGGGAGTAGGTGGGCCTGGGCCGGGGCGGCATCTGCTCTGGGAAGCTCACCTGCTCAGCTGTGTGTTTCAGCAGCACCAGCTTGGCGTAGAGGTGCGAGGGGCCCAGGCTGGCTGGCAGCTGGCTGCACTGAGGAGCCGGGGGGACAGGAGCCATGATGGCTGTAAAGGCCAAGGAGGACGGAGTCAGGGACTGCAGCGCTCTAGAGCCCCTGAGCCACAACTACCGAAGCCCGCGTGCCTAGAGCCCTTGCTCCGCAACAAGAGAAGCCACCGCAATGAGAAGCCCGCCCACCACGACGAAGAGTAGCCCCTGCTTGCCGCAACTAGAGAAAGCCTGCTCCCAGCAACAAAGACCCAACGCAGCCAAAAATAAATAAACAAACAAACAAAAAACCCAAGATGACTTTAAAACCCAGCTGCCCCCTAACCTGAGCACACAGGAGGCGTGGGCAGGGTGTTGCTGGCCCTGCCCTGCCCAGTGGGCCGGCCGAGCCAATGTCCCACCCGCCTGCAGCCACTTACCACTCAGGCCAGAGGCTGCCGAGCCCTGGGCCCTGGAGAGCAGCCCCACGGGCCCAGAGGGCAGGTCCTGTCGGATACGATCCAGCTGCAGCCGCTGCTGGGCCAGACTCAGATTCTCCTGTCCCCGTCCCCCCAGAGAGGACACAGCTGTGAGGGCAGAAGGCTGGGGGCAGGGGTGGGGGTAGGGATGCCCTGGGAGCGGGGGGAGCGGGAGGCAGGAAGAGCCTTGCCTGGTGCACGTGCCGCTCCTGCTGCCGCAGCTGCTCCTGCTGCCGCTGCACCAGCTGCAGCCGGGCCTGCTGCTCTGCCTGCACCTGCCGGGCCTCGCGCAGGGCCCGCTCCCCCTCCTCGTACTTC
Organism: Delphinus delphis; assembly: GCF_949987515.2. Classification (NCBI taxonomy): domain Eukaryota; kingdom Metazoa; phylum Chordata; class Mammalia; order Artiodactyla; family Delphinidae; genus Delphinus; species Delphinus delphis. Next base: position 7,918,342 of record NC_082701.1, read on the forward strand.
TGCGAGGCCACCTGCGGGGAGGCCGCCTGGGTCAGCTGGGCTGGCGGGGTGGGTGCACTGCCCACGCCCAGGGGCTGAGCCGCTGGGCACCTGGCTCATGCTCTCCACCTCCTCAGCGCGCAGCCTGATGCGCTGGGCGGCGGCGCTGACCCTCTCCTTCTCCAGCCGCAGCTCCCGGCGCTCCTGTTCCAGAGCCTCCCTCTCGGCCGCCAGCTGGTCCTCTTTGGCCCGGAGCTCACTTGCCCTGAGCTTCAGCTCTGCCTGTTCCTGGAGACAGCAAAGCCTCTCTGCAGCCTCCTCCCCGGAGCTGAACTGGGCTCTGCTCAGGGTGCCGAGGACCCGCTGGCCACCCTGCCTCATGGCTGTGGCTCGGCTCCGCCCTGACTCTGGGAGGAGGTGGTGGGAGACCTGGGGCCAAGCCCCGCTGCAGCCCCTCGCCCCCGCGCTCAACTTCTCGGAATCCGATTTCTAGAATATCTAAGTCACGGGAACGTGATGAGGAGTTAATGAGCAAATGTGTAGAAAGTACCTGCGATGATACGATAAACGGAAGTAGTTATTACGATGACTGTTGTTTTAATTCCTATACTCCCGTTACCGCTGCGCTCTTTCCTAAGCTGACACGTCCTGACGGAGGGGCTGTGAGGCCCAGGGGTGGGGAGAGGGGCAGGGCTGCCTGGGCTTCCCGCTGTCCGGGGAGGCTCTGGGTCTTACCTTGGCCAGGCTGACGAGGGTGCCCTCCCGCTGGGTGTCCACCTGCAGCGCCCGCTCCACCGCACGCTCGGCCCGCTCCTTACTCAGCTTCTGCTGTGCCCAGAACTCGGCCCACTCGGCCGCCAGGCGCCGCCGCTCCTCCCCACATTTGTGCATGACGGACTTCTGCTCCTCCAGCAGGGCACTCTGGGGCGAGGGCGTGAGGGCACAGGTGAGCATCCCTGGGCGCAGGCACTCTGGGGCGAGGGCGTGAGGGCACAGGTGAGCATCCCTGGGCGCAGGCACTCTGGGGCGAGGGCACAGGTGAGCATCCCTGGGCGCAGGCACTCTGGGGCGAGGGCGTGAGGGCACAGGTGAGCATCCCTGGACGCAGGCACTCTGGGGCGAGGGCGTGAGGGCACAGGTGAGCATCCCTGGGCGCAGGCACTCTGGGGCGAGGGCGTGAGGGCACAGGTGAGCACCCCTGGGTGCAGTGGCAGGGACGGAGCTGAACGCGCTGTGGCCGGGCTCACCCTGGCCCTCTCCATCTCCTCCCGCTCCACGGCCATCTGCTGGGCCACCACCTTCCTCTGCTCCTCCAGAGCGCGCTGCGCGGACTCGGCCTTGGACTGCTCGGCGTTCACCCGCCAGCGTTCCTGCGGGCCGGGCAGGGTCAGGGCTGAGGGCTCGCGCCCCCCTGGATGCTCCGCCTGCCCCCATTCAGGCCGGAACGTGCCCTGGGGAGCCGTGCAAACCGCCCTCCTCTGGCTTCTCCCACAAACACATCCTTTCCTGAGCGGTGAAAATGGGAAGGAGCCTGAGGCCTGCCGGGGCCCAGCTGCTGGGATTAACTGTGCTGAGGCTGATGGCTCGGGAACCGCTGCTGAGAGAGGCACCTTGCGGCTCCAAAGGGCCAAAGAACAGCAACATCCCTGCTCCCTGAATCGCCAACTACAGCACTGCCCGCCTGTCTCTTGTCATCCAACAGGGAAAGAGCACCAGGGTGGGCATGACACCGTATGCCAGGGGACTCAGGGCACACACAAGCCTGGCCCGAGACAGGCGCTGAATACAGCACCGAATGAAGGGCTGAATAAATGTGGTTCACGATGTAAAAACATCTGTGTCTATGTACTCATGTCTACAGGATACATGTGATGTCATCAATGGCTATCTCTGGCTAGTGGGTAATTTTTATTTTCTTTATTGTTGCCTGTTCTTTTAATTTTTTCAATGAGATGTATCACCTTATAACCTTGTACAGAAAAGGAAAAGGTATTATTATTATTTCTGAACTCATCAAATATTTATTGGATCAATTCCATCAGGGATTGCTTTTTTGTTTGGCATAAGGTAGGGGTCAATTTGAGTTTTTTCATAAGTACAGCCAATTGTTTTATTTTAATTTTTTTTTTTTTTTGCTGTGCTGCCCAGCTTGTGGGATCTTAGTTTTCTGACCAGGGATTGAACCCGGGCCCCCTGCAGTGAAAGCATGGAGTCCTAACCCCTGGACCACCGGGGAAGTCCCCATAAGTACAGCCAACTGTTTAAGCACGCTTATTAAAATACGGAACACCTCACGAATTTGCGTCATCCTTGCGCAGGGCCATGCTAATCTTCTCTGTGTTGTGCCAGTTTTAGTACAGTGTGCTGCTGACGTGAGCACGAAAAGCCATGATTTTCTAAAGAACGAAGCTCGCTCTCATACCTGGAAGATACGTAGGGAGTTTAAATACGTTATCTGTTACAGCTCAGAAGGCAAGAGCACTTCTCCGAAAGTCCCAGGCATCCCTGATGAGCAGGTAGGAGCTGGATGGGGTAGGCCTGGGGCGCTTCTGGAGGTGGGGAGGTGGGAGCCCCTGCAGAGGCAGGAAAGGGCAGGAGAGACATTCCAGAGGAGAGTCCCGAGGCCCAGGAGGCGAGGTCAGAGTACAGCTGCCATCCCCTGGGTGCCCGGGGGGAGACAGGCCCTGCGGCAGGAGGACGCGCCCCACCTGCTCCAGCAGCCGGCTCTGCTCGCCCAGGCGCGCCTCCATCTTCCCGATGACCTCCTGCAGCCGGCCCCGCTCCTCCTCCATGTCCCGCTGCTGCCGGCTCAGCCTCTCCTGCAGCGCTGGGGGCGGCCACAGGGCACTCATTGCCCGCCCACCTTCCCACCACGGGGGACAGGAGAGAGGCACGTGTGGCCTGCGGTACCTCGGAGCTGCTCGTCTCGCTGCCGGATCCCCAGCTCCCGCTCCTGGGCAGTGCTGAGGTGCGAGGCCTCCACGCGGGAGGACAGCTCGTGCAGGCTGCTGGAGAACTTCTCCATCTGCTCGATGATGCCATTCAGGGACCTGCGGGGGGCTCAGGTCACGGCGGCCTGTGGAGCCCAGCAGGGCCGCGCCAGGCGGGCAGGGCCTGGATGGCGCGCCTACCGCGTATGGGAGGTGGCGCTGGTGACGGCGTCGATCTCCCGGTCCTTCAGCAGCTTCAGCCGCTGCAGCTGCTCCTCGTGGTCCTTGCGCATCTCCAGGATGGAGGCCCTGGGGGACAGCGGGGAGGGCGGCTCTGCGTGGGAGGGGCCTGCCTCCGGGTGCTCCATGCTCCGTGGGCCTCTCCTCCCCATCTCCGGGCACGGCCTCACTTTCCCCGGCTCCTCTGCCTTATCTGTCTTGCTGCCTCAGTGCCACATCCACTCTCTGGGGGCAGATTCCTTGTTATGCAGCAAAGGACACTCGACAGGTGTGCCGACAACCCTTTCGTGTCTGGCCAGTCTGAGCCGTGTGAAAAGGCCGGCTCTACCCCGTCGGCCAACTCCCTCACGTGCTTTTTCTTAGTTTTGCTCTCATCTAGAAAGGTAACCAGATCAACGCGCCAGGCACGACCTTTTCCAGGGCCAACTAGTTACTAGGCTCGAGAAATGGGGCCGGTGAGTGGGTTCACCGGTGCTGAGTTAGCCCTCGGGTTGCTTGCTGCTGCCAGGCCCTGCCCGAACAGCTAGTGACCTTGGGCCCTGCCGGTATGCCCTCCCCGCTCTGTAGGAGTGATGGGTCCCCACTTGTGGGGCGATGGGGCAGTGAGCTCGGCCTAGGTCCTTTCCCAGAATGGAAGGGGTCGAGCCTCGGTCCAGAGGCTGCTGAGCCCATGGCTTGGGGTCTCACAGCAATTGGCTTCCCCTGGCCACCCTTGCAGGCAGCCCCCCTGCCCCCGGGCCTCCCCCTCACCGCTGCAGCTCCCGGAGCCGCTCCATCTCCTGGTCCTTCTCCTGCACGGTGGCCGCCAAGCGCCGCTGGTGCTGGGCTGTGAGCTCGGCGCGGGCCTGCTCAGCCTCCTGGCAGCGCGACAGATACTGGGCACACAGCTCCTCGTTCTCTCTCCGCAGACGCTCTTCCCGTTGCTGGTACGATGTTTCTAGCACCTTGACTCGGCTCCTGCCAACAGCACACCCAATCACGGGGCTCAGGAGGTGCCGGTGGCCACCCGAAGGGCCTCTCAGAGCACGGGAGCTGGGGCCGGCCATGAGCCACCGGAAGTCCGGGCCGGAGAGGCGGGGAGTACCTGTGGGCGCTGTCGATGAGCTCCAGGTCTGCCTGGTGCCTCTGCTGCAAACTTTCCAGCAGCAGCAGGTGCTGCGTCCGCTCCAGCTCGAGCTTCCGCACCTGGGAGACGGCGGGAGGGACGGGTTGTGTGTGTTGTGGGGGGCAGGGTCCCTCAGACCGCCTGGGGAAGCCGTCCGGCCGTCACGTTGCCCGCTCCCACTTCAGCCCTGCCCCCGGAGCCGGCTGCCCCTCTGCCCCGCACCTGGGCCTCGAGCTCCGCCAGCCGGGCCTGGCTCTGCAGGAGGTCGGCCTGGAGCTCGGCAGTGCCCCTCTGAAGCTGAGCCTGTGCCGCCAGGAGCTGCTGCTGGTACTCGGAGCCGGGCAGCAGGCTCCAGGCCAGGGACTCTGGGAGCAGGGACTAGAGGAGAAGGGGAGGGATGTTCCCTGTCAGGTAGGGGCCAGGGACTCAGCTGAGCTCACCCACCTCTGGCCCTCACTCACTGGACCTCCCAGGCCCTGTGTCTGATCTGGGGCTGTAGACGGGGACAAGGTCGTGACACCGAGAGGCCAAGGATGAGGCCCGGGAGCGTCAAATGGTCACTGCCCCTCCCCTCGCAGGTCTCGCTGGGGAAGATGAGTCTCCCTTCCGCCCTCAGAACAGCATCCTCCCAGAAAGGGTTCCAGATCCCTGGATAAACAGCCGAGTCCCAGCAGAGCCTTGGCTACAACAAAAGGTTGTGACCCTGGCCCTTTCTGTCAGGCCTGAAGCCCCAACGCGGACAGCCGTTCTGGTTCCCGAAGGCTGCCCACCACCCACCCTCTCAAAGGCACTTCCGGGTTACCCGGGAGGTGCCCCCGTGGGGCTAGGCCTCCTCAGGCCCGGGGGTCACTGGCGCCGCTGCACCTGGGAAACAGAGGCGGTGCAGTGGGAGGATGGCAAGGATGGAGGAGGCTTTCTAGACAGAGCAGCAGGACACCCGCGGCCCTGCTTTCTGATTAGAGCCTTCCCAGCTGCCCCCACCTGGGTGCCACCCACTTCCCTACTGATGCTGGCGGATCCGCACCCAAACCTGCCCGGGAGTGGCTGGGAAAGTGCTGGCGGGGAGCGCCGGGGGAGCTAGCTGACAGCACGACGCGTGCCTCCCAGCAGCTTGTCGGGTTTGGCAGGTGTTGCCTCTGAGCACGTGAGAATTGTTCCATGGGCCCGAAACCTACACCTGTTGGTTCACCCTCCCTACCTGGACGGGCACAGAGAGCCCTGGGGCTTCCTGGGAGCTTGGGAAACCAATTGCAGGCTCTGAAAAATCAACAGCAGAGCAATGAGCAGGGGGTGCAGGGAGGCCCCGCGGGCTGGGTGTGTGCTCGGGAGAGCCCAGCTTCCCTCGTCTGCCACGGCCCCCGAAGGAAGCTCTCAGTGTCTCTCCTGTACCCAGAGTTACACCCCTCGAACAAAGCAGAAGACAAACCAGTGCCGGAGCAATCTCCAGGGGCTGCTCCCCCCTCTGGGTCACCCGCGTGGAGGGCCAAGGCAGCGGGCTTCCAAGTCACGGGGGACCTGAAGACACAGGAATGGGGGTGGCAAGCTGAAGAGCCTTCTGTGTAGGACGCCGGGAGCAGGGGAGGGTCGGCCCAGCAGGAAAGGAAAATGTCAGGTTCAGGTCACTGACTGCAAAGGCCTAGAGGCTGGTAGTTTACTAAGAGTGAGGTCTCAGCTGGGAAAAGGGGACGGGGACCCCTTTACTCCGTGGGCCCGTTACTCCGTGGGCCTGCTACGTGGTCTGGGATACCACACGCCACGCTGGCCACGTGGAGCCCAGCACAGCCGTCCGCCGCTCTAGGGAAGGGGGCCCGGGCCACCCCGCCGCACCTCGCCTGCCCGCAGCCCCGCCGTGAATGTACCCTGAGGCGGCAGGCCGGGCAGGCGGCTTCTGTGCTGCCGTGCCTGGGGTCCCCCCGGCGGCTGCTGGCTCGAGCCCTTGGGTGCCGGCAGCAGGCTGGCTGAGGAAGTCAATGTTAAAGTGAAGGAGGCAGAAGGTCCGGGTTAGGCTGGACCAAGACGGGCTGGGACAAAGCCCACGAGTGAAGCTGTGTGGCCGCCCCTCTTCCCGCCTCCCCTCAGCCTTCCTCCTGTTCCTGACCATCCCGTCTTGGTAATTCTCCTCCCAAGTCTGAGCGCCTGGCCTTCCGTAGCCCGTCCCGGCCTCAGTGCTCACTGGGACCGCCTGATGTCCCAGGAGTGACCACGGGCCTGTTACGGGCAGCAAGGCCGTGCGCCGGGCCACGCGGCTCGCTCAGCTTCGGCGGACGGCCTGCTCACTCACCCTCCCGCCGGCTCCAGCACCCTTTGGGCTCCTCGCTTCTCCTGTCTGGTGCTCCCCCTTGCTTCTCGGCTCTCGGGATCACCTCGGTTTCAGGTCCAGGTCCAAACCGCCCTCCTCATTCACCCCAACCCCAGGGCTGGGTGACATCCCTGGCCTGTCACATGAGCGCCCCGCCTCGCCTCCCCTTCGCTCCAGCCGCAGAGCATCCTGCTGCTTCCTCTGGACAGTCCCGGCCTCGCCAGCCCCCTCAGGGCCGCTCACATCCTGCGGCCTCCCCTTCTCGAACACTCCCCAGGAGCACGAGTGGGTTCCCAAGAGCACGCGCGGGTCCCCAGGAGCACGAGCGGCTCCAACCCGCGCACGCATTGCCTGCCTTAGCTCGGTCAGCAGGGCAGTTGGACACTGGGTGTCCCACCAGCCCGAGGGCGCTGTGGACAGAGCCCCTGCTCAGAGGCACCGGGATGGCTGTGTGTTTGCCATAAGGGCGCCCTCGGTCTCCTGCCCGATCAGCTCAGCACCTGTCCCCACAGCAGTCAGGGAGTGAGCGTCAGCAGCCCCCCAGCTCCCTCGTGCTTTCATCTGAGCAAAGGCAGGGAGCTGGACACTCTCCCCAGCACCTAAAGAAGGGGAGAAGCACGGCCGAGAGGCGGTGCTCTGCTCTGAGGCACGCTGTGGGCACTCCCGACCGAGGCACCGAGACAGCAGGGTCCTCCTTCCACTGGAGACAGCAGCCCTGGGACTTCGTTGGTGGCACAGTGGCTAAGACTCTGCGCTCCCAATGCAGGGGGGAGTGGGTTTGATTCCTGGTCAGAGAACTAGATCCGACTTGCCGCAACTAAGAGTTCGCGTGCTGCAACTAAAAAAGATCCCGCACGCCTCAACGAAGATCCCGCACGTGGCAACAAAGATACCTCGTGCTGCAGCTAATACCCAGCACAGCCAAATAAATAAATATTAAAAAAAAGAAAATTAAAGGGACAGCGGCCCAAGCCCCTACCTGTCGGAAGGCAGCGCCCCTACCGAGAGCTGGCCCTTACAGGCTGCGTCGTGCTCCTCTCCGGACAGACCTTGGGACTTCTTCCGAGACAGGGCATGGCTCAGCCAGTCCTCCTCCTTCTTCCCAGACGCTCCTGGCTGGGAAGGCTGGCTGCCTTCGGCAGGAGAACCGGTACCCTCGGTTGGTGGCTGTGCCCCCAAGGAGGGCAGCCCGGCCGGGGCAGAGTGGTGGCTGGGAGCAGAATGCTGGCTGGCGGGAGGGGGGCCCCTCCGAGCCTCCCTGGTCGGGGAGGAAGGGAGCAGGTCCAGGCCTTCGTCCTTGAGGCCCAGCCAGTCAGCACCTCCCCTCCTGGGCTGGGTAGGGCTGGATGCTGCTGGGGTGCTCTGTCTGGAGCCTGGTTCTCCCTTGGGGTCTGTGCCGCCTTCAAAGAACCTACTTCAAGACAGAGAAGTGGAGGGTCTAAGGCAGGGCAAGCAGCCTGTCCCAAGAGACCCCTGACGGGCCTTTCCCTCCACTGCTGGGGGTGACTATGGGGCCCATGCTAAGAAGTCGTGATGCCCGGGGCCCTGCACAGCCAGAGCCGCGGCAAGCTGAGTGATGTCCGTAGAACACCATGAACACCCATGAAAGACATCTTGGATTCCGCCCATTTTCCCAGCGGGCAACCTGCCTCCAAGGCCAAGCTCCTTGCAGGCCCCACTTACCTGACGGACTGCCGGCGGGACTGCCGGCCCTCGGAGGAGCCCACGGTGGGCTGATAGGCCCCAAAGGTGAAGTCCTCGTCACCCCCGGGGTCTTCTTTGTCTGTGAATGAAGGAACCTGTGATCTAGAGCAGGGGGACTCAAACTCTTCTTCTGTAGCTGCAGAATTCTTTGTTTAAGAAAAGCTGAACTGGCAGCCTGATGGGTAAGACGAGTGATAGGGAAGCTGCTGTGGAGAAAGCAGGGTGAGGGGCTGGGCGTCTGTCAACACTCAGGCTCCAGCCTACAAAACATCACCCAGGAGCTGTTAAGAGTGTACCAGCGGGCCCTGCCGCAGACCCCCTGCAGGTGAGGCGTGGTGAGCCGTGCGTGTCACGAGCGTGATTCTCAACAGATGGCCCGTGGGCCGATGCTCTGAACGGAGGAACACTGGTCCAGGGCAGTGTTTTTCAAACCGTGAGCTGCTGCCTATTAGCAGGTGGAAATACTAATTCAATGAGTGGCAACCAATGTATTTATTAGTCAAAGAACACATACATTGAATGTGGTGACTATTATTTCCTGACATTTTTTGTCTCAGTAATAAACGTGAATAATTAAAGGTGCGTCATGAGGTAAAGCTTATTTCTCATCATGGCTTGTGGTAAAATCTGTTCTGGGGGTCCACTCCCCACCGCCCCTGCCCCACAAGCTCCTCACCCTGTGGCCGCTGATACTTCTTGTCCAGCTTGAATTCCCTGTGCTCCCTGGTGCCCGGACGGGCCAGGAGTTTGGCGGCAGTGCCCCGACCCAGCAGCTCATCCAGCTTGGAGCGGGCAGGGAGGGGCCCTTCCCTGCAGGATGGGACATAGGGCTGGTACATGTGAACACAAGGGGCTCCTGGGGGGCCCCCACTGTACCCTCCCTCTCACTTTTCCCTGGCCAGGGAGGGACTCTCCGCTCACAGGGACCCTTACTGGTCTCCCGTGTGCCTCCTCTCTGCTTTGGGACTGTCTCCAAACCCCAGGGTGGCCATGATGTCGTCCCCATCGTCAAAGAGCAACTCTTCTTTCTTTCGGACTGGAGTGTTCCCAGGAGTTAGAGTGATAGAGGGCGCTAAGGGACAGAACACAGGGCACAATGCCCACAGCCTTCTGGCTGCAACGGTGATGTTTGAATGGGTCGAGGGGGGCGTTTCCCTGCAACCCTGGCCTTTGGGTGGAAGAGCGGGCATGGCAGTGTCTGGTCTGCCCACAGCACCCAGCTTCCCCAGCCCCACTCCCACAGCCCCACCCCCGGGCTCCTGCATCCCCCCTCCCCTTTCCCAGAGACTGATAACCTCTTGGTCCAGGATCTAAGACCTGTGGTCCCTGCCTGGTGGGGTGTCTGGCTCTGCACCGCAAAGTTCAGTTAGCCAACTGCACCTGCCCCGGGAATGGGTAACACGCCCACCCCACCTTGATCTCTGGCCAGGGCTGGGCTCTTTACGGAAGCTGTTTTACTCTCCGTCTCCGGCAGCTTCTTGGCGATTCCTTCCTCATCATCAGAGAGAAGTCCTGCCAACGGGTCTTCCAAGTCTCACGGCCAGAAGGGGAAGCAAAGGGAAGACTGCACACTTCGTTCAGGAAAACAAGCGCTGTGCTGTGCTAGGGGAGTTATTGCTCTACTGGAGATTTCTAGCCGCTCTGATATCTATACAAGCCGCTCGGCATCTGGGGGCCTGGGTTAGCGGGGCTCGGACACAGACCAGGCTGGGCCAGGGGAGAGGAAGCAGGGAGAGTGGCCCGGGCTTCAGGGCCTGCACTGAGGCATGAGAAGAGAAGTAAAACTTCCACGCATTCATGAAGGAAAAGGAACTTTTCCCCACACTTTATAAAGTCTTCAGTTTGACACCTGGCTTCAGAGTCCTTGCAAATAAGTGCCCCAGACATGCCAGCCAGTAGAACATAATTAGTCCCTCCCTGAATTCATGAGGAACAAAACCAGCGGCAGGAGCTCTCTGCTCCTCTTCTGACATACACAGTGGCCCGGCCTCGGGCAAGCAACTAAGCATCGCCCAGCCTACTGCACTCCCAATACTGAAGCACCCCAGAGGTGTGACTGCAGGGTCTGTGGTACCTTCGAAGGAGAACTTCCTGTACTGATGCCCAAGGCTGGTGGGAGAGGGAGATAGCTTCTTGGTGGGAATGGCATCTCCTGCAGGGAGCAAAGAGAAGGCAAGGTCACAGGCCTGGATCTCTCCTGGCCTACGTTCTGCCAGACCAAGACTGGGACCACTGGGCTGGCGCACACTTCTACCTGGAGGCTGAGGGCTTGTGGCCGTGGACACAGCCATGGGATGGGGCTACATCTCTCCGGTTCTCAAACAGGCTTCTGGCCGGGAAATGTGGTCTGGAAGCTACCTCTGGCCCCCTATTCACAAGTTGCTCCAACAGGGACATAGGTTTGGGAGATGCACAGGCTACCATAAAATTCTCCAACTTAACTCAAATGGCTTCTCCAGGAGCTGCCATGTTGGACTTAGAGGGACTGGAAGAGCCGTAGGAAGGAGGAAAGCTCAACCTGTCTCCCTCCCCCACTATAAATACTCTAACACACACGCACACAATGAGCTCCTGGCCTCTCCATCCCAGGCAGAGAAAACCCACAGGGCTGAGAGCTACCCTCTAAGCACCGCCCACATCCCCAAAATGTCCCTTGATTCGCGGACCTATGTCTCACTCACGTTTCTCATTGGTTGTTAACACACCAGCAGGTTTAAGAGGACTAGGCTGCTCTTCTTTCCCAGAACCCTTTGCAGACCTTTTGCTTGAGGCTAGATTAGACTTCTTCAGACCCAGGAGGTCAGCATCCATTTCATCCAGATCCTGGAAAAGCAGGGAGGGGGGAGGAATCCCCACAGGTGCTCAGCCAGCGGGTGCTAAACACCCTCATGCTCTGAGTAGCCTGGTGAGGGTGTTGCCTCCAACTTCCATATGGAACAAATGGGGACTGAACACGGACAGAGGCAGGGCCAAAGCCCAAAGACTCAACATAGTCGATCACAGATAAGCTGAAAGGTCTCAGGTTGGTACTCCTATCAGCCCCACCGGCAGCTCCTGCCTTGATGCTAGAATGAGAGGGTGCCTAAAACCTGCTTTCAGCAGCTTCTCACAAAGGCTTAGCGAATGTCAAAGCTATTTGCAGTAGAAACGAAACAGCAGGATCCTGGCGTTTAAGACTCCCCAAGGGACTACCACCGGGCAGTGACAAGGGACCTGAGGCAAGAAGATAACCCTCTGTCCAAAGTCAAGAAAAATTTGATCTCAGGAATCCCCTGGTGGTCTGATGGTTAGGACTCCGCGCCTCCACTGCAGGGGGCCCGGGTTCAATCGCTCCCTGGTCAGAGAACCAAGATACCGCAAGCCGAGCAGCTCGGCCTGGAAAAAAAAAAAAAAAGAGGCATGAAGAAGCCTGCAAAATACAAAGCCTTTAAAAAAATGTCTTTTTCATCTGGATTCCTTAGCCTGCCTGGGTCGGGAGAAGCAAACTGACAACAGAGGCAGAGGTATGAGAAGGATGCTATTCTGGGTCAATGAATGGTCTACGGTAAGGGCATTAAAAACCACCATAAGCAAGCTGGGAGAGGAAGATGGTCGGGGACTCCCTGGTTGCCACAAGCCCTTGGTACAGACTGGGAGCATGGCGATTTTGATAAGTGTGGTTGGTGCTCCAAGGGCGGTTGGCAGAAATGTGAGGAAACAAAAGAATGAGAAAACTATTCAGAAGAAAGGTGAGTTGGGAAAGATAATGGAACCAAAGGTAAGCAGAGGGGGTGGAGGGTTCAGCTCGTGGTCCTGGAATGAGAGACTCAGAGCCACCACTATCGACTAGTCAGAGGACTCGAGGGTCACGCCCAGGGGGCCCAGCTGCCTGGTCTTGGGGAGGAGCAATTTCAAACTGAGGTTAAAGAAGCTGATTCCGGAGCCAAGAAGGAAACAGACTCCAACCCTTCAGGGCCCCACAGGGCTGAAAGCAAGCGCTCAGCCCTGGCCTGTGGCAGCATGGGTTAACCAGAAGGGACATGAAGTGGAGGTCAGGTGGGAGGATGCTGCTGGACAGAAGGGGAGGGAGAAAACAGGACCACTCAACATTTTAGACCCCAGCCAGGCCACCCGAGCCCCATGAGATGGTGCTTATGAATTTATGTCTTAAAATTCCATTGCAAAGATCAGCTTGGGGCTCGATCTGACAAGAGGACAGCTGTACTAAAGGGGACTTGGCCGGGGATGTGAGGAGAAATCTGGAGAAAGATTAAGAGCAAGATTTAGGAGGGAATTCCCTGGTGGCCCAGTGGTTAAGATTCTGGGCTTTCACTGCCATGGCCCGGGTTCAATCCCTGGTGAGGGCAGTGTGGCCAAAAAAAAAAAAAAAAAAAGAACAAGATTTAGGGGAAACGGTCTCCCCCTTTCCTCACGGGGGGAGGCAGCCCCATTTCGCCAGAGGCCTGTGACGTGACTGTGTCTCTGGGTGGGTGAATTTCCATAAACTAGGAAAACTGATTTATACCCAGAGGGGCAGGGAGGGCAAGAGCTCATGAATGCCATTCTTGCATGAGGTGGGGCTCAGAAATACAAATTGTAAAAGAAGAAATGAGAGGGAGAATGAAGGCTTGGCACAAAATAGTATCCCACCCCGGGTCCCTGGCTCCCCGCATCTCGTGCAAGCTGTTTCCTTACCTTCATGGCCTGGAGCAGAGCCTGCGGGTCTGCATCAGAGATGTCTGAAACCTACAAGATGGGAGGTAACGAGGCGTGTTAGTCAAGGTCCAACAAAGCTCAGGGCCCTTGTTGCCTTGCTTCTGTTAGGGCAGGAGCAGAGCTGGGTCAGGGGGCATAAACTGGAGGGTCCTGCCCTCACTTGGGGCTCAGGTATTGTAGGAAGTCAAGCCTGCCCAGTTGTGGACACCCAGGAAGCACTGTCACTTTCCGGTCCTCCCAGCAGTAAGTGCACAGCCATCATAGGACTCAAATTAGGCTACTTTCCAGCCACGTGATTGGACAGCGTGGAGTTTATTATGGGAAGCACAGTTAGAAGTGGCAACATCGAGCCTAAAGCAGTTGCTCGGAGCTCTACTTTCTAGCTCATCTCACTGGTAGAAAGGAAAAGGATGCTGCCTTGGGTCCACTCAGCAGCCATTCATTCATTTATGGCTGTGTTGGGTCTTCGTTGCTGTGCACAGGCTTTCTCTAGTTGCAGCAAGCGGGGGCTACTCTTCGTTGCAGTACGCAGTCTTCTCATTGTGGTGGCTTCTCTTGCTGCAGAGCACGGGCTCTAGGCACGCAGGCTTCAGTAGTTGTGGCCCATGGGCTCAGTAGTTGTGGCACGAGGGCTCAGTAGTTGTGGCTCGCAGGCTCTACAGCGCAGGCTCAGTAGCTGTGGCTCGCGGGCTTAGTTGCTCCGCAGCATGTGGGATCTTCCCGGACCAGGGCTCGAACCCGTGTCCCCTGCATTGGCAGGTGGATTCTTAACCACTGCGCCACCAGGGAAGCCCCAGCAGCCCTTTGAAGAACGAACTGGCTTCGCAGGGACTTCTAAACCTCCGTGGGCAGCCCCTCGGCACAACACTCATCTCACTGTCTCTGGGGATAAGTAGGGTCAGTGAGGAGCAGGGAATGCGCCAGGCTCACCTCAGCATCAGCTCCTGCCAGGCCTGCCCTGGTGCTGAAGGCATCATCTTCCAAGAGGGACCTGCAAAGGGGCAGAGTCAGCACCCACCCACGAATGGTCCCCAGGGCACTAGATGATTCTAAGGAGGGAGAAGTGGCTTAAAGAGTCCAAGTGAACCTGAATAGACTCTTCTCTGGAAGAAGAGAGTTGCTGAAAGGAATTTCACAGGTCACCTAATGCAGTGATTTTAAAACTTTCTTAAAGCAGTAGAGCCCTTTAAAAACAACAGGTAAGAGAGAAAAACAGAACTGCTTGGGCTAAAATGAAGGTGGAGGGCAGAGAGCTCACAAAGTGTCTCCCTATCTCGCAACTCTCAGGAGGACAGACACAATCTGGGAGGCACCTATCTAGGCCTATCCTCTTATTCTGAGGGTAAGAAAATTGAGGCTCAGAGAGGTTCAGGAATTGCCCAAGTTGACATAGTAAATAACCGATGTAGGACTAGAAGCCAGAACCTCCGACCTCCAGTTCAGTTCTCTTCACACTCCTCCAGGCTCCTTCACTGCCCAGGAGCTGACGGGAGGACCGGGAGGTGGTGACACTAGAAGCGGGGCCCACAGTGAGTGGAAAGTGGTCGGTGGGTGGGGGAGGGGGAGGAGCGTTGGGCCTGAAACAGCGCTTGGATGCCCAGGCCAGCCCCGTGTGCTCACTTTGCTCTAGCCCTTGAGGGAGGGAGCGCCTGAGCTGCACCTGTGGCGTCTCTGGCACGTGAAGCTAGTTTAACAGGCTTCTCAGGCGGTGTCGCTGGAAAAAAAGAAAACAAAAGATGTGATTCGGTCACAGAGAACTGGAGTCAAGGGGAAAAGGATTGCAGGTTCCCCACCAAGCTGTCTCCCACACCTTCCTACTGAAAGAGGGGCCTTTTTGGAGGAAGGAAACTGGCCCTGTAGGCAGGTCCCTTAAAAGCCAGAATGGGGGAGGGAGCGGTATGTTTCCAAGCAGGAAGTCAACCCAACTGGTGCCAAATGAAGAGGCTACTCCCATGCCACCGCAGCCCCATGGAAATGCAGGAACAGCAAGGCACTGCCATCGTCCATGGGCTTGTGCTTTGTGGGTTCTTATGGGCCAGGTGCGGGGAACCTCGGCCTTGTTGTCCCTGGTGAGCTGTGCATGACCCCGAAGCCCTGCTTCTCAGTGCAGCAGACACGGACACACAGGGTAAGGGACTAATGTCCAGAATATAGAAGGAACTCGTACAACTCAACAATAACAAGATAAACAACCCAATTTAAAAACTGGGCAGGGCTTCCCTGGTAGCGCAGTGGTTAAGAATCTGCCTGCCAATGCAGGGTACACGGGTTCGAGCCCTGGTCCAGGAAGATCCCACATGCTGTGGAGCAACTAAGCCCGCGTGCCGCAACTACTGAAGCCCCTGCGCCTAGAGCCCGTGCTCCACAACAAAGAGAAGCCACCGCAATGAGAAGCCCGCGCACCGCAATGAAGAGTAGCCCCCGCTCACCGCAATCAGAGAAAAGCCTGCGCCCAGCAACGAAGACCCAACGCAGCCAAAAATAAATAAAATAAATTTATAAAAATTTAAAAAAAAGAAAACTGGGCAAAGATCTGAATAGACCTTTCTCCAAAGATATAAACGGCCAGGAAACACATGAAAACATGTTCAGCAACAATTAGTCATTAGGGAAATGCCCATGGAAATCACGAGATGCAACTTTTCACCCACTAAGATGGCTATAATCAAAATGAAAATAACAAGTATTGGCAAGGATGTGGAGAAACTGGAAACCTCTTACACTGCTGGTGGGAATGTAAAATGATACAGGTGCTGTGGAAAATAGTTTGGCGGGTCCTCAAAAAGTTAAACATAGAGTTACCACATACCCCAGTAATTCAACTCCTAAATTCACACCCAAAAGAACTGAACACATATGCCCACACAAAAACTTGTACCTGGAGGTTCATAACAGCATTATTCATAATAGCCTAGCCAAAATGTGGAAGCCACCCAAATGTCTATCAACTGACGAATGACCAAACAGAACGAGATATATCATACAATGGAATATTATCGTCCAGCCGTGGAAAGGAATGAAGAGAGGAATGCTACAATGTGGACAGACCTCGAAAACATTATGGAAAGTGAAAGAAGCCAAATGCAAAAGCCTCACACTGTATGATTCCATTTCACGTAAAATGCCCAGACTAGGCAAATTCATAGAGAAAGAAAGTTCAATAAGTGGTTGCCTAGGGGTCGGGGAGGGGAGAATGAGGAGTGACACTAATGGTATGGAGTTTCTTCATGGGGTGATGAAAAAGTTCTGGAATTTGACTGTGGTGATGGTTGCACAACTCTGTGAATATACTAAATGCCACTGAATTGTACACTTTAAAAGAGTGAACTTTGGACTTCCCTGGTGGGGCAGTGGTTAAGAATCCGCCTGCCAATGCAGGGGACTAGGGTTCGAGCCCTGCTCCAGGAAGACCCCACATGCCACGGAGCAACAAAGCCTGTGCGCTACAACTACTGAGCCTGTGCGCCACAACTACTGAGCCCATGTGCCACAACTACTGAAGCCCGCACACCTAGAGCCCGTGCTCCATTAGCAAAGACAAGCCACGGCAATGAGAAGCACGTGCGCTGCAACGAAGAGTAGTCCCCACTCGCCTCAACTAGAGAAACCCCGCGCACAGCAACGAAGACCAAACGCAGCCAAAAATAAATAAATTAAAAAAAAAAAGTGAACTTTATGTGGATTTTATCTCAATTCAAAAAAAAAAAGAGCAAGCCTAAATCAGGGGATTCCAGCAAAGGGGCACTTACTCTCATCTCCCAGGAGGTCACCAAGGACTGGATTTTATCTCAATTCAAAAAAAAAAGAGCAAGCCTAAATCAGGGGATTCCAGCAAAGGGGCACTTACTCTCATCTCCCAGGAGGTCACCAAGGACATCATCGATGGAACCTGGAACAGAAAAGGGGCCACTGTGACTTCAGGAGGAAAGAATGGTCCTTAGGGCCTCATGTCTTGAGACCTCATCCGGGACCTCAGAGCCCTCAGAGGTTGGGACTTAGGCTTGGCTCTCTCTTCACTGGCCATGAGATGTTTTCTAACTCCTGGCAACAAGTCACAATGCTTTGTTGAAAGACCCCAGGGTGGAATTTGAAAATAACTTTCTCAAAGGATGATGGTGAAGATTTTTCAGTAGAACCTACATGCTACGTGACACACTGGCCAAGAAGCCAGTCTTCCAGACTCTGAACAAAGCCCAGATGCTTCTTTGGGAAAAGTGTTCAGGATTTCTAGGCACATATACAAGCTTCTTTCATACCAACAGTCTCCTTGTCCCCTTCCAGCTGAGCGCCCGCCCCTGCCAAGCTGGTTTGAAGACACACCACCTTGGCCACTTTCCGATGCAGCATGTAGGGGAAACCCAGGTGTGAGTACCGAATTAGTTCTCAGCTCAAGCTTCAGTGCCTTTACCACCCTTAACCCCAACGGTATACTTCTAGATACAAATACTTCAACAAGAAGGATTTTTTTCCCCCAAGTCCCATCTGTTGTTTATTTCTGAATTACTCCAAGGGCCAATGAGGCAGCATAAGGAATTCCCTAGGAAAACCAAAGCTGCCTATGGGATTATGGGGAAATCAGCAAGACTCACACTGAGAACATTCAGACAGACACGTCTAAGTTATGTGTGGACCCAAAGTGGGGGAAATATTTTTGGCATAAGGGAGGTGTTCCATCTCCACTCACCTTTCAATCCCTTCTTGGTTTTTGGTGCCTAAAATGGGAAAAACAAATCACATTAACAAGATGAGACAGTGAACGTGTACTGAAACCAACAATGCAGAATGAACTGTTTTGCCTTTCGCCAAGTCACCAGAGGAAAAGGCGCACCAATGGCATTTATAGACAGAGGCCCTTTATGGTTTCCTGAGTTTTGAGAATAGGCTCATTCAGAGCATGAAAAGGGCCCCCACTAACCAGCAGTGGACACCACTGTGGGTGCCATCCGGTGGGCAGAAGTCTCTCCTTTTCCCTCAGATTTCCACACGCCACACGCAAACCCTCCCAGCCAGCCAGGATGTAACGTTTTCCTCTATTCCATGTCCCTGACTCTTCAGGATCAGTGACAGACATGTAAGGATGCTTTCAGATGAACATTCAGAGGCTCAAAAAAGATGCTTGCTTACTGTTTAATAAGAAGTTTTTTTTTTCCCTCTGGCCGTGTCACATGACACGCAGGATCTTAGTTCCCTGGACCAGGGGTCAAACCCACGCCCCCTGCATTGGAAGCGTGGAGTCTTAACCACTGGACCGCCAGGGAAGTCCCATTAATAAGTTTGCTATCAATGCTCCTAACCATCACTCTTCTTTGGGGCCACCCAGCCCCCAAAGTACTTCATGCAGTTAAGATCTTGGAGGTGGGAGTAGGGGTGAGGGCAGGCTCCCATTTCCACACACCTACTCTGCATTCTGCCTACCATCTCAAGGCTCTGGGGGCTGCCTGCAGCTCCTTCACAGCGCTGTCCAGCTCATTCGAATTCTGCCCATCAGGCTCATCCTCCCTAATGAAGAAAATTAAAGTGGCTGCTTAAAAATTATTTGGATTTAACAGTGGTTGAGTCCAAGGTTGATCAAGCCTTCTCTCACTTTACCCATTCAAGAGATCAAAACATTTCCATCAATTAAAAATTCCTTGTAGGGCTTCCCTGGTGGCGCAGTGGTTAAGAATCCACCTGCCAATGCAGGGGACACGGGTTTGAGCCCTGGTCCGGGAAAATCCCACATGCCGTGGGGCAACTAAGCCTGTGAGCCACAACTACTGAGCCTGCGCTCTAGAACCTCCGAGCCACAACTACTGAGCCCGCGTGCCACAACTACTGAAGCCCATGCACCTAGAGCCCGTGCTCCACAGAAAAGCCACCGCAATGAGAAGCCCGCGCACCGCAACGAAGAGTAGCCCCCGCTCGCCGCAACTAGAGAAAGCCCGCATGCAGCAACAAAGACCCAACGCAGACAAAAATAAATTAAAAAATTCCTTGTAGGGTGAGCAATTCAGATGAGAAGCGAAGTGTTCTGGGTAACTCTTCTCTTTTCTTCTCTTCTTTTCAATATTTATTTATTTATCTGGCTGCACCGGGTCTTAGTTGCAGCACATGGGAACTCTTAGTTGCGGTATGTGGGATCTAGTTCCCTGACCAGGGATCGAACCCAGGCCCCCTGCATCGGAAGCGCAGAGCCTTAGCCTCTGGACCACCAGGGAAGTCCCCTTGGTAACTTTTCGAGGCCTGGAGATTATTCGAAACAAGTGCAGTGGTCCTCATCCCTTACTCTGAAAGAGAATGCGGAAAATGGCAGGTACCCATCTCAGGAAGGAGGTGGGTGCCTAGCAGTAAGGCCAATACACCTTCCCAGGCGACACCCTGACTACTTTCCTGGCAGCGTTCAGAGCAAAGAGCGGCTGCAAATGCTGGTTACTCCTTGATAGTATTTTCACTGTCGGTGGAAAAATTTCCCTTCACACTAACTGTAAATCCGACTCACTCCATTAATAGAGAACTGCTTTCCCCAGAATTATCATTCTCTCCCACCTCCTCCTCAACGTTGCCAGAACTGACCTTTGGCACAGCTTGGAAGAAAGGAGTGGGAGGTGGGCCTCTCTAGTTCTCTGGTGTCGGCCTGTCCTGTTATTAGACTGCAAAGTTTATGTGAGGTTACTGTACAGGGGCCACTCTGAATGGTTGTGTTTCTCTTTCTCTGTAATGCCATGTTCACGGCCTACAAGTCTCAACACGTTTTGTCTCTTATCACATCCAGGGGCGTCTGCCATCTCCTAGCGATCCTCTCCCAGCCTCCCAGACCGTGGGAATTTCTAAGGGAGCATTGCAAAGGCCTCAGGGCCACAAAGACCATCGCGTCATTGCATCTGCTCAGCCAACTTCGTGCCAGGCGTTTTAAGATCCCGAGGCCGCCCCTTAGTTAGCGCCCTCCCGGAATCAACCCCTCGGTCTCGAGACTCCCCGCCCCTCCATGCGCCACCCGCTCCGCGCGCCCAGCCCGTCTCGATCCCGAGCGCAACCTACGATCCTTCCAGCCCCTGAATCCCCCCCGTTACGCGCCATTCCCCTTGGAGGCGCCGCCGCTTGGACGTGTCCCAGACATATCCGCTGCTCCAGGCTCCACTCGAGCCCAGCTCAATCAGGCCTCCCGCTTCGGAGCCTCTAGATCGCCAATCTCTCAGTCGCCCGGCCTCCGGAAGCAAGGCAAGGCGCGAAGCATTCTGGGGGCTGTAGTCCTAGGCCCGCTCACCTGCCGGAGCCAAGGGAACCTGGGGCACCGAGATGAACTACATTTCCCAGGGTGGCTCGCCGCGGCCGTTAGTTGGCGCCCAGCCTCTTGTTTGCGGCTTGACACGTTGCTAGGAGCTGCCTGAACGCTCCTTTGCGAAGCGGTCGCTACCGGGATCCAAGGCCGGTGAGCTTCTTCCTCCCGGTTTCCCTGGGGAACTGCCGGGGGCCTGGGCTCCACGACCGAACACTTCCAGGGACTTCCCTGGGGGTCCAGTGGTTAGGACTCTGCGCTTCCACTGCAGGGGGCATGGGTTCGATCCCTGGTCGGGGAACTAGCATCCCCCTTGCGCACGGAAATCAATTTTTTCCAGCTCTCTTCTGAGCGCTGACTTGCGGAGAGGTGGAGGGCGTGAGAAATGTGTCAAGAGTAGAAGACGGACGTGGTGAAACTATAAATATGCATTTATTCCACACCCCAAAGCTTAGGAAAGTAGCTGTGACTTTCCTGTTCAATTATGAAAATCAAAGCTGGGAAGCCAGAATGAAACCCAACACCATCACCTAATAAAGACACTTTTTGTGTTGATTACAGATTTTATTAAGGGTTTTTCAGTTTTACAAAAGGAGAGGTTAGTGGTTTGGCTTATTCGCAGGCCCAGCAAAGCTGGTGGGTCACTGCTGTCCAACCATGATTCTCACGCTTTGGACCCCCCGCGCCTCCTTGGTACCCCCACCCTCACTGACACGTCCTGCCAGGGATGGGTAACAATACATGCTAAATGCATCTCGTCAGCTAGGAACCAAACTCAAACCACAAGAGTTAAAGGGGAAAAGGTAGCAAAGTAATTTACACATTCCAAAAGATACAAGTCATTTCCTCGAATCCACAGCAATTGGAAATAAAATGGTGTTTACAAAGTAGCAATCATCAGTTGGAATATTATGCGTAAGATCACATATTTGTTACCTAATCTGTGAAACAGTTGACAGTAATGTGGCAGAACAAGTTACTTTGGTTCAGAATTCTTTTTATAAATTAAAAAATTTATTATTTTTTAGTAATTTTTGGCTGTATTGGGTCTTTGTTGCTGCGCGCCGTCGTTCACTAGTTGCGGCAAGCAGGGGCTACTCTTCGTTGCGGTGCGTGGGCTTCTCATTGTGGTGGCTTCTGTTGTTGCGGAGCATGGGCTCTAGGTGTGCGGGCTTCAGCAGTTGTGGCTCGCGGGCTCTAGAGCGCAGGCTCAGTAGTTGTGGTGCACGGGCTTAGTTGCTCCGCGGCATGTGGTATCTTCCAGGACCAGGGCTTGAACCCATGTCCCCTGCACTGGCAGGCGAATTCTTAACCACTGTGCCACCAGGGAAGTCCCTGGTTTGGAATTCTTAAAATCCCTCCCAATTTTCCGTGATCTTCCAGAGATAATCAGTGGCTCACTTAAATTTAAGGCAAAATCAAAATCAAACAAAAATCCCTTCAAATCTAGGAATTTGCAGGTCTGCAACAGGTAACATCCAGTAACTCTAAAATTTCCTTATGTTTCTAAGTTTACTATCATGGACCACAAAAATAGGTACTGAAAGTTTTAGTTTGGACAACTATAAGCAAAACTCCACCAATATTTTAAAATGAAAATACATTTTCATCATTTACAATGACTTGGTCTAATCCTCCAGGAATGGATCAGTAAATATTCAATTAGCTGAGATGATCTCTTTGTTATTCCATGAAAATGATCAAAACCTTTATCTGAGGAGACTCAAAAAAACTCTTCTCTCAAGCAGAATCATCATTCTCCTGGCACTGGTCCTCTCTCCAGCTGCAGCAGAGCTACTGCTCGAAGAAAAGCTATAATTCCTTCCACATGTATAAAAAGATTAGTGGGTGTTAGAGGCCATCTGCATCTAATCCTCTCCCTTTCTACTAGGATGGATGGAAAAAACTCAGAAAGGGGTAGGAGGAACTTTGACCAACAGTCAATCGTCTAAGGAATTTTTGTTCCCCAGAGGACTCGAGGATGATGAACCTGAATATATTTCCCCGACCATGCCCTGCACTGACGAGAATCCAAGAATTAAGATCTAACATTGGTAACTTTAGGAACTGTTAAACACCTCTAGGTATATGGCATCTGAAATTACAAGCAGTGAGTTCTCAGAAAGTACCTGAATGTGGTTAATGTTGCAATTAAGTGAATGTTCTGAAGATAAGCTGCTACTTAGCAGTACTATGTTCTGAAGACAAGAACGTGAAGGCCCCCAAAGGCTTTGGGGCCAACTGTGCTTTGAGGTCACCAATATCCAAACACTTAACTACACCTCGGTATCTACTGAGTAGAGCATGAAGTAGAACTCCAAATACGTGAGGAAGTATCAACCTTCATCCATTACAAATAGAAAAAACCTCTATGAAACTTCAAAGGCTTATATAAGTATCATCTAACAGAAAAATCTCATTAATTCTACTGAGATTTATTATCATTTTGGAGATTAGGTTGAAATTTATCTGTACTCTTTGTGAAAACCGCTCATAAAAGAACCCAACAGAACCAAACTTATCTGTGGCAAAGTCTGGCTTCTAAGGGACAGCAGGCTGGGTCTGCTGCTTCCTTACGAGCAGCCAAGAAACCTGTATTCCTGCATGGACAGAGCACTCAGATACGCTGCAATGACAGCATCACGGCCCATTCAGCCTTATCTGCTTAGGCAGTTCTCACTCCTTCCTTTTTTTGTTTAGTGTTACCTACACCTGCATCTTAAAATTCTTCATAATTTAAACTTATGTTTCGTTATGTGGCACGTTCTTTCCATCTTGATAGTAACAAATTAGTGAGGTTTTACGATATCTTTATTCTTTAATTACAGAGGACAAAGTTCAAGACAAAACATTCCAATGTGAATAAAAATACCGTCAATATTAGATTGTTTTTAAATGAAACTCAAGGTGCTGGACTGAAGGTGGCTCTGCAGAGTCACCACCTGTTCCAACCTGCTTAGATCCCAGATCTATGCAGCTGGATTGGGTGGGTGTCATTTCAAACACCCTTAGATCCTGACTATGGATATCCCTCTGTGAATAAGATTTTTAACCCCTAATTGGAAACTATTCTACATTTAACAGGTCAATATTAAGGAATTTGAATTTACTCTCTGTTATTTCCCAGAATCTGATCTAGTCAAAGATACACCCAAATGAGATTAACACAGTGCTTTTTCACTTCAGTCTTAACACAATGACCAGTCAGTGCTCCTGGTGGAAAGATTACGGCTTGTGTCAACTGACAGTATTTCTTCTGCTGGACCTTATCTCCTATTACCCGTTCCATTGGGATAGATTTTATGGCAGGTCCCAAGATAGGAACTACATTTCCACTGAATTACATACTACATTCTCAAGACTGATGTTAGAACAACTGGTTTCATGAGGCAGATGTCACAAAGAGTTAACAAAAACAAAAAATCAAGTGACTTGTTTTACACTGATTTTAAGAAAAAATTCATTAAGAGATACATGCTTAGCCTTTAAATATAGAATGATTGTATAAATTAGATTTCAGCTGAAAGGACAATTTAGCAAGTCAGAAAAAGCTCCCAGAAACATACTGAAAATAATGCCAGATATACAATAAGAAACGGATTTTCTATGGAACTTCCATTTATCCTTTAGCCACAGTTTCAATGATTATATTTTCTGATCCAAAAATCAGAACACGTGGTTTGTCAAAGGATCTCTCTGTGCGACTCCTGGGTGTAAGAGGCGGCGAGTGGTGCTTTTATTTTTGTGAGGCCAGACACTGTAACCACCGAGCATTTTAACAGCTTGCACCAAAGTGACAGACTAGAGGGAATCTGGATTGTTCCAGGAAAGTTAGTTAATATGGTCACCAAAGTTACAGTAACCATAACTGATAGCTCTTCCTGCCCTTATTCTACTAAGAAGAAATGTGACTCTCTTTTTCTCCTTTTTTTTGCATCTCTCTCAGGAGAGGGAGAGAGAGGGAGAGAGAGAGAGGGAGAGAGAGAGAGGGAGATCAAGACCACTGATCTGGAGGTCCCATCAGTTGCCGAAAGTTACATGTAGAGATAACTTTGCTGTCTACCCCTTCCCAAGAAGTCGGGGCGAAGCGAGTTGTACTGCTACGAGAGCAACAATTTAGGGAAACCCTCCAATGGAAGATTAGCTCCTAATCACATGGGGCAGTGACCCTGCAGTAGCCTGTGCTGAAGAAATCCTTGTGTTAGAAAAATGCTACTGTGAACAGGTAGACAGGAACTATACACCAGCAAAGGAGGGCAAGCAGGCAGGAAATATGTCAATGTATCAAACACACACACACACACACACACACACACACACGCACGCACACACCAAGTTTCCTGATTAGTTTCTTTCCCCAATCCCTCTTCTTCAGTCCTGCTTTCTAGCCAGCGCCCACGGCAGGAGTGGTAGGACAATTAGCAGGAAAGCTTGGAAGGGTTCTACCCCGACTTAAAAAATACCTTTGCTTAAAAACACTTGCATATCCAGTGATTAGCAATTAAGATGTGAAAATAATTAACTACTTAGTAGTTAAATTCTACGAATTATCAAAAGTCCTGGCCTCCTGGGATCAGCAGCATTACAGATGGAAGTCACACGGCATTTCTTAAAGCTTTTTCTGAATGCTTAACAGGTCTCTTTCAGTGTTAATTGCACTTGTAAAACACAACTGTTTTTTTCCTTTAATCTCAAATCTGTTTTTTTTTTTCATTTATAAAAAGAGAAAAGGGTCAATTTATCATTTGCTCTAGCTTTTCTAAATTTGATACAGATTCCACACGAATTTGTGTGACAGGTATAAGGGGAGTAGAGTACAGTTACTTTCGGGAGATTGAACTTGTCCTCAAGACACTTCAGAGCTTGGACTGCAGTGACTTTAGGTGCTTGTAGTAAGATTCATGGACCTGCAGGGAAGGGAGAGAAAAAATTACTGATACGGAGTTTGCAATTTAAAATAGCATACCTGGACTTCCCTGGTGGCGCACTGGTTAAGAATCCGCCTGCCAATGCAGGGGACACGGGTTCAAGCCCTGGTCTGGGAAGATCCCACATGCCGCAGAGCAACCAAGCCCATGCACCACAACTACTGAGCCTGCGCTCTAGAGCCCGCGAGCCACAACTACTGAAGCCCGTGTGCCTAGAGCCCGTGCTCCGCAAAAAGAGAAGCCACTGCAGCGAGAAGCCCGCATACTGCAACGAAGAGGAGACCCTGCTTGCCGCCAACTAGAGAAAGCCTGCACACAGCAGCAAAGACCCAACACAGCCAAAAACAAATAAATATATTAGTAAAATAAAATAAAATAGCATACTTTTAATCAAGAAATTATCTGAACCTTATTTGGATCCTGATTCAAAAAATCTGAAGTGGGGAGAAAAGAATTGAGCTAACTGGGGAAATCTGGACACTGACTGGGTAGCAGTTCATGATATTAAAGAATTACTGTTAATTTGTTTAGGTGTGAGAATGGCATTGTGTTTATGTTTTTAAAGAAGAGCCCTTATCTTTTAGAGATACATACTGAAATATCTATGAATAAAATTATCTGATATCTCGGGTTTGCTTCAAAATAATTCTTAGCTGGGAGGTTCAGATGAAATGCAACTGGCCATGAGCAGACAGTTGCTGAAACATGACAAAGGGTACGGGGGAGATGCACTGGAGTATGCTATTTGTGTATACATTTGAAATTTTTCAATTGTTGCTAAATAGTTGGGGAAAACTAAAAACCTGCACACTGCAGGAAGACCTTGTTCCCTTCAGAACCTGCTGCTCAAATAAAGAGACTGTCCGAAGTGGCCATGAGAGCTTTCAAAGCTTTCAAAGATGATCACTCAGAGGCCTTTCCTGCCTTAATATTTAAATGAACAATTTCAAAAGGTGAAAAGACTTTTTTTTTTTTTTTTTACCTCTGTGTTGTTCAGTGGGGATTTCTTGGCCCATTCAAACAAGTTTTCGTACACATTCCCATCATAGCGGCCAAGCACAGAGCCCAGTGTCACATCCTGAAAATCAAATGCATCAACCAGAGCAACAGCGTCAGGGCGAATCACAGTCAGTAACTCCTTTACGCGCTCGTTCACTTGGGTGATTTGGGACTCTGTCATGATGCTCCCCTAAAAGAAACAAGCAAGCAAGCAGAGATATTACATAGGTACGTATAAATCTATTCATACGTGTATATATACACATACAACCACGAAGTAAACCACAATTATTTTTCTATAAAAAATTAAGAAATACATTAATAAAAGGACTTAAACTTAGAAAATACCTGAAGAAAATCCCCTGCGTTCCGACTGATTCCATACAGACAATACAAGAGACACAAATTCCTTAAGACGGCTTGGATGGATTTCTCTTGAATTTGGAGGAGTTTTTCTGAAAAGAGCTTAACTGCCACATAGTGGCAATGTGCCTAGAAAAAAAGAAAACACCAGAGTGCAAGAACCTTTGAAAAAGACTCAACAGTGATACAGTTTCTGCACTAAGAAAATGAGGCGGGTGGTGAAGGACGGAGAAGGGGAGGGGGAGAGAGGACCATCGCTGACCTCACTTGCTTGAACGAGGTCAACGGAAGTTAGGTTCCATGCTACCTCCTTGCTTTTTCTGCGAATCACTTCAGTTTGAAGGTTTTTCGCAGCAATTTCTACTAATCTGTTAAAAAAAGAAAAGAACTAGAAAACTGGAGCTCAAGGAAGTGATTGCTAGGACTTGTGCCTCCCGCCTCTCCCATCAAGCCCCTGGCCACAGAGGCCCCTGTGGCCCTGTCCCAGCTCTTGAGGGTGTACTCACCTGGCCGCACGAAGCTTGTACGCTTCTGTCAGGCTGTCAGGGCTGTTGATATCTACCACGGTTGGCCAGACGGCCACTTGCTGTGGCTGGATGTGCTGGCTGGGCAGGTCATTCAAGTAGGACACCATGCCACACACCAACTTGCCTGAGTGCACCTGGTCATAACTTTTCATCAGGAACCTGAAAGTCACCGGGACACATGCTTTCAGCAACTATGCTTCTCGTGAAACAGAAATAAAACAAACTCCTGAAATGACTTTAAGCTGTGGGACAACTGTTTCATACTAGCCTGACCCCAAGAAAAAACCGTGGGTCAGGATGGAAGGCAAAAATGACATCTTTCTGGAACAAATATAATGAGAAGAGAAAACATGGGAATAAGAACCAACGGAAAGGACTCAAACATTCTTGAGAACACCTATGAGAAATCATGAATTAGATTCTCACCGGGCCGTCTGTAGCATCATGACAGTGTTTTCTCCCTCGAAGGTGCAGGTTGGGGTAAAATTGACATAAATATTTGGAAGTCCACTGCAGTGAGAATAGCCATGCCCGCCACAAGCCATCCGACATGCTTCAATACCAGTGTTAGTCGTCCAGGACGTGAAAGCCTTCAGCCCGGCAGTGAGGGCGTGAAGCTGAAGGGGGAAGCACAGGCCATCAGAACATCTGTGGTGCTGACAGCCCGCATTCCAATGAGACACACTTAGCCTCACTTAACAGCACTTGTCACTTTCAAAATCACTTGGCAGGGACGTCCCTGGCGGTCCAGTGGTTAGGACTCCACGCTTTCACTGCCAGGGGCCTGGGTTCCTGGTCAGGGAACTAAGATCCCACAAGCCACGTGGCGTGGCCAAAAAAAAAAATCAACCAACCAAACAGCAAACAAAATCACTTGCTATGCCATGTAAACTGAAAAGCAAGCTCATCTGATTGGCCTGAGCCAGCAACATTCCCCCACTCCCTTCTGAACTGTTCTACTTGGCAAAAGTGGCACCACTTAAGTTCCTTTGATTAATAAATGACCAACATGGTACAGTAATTCTGAAACTTAAAAACAAACCCACGCATCTTCACCTTTGATCCACTCTCAATTAGCAAACTCTCTCTGTATTTTGAGAATATATGGATTCTTTTCAAGATATCCCAATGTTTAATTTTCTCTGGACATGATCCAATGGGCAAATGTGAACTAGAAGGGTGCCCACAAGGGAACAAGACACGACGCAGACCTCAGGCAGCTCACTCAGGTCCCCTTGGCTGATGTCTTCATTAATCCGATGATAGGTCTCTTTCATGTATGCGCCTACAAACTGGAAGGCATAGGCAGTGGCCAGGAGGGGAAAGAGTTTATACTGCTGGGTTTGATAATCCAAAATCTGTGGTTCTGGTTCACTAAAGCATATAAAAAAAGGGGAGAAAAAATTAAATGCCTACACAGAGCTTCCTATGTGCCAGGTTCTGGTCTAAGCACTTTGAAAGCCTAATTTATCGAATCCTTATAAAGATCCTGTGAGGTTAACTTTTATTACCCCCATTTTACAGATGGAGAAAATGAGAGGTTAAGAACCTAGAGAGCTAATAAGTGGCAGATCCTTGATTTAAATCTAGGGTATCTGGCTATAGAAGACCACGTGCTTAACCACCTTGATGAGCTGCCTTAGTTGGACAGGATTTTCTAGCTGACTTTCATATTTTTCTTAGTCTTTCCAATCTAAGAAAATTGTATCTCATGGCAACTTCCGGAACCAAAGTTCATTAACTTCACAGGAGGAAGACAACATTAAAGGGGTCTAGATGGCTGAATAAACTATATTCTGACCACAATTTGAGGAGACCCAATGCACTGAGTTAAATATTTGAAGTCTAAGCAGGTCTGCTCGTATCAATTTCTTTATTCCTTCTTTAAGAGTAAAAAGTTTATCAAAGAGTCATGCCCAAGTAATAGGCAGTTGTAAGAATAAACCATGTCCACGAACACAACAGAGAATCAAGTTTAATGTCACTTTCACTATACCCGATTTGTAACTGTTAGTAGCAACTAGAATCTTCACACCACCTTCAGTGTTTTCAACATTTCATTTATAAAGCTCAAATAATATTACTGTTTTTCTTAGAAGGCTAAAAGTAATAATTAGGTGGTTATTCTCAACTTTCCACTTAAGGGAAGTCTAGGTTCTCAGACTCAGTACACTGCCATCCTAGCTAATTTTACAGCAAATGCACTTTCTCCACAACACATTTGGGAATTTTGATATTTGGATGGGGTCCAAGCCAGGTCTTCAGTACCAAGCTCATCTCCGACTCCACCCTTACCCTGGCTTGATTTCAGACTGATGCCTCACGGCACTGTAGCGGATGGCAATGGTGCATGCCTTAGACAGACACCGGGCGGATTCTCCCACAAGGAAGGACCTGATAAACACCATGGTCCCGTAGGTCAGCTTGTTACTCAGGGGTTTCACGTATGTGCCATCAGGCTTCACCTGGAAAAAGAATATGAGATGGATGCTTCCCTCTGTTAAAACCAAGTGGCAGTTTAGGCAAGTCGTTCGCAAAGTGTGGTCCCCAGAAAGGCAGCATCAGCATCACCTGATGCTCAGTCCCCACCCTGACCTCCTAAATCAGAAACTCTGGGGGCCAAGCACTCTAGGTTTTAGCCAGCCCTCCAGGTGATTCTAATGCATGCTAAAGTTTGAGCCCCACTGGTTTTGCAAAACAAAACATGCTCTTCATACCTGCCAACTGCTTTTGATTTCATGGTCATAATAAAAGCAGCTTCAGAAGTAAAAATCTGTTAGTACCTTCTAAAAGAACAGATCCTTCTAACCCCGTGATTATCAACAGCCACTGAAATCCCCGTCTGATACCTCTCCTCCTATTTTCTGTCTAAATATACCTGAGCGTGCTTCATCAGCATGTTTTCCCTGGGAATGCGATAATTGTCCATCTTCAGGTAGCCGTTATCCATCTCATCATAGCCAAATTTGGGGCCAATGTCTCCAACAGTAATACCTACCGCAGATGAAAGTCACAAGGTGTTTATGCTCTGGAATTCCTGGCTTCCCTCCTCTTCTTTAGTTATGTATTATACTTTTTGCAGAAGAAAGTGATTGGTTTAATTTTCACCTCAACATCAGATGAACAGTTCTAACCTGGTAAAGGCTTATGCGTCCCAAGTTCACGAATAGGTACAATGAAGGCATGCAATCCATAGCATTTCCCCTGAGTGATGAGTTGGGCGAGTACTATTGCATGATTTGAAGTCTTTCCAACTGCAACATCAAAGAGAACAAGAGAGGGAAGTGAGCAAACATTTTTACATTTTCAAAGAAACAAAAGAGGGGGAAAAAAGCATATGTTAAATATAACACTAGATTCCATCAATAAAGTGTGCCCAGAGAGCTTTTCTTATGACAGTGTCATGCCTAGTTTTCAGAAGGAAATCCAGTTAAGCTGATAGTTATTAAAATTCATTGAATTTTGGCAAAGCGATCCTTCATTTTTTAAATATATATAAACACATTTTTAATTGAGATGTAATTGACATATAACGTCTAAGTTAAAGTGTACAGTATGTTAATTTGATAGCATTTTTAAAAAGTAGGCTTTTCTACTTATTTTTCATTCATTTACATAAATAAATTTTTAGGATAATTCTAGAACATTACTTTAAATTACATCCTTTTTCTCCCTTAAGGCAGGGCTTTCGAAAACAGTAGCCACTAGCCACACGTGGCTGTTTACATTTAAATTAATTATAATTAAATAAAAGATTCAGTCCCTCAGGTCAGCTAGCTACATTTCAAGTGCTCAAAAGCTGAAAGTGGCTAGTAGCTACCACACTGAACAGCAAAGACAGAGAATATTCCATCATTGCAGAAAGTACTATGGGATACAGCTGCTTTAAGAGATTTTTGGTGAGTGCATCCAGAAATATTTCTTTTTTTGCATGCTAGTTTTTTCCTATCAAAACGTAACATCCCATATCAAAATATATAACGTGAATAACAAAATCCTTCAACCACTAATCTCATCTGAAATATATATCCTAAAACAATAACTCAGAATGGAAGACGATATTAAATAAATTTCATGTCAAAGCTATTTATAATAAAAATTTGAAAACAACTCAAATGCTTTCCAGTATGGAAATGACTAACCAAACAGGGAAAACTAAATTACTTTAAATGATGACTATGGAAACTATGCTAACACATGAGAATATTTAAATGAAAAACCACGAAAAGCAGAGTAAGATAGCTGCCCTTTCTGCGCTTTGTAAAACATATAAATATCTGTAACATGCAACACAAGAGAATGTGAAATATCTTAGAATGGTTTAAGCTCTAAGAAGCTTTTTCTATATTTCAAAATTATATTCTCATATAAGCTCTACATTCTAAACACGTTATAATAAATCTTAAAACATCCAATAACTGTTAAAAAATTCACTTACGCCCACCAGGCCACCACTTGATGGAGGTCACAGTAGGACTATTAAGAATGAACTCCTGGGTTTCAGGGTCATAAGTGGCTGTGGTTTCCAAGCCTCGAAGATGAGTTCCTAAGAAAATGAATTACACCTACTTCAGACAGAATACAGGAAAAAACAGGTACAGGGTAAAATCTCCTGCCCAGTCCTTTAAAGCTCTAGCATCTCAGAGAGTAACAAAATCTAACAACAATAGAACATCTGTAGATGAACTACAAATGGTTAATAACCAAGATACGTAATTTCCTAAGCTTAATTAATTAATATGTAATTTCCTGATTTGTTCCTATTAAGCTGAAAATACGAATGTCAAGCACATTCCATTTCTGTACTTGATTTAGTGCACTTCTGTGGCAGTGGACATGGAACATTTATTTAGATCAACCAAAAGAAAATGTAAAATAAAGGCAGATTAGAATCATAGTTTCGTAAGGTCACAGGATACGAATTTAACAGGGAAGTTAACTGACCTTTTAAAGGCATATCTAAGCTGTTAGTGTGCCAATTTCAACTCATTGGTATTGTGTCTACCACACCAATGCAATGTTCTGGAATTCTGTATTATAACAAAGAATGAGAACACGTGACAGGAAGAGACTCGGCTAAAGTTCTTGTAAACTGAGAATTTATTTCAGAATGAATGCTAGAAAGGAAAACAAGAACTTAAAAAGTTATAACCAGGACTTCCCTGGCGGTCCAGTGGTTAAGACTCCGCGCTTCCAATGCAGGGGGCGCGGGTTCGATCCCTGGTTGGGGAACTGAGATCCCACATGCCTTGCAGTGCGGCAAAAAAAAAAAAAAAAAAAAAAGTTATAATCATTATGCGGAAAAGACCTGGAACAGTCACTTTTTTTAATTTCTAAAAGTCCAATAATAAGGTCCAAGTTCACCCTGCAGACTCAACACTAAGCCTTAACTTATTCCTGGCTGGTTCACTAGTGTGACTAGGAAGAGTTTCCATTTTATGTATAATGGAGACAGACAGGGATTCGTGTTTTAAATCCTAATACAAACGTGCCAAAATTATTTGAGAAAAGTTACAGAAAAATGTTCTAAGTGACACCCTCCTTAGTAATACTATCCTGTAGCCAATGCTGAGAACCTTTTACCAAACTGCTTTGATAATGCCAGATCTCATTAAACACTTAAAACTGTGAAACACTTAGAAACTCCCGAGTTAAATAACAGAAATGGACAGTTTATGTGTGATCCACAACCTTTCCCTGTGTGGGAATCAAGGAATCAGACGCTAAGACTCCTTTCACCAAAGAAGAAACTTTTATAGAAAACGAGGTAGCATATTAAACAGAACAGGTAATGAGAAAACGTTTTCAAATGCACAACTGAATCAAACAGTATTCCACTTCGAGTTTTAGGAAAATCCTCTAAAATACTATTTACCACGGAAGCTGAAAGCCAAATTAGCAATCAAATGAAGATGAAGTTGTACAGGAATAAGGAGCAAGTGGAAAATATACACTAGACCAGCTGTTCTGAAATGTCTGAGTAGGAAAAGAGAAGCCAGAAGTAAACAAATGGTAAACACAGATACCAATGTGGAACGGATGCTACCAGGCACAGCCACCACCTCCAGCCCCATCCAGTTCATCCAGGAAAAGACAGGTGAGGGATGGAAAGAAAAAAAAAGGTGGTACAGGGACTTCCCTGGTGGTGCACTGGTTAAGAATCCGCCTGCCAATGCAGGGGACACAGATTCCATCCCTGGTCCGGGAAGATCTCACATGCCGCGGAGCAACTAAGTCCGTGCACCACAACTACTGAGCCTGCGCTCTAGAGCCTGCGAGCCACAAATACTGAGCCCACGTGCCACAACTATTGAGCCCACGTGCCACAACTATTGAAGCCCGCACACCTAGAGCCCGTGCTCCACAATAAGAGAAGCCACGCAATGAGAAGCCCATGCACCACAATGAAGGGTAGCCCAACTCTCCGCAGCTAGAGAAAGCCCATGCACAGCAACGAAGACCCAACGCAGCCAAAAATAAATAAATATATATATATATATTTTAAAAAGCAGAAAGTATGAAATCAACTGCCCGGAAGTACAACTTATCTTATTTTTTCTAAACTGTGGCCAAAGCCACTTTCAGAACTTTACTGAATTTACTGAATCAAGGCACAAAGAAAGTCAAGGTACAAAATGCTGCATGTTTTGGTTATATAAGCCGCTCATTTCCCTTCCGCAAGTCAAAGAGCACACATTCTATTAATCTGTATTTCTTCTGCAATCTGTGCAAGTTCATTAAGGTATCAGTAGCAAAGATAACCAGAGAGTAATGAAGAAAAAGAGATGGGTTCAGGCTCTATATACACACAAATTCCGTACAACTTCAGTAAACTTGAAAAATCACTTATTAAGGAAGGCCTGACTTGTAATTCTTGACCTTCTGAAGGGGAACCATGAATAATTAATCAGCATGTCTGCGATAATGTAAGCTTTTATTTCCACCGACCAAAGCATTGTCTGTGCCGAGACTTATGTGTGTGAAAACCCTGGCCGCTGCAGAAAGACTGCATTTAAACAGATCTTACACAGCACGTGGATATGCCACTGCTGACACGTGGTGGACACTCCATGCATGCTAAGCTCGAAGAGCCCCGCCCAACCCAGAAGGTAGACTGAATGCACCGTACCATGACCCATCTCTGTCTGGGCATAAGTGCCAATGATCTCCAAGTTCCAGGTGGGCACGAAGAAGCGTTCCTGCTGTTCCTCGGTTGCCTGGTGAAGCAAGGTGGGCAGGAACATGCCCAAGTGAAGATCCAGAGGCCCAGACTGCCCTCGGTGCACAAGGCTTCAAAGAAATACCAAGGATGGGCATTTGAGAGAAGAGTCATCAGGTGTGAGAGAATCAGCAATTTGAACAAACAGAGCAAGGGAAGGAGAAAAAAAACCCTTCTGTTAAGTATGAATTAATGGGTGGACTTTATCATGGATGGGAGCACTGCCCTGTCTGTATTACTTTATAACTCTTAGCAATTTCCATTTTTCTTATGTTGGCGAGAAGTATTTTCTAAGGCTACTCATCTCTAAAATTAATTAATCTTGGTAGGGATTGGCTACCGATGCCAAAGCCTGTGCAGCACAAGACCACGTGCGCAAGGCAGAGGATTCGAGCCTTGCAATTAAAGTAAATAAAAAACCTGAAAAGGCTGGATGGAATGGAGAATATAAGTTGTACAGTGACTTATTTATTCTAATGAAAAGTTGAGACAGGAGAACATAGTGGTTCTTTTGGACAAAAGTTTCTCCAGGATCTAATTCCAATAATGCTTCTAGGCTAGAATCTTTTCTGTTTGTCCATAAAGCATCCAGCATTAATCCACATTCCTCACATAATTCTGGTCATTTCATTTGGATCCATCACAAATATCCAGCCACGTGCTACTGAAACAATGTAATACAAAAATTGACAGTGCTCTTCATCCCAATAATTAATTTCAGAAATAAAAAGACATGTGATTTTTAGTGAAGACCGTAACATTTACAAATAACAGATTCATGCATAACAAGCTCTCCATTACAATTATATGGGAATTATCACAAATGATAATAAACATGTTAGTTGTCATTTTAAATCCACTTTCTAAAGTCATTCTTTTCCATTTAAAATTTGCAGGTGCCTTAGACTTTTATGTGAATTTATTTCTAATAGGAAATAGTTCTATATGGCTTTGTATTGTTGCATGCTACTGGCATTTTATTTAACTTCCAGCTCAAAATTAATCAATTCTATGTTACTCTTCCTGTGCTCATTATCTTAGAAATGAGCCTAAACATTTCAGTTTCAAAATTTCTCCAATTGTTCCACTTGAGGAGGAGAATAATCAGGACAGGGTGCTCTAGGCAGGGGCTGACATGTGATGTTTTCCAAAGAGGGCGGGGGGTGGGCTGAGCTTTCAGCTAACCAATTACATAAAGATTGAAGAATGCATGAATAACTTCCTCATTTTACAGAGAAATTAAAGCTGAGGTGAATTATGTGTCTTCAGGTCAAAAAGATAATGGCAAAACAAGGACAAGAATCTCATCTCCTAATCACGTCTTCTAGTGCAACCTGGGCTGAGGACAACAGTGGGGACACTAGAAAGACTCGCCAAAATCACATCTAGACTCGGAAGCATCAAAGTGGAAATCCTGTAAGATGTCACCACTGGTGCAAACTGGGTGAAAGGTTCACGGGACGTCTCCGTGCTATTTTTGCAACTTCCTATGAATCTGTAATCATTTCAAAATAAAAAGTTAAAAAAAAGAAAAAAAGTGGAAATCCCTGGAAAAACACATTCCAGGGATGAGAGAGTACTTTTCACGCACAGACAGGAATGTCAACTGTGCTGTTTTTAAAAGAATGATGTGTAGGAAGAAAAATTAATGTGCGCCTAGGAGCTAAAAGAAGAAAACTCTGAAGTAGGACTGAAAGCTGTGGCCTGGGGCCAGCCACTCACGGTGCTGAGAGGCTACTTTCCATGACTAGAAACCAGAGCGATTCCTGGTGAAGGAGAGGCCATTCAGAGGCGCCCAGACTCGTCATGGGTGGGCGTGTATTCGGGAATAATGAAGGGCACCAAGGGTTACCACAGAGTACACTCAGGAGGGCAGGGGTAAAACTACTTATAATCAGAAACTGTCTTGAAGCAAAAAAATGTTTTCAGGAGAAAAATGTCTCTTGTGACTAGGATAAGGATTATTCAGAAGTGGATGAAATGCAGAAATGTTACAAGGAGAAAGTGACCTGGATAGTTTTTGATTTAAATCAAGTATTTGCTATACCATTTATGCATGATAAAGATCATATATTATTTTTAATTAATTTATTTTAAAATTTCAAAGCACCAACATTTTGCTTGGTAAAGAGCTGGAGTCGATTCTTTCAAAACCGTAACACCAGAAGGCCTTCCCAGGCTCTCCTACATGATACAGGGCTGGGAAGGCTAGCAGTCAATACTGAGGACAAAATTATCAGATTAATAATATATGAGAAAGGAAGAAATCAAAATAGCATCTCCACGGACAATATGATTATAATCCTAGGAAATCAACAAAAACAAAACACCATCAATAATAAATGAATTTAGAAAAACCAGGATTAAAAAAAAAAAAAATCACTCATTCTTATCCATTAGAACCATTCAAATAGAAAACCCTGGTAAAGAGAAAGGTGATTTATAACAGCAACAAAATATTTAAAAAATCTGTTAAGTAATTTAGCTCAGAATATTACAGATTTAATTAAGAGAAAATATAAATGCCTAACAGGATGAATAAAAGATATGAAAATGGACAATAGGAAAGAAATTGCTAATTCTTGGCTGAGAGGACTAAATAAAATTAATACTTCCCAAGAAAATACAGGGATTTAAGGCAATGGGTTTTAAATTCCTACAGGATATGTTTTCGAACTTGGCAAACTGAAATCAGAATTCATCTAGGAGAATAAGTATGCAAGGACACCAAATACATATAAATTGAAATATAGCAATAGTAGGCTTATTCTATCAGATTTTTAAATATCTTAAAAAGCAACCATGAGCCAAGCTTATGATGCTAGGAGAAAAATAAAGAAAAAAATTAATGTAATATATTTAAGGTTCCATAAATAAACTGAAACTATTACAAAACTCTAAGATGAACCAGAAAGAACATAACGAGGGGAAAGAGCTACTAGTTAATAAACACAAAAATAGTATGGGGTTCACTCATCTCTGTATCATACACAAGTCAAAGCATTAAACACAAATCAAACAAACAAAAAAGGGAATAAAATAGAAGATAATTATCCAAGATACGGGAAAAAGAAAACTTATACCTATTCAGAGAAGGATGCACTGAATACATAAGGCCAAAATGCTTAATCAAACAGAGGCAACAGAAAGAAATATTGGAAGGATACAATAAAATCTTGTAAGATCAATATGCAGATTCTACGTATTCAATACTCAAAGGAGAAAAACCCAGTTTACAGTAAGCTAAACATGTAACATCCAGGCTCACTAGCACTAGAGGAATTAAAACTTTAACTCTTAGATATATATAAAAGTAGCAAAAAAACAAAGTAATCACGTTGATAGGACTATGGAGACACGAGTACACTAAGTACATCAAAACTTGTTCCATGTCTTGAGCAACAGAAGCTATGAAGTGTTCATTCCCTTCAGATGTAGTAATTCATTTCTGAGAAAGATATTCCAAAGGCATAACCCAAAGAACACAGTTTCTGTAAAGAGACTGGTATTGTTATTACTGACAGTGGGGAAATTAGAATACCCAAGGAGCAAGTCTCATGCGAAGTCCAAAAGGTAAGAGAATCCCTCCTGGAAAAAGAAGACAGGAGACTCTCGGAGAGACAGAGCAGTGAGATACAGGGAGAGAAAGATTAGTGACTTACAAAATCGAGTTTACTATTTATTTTTCAAGTTTCAAAGGAAGAGTATTTTCACATTTGAGTATTAGTGATCGGAATTTGCAAAGAATCTGCACCACCATCTTCAAGGATGGTAAGTATGTACTACATAAGCTCTATTTTCCTTAATAATTAAAATAACAATAACAATAATAGAAAAGGCAAGAAGAATTCCTATTAAGTGGCCAGAACATGAAATGATCAAATACCTGTGAAGACCAAACACACTACTTGTTTTGTGACCTGGAGAAACGTATGGTGAGGATAATACCCCTGGACCACGTCCCAGACTGTCCCTTTAACACCAGAACCCCAGGAAGAGGGTGCCCTCCTTGGCCCAGGCCTCTGCCTTTGATTAAGGCTCGCGCACTCACAGACCAAATGTGTGTTGGGGCTTGTGTGCCTATACAGACAGGTGTGTATTTAGAGGAGGGAAGACACAATTCTTGAGGGAAGAGAGAAAACTGGTGACCTAGACTTTCTGCAAGTGGTTGAATTTTAAGATTCTTGAGGATTCTGGAATAAGCCTGAGAAATTTTGAGTCTCTCACTTCTCAGCGGCTACCCAGAGGTGAAAGAATCCCAAACTCGAAGTTATAGCCAATTCTGTGAGAACACTTAGATAATCACTGTTGACCAATGTTCCAAAGTCTCAGAATTTAAATGGTCAAACCTTCATCCTGTACAAGTTGCTCTATTTCCAATCCCATTGGTGTTGAAGTACTTTTTATATATTCTACATAAGACCGTACTGTCACAGGATGCAAATTAGCCAACAAACTGACTGGCTTCTCTGGAAAAGAACAGCAGTCAGTGAAGCACAACTAATATGAACTGACAAAGTTCCAGCAAGAAACAAGACCTAATCTTAAAACTCTGTTCTCTAAATAAACCATAAAGATTGAGACAGAGTTGGTTCGAATACAAAAAAGCATTCGAAAACTAGAAGGAATAAGGGAAAGAAAACTCTAACAAATACAAACTCGCCCAGAGCAACAAAGGACCTCAGTCCAACGTTCTGGGCTCCTCAAACCAGTGAAGTTCAAGTCTTCATTTCCTCCTCTCTTCCTTCAAATATACATTTGAAATGTACCTTATAGATAGAGGCAGAAGGATTAGACCAACAAGAGATACACAGATCAGACTCACTTAGCCTCACAACAGTTTACTTCTTATGCCCCCTATTTCAAAGCTATCTCAAGATAACAAAACACGAGGGCACACTCCAAGAGAGGAACATTGTAGGAATGTGATATTCCTTCCGTTAGGACACCTTCCTTCAGGTCTGTCATCTCAGTGTTGACCATCCTGAAGATGGCCATGGGTGTTTGGCAGGGTGTTCATAAAACTGCACCATGACCAGAATCTGCAGTTCCCACAGGCATTATGGGAAAGAACATTTCCTTAAACCAATTTGCAAACCAAAAAGCACCAAATCAAACACAAAAATGAAGTCTTCCTGATATCTGCATCCTTTTCTCATTCTTTTTCTTTACTTTCCTTTATTTACATAAGGGAAGCATTATGAACCGGGCAGCTCAAATTCCAAGACACTCAAACCTGTCAGTGGCCTCATCTATGAAAACAAACCTGTTTCACAAGACTAAACACAAAACTTTTTGAAAGTAGCCAGGTTTTTAGGAACAATTTAACCAAGAATTACTGGTAATATAAAGTCCATGGACATGAACAGAAAAATGAATAAAAAGCAATGAAGAGCATCGTGGACTTTTCCCCAAACCATCTCACAACCTTCACCACTCTAACCCTCTGCCCCTTTAAAATCCACATCTTTAACTTCATTAAAGCACAGCATCTTCCAGATGTTGCTGAGGCATGAACCCTCTTAAGAATTTGCAACTAAGTCTTTAATCAGACACCAATACAATGGGGCGCTTTGCCGTATTTTCAACCCCATCTTTCCAAACTGCTCAACACCCATTTTAACGGATGTATGCAGCAATGGTAACGAGCCTTAAAAAATAACAATGACAGATGCTTCAGGCCAGAGTCTTGGACCAGTTTAAGGGGAAAGACACTATCAGAAAATAAGAGGCTGAATTTTATTTAAGATTTAACAATTTAAAAATAAAACCCCAAATGTGTAGCAGCAGAAAAAAGTCAAATGCCAGGAGTCATTTTTGTTTGTTCGTTTTGCCAGGAGTCATTTGTTAACTGCAGTCCTGAGGTGGGTTACCCGCTGAGCCTCAAACGTGGACTAACCGTGGCCCATTTCCGTCTGGGCGTAGGTGCCAATTATCTCGAGTCCTTTGGATGAAAGCAGCCATTTCTCTTGCTGAGCAGTGGTGCCCTGATTCAGCAAGGTAGGAATAAACATGGAGTAATTGAGGCCCACAGGTTCCACAAAATTGACCAAATGTAGTCTACGGGAGAGAAAAGAAAAGGATCTCAGCCTTACTCTGGAAACTGCATTCTACTACCAATCCTGCCAGATGGCTATGGCCCTGAGGATGAAGGTTAGAAAAATTTAAACCTCTTTCTTAGGAAATTAAGACTAATATTTATCATTTACTACCTAAAAAGCCAACAGCAGAATCTAGTGGAATCTCTTCTCCCCCTAGTCATTTCAGGGCCAGAATTCTGAATTTCATACTTAATCCAGGAAGCAAATTCTACCATGTTTTAGCCTCAACCCCCTTTTGTTTATTATACTGTTGGTGTTATTTGTTGGTTTGAGTTTTTGGAGGGTCTGCCTATTTGTTTTTGGATTATTTTCAGGTTTTACTTGTTTTGAAAATCAAAAGACACTCCACAGAACACTTATTTGTTGACCTGTTAACAAAATGTCCCAAAGAAGAATAATTTATACTATCTTTCCCTAATAACTGAAGCAAATGTCCAGGATGGTACATATACGTTCTGGGGCCAAAGCACACATCTCTACAGGTCTTCAGAGCTTAGAAACGGCTAAGTAGGTAATGTGAGTGTTAAAAATTTATCACAACCGGTCTTTGAAAATTATTCCAGATTAAGGGAACTCTAATCATAATGAAATTCAGTCTTCAACGATTTTCTCACGAAAGAGAATCTGTGAGATGATCAAAATACGAGTTACGTACACTAGTCAGCCTCGGCTACATTGTGCTGTAGCTTTTTTAGGGGTCTATTCTGTCAGATCTATCTATATAGAGAGCTTCAGGGGCTTCCCAGGTGGCGCAGTGGTTAAGAATCCACCTGCCAATGCAGGGGACATGGGTTCAAGCCCTGGTCCGGGAAGATCCCACATGCAGCGAAGCCACTAAGCCCGTGCGCCACAACTACTGAGCCTGCACTCTAGAGCCCGTGAGCCACAACTACTGAGCCCGTGTGCCACAACTACTGAAGCCCACGCGCCTAGAGCCCGTGCTCCACAACAAGAGGAGCCACCGCAGTGAGAAGCCCGCGCACCGCAAGGAAGAGTAGCCCCCGCTCGCCGCAACAGAAAGCCCACACGCAGCAACAAAGACCCAACACGGCCAAAAATAAAAGTAAATAAACTAAATAAATTTATTTAAAAAAAGAAAAAAAAAGAGCTTAGGGTACAAAGTAAGTACCACCTAACTGACCCTCATGACTTTTCAAGGGATGGATTGGAAGCAGTGTCACCGCCAGCCTATCCTGGCTTGTACAACAAGCAGAACATGAATTAAGGGAAAGGGGGGGGTAGGCTGCCAATTCACATCTGGGGAGGCCCTGAAACCATCCCACCACCTTTCAGGGGTGCTGGGGACAGATTCAAACATCCAAGGAATGCCTGGACTAGTCAACATCAGAAATGCTTTTTAACCCTAAGGTTCTATGATTTTCACACAAATATCAAATATTAATTTAAACTGAGGGTTTCCCTGGTGGCACAGTAGTTAAGAATACACCTCCCAATGCAGGGGACACGGGTTCGAGCCCTGATTCGGGAAGATCCCACATGCCGTGGAGCAACTAAGCCTATGTGCCACAACTACTGAGCCTGTGCTCTAGAGCCCGTGAGCCA
The DNA here is from genome assembly GCF_949987515.2 of Delphinus delphis. NCBI lineage: Eukaryota > Metazoa > Chordata > Mammalia > Artiodactyla > Delphinidae > Delphinus > Delphinus delphis. Next base: position 7,960,249 of record NC_082701.1, read on the forward strand.
CAACTACTGAGCCCACGTGCCACAACTACTGAAGCCTGCACGCCCTAGAGCCCATGCTCTGCAACAAGAGAAGCTACCACAATGAGAAGCCCGTGCACCGCAACAAAGAGTAGCCCCCCGCTCGCCGCAACTAGAGAAATGCTACGCACAGCAGCAAAGACCCAACGCAGCCAAAAATAAATAAATTAAATAAATTTAAAAAAAAACCTTAAAAAAAAACAACCTTAAACTGAAAGGAGAGAAAGAGGGGAAAGGAGGTATAGAAATACCAATCAGCAGCAACTTCCTGCTGCTGTACTACAAAGAGAAGTAAGGCTCTTTGCAAAACATATTCATCACTAAAGTGGAGACAAGTAACGAGGAGATAAATGTAGAAACTGACCTCTCAAAGGCAAGGGCACCACAGCACTCCCTCACAACCATGCTTTACTAAAGGAGGAAATGAACCTGCGAGAATTTCTGAGAAATAAAACCAGTAATTTAGGTGCTAAAAATGGTGGCAATATAAGACACTCCCAATCCCTTGACGGAATTGAGGAGGCTCTGGGTTGGTAAAATGATGACACTGACACGAAATAATTAACTCTAGGAAACTGAGAGGGAAAAATATATGACACAAAATAAAGACTGTCAAATACTTATGTTTTCATAAACATACTGAGATTTTTTTTTTGAAGCCACTTGAAAGTTAACTCGGGCTTCCCTGGTGGCACAGTGGTTGGGACTCCACCTGCCGATGCAGGGGACACGGGTTCGTGCCCTGGTCCGGGAAGATCCCACATGCCGTGGAGCGGCTGGGCCCGTGAGCCATGGCCGCTGAGCCTGCGCTCCACAGCGGGAGAGGCCACAACAGTGAGAGGCCCGTGTACCGCAAAAAAAAAAAAAAAAAAAAAAAAAAGAAAGTTAACTCAAGAACAAAATCTGAGTGCTTGTTTTTAAGTTATGTTTAATCCCTCCTGAAGATGCTTTTCAAGCAACTAGCTTTAAAAACCTAATAAGGATAACAAAAACCATGAATGATTCTCATCAGAATTTTAAAGTACTTTTAAGAATATTTTACAGTTTTTGCATAGCAAACAGTATAGTGAAAAGACAAAATTGCAGGAAAGGGGATTAGGAAAGTAACTCCTATTCCCCAAACAGCAAAGTCTTATTTTCTCAAGGAATGGAGAGATGAATTCTTTCACTGCTCAAGTTGAGAAATCTCTAAGTACTTTACTAATACTTTAGTCAATTTCAACACACTCTCATGAGTTTTGTGATAGAGAAATTGCATGTAAAAGAGACCAGTAAATGCCCCAAATCCCCAGAGAAATATTACTATATTTCATTAATTATAGCACCCTTCTCCTCACAGCCAATTTTAGCATTTAAGAAATCTGATGCATCTCACAATTAATGGTACATCATAGTTAACTTTGTTAGTGATACATAAGACATGGGTGTGAGTGACAATCGATGGCGTTCAGTAATTGCCAAGACTAATTTTCAATCCCCTTCTCTAACATACATGGATCTCCCTGTCACAACCCAGAAATACTGGAAAGATGTCAAAGGGTATGCCAAAGTTTGTACTTTGTATTTCGCCAACAGTGAGGTCTGTGTCATACAAAATGATACGCAAAACAGTTGGCTGGTGTCCACTGATCTTTAACTCACATAAAGGACTTTATTTCATTGTGACTTCACCGGAGTCTGGTTACACGTTGTGCACCACCACAGATCATGAAATCTTCTAACCAACTCTGAAACATACGGCATCAGCCATTTTAAAGTAAAACAAAACAAACCTCCTCTTTTGTGTTGTTTTCAGGAAGAATAAAATCTTACTAATTTTTTAAAGTTCACAGACCGAACTCAGGAAAATTAGAAACATAATCTTCTAGGAGTTACTCCACCTCAATAACCTCACAGCCATGAGTTACAAACTTTAAAAATAAAAAAAAAGCATTTGGAAGTTAATAAGTACTCTGACTGGACTACCAAATTAACTGTATTTTTGTAACTAAAATGGAAAGGAGTTCTGAGTGTGGTCCTAAGGGCTGGAGTAAATCATTTCCTCTTGACAATAATAACCAGGTCAAATAGAAAATAATTATATACCATATGTATTTGCAGCAGTAGTATGGGGAGGAATGCCTACTGCTACATAAAGGCAGAACTTGTAACATATTTCATTTTTCTTGGCTCTTAAATATGTACCATTCACACCATTTATTCTTTATTGATGAAAATATTGGAGTTCTTCTAAAATGTAGAGGCCTAAAACAGGAAATGCCCAGGAATAAGCGAGAAGTGTAAGAGATGCTGAAAGTCAAAGAAATCTTGTACTAAGATCATATAATTATACTGTTTATTTACATAAAGGTAAAAAAAAAAGTGTGTTTTATTTCTAAAAACACAAGAAAAAGCAGATGGTCTGAAAAAAGAACATCCTCTTTCAGCAGTAGGACCAAGGCATGTTTTTATGAGGTCTTGTATGACAGGGGAGCCATTTAAATACCATCACCAGATTCAACAATGCTGGGTTCTTAGAATACTTTATACTCATTCTAAGGTATGACTAAAGTTCTTCTTCCTCCACCCATATCTTCCATTATTTTAAACTCAAGATCTACACGCATATGAAAATACGACCTGTTACTGCTCCAAAATATTTAAGGTTTGGTCCTTGCAACTGAAAACATCCTTCCAAATGCAGCTTCTAAATTTAGCAGGCCTCCTTCTTACAAAAAGCAAAGTCATTCTGTATTTAAATCACTCAAAATTGAGACATCTGGACCGAATTTGTATGATTCTTGAGATAGAAAATTATAGCATTTCCATGATCAACTTTTTACAAATGCCATCCCTTTCAAAGGCTTAAATACAAAAGTAAACATTATTTTCGACACAAATAACTTTAAAATGGCGTGAAAATATGCCAATTCGAGTCTTCAAACGTCAAGCACGATGAAAAAGGACACCGCAGATGGCGGATTTGAAGTATTGCCTTAGGCACTCGATCTAAGCTAAGGCATACCTACTTTTTAAACCACATGATTTCAGCAGGGTCTGCGATGTTAAACTTCCTCATCTTCTCCACCATGGTAGCACTCTTCCTAACAGCCACCTCGTAACGCTGGCTACGACTGAGGAAATTCAAGTCCTCATGCTGGAAGTCTGGGTCTTTCAGAATCAGGTTCTCTAGTAGGGAGTTAAAGGATATCAAGAGGAAGACAGAAATTCAGGGCTCCGTTAAAGCTCCCTGGGTCACAGCAGGTTTCAGACTCACGGGCACAGGTCTCCCTCTCGTTATAGGGGATTCCCCCCGCCAGAGCCGCCCCTGGAAATGGGGGTCCAGGCTCCCCTAAAGCTGGGCCAGAGGCTGCGGCCTACGCCCTACAGCGTCCCCCGATTCCTCCCGGAGGGAGTCTCAAGCTTTGCTCGGGGAAGGAAGGAGGCCTGGCCCGCCGCCCTCACCGATCTCTCGACGGCGCCGGGTGTTCTCGGGGCTGCCGTCCAGGACGTGCGTGAGCAGCTCCGGGTTGAAGCTGGCGGCGGCCCGCTCCTTCTGCAGGTCCTGGTTCATGGTGACGGCCGGCAGAGGCAGCTGAGGCCGAGGTGGCGGCAGCAGCGACAGCGAGTGTCCGCACCTCCAGAGCGGGCCCAGCCCTAAGAGCCTCCCCAGGACACCGCGAGTCCCCGCCCCGTTCGCCTCGGCCCGCCCCGGCCCTCCCCTTCTCCTTCACCGCGGCCCCTCCGCGCGTGACAGAGCGCGGCCGAGGCGGAGGCGGCGCCGGGGCGGGCGGGTCCCCTGCTTTCGGCCAGGGGAGCCTTTGAGCGGCGCCCAGCTAGGAGACCCTGGAAGAAGGTCAAGAAATTGCCCCGGGGGGAAAGCGAAGCGTTCTCCGCAACCCGCCCCTCCCTCGTCACGTGGCCACGCTGGGCGGAAAGAGGGAACCCAACGCCAGGAGGCCCAGAAAGGTTCGCGAGTGGTTGGGAAGGGGCGGGTCTACGAGGCCGAGGAGGACTGCGCCTGAGCCTCGGGACGCGGTCGCCCCGCCGCTTCCGGGTCCGCGCGCCAAGGCATCCCCGGGAATGAGATGGGGGAGGAAACTCAAGGCTTGGGGCGGGGAACCCTCGTGCTTGTCGGAGTTATCGGGGAGGTCGTAGCGTTTCCCAAAACCTTCCAAGGTTGGAGAAAAAATGGACGGGAACAAGGGTCGCACCGGGGAGAGGCTCCAACTATCGTTTGTTAAGATAACGGCATCTTTGCTGCCAGAGGCGTGGGCCGCGGGGAGCTGAGTGTGGAATTGGACTTGAGTTGCAGTGTGCTTAGAGGTCTTTGAAAGGAGACTTTTTTGTTTTCACAATTATCGTCATCAAAGTAGTAAAAGCACACGTTGAAAAAAGCTGGTATAAGAGGATTTGTAATAAAAAGCAGAAGTGCCCCATCCTCAGAGGCAGCCACTTTAACCATAATAAATTGTTTCTAGTTTTGTTTCCTAAAGAACATCGAAGTAAAATTCTTCCAAGCTATTTCTTGATTTGCTCATTTCTGTTACCTTTTGACCCTCATGCCATGGTAACGAAGGTGTGGCGCGCTACCCATCTCCTTTATCTCTCATTTACCTTTGTAACTTTAAACAACATACTAATCCCGTTTTAAAATTATACAGTTTTTTTTTATTTAATTTTTTTTTTAATTTTTATTTTTTGCAGTACGCGGGCCTCTCACTGTTGTGGCCTCTCCCGTTGCGGAGCACAGGCTCCGGACGCGCAGGCTCAGTGGCCATGGCTCACGGGCCCAGCCTCTCCGCGGCATGTGGGATCTTCCCGGACCGGGGCGCGAACACGTGTCCCCTGCATCGGCAGGCGGACTTTCAACCACTGCGCCACCAGGGAAGCCCAAAATTATACAGTTTTAATAGTGTTAATAGTTTTAAAAAAACTTGTTTGTAAAAGTGACGCATCAATTTTTTTTTTTTGCGTGGGCCTCTCACTGTTATGGCCTCTCCCGTTGCGGAGAACAGGCTCCGGACGCGCAAGCTCAGCGGCCATGGCTCACGGGCCCAGCCACTCCGCGGCATGTGGGATCTTTCCGGACCGGGGCACGAACCCGCGTCCCCCGCATCGGCAGGCGGACTCTCAACCACTGCGCCACCCCTTCCCTTTTTGAATCCCAAGGAGCCTTCCTGCACATGTGCAGACAGGGAAGGTTTCCTTGACCTCAGGAGTGGTCATCTTATTTCTTTACTTCAGCAGAGCTCAGCTTCTGCCACTAGCTTTCTTCTTGGAGTGTCTGGGTGAGAACAAAGATTCAGTTTTACTCCACTTGACAAACCCCAGCTGTCCGGCGCAGGGGCCCATCTATCTCCTTCCTCAACAGATCCAATCAGTATTCAGATTTCTCTGATTGCTTTGTAAAAAATTGTCTGCAGTTGGTTCGTTCAAATCAGGGTCCAAACAAGGTCTACATATTGCAGTTGGTTGATAAGAATCTTAAGCTTCTTTTAATGTATAGGTTTCCACTAGACATTGATTTTTTTCTCCAATTGAAAAAACTAGGTTGTTTTTCGTGTGACTTGCCCCCAGTTTCCCCCTCTGTGATATCTTTAACACGTTCCTCTATTTCTGTATTTTCTATAAGCTGTTGGTTAGATCTAGAGGCTTTATAAGATTCAGGCTTGAGGCTTTAGGAAAAAATACTCCTGTGGCATGTTTTCTATTTTAAAATATCACTCTGGGGACTTCCCTGGTGGCACAGTGGTTAAGAATCCACCTGCTAATGCAGGGGACACGGTTTGATCCCTGGTCCAGGAAGATCCCACATGCTTCGGAGCAACAAAGCCCGTGTGCCACAACTACTGAGCCTGTGCTCTAGAGCCTGTGAGCCACAACTACTGAGCCCGAGCGCCTAGAGCCCATGCTCCACGCACGAGAAGCCACCGTAATGAGAAGCCCACACACTGCAACAAAGAGTAGCCCCCGCTCGCCTCAACTAGAGACAGCCTGTGTGCAGCAACAAAGACCCAACGCAGCCAAAACTAACTAAATAAAAAATAAATAAAAAATAAATTTATTTAAAAAATACAATAAAATATCACCCTGGTTGTTATGAAGAGAATGGACTGTAGAAGGAAAAGAGTGGAAACAGACCAGTTATAAAGGTGGTGAAGGCCTGGATGGAGTGGTGACCATGGAGATGGAGGAAAGTGGATAGATTCAATATGTATTTTGAGGTAGAACTGACAGAAATTTGTGATGGATTGGATGCAACCATGAGAGAAAGGGACACATCAAGAATGACTCCTGGGAAAAAAAAACAAAAACAAAGAATGACTCCTGGGCTTGAGCAGATCAGGGATGGAGAAGGGTGGCTTGGAGGTGGTATTAAAGCCGTGGGACTTGGTTCTGGTTAAAACATCGTCCTCCTGTGTCTACTTCCTCTCCCTCCCAAGGACCCACCTAAATGGACGAAGAGAACAGGAGAACAGCAGTTATCAAATTAAAGAAACTTAACATTGATACAATACTATTACCTAATCTACAGACCTTTCTGTGGATTTACAATTGTCCAATAAAGTCCTTTATCACAAGTTTTTCTCCCAGCCAAGGTCCAATCCAGGATCATGAATTATATTTAGTTGTATTAATTTGCTGGAACTACCATAACAAAGTACCACAGACTAGGTGGCTTAAACAACAGAAATTTGTTGTCTCACAGTTCTGGAGGCCAGAAGTCCACAATCAAGGCATCGGCAGAGTTGCTTCCTTCTGAGGCTGTGAGTGAGATGTGCTCTGTGCCTCTCTCTTAGCTTCTGATAGTTTGCTGGCAATCTTTGGCCTTCCTTGGCTTGTATACATATCACCCCAATCTCTGCCTTCACCTTCACCTGGCCTCCTCCCTTTGTGCATGTCTGTCTCTGTCCAAACTTTCCCCTTTTTATAAGGGCACTAGTTATATTGGATTAGGCCCTCCGTAATGACCTCATTTTAACTTGGTTACCTCTCTAAGACCCTCTTTCTAAATAAGGTCACATTCTGAGGTCCTTGGGGGTTAGGACTTCAACATCTCTTTTTGCGGGGACACAGTTCCACCCATAACAGTTGTCCTATCACTTTCGCCTCCTTTAACTGGAGCAATTTCTTTATCTTCTGTGATTTTGACACTTTTAGAGCATATAAACCAGTTGCTGTGTAGAATGTCTCTCAATTCAGATTTGTGTGATCTTTCTTGGTGATTAGATTCAGATTATACTTTTTTTTTTTTTACAGGAATATCACAGAAACAATGTGTCCTTCTTAGTGCATCACATGCAGAAGGCACATGAAGCCTGTATTTGCTACTTTTCTTCACTGTGAAGTGGACCATTTTTTCCTTTGTAATTAATAAGTAATCGGTGGGGGAGATACTGTTGAGACCATGTAAATATGCCGGTTCTTCATCAAACTTTTACCCAGTACTTTTTGCATCCAGTGGTGATTCTTCCCTGAATTCATTTTTACTCTGGTGATTGCAAAACTTTTAAAGGCATAGTAAAATAATCATTTTATTTGGTTACTGTAAAATTCATTTAGTTGCGATTACACTTAAAATTGGAAATAATGCCCAGGTGATAGAATCTTTTGAGGCCATAGGTCAAATCATGTGGCATCACTCGAGTTTTAATGTTGGAGATTCATTGTATAATATAGACTAACAAAGACTTGTAACTTTAAACACATTGATGAATGGCTTCTGGGTTGGTGAACACAGGGAGGGGCTGGGAAAGTGGCAAAGCTCAGAGAGGGCATGGAAGCTCCACACCCCTCCCCACCTACCGTGTTCTATGCACCTCTTCTCTCTGGCTGTTCCTGAATTATATCCTTTTATGATAAACCAGTAACCTATTCTAATTCTGGGGTGGTAAACATATACCATCAAGTTTCTTGTCCCCAAGAAACAAACCCAAAGCCGATAAAAGCTATGATGAACTTAGTTATAAGTGTTACTTCTCTGACCTTCAATCCCGCTACAGCAATCTTGACAGTTTCTTCAGAAAAGATGAAAGCAGCAGTCAGGTTGGTTCACCGTCCTTCCTGTACAGTATTTTCAAACTTCCCAGTTGTTAAAAAGAAGCCTATTTCTCTTCTTCATACCAGGGATTTTTTTCTCCTAGAATATTTTGCCTTGGGGAATGAAAAGGGCAAGGCTTGAAGTACAGGTTGTACCATTACTCAGACTCCTAGAGAGAGTATTTGAAATCCAGTTGACCCACAAGAGAAGCCTGTCCTGATATGTCTTCTCAGAAACTTTCTTGAGTGTGTGATAATGTATGGATAATGATTGATGGAGCCAGCTGTGCTTACTGAACAGAAGTGTCTTAACAAACACATAGCAGCTTTTGTTTGAAGAAGAAATTGAGGTTAAAATTTACAAAAGAGTATCTCCCCCAACCCTAACCCCACAAAGAGTCAAATGCTACTGCATGGTAATTAAAAAAAAGTAAATTTAATGATATGGTTACTTATAGCTTAGCTTATACGTGGTGAGAGTAGAAAAATTACTTTAAAAACGACTCTAGGACTTCCCTGCTGGCGCAGTGGTTAAGAATCTGCCTGCCAATGCAGGGGACATGGGTTCGAGCCCTGGTCCAGGAAGATCCCACATGTCGCGGAGCAACTAAGCCCGTGGGCCACAACAGCTAAGCCTGCGCTTTAAGAGCCCGAGAGCCACAACTACTGAGCCTGTGTGCCGCAAATACTGAAGCCTGTGCGCCTAGAGCCCGTGCTCTGTAACAAGAGAAGCCACCGCAATGAGAAGCCCACGCACCGCAACGAAGAGTAGCCCCCGCTCGCCGCAACTAGAGAAAGCCCGCGTGCAGCAACGAAGACCCAACGCAGCCAAAAATAAGATGAACAAATAAAATTTATTTTAAAAAAAAGAAAATGTTATGTGGGGTTCTGGAGGGGACTCTGGAACAGGAAAGGGACATTAGGGAAAAACCAGTGAAATCCAAATAAAGTATGGAGTTAATAGTACCATATTGATACGAGCTGATTAATTGTGACAAGTGTGTCATACTAATGTAAGATGTTAATTATAGGGAAAACTGGGTGTGATGTTTATAGGAATTCTCTGTACCATCTTTACAGGTTTATTTAAAAAAAAAATGAAAACCATTCTCCAATAAAAAGTTTATTTAAAAAACGTGAAGACTCCCTTTATATACAACTATGAAAGTGTCAAAATATATTAAGTGAAAGAAAATCAAGAACAGTATGTATACTATAGTACAGAAGGGAAATAAATATATATGCATATTTGTCCTTATTTGCATAATGGAAAGCTAAATACAAATTGATGGAAATGGTCCCCTCAGGGCAGGGCTTGGCAAACAGCAGCAAAGGCCAAGACAACTCACGACATGTTTCTGTCAATAAAGTTTGAAGGAAATGAGGTACACGCATTCGTTATTTATCGTCTTTGCGAGTTTTCATACTGTAATGGCAGAGTTTGGTAGTTGTGACAGAGGTCATATGTCACTGTCTGCCTTTTTACCGATCCCAGGTTTAGGGGCTTGGGGAGGGAACGGGCGGCATGGGAGTTAGAGTGGGAATCATACACTTTCCACAGAGATCTTTTGTATATTGTTTTTTTTTTAAATATGTGAATGCATAAACCTATCAAAAAATCTTTTTAAATTTTAAAACATCATTCCCTGGAACTACCTTTTCAGTTGTTGCTGGTCTCGTGTCTGTTAATCTCCATCTTGTGGTTGGCTTGGTTTGTCAGGAATCTTCAAAAATCCATCTCAACTATTTGGTTACAGGAGCAATGATGCTGCCCAAACCTGGGATCTATTACTTCCCCTGGGAGGTCAGTGCCGGCCAAGTTCCTGATGGGGACACACTGAGAACGTTTGGCAGGTGAGAATGTTTTATTCACATGGTGGGGGGGGATGTTTAAAAAAAATTAAAAGTCTTTTTTAAAAATTATAATGTTTTAAAAATTATTTTTAAAGTATATATATATTTTTTTATAAATTTATTTTATTTATTTATTTTTGGCTGCGTTGGGTCCTCGCCGCTGCACGCGGGCTCCCCCCAGCTGCGTCGAGCCAGGGCCATTCCTTGCTGCGGTGCGCTGGCCCCTCACTGCGGTGGCCTCTCCCGTTCGGAGCACGGGCTCCAGGCACACGGGCCCCAGCAGTTGTGGCGCGCAGGCTCAGCAGCTGTGGCCCGCGGCTGCCCAGGATCAGCCACCGTGGTGCACGGGCCCAGCCACTCTGCAGCATGTGGGATCCTCCCGGACCAGGGTTGGAACCCGTGTCCCCTGCACCGGCAGGCAGACTCCCAACCACTGCACCACCAGGGAAGTCCCCTAAAGTACATATTTTTAATTACTAAAAAAATCACTTATTTTTATATTTTAAATTATTTATTATTATATATTTTAAAAATTATTTTAAAAATTAAAAGTCATACTTTTATCTAATTATTTTTGTTTTTTAAAATAAATTTATTTATTTATTTTTATTTATTGCGTCTTCGTTACTGCGTGCGGGCTTACTCTAGTTGCGGCGAGCGGGGGCTACTCTTTATTGCAGTGCGGGGGCTACTCTTCATTGCAGTGCGTGGGCTTCTCATTGCGGTGGCTTCTCTTGTTGCGGAGCACGGGCTCTAGGCGCGCGGGCTTCAGTAGTTGTGGCTCGCGGGCTCTAGAGTACGGGCTCAGTACTTGGTGGTGCAGGGGCTTAGTTGCTCCACGGGATGTGAGATCTTCCCGGACTCGGGATCGAACCCATGCCCTTTGCATTGGCATGCGGATTCTTAACCATTGCGCCACCAGGGAAGCCCCTAATAATTTTTAAATGCTAAAAAATTAATACATATTCATTGTAAAAAATGTAGACAATCCATAAGGGTGTAAAGAAAGCAAGTAAAGGGCTTCCCTGGTGGCGCAGTGGTTGAGAGTCCGCCTGCCGATGCAAGGGACACGGGTTCGTGCCCCGGTCTGGGAAGATCCCACATGCCGCGGAGCGGCTGGGCCTGTGAGCCATGGCCGCTAAGCCTGCCCATCTGGAGTCTGTGCTCCGCAACGGGAGAGGCCACAGCAGTGAGAGGCCCGCGTACAGAAAAAAAAAAAAAAAAAAAAAAAAGAAAGCAAGTAAAAATCACCTGTAATTCCACTGTGTGGACAACCACCCACCACTAACCTTTTGGTGATTACTTGCTTTTTCATGTGTGTTTGTGTGTATATGTGGGTGGGTGTGTATATACACAATATGTGTATATACATATATACTGTGTTAGTCACATATTGCTGTGTAACAAATCACCCCAAAATTAAAGTGGCTTAAAATAACAATAAATGCTTATTTTTTCATACTTACTGAGTGTCAGGAATGTGGGAGTGGCTTAGCTGGGTGGTTCTGTCTCAGATTGACTTTGAAGACTGCAGTCGAGATGTTAGCCAGGGCTGCCAGCATCTGAAGGCTGGCGTGGACCTGCAGGGTCTGATTCTACGATGACTCATTCACATGTTTGGCAATTTTGTGCTGCCTGTTGTCAAGAAGGCTCACTTCCTCAATACGGATTTTTCTATATGGCTGCTTGAGAGTCTTGATAACATGGCAGCTGGCTTTCCCCAGAAGGAGTGACTCAACAGAGAGGGCAAAGAGAAAGCTACAATGTCAATGACCTAACCTCAGAAATCACTCTAGGTCATCTCTGCAATGTTTTATTGGTTACACAGGTCAGCGCTAGTCAGGGTGGTAGGGACTACACAGGGATGCGGATGCCAGGAGATAAGAATCATTGGGGACCATCTTGGAGACATATATATATACATACATGTATAAATATTTTAAGCTAGATGAGATCCTATTATATTACTATATTGTACCATACTTAACTGTGTATGGTAGACCTAGTTCCATGCCAAATATGTAAATCTATATCATCACTTTAAATAGATCCATTTTATTTCATTGAATAGACATACCATAATTTATTTAACCACATCTATTTATTTAACCAAAAGCAATTGATTTTCAACAAAGACATCAATTTAATTGAGTGGGGAAAGTATAGTCATTTCAACACATGGTGCTGGAACTACTGGATATTTTTATGGGGGTAAAAAGACACCTTGATCCCTACCCCACAGCATACCAAAAAAAAAAAAAAAATCATTCTGACTGGATCATAAATGAACAAGCTAAAACTATAAAATCTTTAGAAGAAAACAGGAGAAAACCTTCACATACACCTTGAGATAGGCAAAGATTTCTTAGACTCAGAAAACAAAAACCATAGGGACTTCCCTGGTGGTTCAGTGGGTAAGACTCAGAGCTCCCAGTGCAGGGGGCCCAGGTCCGACCCCTGGTCGGGGAACTAGATCCTGCAGGCCGCAACTAAGACCTGGCGCAGCCAAATAAATAAATACGTATTCAAAACAAACCAAAACAAAAACCATAAAAGAAAAATAATGAATAAATTGGACTTCAACAAAATTAAAAGCGTCTCATCAAAAGCTACCATTAAGAAGATTAAAAGGTAAGCCCCGAACTGGTAAAAAATAAGTGAACATGTGTGTGTATATTATCTATATTCAACAAATGATTTGTACCTAGAATAAACAAAGAACCCATATAACCCAATAAGAAGACAAAGAACTTAATTTTTAAATGGGTAAAAGATTTAAACAAGACACTGCCAAGGAAGATATGCAGAGGGCAGATAAACACATGAAAATTTGTTCAGCATCATGTGTCATTAGGGAAATGCAAGTTAAAACCACAGTGGTACGGTATTTCATGCCCACTAGAGTGGCTAAAATTAAAAAGACTGACCGTATCCTGTGCTGACAAGGATTTGGAATGACTAAAACCCTCATATGTTGCTGAGGGGAAAGGAAAGTGGCACAACCACTTTGGAAAACAATTGGCCAGTTTCCTTTAAACAGATTGACCACATGACCCAGAAATCCCACTTGGGTATTTCCCCACGAGAAATGAAAACATATGTCAGCACAAGTCCGTAAGCAAACCAGATCAGCTGGTGAGGATAATAATAATTTATTGATCCATTCAGCTGAGTGCTACCAAGCAATAAAAAGGAACAAACTACTGATTTACCCAACAGCATAAATGGGTCTCCAAACCATTATGCTGAGTGAAAGAGGCTAGACACAGAAGAATTCATGCTGTCAGGATTCCATTTACATGAGGTGCTTGGGTAGGAAAACTCACCTGTGGAGACCAAGAGCAGATCAGTGGTTGCCTTGGGTGGGAGGTGGGGAGACTGAGTTCAGAGGGGCACAAGGGGACTTTTGGGGGTGATGGAAATGTACCAAAGCTTGATGGGGGTGCTGGTTACACAGTGTATACTTCTGTCAACAGTCAATGAACAGGTCCCTTTTAATGCATGTAATTTATACCTCAGTTATGTAGACCTAATTAACCTTTTCTGTTGCTGCCACTTTAATTTCTCTGATCCGAGTGAGGCTGAACATTTTCCCATGGATGTATTGGCCTCCCAGAACGTTTAGAACTTTGGGTTGGTTCTGTCTATGGATGGAAATGATCACACTTACCTGACCTCCAGGTTGTACAGCTACGACATGACAAAGTCCCGAGTGACCCTGATGGCTCAGCACAGATCTGACCAGCACCCAATCCTCGTCTGTACCAAGTTGGTGGAACCGTTCCAAGCCCAGGTGGGCTCCCTCTACATGGTCCTTGGGGAGCTGGAGCACCAGAAGGGTAAGCCTTGGCTTCACACACCCTTTTTCACTCTGGGTCCTGAGTGGGGCAGTCTTTTGGGTGCCTGGGCTTGGTTTCTGACCCAGCAGGGGTCCCTCATTGGGGTTAACATTCCTTCCAAATCAGCCCACAAGTTATAGGGACTCATAGGAAAGAGACGTGATTGGGCTTGAGGTGGACCTGCCGTAGGGAAGCGAGAAAGCGGGGAGAGAAATCATTAATTTCTGAAGGCCTACACCATGCCAGGCCTGGTACTAGGAGGTTTGCTTAAATCTTTTCGAATCTGCTCACCAGCCCTTAATGAGTCATCTTATGGCTAGTCCATAGATGAGAAAACTACGGCTCAGAGAGGATGGGGCTGGAGTAACAGGCCAGGAAGTCAGGGTAAGAGAAATAAAACACAAGGGAAGGAACAGAAGCAACCTGGGAGAATCTCTATGGCATCAAGGGTTGAAGCTTGCCCTTTAAAACCTAGGTACTTGTATTCTTTGCTTCCCTCTCTGGCTGTCCCTGTGCCATTTTCCTTCACATGCTTTATGTAACTATAACATGTTGTATCTGGTTATTTTAATTTAACATTATATCATAAGCATTCCCCCATGTCTTGAAAATTTTTTCTAGATATAGTATTTAATGGCTATATAATATTTTACAGATTAGATGTGTGCACTAATTCACACAAGCATTAGACATTTGTATTGTTTCCATTTTTTGCTCTTATAAGTACACTGTACATTAATTGGTTAAAGAAACTATGAGATATTCAGCCAGGAGAATATTATACAGCCATCAAAAACGGTGTTGTAAATTTATATCAGTTGACATGAAAAGATGTTCGTAGTATTTTACTGAGAAAAAGCAGTTTACAAAACAGTATGTATCATATGATCTCATTTTTGTTAAACAGACTTTTTTTTTTTGTGGTACGCGGGCCTCTCACTGTTGTGGCCTCTCCCGTTGCGGAGCACAGGCTCCGGACGCGCAGGCTCAGCGGCCATGGCTCACGGGCCCAGCTGCTCCGCTGCATGTGGGATCTTCCCAGACTGGGGCACGAACCCGTGTCGCCTGCATCGGCAGGCAGACTCTCAACCACTGCGCCACCAGGGAAGCCCTAGACATTTTTTATACACATAAAAGTTTGAAATATTATTTACCAAAACATTAATAGTAATTATTTCTGGGTGGTGGGGCTGTGGGATTCCTTATACTTTTATTATTTGACAATGAAAATGTATTGCTTTATAGCCAGAGGGAAAAAACAGTTTAAACAATCTATCTAGATATATATTAAAAATGCTGTAGTTAATAGCCTTTAACTATTCCCAAACTTTGTCCATTTGCTGATGATTTCTTTAGGGTAGTTTCCTGAAAGTGGAATTGCTACATTAAAAGATATGAACATTTATGTTTCTTGATTTACACTCCCAACTTACGTTCTAAAAGTTGCAGTGGTTTTTAACTCTGGATGAAATGCACTAGAAAAAAAGTAAACGGGGCTTACTTTAATTACGTTTGATTTAATAAAAGTTAATCTTTATTCAGGCTTAAGCCTTTGAGCTCAGAGTCCCTGGCTTCATCATTGATTTGAGAGAAGTATCAGGAGGAGGGGTGGAAACGGGTACAAAGGGCCTTGAATAAATCATTTCCACTTTGACTGCAGCCCACTTCACCTGAGACTCCCTCCTGCACTCCTGGCCCCTACAGGGGAGTCCTGGGAGCTCTCAGGAGCCAACTGCCCAGTATCTGTAACTCAAAGGTCTGATTGCAGATACAGAGAGGGGTTGATACTAAGGTGGGACATCAGGCCAGGACCAGGGTGGGACCTGGAGAAGACATTTAGAATTATTTGTGGGAAGAAAAATGGAAAAAACTTTACAAATTCAACCCATATCACTTTTTCAATTTAATGGTTTCAAATCAAACAAGCACAAAAGTAGAATGAGCCTCCATGTACCCGTCACCCAAATTCAGCAGTGATCCACATTCCACTGTTGTTTCATCATCGCCCGCATTTACTTACTTATTTTGCTGGTGTATTTTAGAGCAAATCTGACATCATTTCATTTACCCATAAATACCTCAATGTCTATCTCTAACATCACAATCATGCCCAACAAAATGAATAGCTGTTCCTTAATATACTCTAGTACATACCTTGTCTGTGTTCATTCCCCTCCTCGGCCCCAAAATGGCTTTTTACAAAAAGTTAGTTTAAAAGCAGGAGGCAAAGTCCGTGCATTGCCTTTGGGTTACATATCCCAAGTCTCTATAATGGTTCTGGTCTTCCTTTTTTCTTTTTTGTAATGCCATTTATTGGAGAACTTGGGTCTGGAATTAGCTAATTGCTTCCTCCTGGTTGCATTAAACCTGCTCTTCCTTCCCTTGAGTTTATCCTACCTTTTTCTGAACGGATTGTATTTCAGGGAAACCAAATGTTTGGAGAAGGGAACGTTCTTTAGAGAAGAATCACAGTGAATAAACGCAGGAGAAACAACTAAATTCTAAAGTCACCATGTTAAAAGCCCCGAGGAAATAATAAATCCAGGCAACGATCGTTATCACTGGCCGCTCAAATCATTAGGTGGAAGCTTGCCGGGAACACTGTAGCTCAGGTGATCAAACATTACAAAAATCGGACCGATCGATCGTGTACCTCTGGTGTGATGCACCAGGAGAGCACAGACAGTACTGCTCTGACGTGTTCTTGCCAAAAAACAAAAAACATGGAACCTCAGTAGTCAAGCCTCAGACCCAGCAGGATTCTTCCTAGGCTCTGGCAAGTTTACCACTCACCATTATTTTCATCACAATGTGTAGGGTTTTTTTTTCCTTAAAAAAATTTTTTCCCCTCAGTTTCTAATTGAGACTACATGCTCGTCATTCGAGACTGACACAAGGGAAGAAAGACGACGGTGAGGAGGGAGGGCAGAGTGTGGGCTGAGCTTGGCAGCCGTCGCTGACCTCCAACCTGCAGTGGCCTGTCTGGCCCCCGGCCAGGTCTGAAGTCCTGTGGGGACACAAAGGTCAACCACACACGGATCCTACCCCGTGGCAAGGTTGGCAATTCTGAGGATGGACTAGAGGCCCCCTCAAGGCACCTTTCTGAAATGTTTGCACACGAAAGAGAAGAAATGCCAGCCATGTGCCAACACCAGCTGGCCAGGACACCCCGCAGGGCCGAGGGCTTCCAGTCCAGGGATTAAGATGTGAGGACACAGCCTCGGCCCCGCTCTGCTCCAGGGGCCCGCGTGGAATACCAGGCTGAAGGTTACTCGCCTACAGCAAGAAGCTGCCCCAGAGCTCTCACCATAAATCCCACCTGTTCTGGTTTCCGTTCACCTGACTGCTTCCTGCCCTCACAGGCCTTCCTTGTGTCCTCTCAAACCTTCAAGCCCCCTTCTCTGGGACTTGCCTGAAACCTGGCTTTCCCCCCCAGGCAGCAGTTCCCCTCCTGCCCTCCCATGTGGAGCCTCCCAGGCCCCATTACAGAACCCAGAGGTGGGGTGGAAATCCTGCCAGCTCCTCCTGCAGCACCAGTTCTGCCACCTCTGCCCCACTGCTGCCTGACTTACCCGGACCCTCTGCTGCCTGAAACTAGGTTCCACCCTCAGTATCCTGCCTCGTCACCCATCGGGACCACCTTCTCTCCTCTCCAGCTTGACCTCACTATCATTTCAACCACTTTCCTGGCAGAAGTTCCAACTCGTCTTCCATCATTCCTCCCTGATTAAACCCCAATCCCCACCCTCTCAGGTCCCACCCAACTGTTGATGGAGAAAGTTCACAAAGCTCCAGGGATTCCTAGCACAACGGTTTCAAGGTCTCTTATCTCTTCCGGGCCCTTCACGCTGCCTAGAATTCCTTCCACATGTCCTGGCTGGTCCCCCCTCCCCCTGACCCGCAACAGCTGTTTCAGGCATTCACGCAGGACCCCCTTCGTCATCACCTCCCCGTCCCTTCCAGCAAATTACCTCACCTCCTACATCCCAGGTAAAATTGAGGCCACAGCTGCAGCCTCTCCTAAAATTATATGCATCCACACCCATCAGTAGCCCCTTTCCTCCAGTCTGGGAGAGAGGAGGGTCCCTCCTGCCTGCGGTGCAGCCCCTGTGCTGTGATGCATGCCTGCCTTCCTGCAGGGGCTTTGCTTTCTCAGCTGAATCTTTAACCTGATACCACTGGTTCTTCCCTCCCAGCATATAAAGCGCTCAAGCCTCTTCTGTATTAAAATAATAGCAACAATAATGTCAAGTTCAGCTCTATCCCTACCTATCTGTGACCCTCCTCCCTCCACAGTCAAACTTCCTAAAAGAAGATCTGTTCTCCACATCACCCCTCCTTATCTCAGACTCACACCTCAACCCGCTGCATTCTGGATTGAACCCACACCCTCGGCAGTGAAAGCGCAGAGTCCTAACCACTGGACCACCAGGGAATTCCCTCAGCCCTTCTCCTTTGCCGCAGGTTCTTTTTCTTTGCAAGAAGAGATTCCCCTAAATGACTATTTCTCTGGCTTCGTAAACTCCTTTCTCCTCCCCTGCAGCACTCTTCAAATGCCGTTCTTTTATTCCATTTACACAGACCTTTTGCAGATGGACTAACAGAATTGCCAAATTTGTTCCTGTGATAATCATACTTCTAAAGTTCACTTCCATTTTTAATAACTTTTCTTCATTCACGGGAAGAAACATGTTCCACTATCTGTATCTCGAAGAGAACGTTTCCCCAGGTTGAGGGGAGGAAAGAGCTGACAGGCATTATTATTGTAAGGAAAGTTCTGTGAAATTAAGTCCAATACTAAGAAAATCTTCATACAGGAAGTTTGGAAACATTTGACCTATGCTTCTATTTTGAGATTTTTAACTGCGAATTAGAGCACTCTGATTTTGTCCTTGCTTTCCCTGTGTCATCCTGAACACATGCAGCTGCTCTGTGAAAACCATTTAGGGCCACATGTGTCACAAGAAAAGGTCTAGGCCTTTCAGTGCCAAATGAAGTTTAGGCAAATATCCTGTTTGACTGATTAGTATAGATGAGCCAGTTATTCCTGAAGAGGCCTGAGTGATGAGAATCAACAGTCTACATCCATCCACAGATCCACATACTGTCCCATGCCCTCCCCCCCACCCCACTCTAGGCCATGCAGCCCCTGCAGTCCAGCGCTGGGGCCGACAGAAGCTGACGACACACAGGGCAACCTCATGTTTCAAATGAGTTCATCTCTCTGTGTTGAAGCCTGGAATCTACACAGTCCAGCTCTCTGAATTCTGCCCCCGGGCTCTGTTAAATCAGTAAAGTGGCCTAGACTAGAGGAAAAGTTAGGCATAGACTTTAACCAGGGAGAGCCTCTATCTCAAAACGGCATCAAAAGAGGACGGCATAATGTTCTAGAACACTGAATGTATTCATTGACGTGCCCAGAGAGCAGAGAGAACATAGTGCAAAAAAACCCCACAACAACCTATAAGGGCAAACCCCAGATGTCCTTCCTATTTGGTGTCACCTGAACATTGACAAACCTTTCCATCAGCTCACCACAGCATCTGCTAGAAGCGCCCGCAGCCCCTTGTCCAGGGTGGGATGACTTGCCCAGACTCTCCCCTTGGATTGATTAAATATGGGGTTCTCTTTGCTCCAATTTCCAATGCCAGTGAGCCCCACGAAGCCAAGGGGCCCTTCCCCTGGTACAAATGGAGAACTAGGGTGGTGACTGAGACTGCTCCTCAACTCTGGGCACTTGGGAGCTACAGAGAAGCTGGCAGGAGTTAAGATGACAAAAGAGGGAAGTAGAGGCTACGTCTCTCTGGGCCGGAGTGGAATTTTCAGGCTACCCCCTGTGTTTCAGCCACGTGCCTGTAGTGCATGGTGGGCCCGCAGTTCTGAGGCCCAAGTAGACAAACGGTCATCATCCTGTAAACCATCCTTCTCACCTGTGCCCTGTCAGACTCTTCTGTCAAAACCCAGGCCCGAGAACAAGTCGAGGGGAAACGGCTGGAATGCATCTGCAGGGTGTGTTGCTGACACTGCCTGTGCCTTGGTGTCTGTGTCTTTCAGATGGAGACTGCGTGGTGAAGGCCCGGGTGCTGACTTGTGTGGAAGGAATGAATCTCCCCTTGTTAGAACAAGCCATCCGGGAGCAGAGGCTGTACCAACGAGAGAGGGACAGCAGCCAGTAGAAAGCGAAACAGCAGCTCCTGGCAAACCGCCCCACCCCCTCCCCGCCGCCGCCCCCGCGCTGGAGCTGCCGCCGAGAAGATGCAGGAGCTTCCTGGAGAGAAGAGGGGAGGGGTTGTTCATTGGGATTGCCCCAGAAATGGAAGCCTAGAGATCAGAGGCCGGGCTCTGGGGCCCTGGGGGATGGGCCCCGTGTGGATCCTGGAGGGTTGCAGAAGGTCCTCGTGAATAAAGCCATGTGGTGTGACGTAGCAGTGCGTGCACGTGGTGCAGCGCCGGCAGGGGCCAGCAGGGGGAGCCTCGGAGCAGGCAGCCGGCCCGGCAGTGAGGCTGCGGGAGCGCAGGGTTTGTGGTGAATTCTGGGCTGGGGACCTGAGGGGAGGGCGCTGGGGACGCTCAGGACCTGGTGGGGGGCCCGGGACACAGTGGGTGCTGCTCCTGCCAAGGTTCTGACCTCTGTCCTGAGTTGACCCCGGCCCCCCCTGGGCGGCCCCTCCGGGCAGCCGCCTGCCCCCGGGGTCCAGGCCTGGCTGGGCAGGGGCGGGGGCTGGGGCAGAAGAAGTTTGGGCCCTCCTGTGCTCCGTAGCCCGGCTCAGGGCAGCTGCTTCCTGGGGCCTGGGGCTTTCTGCCTGGCCTGGGCTGGGCGAGGGGCAGCCCTGCGCCACACCAGGTTCTCGGGCATGGGCTGGGGCTGGGGCTGGGGCTTTGGTGGGTGGTGGGAGCCGGGCCTGGGCCTGGGCGGCCTGGCAGGCAGAGCAGGGTGAGCCCTGGGGGCCCCAGGCCTCAGGAGCCGGGGCGGGGGGCGGGGCTGGGGGCCCTGGACAGGCTGTGCCGTGGAGGTTGGAGGGGCAGCGGGGGTGCTGGGCATGGGGGCGAACGCCCCAGGCGCCTTCTGTTTCCAGGGCGGCTCTGCGGGCATGGATGTGTTCCAGAAGGTGGAGAAGATCGGAGAGGGCACCTATGGGGTGGTGTACAAGGCCAAGAACAAGGAGACCGGGCAGCTCGTGGCTCTCAAGAAGATCAGGCTGGATTTGTGAGTTCTGGGACGGCCTCTGAGACCCCCTGGTCCAGGGGTGACCCACAGCCCACCCATCCGTCCCTCATCACAGGGTTTTGTGTTCCACTCCTTTTCCGAGTGCTCCCCAGTTACACGGGGGCCACGGAGGTGCAGCCCTCATGCGTCCTCACCCCGACCAGGCTTTGCCCCCGGCCGGTGGGGGTGATGGGTGTGTGCCGAGGAGCACAGAGCCCCATCGCTGGGGGGGGGGTGGGCACCCTTAGGGAATAAGGAACACAGGTGACACCCCCCGCCCGCCCCCCAGCAGAAGGGCCTGCTCAGCTGCTGCCTCCACTGCTGTACCACTCTCTTCTCCAGGGAGACCGAGGGGGTCCCAAGCACTGCCATCAGGGAGATCTCCCTGCTCAAAGAGCTTAAGCATCCCAACATCGTCAGGTGAGGCCTGCAGGAGCGGGGAAGCGGGCCTCTCCCAGCCCGGCCGGGAGCCGCGTGCTGACTGGTGTCGCCCGGCCAGGTTGCTGGATGTGGTGCACAGCGAGAAGAAGCTTTACCTGGTGTTTGAGTTCCTCAGCCAGGACCTGAAGAAGTACATGGACTCCACCCCAGCCTCCAAGCTCCCCCTGCATGTAGTCAAGGTACCGGGGGCGGGACGGGGGCAACCTGCGGCGAACGCCTGCTCAGCCGGCCCCGCCTCCGCTCAGCCAGCTCCTTCTCATGCTTGCTGTTCCAGAGCTACCTCTTCCAGCTGCTGCAGGGGGTGAACTTCTGCCACTCGCATCGGGTCATCCACCGAGACCTGAAGCCCCAGAACCTGCTCATCAATGAGTTGGGAGCCATCAAGCTGGCTGACTTTGGACTGGCTCGGGCCTTCGGGGTGCCCCTGCGCTCCTACACCCATGAGGTACCGCAGGACAGAGGGGAGGGAAGGGATGTCACCCGTGCACCCAGCTACCCTGAATGACGCTGTTTTCTTGTCCCCACAGGTGGTGACACTCTGGTATCGTGCCCCCGAGATCCTCTTGGGAAGCAGGTTCTACTCGACAGCTGTGGACGTCTGGAGCATTGGTTGCATCTTTGCAGAGATGGTAGAGAGAGGGCCAGACATGGCCCCAGGGAGGCCACAGGCAGGGTCCTCTGGGGTGGGGGGTAGAAGGGGCTCTGATTTTCCTGTTAGAAGTGGATTAAGGGGTGTTTGGGACTGGCTAAGGTCTTTTTCCAGAAAAGGCCAGGACTTTTAGCACAGCCCTGGGAAAGATATCTTGGAGGTGCCTCCCTGGTCTGGCCTCTTTTCTGGTATTGGATTCTGCATGACAAGGGAGTAGACCCCACACCTTCTCCCCTTCCCCATTCCAGGTGACCCGCAAAGCCCTGTTTCCTGGCGACTCTGAGATTGACCAACTCTTTCGTATCTTTCGGACCCTGGGGACACCCAATGAAGCCATGTGGCCAGGAGTCACCCAGCTGCCTGACTATAAGGGCAGTTTCCCCAAGTGGACCAGGAAGGGGCTGGAGGAGATCGTGCCCCACCTGGAGCCAGAGGGCAAGGACCTGCTCATGGTAGGTACAGGTGGGCGGCAGGGAGGCTGAGAAAGACCTCCTCACGCCAGCTGCTGCTCTTGCTAGAAGTGTCCCCTTTGTCATCCAGCCTCTTATGCAGCCCTGGTTCCTTCTGAGTCCCAGCTTGTCTCTTTGCTGACCCCTATACAGAGTTCGCTTGTCCCCATGTGTATCCATTGCTCCACCTGGAAGCCTCTCCCATGATAGGTCCAATGTTCATCATCCCTTTTAAAACTTCTCTCCTCTAGTTAGCTTTGTTTTTATGCTGTGCTGTGTGCCCTTTTTCTTAGTTGCCTTGTGTTTTGGTAATTTTTTCTCATGGACATTATTACCCCATCTAAGCTGTAAGCTTTCCCAGAAGGGACCACACCGCCCACTGCCTCGGTGCTCCCGCAGTGCGTTCCACAGCGGTTACTCTTCACACGAGGCTGTTCAGAGCAGGCTGCTCGCTGCTCGCCGCGGCCCCTGCCGCAGTCCTCACTCACCCCTCTGCTTGTACCCTCTTGACCCCTTGGGCTGGCCCAGGCCAGGCTGCCCAGAGGGCCTCAGGCAGAGCTGGCCATTCTTGCCCACAAAGACTCAGAGCACGTTTCTCTCTTTAGTCTGGTGTTGGGTCAGAGGAAGGCAGGGCAGGAAGTTCATCTTCAGGCTCTGTATCCAGCTTTGCAGAGGGCTGTGTGCGTCTCCCAACCCAGGGCCAGGAGGATGGAGTGGATTTCCCATGGAGCCTCCTAGCCCTCCATCCTGGCTACTCTAAGGCAGGGGGGTCCTTCCACAGCCTGGCCAGGTTTAGGGATTTTTGTGTTTCTGCCCCACCCTCAACATGCTCCCTGGACAGGTTTGGTTCCCTCATCCTGATACCTAGAGAAAAGTCTGTCTCAACTAGAACTAGGCTGGAGCCTGGAAGGCTCCCTGAGGAAGGGGGGAGCCTGACTCGGCCTCAGTAACGTGAAGGAGACAGGGGGTGACTTAGGGCTGGACTAGAATGAAGTCTTTGTCCCCAGATTCCGGGAGCGTCCAGAACTGGTTCTCAAGCTGGGAGGTACTGGCTTTGTGCCGTCTGGGTGTGGCGGCAGCTCTGCTTTGGGGCTTGGGGCCCTGGCCACCCCCGGGCCCAGTCTGTCTCTTCCTCCGCAGCAACTCCTGCAGTATGACCCCAGCCGGCGCATGTCAGCCAAGGCCGCCCTTGTGCATCCGTACTTCTCGTCCACCGAGGCCTCCCTGGCCCCGCGCTAGTGTGTGCTGGAGGGTTTCTGCCGCTGAGAAGGTGTGAGGCCTCAAAGCCTCTCTCCAGCTGCTGCCCCCCTGCCTCCCTACTCACTTCCCAAGAAAGAGGACACATCTGGGGAGAGAGCAATTTGGCGTCAGCCGTCAGAGGGCTGAGTTTGGGTTTGTCCTGCCAGCAGGTTAGCGAGTTCCTGGGTTGTTTGTTGGGTTTGCCGGTGCTGTTTCAAGATGGGGGCACAGAAGCGCCATGTCCGAGGGGGTCCGTCAGAGGCTGAGTCCCCTGGCACCAGAATGGCAGGTGCTAAGGAGAGTAGGAAACCTGCCCGGGCCTCCAGCGAGCCCTCCTAGTGCCCTTCCGCTGCCCGGCCCTCAGTTGCAGAGCCAGACCCCGGGGGAAAGAGTTTCTCCCGGCTGGTCTTCTGGATTTAAAATGTTTTGGGGAAGAGTTGAGTTCCAGTTAAGGGTCCCAAGTTAAACAGAAAGCGGGGTGAGGGAGAGAGGACATTTTCCTGATCCTGGGGCAGGCTGGGTGTTCTAACTAGTTGTCTCGTCACCTGGGATATGCTTAACGTTTGTTTGCTTCTGGCTTTAAGAACAGAAAATAAAACTGATGCATTCCTGAGTTTTCCAGTGTTTCTCTGCTCAGGGGGACACCAGGGACTTGCTGACGAGGGGGAGGTTGACAGTGGGCTGAAGACAGTTCCTGGCCTGAACTGGGAAGCCCTGAGCCGGTGGGGAGTGGGGGTAGGGGGAGGGGGGAGGGCATCATCCTCCGTGGCCTGCCCCCGTCGGGTCCTTCCTAGAGTCAGAGGAGCCACAGGCCTCCGAAAGCACCCCGTCCCCAGCAGGGCCAGCTGGGCGTGTCCACTCCCCAGGACCCAAGCAGTGCTGTCCCTCGTGCTCATGCCGCAGACGAATCGACTCTTACGTTCCCAGATGTGAACAAGACGCCAGGAGAATTCGTTTATTGGAAGCACTGAGTTGAGGGAGGAGGGAGGAAAACAGAACTGCTGATCTCCATCCAGGTCAGGGGATGGACTGGGCACCAAAGTCAGGGGAGGGAGCCCAACACCGAGAGTCAGTCAGAGGGAAGACCCAGCCCCTCGGATCGGGCTGCTCTGGGGGCAGGGGTGCATGCATCCTACCCGCCCCCCTCACACACGCTCCTGTGACTGCTTTGGCCCCCGTCAGCGCGGGGAGCGCAGGCCAGTGCGGGAGGCCGAGCGGTAGCAGTGGTACCCCTCCAGCGAGGCTGGGAGGAGCAGCAGGCCGCTCAGGGGGTCCTTCCGGCAGCGCCCCATGGCCTCCTTGTAGCTCAGCCGTTCCTTGGAGATGGGGTCTGTCAAATCCTTCTCGTAGTTGGCCTCGTCCTGCAGGAGCTGGGCCAGCTCTTCACTGATCATGCCGGAGAGCATGGCCTGCGCGATGGGGATGCGGCCCGTCCTCTTGGGGTCGATGAGCCCTCCGGTCAGGTGCTGCACCCGCAGGTGCGGGAGCATGCTCTCCTGGGGCATCCAGCCCTTCTGGATGGCCTCGCTCACCGACAGCCTCTTCTTGGTGACAGGGTCCTCGATGCCGGTGAAGCCCTTCTGGGCATTGAGCAGCCTCTGCAAGGAGCTGTTCTCGATCAGTCCCCTCTCCACAGCCTTGTGCACGGAGTAGCGCTCCCGGCTGAGGAGGTCCACGATGCCCCCCGTGGCTGCCTGCGCCTCCAGCAGCTTCTGCCCGGTAATGGGGTCCAGCATGTTCTTGGCCACGGCTGTCTTGATGGTGACCCTGTTGTCCGTGGTTGTGTCGTAGACGCCGGCGATGGGGAAGTTGTCCTCGCTGAGCCTGAGAGAGAAGCTGGGAGAGAAGAATCTGGTGCTCTGGGGGGCCGGGGAGGCCAGTGGGGACTTGGAGATGATGGTGCCGATGGAGAGCGGGGAGCAGGGCTTGGTCTCCCCGGCCACGAGCAGGGCGAACTCGCTGATGGGCAGGTGGCCGTCCGTGTAGAGATGGTACTCCTCCTTGGAGATGCGCCGGCAGCGCAGGGCGGCCTCGATGGAGTACTGCTTCCCGCTCTTGCGGTCCAGGAGCACAGACTCCTCCCCACAGGGACCCAAGGTGGTGACCTCCTCCCAGTCACACTCGAGCTCCTGCAGCTGGAGGTACTGGCCTCGGTGGATGATGCCCCTCTTGTAGGCCTCGTACGGGGACATGTCCTTCCCCGTCTCGGGCTCCAAGATGGAGATCTTGGTGGAGAGGTTGGTCTCTCGCGTCTGGGTCTCCTGGCTGAGCTCCTCCCGGCTCACCTTGGTGTGGAGGTCCCGGAGGGTCCTCTCCTTCTCGTAGATCTGGTCCTTCTCGCGGAGGATGGCCGTCTCGAGCCGCGAGAGCTCGTGGCCCCGCTGGGCTGCCCTCTGCCGCTCGCTCTCTGCCTTCCGGCCGAACAGCTTCGACTCCTCCTGCAGGCTCAGCACCTGCTGCTGCTTCTGCGTCTCCAGCTCCCGCAGCTTCTCCTGCAGCTGCCTGCACTCCTGGCTCTTCTGGTCCCGGGCCTCCTGGAGCTCGGCTTCCTCCTGCGACCAGGTCCTCCTCAGCGCCTCCGCCCGCTCTATCTGCTCCCGCAGGCGCCTCGCCGCCTCCTCCCGGCTCTGCCGGGTTGCGCGCTCCCTGTTGAGCATCTCCCACACCCAGGAACGCTCCCCCTCCAGGACCGGGTCCTTCTCCACTCTGATCACTTCCTTGTAGATGGTCTTCTCCTGCGGTTTGGTTTTCTGGAGCACGTCGATCTGCACCTGCAGCTTCTCGCACTCCCGACGCAACTCGGTCACCTGGGTCTTCTCCTGGTCCAGGTCCCGCCGCTGGCCTTCCACAGACTTCTCCAGGTCCGGGTCCTTCTCCAGCTGGACCACCTCCTCTATGATGACCTTCTCCTGCACTGCGGGAGGCCGCTTCTGCAGCTCCTGGACCCTCAGGGTCAGCTGCCGCAGCTCCGTCTCCACGGCCAGCTTCTTGCCGCAGTCCTCCTGGGAGCTGAGCAGGCCCTCGTCCTCCTGCACAGCGGCCCGCAGCTGCTGCACCTCCCGCTCCAGCTGCCGCCGCCGGCCCGCCTCCTCATCGAGGCTCCGGCTCAGCCGGCTGTGCTCCTCGCGGCACTTCGGGTCCCTCCGGGTGACCACCACCTCCTGCACCACCACCTTCTCCTCGGGCCGCCTCCGCTCCAGCAGCAGGTACTTGTTCTGCAGCTCGGAGACCGTGTCCTCGGCCGTCCGTCGCTTCTGGGCCGCCTCCCGCAGCTCCTGGCGCAGCCGCTGGGCCTCCTGCTCCAGGACCGGGTCCTTCTCATAGCGCACCACCTCCTTGTTCACCGTCTTGGTCTCCACCTTGGAGCGCTCCCGTCTCCACTCGTCGCGCTCCCCCTGCAGCCGGATGAGCTGCTCCTGGGCCCGCCCGCTGCCGTTGACCAGCTCGTTGAGCTGGGCCTTCAGGTGGTCCATCTCCCGCAGCACCTCCGGGCTCCTCTCGTGCCTCACCACCTCCTGTGTCACCTGCTTGTACTCCACCACAGGCTTCTGCGCCCGCAGGACCGCCAGCTCGGGCAGCAGCCGCCCCGCCGCCTCCTCCACGCTGCCCCTCCTGCGGGCAGTCTCCTGCAGCTGGGCCCTGAGCCGCGCCATCTCCTGCTCCGTCTCCGGATCCACCTGGAAGATCTCGTGGACACGCTCCTGCAGATCCACCCTGGGCTTCTGCTTCTCCTCCGCGCTGTGCTTGCCGCGCAGCTCCTGCAGCTCCCCGGCCAGCGCCTCGTTCTCCCGCCTCTCCGCCTCCAGGCAGCTCCTCAGCCTGGAGGCCTCTCGGAGGAGGCCTGGGTCCTGCTCCACCCTCTTCACCTCCTTCACGATCACCTTCGGCTGCACGGCGCGGATTGCCTGCTCCAGCTCCGCGATGCGAGCCTGCAGCCCGGCCACGGCTGCCTCTGCCCCCTTCCTCTGCGCCGCGTCCTCCTGCACCTGCAGCCTCAGGGCCTGGGCTGCCTTGACCATTTCCAGGTCCTTCTCCACCTTGACCACTTCCTTCAGCACGACCTTCTCCTTCACGCTCACCTCCTTCTGCTCAAGGGCCAGCAGCTCCGTCTTCAGCGCCTCCAGTTGGGCCAAGACGGCGGAGTTCTCCCCCCGCAGGAGCTGGATCTCGCTGCTGAGCTGGGCCGCCTGGCTGTCCAGGCCAGGGTCCCTCTCGATCTGGGTGACCTCCTTGGTCAGCAGGTGAGGCTGCGTGGCCTTCCTCTGGTTCTCTAGCTGCATGACCTTCTGGGCCGCCGCCTCCAGATCTGCCTGCAGGCCAGCCCGCTTCTTGCCCTCGTCCTCCACCTGGGACTTCACCCTGGACAGGTTGCTCTCCAGCTGGGGGTCCCGGGAGAACTCCACCACTTCCTTCTCCTCCAGTTTCTCCAAGGGCTGCTGGGTCTTCAGTTGCAGCAGCTGGTTCCTCTGCTCCTCTAGCTCGCGCTGCACCTGGGCCACCCGCTTCCTCTCCTCCTCCAGCTGGGACTTCAGGGCCTCTGACTCCCTCCGGGCTCGGGCTGGGCTCTCGGACCCCTGCCGTGAGTCACGGGTCACCTGGATGTCTTCACTGAGCTCCTTCTGCAGGGTGAGAGGAAGAGGGGGGAGTCCTGGGGTGAGGGGAGGAAAGGGATAAGCCCACCACACCCTCCTGAGATCAGGACCCTCCCCTGCTTCCTGAGACTTCCTAGTAGGTCCTGGGAGGTGGAACTGAAGACCTGGGATGCTTGGAGGCGGGATTTTGAGAGGCTCCATCAATGCCCAGGATGTTAGGATTCAAGGCAGCGTTCAGGCCGCGTTTGCACTAGAACGTGCAAATAGGAAGGTCCTCCCTTCCTCAACTTTCCCCCTTCCACTTCCACCCAGGCTCCCAGAAATGGGCCTGCACTCCTCTGGGGGACCCTGGAGTACACCTCTGGGTGGGAAGAAGCTGGCCAGTCCTTTGGCCAGTCACCAAGAGTCATGGAGAGCACCTGGCTCCTGGTCTCTCAGGGATGGAGACCTAGGTGGCCTCTCGCCCACTGGGGCTGGATCCTAGGCTGAAGACTTCGTGGGGATTCTCTCCCGTCCCCACCGGAGCACTGCCCAGTGGCGAAGCTGCGACCGCACTGAATGACATCTCCTGGTACTAACTCTGACATGGTCACCAGCCTGTAAGAGCTGCTGGGGGAGGAAGGAAGCAGCCCCTCCCTCAGGCTGCTGAGCTGTCCCGGGGCTGCAGGCTGCAGTGGGGGGAGGAAGGGGCGTCTGCCAGGTCAGCCACCGGGCCAGGCTGCCTAGTGTGGGAGCGGATGGGCCTCACCCCCATACCTTCTCCAGAATCTTTCCGGCGAACTCCAGCTGGTGCAGTTGCTGCTGGTGCACGGCTGCAACCTCAGCGTAGGCCTTCATCAGGTTCTTCTCCTGGAGAGGCCACAGGGAGGTGGGGGAGGGCGGTGTCAGCTCCTGCCTGAGAGGCTGCGGAGCCCGGCGGTGTTGAGGAATGAGGGATACAGAGCCCGGGCTCACCTGGGCCTGGATGCTCTCCTGCAGGGGAGCCACTCGGGGTCTCTTGGGGGCCGACCCCGCCTGGGTGGGCTCCAGGGAGCAGCGGTAGGTGTCTGCCTGCAGCTCATAGTCCTGAGCAGCGGCGGGGAAAGGACAACAGGCTGGCCGTCAGTGGGGGAGGTGGGGGGAGGGAGGGAGGGAGGGTGGGCGGGTGGGAGATAAAAGGACAAGCTGAAGTAACTGCTTACCTGGAGGGCCGCCTGCAGTTGCTGGGAGAGGCGGGAGGCCATGGCCTTGTCCTGCTCTCGGCCCTGGATCTCCTGCAGCAGCCTCTGCCGAGGCAGAAGGGAAATTCAGGAAACACCGCTCACCTGGACTTTCCTCCACTCACCTGGACTCTCCTCCAGCCCGGCGCCTCCAGGGCCTCAGGCAGCCAGCACCGCCCAGAGGCGGGAAGGGCTCTGCGGGAAACTGCCTTTTCCCGGTGTGCTCCACCGTGGCCTCTGCTCAGGACACTTCACCCCTCCACACACACACCTGGCCATGCTAGTTATTCCTCAGGCCTCAGCCTGGGTGTCAGTTCCTTCCAGACTGCTTGCCCCGACGCCCCGGCATGTCCCGCAATGGGCTCCCACAGCGCTCTGGCTTCTCCACCAAAGTACTTAGCAGTGGGCCTGGATGCACCGGCCTGGGATGCACCGGCCTCCGCCTCAGACTGGGGGCTGCCCGAGGGCCGGGCTGTACCCCCGCCCCTGGGTCATTACCAGCATGTAATAGGGGCTTGGCAAGTATGAGGAAGAGGATGCAGTAGGAGTTGGAACCCTCAGGAGCATAAGGCCCGCTGTCCACCTCGGACCAGACAGAGAAGGGTTGGCTGTTTCTGTGGGCAAATTGGAGCATTTGGGGTGGCGGGTGTGACACAAGGCCTCTGAGGTCTGAGCTTTGAGGTCATTAAAACACTGGCCACTAGAGGGCCACGTGCACACAGGCAGCTCTCCCTGATGGGGAGGTGGCCCGGGAAAGGGATGTGGCTTGAGGGCCCAGCTCTGGGTACCGGCCCCCAGGTCGCCTGCAGCCCCAGATCCTCACCTTCTGCACCTGCAGCTTGTAGGCAATCTGGCTGGGCCCGTCTCTGGGCCGCATCTCGTTGCGGGGCAGGTGCTCCAGCCAGGAGTTCAGGTTGTCCCTGCAGTTCTTGAACCGCTGGTAGGTGAGGCCAGCGTCCTGCACCATCTTCTCCCTGCAGGAGGACGAGGCCCAGAGCAGAGGTGAGAGCTGCCCTCAGGGGACAGGTGAGGGGTGCACGGAGGAGGCTGGTGGGTGCCTCCCTCCCTGGGACAGGTCAGGAGGGCTGAGTGACCCACCATGCCGATCCCCTAACTCTGGCCCTGTGCTGGAGCTGGGCATTCAGAGATGGACCGGACACTCTCTGCCAGGTACCACCTGGGAGGTCGGTGCCGTTATTATCCCTTTTTTCTTCCTTTTTTAATTTATATGGATGTGCCGGGTCTTAGTTGTGGCACATGGGATCTTCGTTGCTGTATGCGGGATCTTTAGTTTCGGCACGTGGGATCTAGTTTCCCGACCAGGGATCAAACCCGGGCCCCCTGCATCGGGAGCGTGGAGTTTTAACCACTGGACTGCCAGGGAAGTCCTCCATCCCATTTTAGAGGTCAGGAAACTGAACCTCAGAGAGGTGAAGTCGCCAGTCCAAGGTTACACAGCTCACCAGCCGTGGCCACCGTGCCCCGTGGGGCTGTGCCATGAGCCGCGATGGCCCAGCACTCACCGCAGGTCCAGCTGGTCACCCACGGAGTGGTAGCGGTCCGTGAGGGCCCGCACCTGGCGCTGCTGGCGCGGCAGGTCTTGGCAGAACTCATGGAAATTACTGTGCAGCGTGCCGCACATGCGCTCGGCGGCCTTCAGCTGGCGGTGCAGCCCCAGCACGCAGGCCTGCTGCTCCAGCAGCTCCCTCCGCCGGCGCTGGGGCAGGAGGGGACACAGCGCGAGGCACCCTTATGGTTCGGTCGTATGCCACGTCCACCCTCCACCTGCCCTCAGATGCTTGGTCAGGCTGTGGCCCCCTTCTGCCAGGGGGCCACCCAGCCCCTCACCTGCAGCTCGCTGACCCTCTCCTGCAGCGCGCCTGGGTCTGCAGGGATGGGGGCCTCCTGCACCAGGGTGGACTCGAAGCCTCGGATGACCCTGTCCGCATCCCGGATCTGCCGCTCCAGACCCAGGGCAGCCTTGGCTCTGCCACAGAGGAGGCCAAGGGTCAGACACCCCCTTGGCCACACCCATAGGACCTCGCCCAGCGGCCCCCATCCCCAGAGCACTCACTTCTCCCTGTAGAGTCTGCAGAGAACCTGCACGTCACTGTACTTGTTCTTGACGTTGCTGAGGACCACGGGTAGGTGCAGGGCGGCGGGGCCCGCAGGCTGCCCTGACAGAAACGCCTCACACTCCTGCTGGGCTGCCGCCTTCTCTGCTCCCAGGCTCTGCAGCCGCTGGGCCATGCCCTGGGGTGGGGCGGGGCTCAGGATCTCTGCTCTGGGCGGGTGGCTTCCACCCAGCCCTCCTGCCATGTCAACCTAACTCTGCCCATGAGGCCCGAGAGTGTGGTGCGGACGTGCTCAGTCTCAGTTCCCAGGTAGATGACCATGGGCGGTTAACCTCTCTGACCCTCAGTCTCCTCATCTACAGAATGCTCGATGGGAGGTTGAGACGAGACCCTGTGAGTCAGGAGCTCTTGCCCACCTTGGTCTTCATGTCACTCTCCTGTTCACAAAACCTTCAGTTCCCTGCCCCCTCGCTCCAGGTCAGGCAGCAAAGCCCTAGCTCCATCCACTTGGGGTTATTGCGTTGATTCTGTTATCAGTTATTCACTCATCTAGTCCATAAGCCACTGGTGCCGACTCCATGCCATGCACTGCCTCCTTTCCAGGTAAACTGGACCCCCGACACCCCTGACGCTGTGACTTCAAAACCTAAGGACCTATTTGGAGACTGCCAGGTCCCAGCGCAGTGGTAACCAGGGCCTGGCGTGGGCAGAGGCATCGTTGAAGCCGTGTTACCACACAGTGCCTCCTTCTGCCACTCCTGCTTCCTCCCCGTGCCGCCCCAGGACCCCATCTGCAGCACCTTTCCCACCTCTGGAGCCCTCCCGCCCCCAGCCCCCGCTCTGAACCAGCTGAAATGCTACGGAACACTGCAGAGTGAAAATAAGTTGCACAATAACGTGAACGTGCTTCAACTTTTTAAAAACTATATCCAAACGATATATTTGAGTAGAAACCGGTTTGGAAGGATACAATCCAAACTGCTGCCCCCCAGGTGGGGGGGAGGGGCAGCTTTCACTGTTAGCACTTCTGAGTCCTTTTGTGATCATGTTTATACTCCTGCAGCCTCTCCAGGGAGGCTCCCTGCCAGCCACCCGGGAGAAACCACCCCTGAGATGCTCCAGGCTTCCTGCTGCTCTCAGGACTCTCGCCAGAACACCCCTCCAGCGTGGGGTACAGGGCCTTTACTCTGAGCCCTGCCCCTCTAGAACCTTCCTGGGCCTTGCTATACTTCATCCTCAGGATACCCAGACGAGCTGGGTATTATTGTGCCTTTTTTCAGGGATGAGGAAACCAAGGCCCAGAGAGGCTGAGTGAATTGCCCAAAGTCACAGAGCCAGTCAGTGGAGGAGCCAGGATGGGAACCAGCTTGCGTGAGTTATGGACTGTCCACTCCCTTCTTCCACCTCGGGGCCCCATGGCTGCTCCCACACTTGCCTCGTCTTTACTTTGTGCACGCCCCCAGGGCCGGACCACTTCTTATCCCAGCTGCCCTGGTTCACCCACCTTGTGGCTTTGGATGCGGCCCTCCAGGTCCTCCAGTGGTGTGGTGTGGCTCAACGGGGCCCGGATCCAGGTCAGCATCTGCTTCTCTATCTGCCCCAGGTCCTCCTCCAGCCGGGTCATCTGTGTCAGGAGCTTCTGGGCCTGTGGGTCGGCTGGGGCTGAGCTGGTTGGAGCTGGGGGAAAAGAGTGCCTGTGAGGGTCCAGAGCCTACCTCACGTCTGCCTGTCTGCTTGGTTGGCCCCTCCCTGAGTGCCTGCAGAGGGTCCTGTGTGGGGTAGGGTGGGAGGGCCATGGGCAGGGCCTAACTGAGGGAGGGACATCCCCAGGGGCTTGCCAACCCAGGAGATGGAATCCCCAGAGCAGAAACCCTTAATTCAGGGTCACCCCCTGCCCATGGCAGCCCTCACAGTGACCAGAGTCGAGTCTACTCCCTCTGTCCCAATAGTGCCTCCCCCTGTTCCCTGGCCAGCCCTCGGTACCCTTCTGGCTAGGCTGTAAGGGCTCCGCAGCACTGGCCTTCAGGCGGCTCTGGACTGTGGTCAGTTTCTGCTTCAGGGCCTGCAGCTCCGAGGCCAGCCTGGAACAAGGAGGAGATCAGAGAAGGACGTCCCTCCACTCTCTCCCCTCGGCCCCAGCAGTCACTGGTCCAGGCGAAGGCCGGGCAATGGCCTCAAACCACAGGGCCCGTTCTGGGCCCACAGCCTGCCTCCTGCCCCTGTGGATCCCCAGGCAGACTCACCTGGAGGCCCTGGCCACGGCTTCAGGGTCCGGAGCTGGGATGCAGAAGCAGGCGGCTGGGGCACATTTGGTCTCGCCTGCCGGGCCCTGGACCAGCCAGGTGTGCGGATCAGTGTTGTCCATCAGCGTATACCGTTCGCCCTGCAGCAGCTGCACCTAGGGGGCAGGTGGGGAGGGGCTTATGCAGGCTCAGGGGCCGGGATGGAGAAGGGATCAAGGCCAAGGTGGGTAGAGGCTGGGGACGGGGACAGGTAGAGGAACAGGAGCTGGGGCAGGGGTGCTGGGGTAGGGACAGGGACAAGCTAGAGGCAGGACAGGGCTTGGAGAGGGGTAGTGCTCGGGCAGGGGTGGGGGTGGGGGGGGCGGGGGGCGGGGGCAGTGGCAGGAGTGGGTAGGATGGGGAGGGGAGGGACTGGAGGGGGCAGGGGTGGGGTGGGCGGGGCCGGAGGAGCTGGGCAGGCAGAGACTGTACTTCTCCCGTGTCCCAGTCACAGATGCTGTCCACGTGCAGGGACTGCTGGGGTGGTTTCCTCCGCTGCGGCAGAGGGGCCACCTCCCGGCTCCGCAGCTGCAGGTCCCCAACAGCCTTTTCGGCCACAGCCAGCTGCTTCTCCTCTGCCTGCAGGGACCCAGACAATGGGGGCTCAGGCCAGCCCCATACGTGCCCCCCAGGAGGGCCGGGGAGGGGTCTGGCCCTCATGAAGACAAGGTTTCTTTTTTTTTTTTAATTTATTACTATTATTTTTTGCGGTATGCGTGCCTCTCACTGTTGTGGCCTCTCCCGTTGCGGAGCACAGGCTCCGGACGTGCAGGCTCAGCGGCCATGCCTCACGGGCCCAGCCGCTCCGCGGCATGTGGGATCTTCCCAGACCGGGGCACGAACCCGCGTCCCCTGCATTGGCAGGCGGACTCTCAACCACTGCACCACCAGGGAAGCCCAAGACAGGGTCTCTTAGTCAGCAAAGTAAAAGGAGCCCCTCCCAGGGCACCCAGGATCCTAGGGCCTGCTGGTTGGGGTGGGGTGGGG
This sequence comes from Delphinus delphis, assembly GCF_949987515.2. Classification (NCBI taxonomy): domain Eukaryota; kingdom Metazoa; phylum Chordata; class Mammalia; order Artiodactyla; family Delphinidae; genus Delphinus; species Delphinus delphis. The sequence goes on from NC_082701.1 coordinate 7,995,102, forward strand.
TAGGGGGCTGCCCAGCATCACCCAGGCCTGCAGAGTGGGAGCTGGAGGGGCCTCAGAGCTCTTCTGGGCAGCCCCTGTCACATTGCCGATGAGGAAACTGAGGTCCAGAGGTGGTAACAGACCAGGCTCCTCCTGCTGCAGCAGACCTCCTTCTCCTGCTCCCAAGGCTGGGGCTCCGGGCAGGACTACGTACCCGGGAGGCCTGAGGCCCAGACACACAGGCAGGCCCCGTTCCCAGGAGTGGGTGCAGGGGCTGGGTGGGGCCATCTCACCTCCAGCTGCAGCAGCTCTGTTGGGGCGCCAGGTGGGCCCCCCGGGGCAGGGCTGTACTGGGCGTCCAGGCTGGAGTTGAGCTTTGCCAGGGTCTGGCTGACAGAGTCGGCCTCTTCCTGGAACTGAGGTCGGTGGGTGGTCAGGGGCAGAGCTGGGGCACCCGCTGCCCTAGGGCACCCCGCAAAGCAGCTAAATGCAAACCGCTTAAACCCAAACTGCCACTTGCTGTCGGTCTTTCTACCCAGGCAGTGCAGTCTTTTTAACTAAAGTGCTCTGCAAATCAGGCATTTTGAGGTCACTGAACTTAATTTCTTTTAGTGTCGTAAAACACTTTGGTTTTCGTCCTTCCTGCACAGATGAAGGGCAGTGCCCCTCCCACCTCACTCTAGCACCTGGAGTCCTGGCTGGGACCCCGGGTGCCCAGGGTGCCTCAGAGTAGAAGCTGGGAGTGTGCTTTAAAGAAACATCCTACAGTTGGGTGATATTACGGAATTCTCATCAGTGGGTGTGATACTGGTATTGTGGATATATAGAAAAATGCCTTTTAAAAAAAAGAAAAGGGAAGAAAAAAATCCTTGGCTTTTGTCTTTCTCAAAGTATAATAAACCATTTTAGCTGGAAATTATTAAAAAAAAGAAGTCCCTGTTGTATATATACATTTTTTAATTTTTTTCTTTTTTTCTTTTTCTATCTGTAAGTCTATTATATCAATGTTTGTCAACCCTTGTTTCATTATTGTCCCTTCTAAGGAGTTTTTTAGACATTTTTTTCCTTACTTTCCCCATTGTCGCCATGAAATTTTAGTATTATAGATATGTTGTATATCCTTTACGTATGTATATCTGTGATTTATGCATAAAAAAAGATTTTTTTTTTTCACCCACGAGAACCAACTTTCATCCCCCAGGAGTGATATCACCCTGTTGAGAATGTATGTGTGACATTATTTTCCCCCTGGGAACTAGTCACAACAACACAGCTCTGTCTTTTTTATTCGGTGCCTTGACACCCGAGATGAGAGTGTGTCCTCCGGCGTCCTCCAGACACACCCCCGTCCCCCTGCCCGGCCCTGTCCGCAGGCTCACCCGGCAGTAATCCTCCACGTGCTGCAGTTGGCTCTCCTGGCAGATGCACAGGTTCAGGAAGTTCTGCCACTCCAACTTCAGGGCCTCCTGGTGGGCCTGGGGGCAGAAGCACGGAGTCCTCAGACCGTGCCCCGACCTGGTCCATCCACCCGCCCACCCACTCTGCTGGCCCTGCCCACTGTCCCCCACCCGGCTGGTGTCTCCCTCTCCGTCTTCCCAGCCTCCCTGGGAAGCTCCCCAAGTGAGGGAGTTAGGGTCCCCGAGGCAGCAGGGAGTGTGTGGGCCTTCGCACCCGGATGGGCCCCACGGCCGGGTGCCCGAGCTCCACCAGGCGCTCCCCGTCACGCTCCAGCTGGTTCACGCACTGCTCCTGGCTCAGCAGCTCGTGCTGCCTGAAGTGCTGGGAGAGAGTTGGGGAGCGGGCGGTGAGGACGAGGATGTCCTCGTCCCCCCACCTCGCCCCCACTTGCGCACACTGACCTCGTACTCCCTCCGCACGCCCACGGGGTCTGCCATGAGGTCACTCCAGTCCTGCTGCAGGATGCGCTGCTGCTGCTGGGCCAGGGCGCTCAGCTGGCGCGTGCAGCCCTGCAGGTGTGTGTACAGGCTGTCTAGGCTCTGCCCTCGCCACGAGGCTGCCTTCTGTGCTCGGGCAAGAGGCAGGGAGAGAGAAGGGGTAGCAAGAGGCACCGTCACGCTGTGCCCCACTCCCAGCCCGCCCAGCCCGCCAGCCGCCCAGCCCGCCAGCCCACCAGCCCGCCAGCCTGTCCCTCCGCCCTGCTCACCAGGAGACCCTGGTATTGCCTCTGGATGCTGGCCGCGTCCTGCCTCGACCAAGGGAGAGAGAACACAAGCGCAGTGAGAGATGGGGTGCAGGGGAGAATGTCCCCACGTCCTGGGCCTCCCGTGCCCCCTCCTCCATCCCTGGCCCTAGAGGGCCAGCCAGGCCTCACTCAGGATCGGATGGGAGAAAGGGAACTGGGACTGGGGCCAAGCAGGGATGTGCGTCCGACAGCTCACCCACCGGCCCTGTGGGGCTCCGCAGCTGCTGCCCATAGGCCTCGATCTCCTTCTGCAGGATGTTGTGCTCGGCGACCTGCTGCTCCAGCTCCACCATGCCCGGCCCGTACAGGCCCTCACAGACCTGCTTCTGCAGAAAGGCTGGCCGCTCAGCTCTGCTGCAGGGCCTGGGGCGGGAGCCCTCCTGCACCTACCCTCCCCCTGGCCCCTGGCATCCCCATCAGCAGAGGTGGAGCTGGTCACTGGGGCAGAGGGTGGAGAGGTGGGCGCCTGGGTGAATGGCTGCAGCTCACCCTGGGGAACATGCTATTCTCCAGTGGCCCTGGCCGAGGCCTCAGCATTGCATGACTGAGGACCCTGAATCTCACTGGTCCCCAGGACTCAGGGCTCAGCCTCTGAAAAGTCTCCACGCTCTGCCCTGCCTCCTGCTGGGACACCTCCAGCCTGGCTCCAGGAGCCTGTGCACACCCTGCCCTGTCCATGTTCCCCTGTCCCCTCGTTGTTATCACAGCACCCCTTCCGTCGTGACATCAAAGCACAGTTCCTCACGTGATGCTCAGGGTGCCCGTGACCTGGTTCTGCCTACCTGCCCAGAAAACCCCACTTCCCATCGCACCCCAGGCTTCCTCCAGGTCTCTTCCTTTTCTCTGGAATGTCCTCTCCTCACCACCTCACCCCAACCCAACCGAGCCCTCCCACCTGCAGGAAGCCTTCCCTGACTGCACCGTCGCCTCTGCCCACTCCCTTCCCAGATGGCTAGCTGCCCCCAGCTCCAAGCACGCCATCAGCCCCTGACGAAAGGCAGCTCTGGGTTGCCCTGTGGTTGCTGCTGGGTGTGACTTCCAGCTCCTTGAGGCGTCTCCAACTTTGGGGATGGCTCCTGACCTGCTTCTGCTCCAGCACCCGTGCCCAGTCGACCCTGGGCCCCACGTCTGGCGGCAACACCATCCTCTCATACAGGGCGCGGTACTCGGAACACTCCTGGGCCACCCGCTCATGCAGCTGCTTGATGCTGCCAAGGAAGTGGCCAACAGGTCGGAGCTGGGCCGGGGGCTCCCCCCGGACCCCCGGCGCCTCCATCCTTGAGCCCCAGCCCCCCGCCGCCGCCCCCACCCCACTCACTCCTTCTCGATCTCCTCGGCCTGCAGGTGCTTGAGCCGCCGGGCCTTGTCCACGTCCAGGAAGAGGCTCTTCAGCAGCTCCTCAGCCTCCTTCAGGCTACAGCCCACCTTCCCCTGGTGCTGCAGGGCCTGGCCCTGCTCGCTGTGCTGCCGGTCCTGCGGCAGCAGATGGCATCCTCACTGCCCGCCGCTGCTGCCTGAGCCCCGCCCTGAGGGACTCTGGCCACACTGGCAGAGGGCAGGGCATGGGCACCTGCGGGGCGGACTCAGGACACAGGGGAGGCCTGGGCCCCGCCCCTTTGACCCTCCAGGTTAGGAGCCCAACAGAGAAGGAGGGATAAGCCCTCTCTCCCACTGTGTTTGGAGAGTGGCCAGGGAAGGACTGGACTGTCTGTCCACCTTCACCACGACAAGTGGGCACAGGAGGGACCGCCAGGCATGGTCATGGGCCTCCCACGTGCCCACGCCCCGTCATCTGCCCCCAGGCCTCACCTGCTGCAGCCTCTTCTGGGTCTCCAGGATGTCCCTCTCCACCTGGTCGGTTTTGGCCTGCATGCGAGAGATGAGCAGGGCCAGCTCCTTGGTGGCAGCTCTGACGGGTGGTGGGGACAGAGGGCAGCGTGGTTAGAGAAGGTCCCTCTGTTTCCCTTGGGCAGAGGTCTGCCCACCTGGGTGGTGTCCCTTCCTCCGCCTGCCCCGTCCTGCCCTATAGCCGGGCTCACTGCCCTGGAGGGAGGAGTCCAAGACCTGGGGAGCTCTGGCCTCTCTGTAGGAAGCTCTGTGAGATACCCAGTTCTGGGCGGGGAAGCGCTGCCTCCACAGGAGGGCTCAGAAAATGGGGGTCCCGGGTGTGCGCGGCACCGCGGAGCCAGCCAACCTCCCTGTCCTGGAAGTGTGTCCCCAACCCCGCCTAGCTCCCTGCTGCTCCTTCTGGATGGAGGGCAGGCAGCCCTCAGGGGAGTGAGTGAATCACTGGCTCAGCCCCTAATACCTGACATGGAATGGCTGGATCTTGGGGAGGGGCAGTTGGGCTGGCTGCGGACAGGGGAGCAGCAGCGTGTCCCCCAGCCCAACTTCCATTCACGCCAACCCTGTCTCCCCACCGCTGCCCTGGGCTCTTCCTGTGCCCAGGCTAACAAGCTTCCAGAGGAGACACACAGCACCGGGGCAGGGGGAAGCCACGAGACTGCCAGGGCACCCCAACCCTTTCCAGATTTGGGGGTTCAGAGCCCAAACTGGGACCTGACTTGCCCCAGGCCACACAGCCAGGAGCAGAGTATGAGCCTGAACCGGGCTGCCAGGGTCCTTTCCCAGCCTCTGTAGGGCGCCTGCTGTGGAACTGAGCTCACTCTGGAGCCCAGAGGCTCGAGCAGACCTAATAAAAGGCAGAGTGGTCTAAGCCTCAGGAGCACAGCACCCTGTGAGGTCACAGTCCTGGGGAAGGTAAACCTTCACGAGCTGGGTCTTAAACCAGGGGGCAAAGGATAAGCCTCCTCCAAGCAGAGGGGCGGTGACGCAAAGACACAGCCTGAAAGAACTCTGACAGACAGCCTGGTTTTTATCCTTCTCCACTACAGCTGTGTGGTCTTGGGCAAGTTACTTAATCTCTCTGTGCCTGAGGTTCCTCACCTGTAAAGTAAGGCTCTAGTAATATCTACCTCACCGTGTCATTGTGTTAAGAGAACTGATTCATCTGAAGTGTCCTGTGCAGAGTCAACACCCAGTAAGTGTTAGTTTTTATTCCCCTAGAATGTAGGCGCTTTGAAGGCAGGGAGGGACCTGTCGGTTCTGTTTACGATGGCATCCCCGGGGCCTACAACAGTCTTGGCACACAGTAGGTGCTCAATAAATATGTGTTGAACAAGCAGATTGCACGAGGGGAATGATGAGCCCTCTTGGGGCGGCTGCAGCCAGAGGACAGGGCCCTAGGGACCGAGCTGCCTGGGAGCCTCCCTGGGGACGGGAGCTCTGGGTCCTGAGCCCTGGGAGAAGCACACTCCACCCTGGGCAGGGCCCAGGAGCCCCAGGGAGGACAGCTCACTCCAGTGAGTCTTAACTGCCGTCCTTCCCGTCTGCCGAGAAGCCCAGCCTCGGGGTCGTCACCCTGATCCCTACTGGGGTGATGGGCCTTTCATCTCCGCTCCCGCCTCCACACCCAGGACCCCGCGAGCCGCCACCTCCACCCTGCAGAGGGGCCTGATGGCCAGTGAGTGGGAGAAGGCCAGCCAAGTCTGCAGACTGTGCAGCTCTGGAGAGCCGGGCTGGACCCTGCCGGGAGCTGGGGGAACTGAGAGAGGCTCTGAGGATGTCCGGGGCCCACGGACCCCTCCGCCTTCCCTCCAGCACCCCCTCCACACACCCACAGGGTGAAGGTATCATCTCAACTCTAATAAAACTCTCAAGGCCCGAGGCGTGAGCCGGGTGGGGGGAGCTGCAGCCTGGAGGTGGGGGCAGCACAGCCCTGCCTCCGGGCACCCCATCTGCCACCTCTCGGCTTCTCCAGCCTCAGTCCTTCTGCCCACCCTGTGCTGTGCCCTGGTCCCAAGGGTCATCACAATCCAAGCGGAGTCTTGAGGGCAGAGCCATGGACAGGGAGACAGTCCCCCAGCCTCCCAGCAGAGGAAGGCAGCTGCTCAGGCCCCCATCCAGCACGTCTGCAGAGCAGCCTTAACCCGTGGCCCTCAGGCCCCCTGGAGAACGTGGGGAGCCCCAGGCCATCTCTGGTCTCCTGCCGGGGCTGGAGCTTGGCCTGCGCCGGTGAGAGAGTCCAGCCCCAGGCTCTCGGCCTCAGGACACCTAATGCCAGCACTGGGCTGGCCCCAGCTCTGGGCTGCTTCCCCCAGGTGGCTGGAGCACCTGGGTCTGGCACCACCCGGGCCCCAGCCCCTCCCCCGGCCCTACTCACCGGCTGTGCTTGTTGGGGGACCCCTTGGGGGAGCCTTTGGCCAGGGAGGCCTTGGGGGACCCCTTCTCCTGGGAGCCTTTGCTCAGCCCCTTGAACATGGTCGTGAAGGAAGGTGCGGGTTCGGGCTGGGCTTGGCCGGTGATGGCAGGCGGGTGGCAGGCAGCAGGCGTGAGTCCTCGCTGGCTGCTCAGCTGGGCTCTGGCGAGGTGGGGCGGCCGGGCACTGGGCAGGCGGTTTTTGTGCGGCCTCTCCCTGCAGGTGAGGCAGGCCAGTGGCCGGGGCTGTGCGCATGCACCCACGCTTGCCCACACCCCACTCACGCCTGCTCCTGCACAACCAGTTTGGGAGGAAAGGGCACAGCCCAGAGGGTGGGGCGCCCGAGCCTCCCCGACTCTCAGAGGAGGTTTGGACTTGTTACACTCACACGCCCAGAGCCAGGGGGAGTCGGCAGAGATCACACCCAGATGCGGAAATCGCGGGGCCCAGGAGGGACAGGGCTCCAGACAGACGTGCGTGCACATGCACGCGCAGGCTCAGGGATCCAGGCGACCTCAGAGCTTGGGCTCCAGGTTAATAAACACCTCCAACCTGCCCACGCCCCTGCCCACGGCTCGCAGCCTGCCGGGGTGGGTGGGGGGGCTGCTCCCTGCCAGCTCAGGGTGGGTGGAGGCCCCGGGCTCTCTGCTCACCACCAGGGCGTCCAGGTCTCTGTTCCACGTCCTCCACCGACATGATGGGGCAGCTAGGGGGCATTCACCCCTGGCAACTGGCACGAAGTACATTTTAAAAGTGGACACCACCCAGCCGGCTCCCCAGAGCACCAGCCCACAGTCCTGCAGTGCGCTTTTCCTGGTGGGCTGGTTATCCCATCTGTCCATGGCTCCGGGTCCAGATACAGTCAGATGCGCATTGCTGGGATCCTCGGAAGCTTCAGAACAGCACCAGCGGGGCCGGGACTCCTCCTGGCCCCTCCCCCCAAGGGCCCCCAGCACTAGCCTTCAGGGGCTGCTGAGCCCAGGGTCTGCAGGAGCCTCCTGGGAACCCACTGTACTTGGGTTTCCTACCTGCCTCTCCTCTCTCCCGAGAAGTGGCCCCTGGTGGCTTTGCTGGAGTCAGATGGAGTGTCTAACAGCAGTGCCAGTTTACTGGTCTTTCCCTCACATTGAGGGCCAGGGAAGTCATCTTGGTAGCTGCCTTCTCCTGGGGTGGCCCCCAGGATCTTCAAGACAGGTGTGGGTTCCTCCATTTCCAGGTACTCATTTCAGTGCCCCAGCTCAAGTCCCTTCTATAGATCTAGAGTCATTCCCTGGAACCATTACAGTTTCGGTGGAAGGAGGGTTTGAGGGGGAACAAAGGGGGAGGGATGCAGACAGGCTGGGTTTGGAGCACTGGGACATCCTGGCAGGCCCAGCTGAGGACAGAAAACAACCGGAGAAGAGGTAAGGGTCCCAGCCCACTAGGGAGATCAGGGACAGAGGTCTGAGACTGGCCACGTGCCCCCTAGGGCAGAAAAGGCCCGAGTCCCTTTTGGCTGCATCTCATGAGCAACCCATTGAATTTGGCCCTGGAGAAGGGACACAGGAGTCACCATCTATCCTGGAGGGGGTGGGGCTAACAGTGGTAGTGGCGGTGGGGAGGGCAGCAGGAGGCCTTGACGCAACAAGTAGCAACAGGGATGTAGTGGTTTCCAGCTGTTCTTCTCCCAGATGAGTGTGATGGTGAGATGGAGCCAGATAAGGAAGCCTGGCCCAGAGGCCACTCACCCTCTGCCCCAGCCCCTCTCCCCGTTACTCCTGGGTGACAATTGTCTTCTAACCACTAGCTGCATGCCTGCCATTTACTGTTCTCAGAAAGGGGCCCGTTTGTTGAAATGACTACCGGATTCAGCCACCAGCCCTAACGGCTGGCCTCTCATATCAAACCCAAGAGTCAGCTCATGTTCTTATCTTTGAGATTGGGCAAGTGATAGCAATATCCCAGGAGAGCCAAGACAGGAGACAGCAGCCCTCAGTCCACTGTCCTGTCTCCCCGAGAACTCCAGGCCTTTCTTGGGAGGGGGTGGTCATTGGAGGCGGAGGTCCCAGGGGGGAAAATGTCCAGACTCCAGCCCCAGGAATGGGAGCAGCCAGGGGAGGCCCCACTGGGCTGTGGCCCCCAGGTGGAGGGCAGGCAGTGAGACTGAGATCTGGAACGTTTGAGCTTTGCCTTCTGTCTGCAGAAGCTCCCCTGGAAATAAGTGAGTACCATAGGGGGCCCTCATCCGCCCCAGAGACGAACTGATTCACTGCAAGAAAAACAAGGGCTGAATTCCTGGCCTGTCTAAAGCCAAATCGAATCAGACTCCAGCTCCCAGACAGGGCTGACGTGCCATAGGCATGAACACCCAGGTCTCTGAGCTGGCTGTCATTGCAGGGTGCTCCTATTCAGATAGCAGTAACCCTGGCCCCCCAAGACGAAGGCACAGGAGAAAGGATAGGGACAAAGAAAGATGTAGGGTTTTAAATATCTGAGGGAAGGGGCTTCCCTGGTGGCGCAATGGTTGAGAGTCCGCCTGCCGATGCAGGGGACGCGGGTTCGTGCCCCGGTCCGGGAGGATCCCACATGTCGCGGAGCGGCTGGGCCCGTGAGCCATGGCCGCTGAGCCTGAGCGTCCGGAGCCTGTGCTCCGCAACGGGAGAGGCCACAACAGTGCGAGGCCCGCGTACCGCAAAAAAAAAAAAAAAAAAAATCTGAGGAAAAAAAAAGTCGTTCATTTAGAAGGCCGGGATGGAATCACCAGCCTCTGTGGCCACCTGCACTGTCCCAACCCCCTGTCACTCTTGAGCACTTGAAACGTGGCCGGTTTGAATTGAGATGTGCTCTAAGTATAAAATTCACACCAGACTTCAAAGACTTAGCATGAAAAAAGGATGTAAAATACCTCAATAATGTTTTATACTGACTACATGTCCAAATGATCTTTTGCAATATATTGTGTTAAATGAAATGTATTTTAAAAAACGAATTTCACCTATTGCTTTTTAAGTTTTTTTGGCTTATAAACAGCAGAAGTTTATTGCTTACAGTTCTGAAGGCGGGACGTCTGAGGTCTGAGCACCAGCATGGTTGGGTGAGGGCCCTCTTCAGGGTCATGGATTCTCATGCTTTCCTCACATGGTGGAACGGGTGTTGCTATTTTTATTTAATGTGGCTACTAGAAAATTTAAAATTACAGATAAGGCTTGCATTTCTGGCTCACACTGTAATTCCATCAGACAGCTCTGACCCAGAAGCCAGACTGGGTGACCCGTTTCAGCCTTCCCAGGCCTCCTCCTTTTGAACCAGAAAGGAGTCCCAGGACCTGGCAGAATTCTTGTCCCGTCCATGAGGCCTTCCCCTCGCCTGGACTTGCTACCCGCCCTGTGGACTGAGAGGTTTGAGATCCATGGGTCCCCAACCTCCTTCCAGCACTGTGGCAGCTCATTCACGTGCCCCAGCCTGGCGCTTCCAGGCACGTGACGTGGGCCACTCACAGCTCGTGGGGACCGAGCCCGGAGCAGAAGGGCTGATCAGAGCTGAAAGCAGTGTAGCTCCCGGCTCTGAGGCTGCCATGCATGCATGCAGCTAGGCAACAGGGTGGCAGCTTGGATAGTGTGCCAGGGCTAAGTTACCCACTCTCTCCTCCAGCTCATGGGGTCCTGCAGGGAGGGGCATTCTCCTCCCTGCTGAAGCAGATGGCGGCAACTGCCTACTCTGCCCTGGGAACTGTAACCTGTCAGGCTTCCATATGCTCCCTGATCAGGACAAGCTTTGCCATCTCAGGAAACTGCCCTCTGTCTGTACAAAAGCTCTGCTACCAGGCCCTTGGAGCCGAGCCAGCTGGTAACCTCTCTTGCCTTACACTTCCCTGGCCGGCTGAGGAGCCAGGTGCCTTCACCGGCTGGGCGGAGTGGACAAGGGCTGGTGGGGTGGGGACTTCGGGGATGGGCCTCCTTCTGTCTACAGGTGCTGGGGGAGGAAGGGGCTGTGGCCACAGGAATCCACTGGGCAGTTTGGAGGAGGCTCTCTTGGCTGCCAAGTCTGCCCAGAAAGCTGGATAAAAAGAAATACTGAAGGTTGGCCTGGAGACCGTGGCTTGCCCATCTAGAACAGAGCGGGCAGAAAACGGGGCTGGCTATTCCTTCCGGGCCTTTCATAGAGAGAGTCTAAAGGAAGCAACTCAAGCAAACCAACCACCCAGTCCTGCCCATATTGTGAGAATAGGGTTCCCCATACTAGGTGGCAAGAGGGAGAACACAGAGGGGACCTCAGGAGAGCCCAGGTCCCGAGTTGGCTGGGAGGGCAAGGCCAAGGATGTCTTGGCTATCTGTCCCTCCCTAGGAGTGGTTCTCTTTCCCTACCCTTGGGCAACAGTGGTTGGCCCCAGTTCACCTGTGGGACCAGTGCTGGTACAGCCCACACCTCTGGGCCATAGCAGCAGCCTGCTGGCACAAGCCATGCCTGCATTCCAGAAGCCTGCAGCCCGCCCACTCTCACTCAGGCACTGTGGCGCCTCCAGGTCTCCCCGAGTTGCCCAACGGCTCTGGGCCTGTCACCTTGAAGACAACGGCTAGCCTTTAATAGCCAGGTCTGGGGACCTGCAGCCCTATTGTGGAGAAGTTCAGGTTTAATGGAGGTGGCTTAGCCATGTCCCTCACAAGGTCAACAGCCCAGCACAACAGCTGGGAGAGAGTTACATTGTCTGTACTGAAGCAGCAGGGGTTCAGCTGCACCAAACCCCATTCAATGGTCTGTGGAAGAAAGATTTATAAAACAAATAAAAAAATGAAAGAACGAATAAGTCTTTATAGCTGGGGGGTAGGCCTTCCTAATCAGTCTTTGTTGCCAGGAAATTGGAAAGCACACAAGAGCAGCTCATTACACTCAGCCTGTTGTCCTAATGACACTGCTCAGACCTAGCAGGACTCGGCTCTGGGGAGGGAAGAGGAAGAAGACAGTGGGGCCTGCCAGGAGCAGGGAGGAGGCTGGCTATAAGCGGAAGGCTCTCCTCACCTATCAGCTGCGCTGGCCCCACCAGCTTGGTGCACAGCAGCCTGGACCCTGGGCTCAGGCTGCATGGCTACAGCTAGGAGAAGAGACTGTTCTACGAGTTCAGTCCTACCTAGGCAGGGGCTCCCTCTGCAAGGCGCCAGGACAGGGCTCAGGTGTGAAGGTGGCCTGTAGGCAGCAGTGGAGGGAGAAGCATGGTGCTCTAATGCCAGCTCCATCCGTGGGGGAGCAAAGGGAAGGAAATTCATTTGTCAAGGGCCTATTGGTACTAAGCAAGCCCTCTGCGTGGCAGAGAACCAGATGACCCCATCTTCCAGGGGATGACCCCTACCTTCCTTCCATTCCAAGATGAGTGAGAGCTCACGAACGTCACCAGCTTTCAGGGACCAGTTACCTGCCCGTTGTAACTGCACTGCCTCCTGCCGGAAGGTCCCTGGGAAAAGTTCAGCCGAACAGAAAGAACGTGGTTCTTTTCCAAGGGGTCATTCAACCGCACACTGAGCGTGAGGACACAGTTGCAGCTAACAGAGGTGAACAAAACCATCTGCTGAAAAGAGGGACCAGAGAGTAGCAAGGCTCCCCTTTCCAACACAATTAAAATCACCACAGTGGGTGCGGCCGAGGGAGGAAAGCAGTGCCCCCTGCCTCAGAGCTCTGCAGGTCTCGGCCCCAGCGTGACACAGACTCTGATAGGGCCGCCAGGATCCTGCCCCCAGAACAAAAGCAACAAAACCAAACCTGAGCAGCTCAGAAAGGTTGATTAAAAGGTTCCCATAAGTGTTCCAACAGTATTCATGAGCTGAAGTTATATTTTAGCTTGTACCAGCTAACAATACGGCTCACGAACACTTGGTGCTCACATGGAGGGCAGATCCCGGGCAGCGCAGGGCCGTGTTGGTCATTCGTGCCCTCCCGCCTGTGCACAGTGTCTCCAGCATCTCACAGAACCACAGGCCACTCTTCCAGTTGGCGTGGTCAGGATGCAGGCAGTTTCCAATTTATCTCTTTGCTTGGAACATTGATAAACTTTACAGCTAAATCTGGTTTCCATCTCCTCTGTAGCAACAAGTGTCTTCCAAAACAAAAAAAATTAGAACCAACACATATTTTTGCTATCTTTGGACATTTTCCTAGACCTCTGAAGGTTCCAAGCTTCTCAAAGCTGTAGACGGCAAAATGTTTGGAGATCCGCGGTCGATTAGCTTTTGTGTACACTGATGCCGAGCGTGTGAAGGATCAGCATTGCCACGGCGATGACAGTGAACAGGCAGAGCGAGCGCAGTGCCCACCTCGGAGCTCCTGAAGTCGCTGTCCTCTCCTGGCTGGGGGAAGGGGGAGGCCATCACCTCAGCTGTGGGAGGAAAGACTGGCGAAGGGCCAGGGCCACTGTGGGTGGACAGGTGCACTGCCACCACAGGCTGTCACCTCCTGGCCACAGTGAAAGGCTCAGGTTGCCACCAGAGGAAAGGGATGGAACGAAGCCTGGCACTGTTTCATTTCAAACAGGGAATCCAAGAATTCTCATCTAGTCAAAGGGAAAACTGGGGACTTCCCTGGCGGTCCAGTGGTTAAGACTTCGCTTTCCAATGCAGGGGGTTGCGGGTTCGATCCCTGGTCCAGGAGCTAAGATCCCACATGCCTCGGGCCAAAAAACCAAAACATAAAACAGAAGCAATATTGTAACAAATTCAATAAAGACTTAAAAAAAAAAAAGGAAAACTGGAGAGTACAGCGAAACAACGCATATGGAAAGGAAAAAACCATACGCACATCCATGAGCAGTGGAGAGCCTGTCCAGCTCCAACTGCCTTACGTTGCTTTTTCCGACAGAACCAGCAGAGTTAAGGATAACGAACTTGGCCAAATCATGTCTTTCCCATCCAAGGCTCAGCATTCATTCTCTAAGTCTGTACGCAGAGCTTTCACCTCATGGAGCTTTGAACTCTAACGTTTCTGCACATCAAGACCATCACCACGCAACAGGTAAGAAGATAAAAACCATTAACACAGCAGCCCTCAGGCATGTTCTAAAAAACGTAGACTCAACTGAGCTTGCCCTCCTCCTCTCTGGATCTGGGGAGACAGAAGACTCTTCCAGGGTCAAATCCTGCTGACCGCGCCACATCCCATCCTGTGGGAGGGACGAGAGCCAAAACAGCAGGACCCACCCAAAGCAAAGCGACTGACTGTTCACGACCCCTCCTCACGCCAGCAGACCTCCCCGCCCTCCACTCCCCAGGAAGGAAGCGCCGGGCGGCCTCTGCAAACCCATCCAGCGAAAAGTGCTGCTCCCTGGGCCTGACTCTGAACCCGTTCCCATGAGCTGTAATAGCCACTTCCCAGTCCTGCTTCCGGCGTCCTGTCCCCCATAACACAGCCTGTTCAACGACTGGAGATTCCAGGTGAAGAGATGTGTGAGCTAAGTGAGACCTCGGCCCTGCCAGGTCTTTCTCCTTAGGTAAATATGCGTTTTGATACTAATCACGTCTTGTCACGGCCTCACTGGCTGACGACAGTCACTGCTACTCAGAGCAGCCAGCAGGGACACCAGGTGGAGGGGAACTTCTGGTGTGTTTCTTTTTCATGAGAAAGAGAAAGCTTAGAAAATCTTCACTCAAAATGATCGACTCGGGATTCTGGCTCCCCCCGCCCCCGTATGCCAGCACTCTAAAGAGAGTAGGAAGGGCTGGAAGGACTTACTGTGAGCAAGACAAAGGGACATCTTCCCAGATGAGGACAAACGGAGCTTCTCCAGCCCCGGCCACACCCCTACAGCGCCACAGACACTGGCACAAGCAGACTGGAGGACCGCCTGCACAGTGGGGCCTCAAACTGGCTTCCTGACGCTGGAGGACATCCCAGCTGTGGCTGCAGCCCAGGTCAGCGTGAGAATGAGGCGAGGGAGATGAAGAACCTTGGACCACAGCCCCGGTGCTGCCAAGTGCACTGGAGAGCGGGACGAGGGTGAGGAAGAGAACGAAGGGCCCTGGCGCTCCCCCAGCCCATTAGGAACACTGAACGGGCCTTCAGGACCAAAATCCAGGACCTCAACCTAAGATCATCTGTGCTGTACCCTCAGAAGGAGATAGGGAGAGAGGAAAAGAAAGATACCCCTAAATTGCATGGCACAGATGATGAAATGATAAAACTTTCAATTAAAATAAAAAGAGATCAGCCTCCTGAGACTCTCTGACCCAAGTCAAATGCTGGGGGGAGAAGAGTTCTTATCTCTGAGCATCTTGAAAGCCCCTGCCAACGCTCAAGTCTAAGAGACACATCTGATCTGTCTTCCCACCACCCTCTCCTAACTTCTGGCGATTTCCTCTGTAGCTCACTGGGAAAACAGAGGCACCTCTGAGCCCACAGAGGGTTTCATGCATCTCATGTTTAAGTCACTTTTATTCCTTGCTTTCTGACATTACTTTTGTGACTCCTATTATTGATACTATAATAGAAATAAAAATGAGTGACGAAGAAAAAATAAAGGGTAAGGAAGAGAAGTGATGAAAATACAATGGCATCTAAAAATTGCAGGTTGGGAACTCTTCAGAAACAGTGCCTCTATCGCTCTTATCAGGCATCAGACACACCCACGTCGCCAGCAAGTCAGGAGCCACATGACGACAGGATCTCGCAACAAGGTTCCCGAGGAGAGAGTTGGGCCCAGACGTGAATGAGGATGTGCAAAGAACGGGCACAGTGTCCAGCATCTTCGCCTTTTAATATAAGATTTGTTTTCATTATTTCTGAGCGTAACATATTTCTTCTAAAAATAGAGCTCTTTGCTTGTTCTGAAACTTCTTAACTTTCACTGGGAGGTGAAGGGGAAAAAGGCTGCCAGCGCTTCCTAGTCACGGACAAACTCTTCAAGGGATTCTGGATGCTCACAGCAAGAATGAGTTCATTTCAAATCCATGGGACTGAAGAAACACGACAGAACATTCCCAGCCCCAATCTGTGCCTGGTGTGGACCCCCACGACCACATTACTGACCAAAGGCTCACATGAGACCAGATGGCAGGGGCCCCTCCTGCAGGGGACAGACACAGGACCCCACACATATTTATCAGAAGACAACAGGGTGCCCTTCTAGCACCCTGGTTAAGAATGGAAGTGTACAAACACACAAGACATAGGAATGCAGGGTTGAGGATGTTAAACTTCTGCCCTGGGCCAATGCAGACCTGGATTTAATATCATGGAAGCTGCTGGGGTTTTCTCACAATACAGATTAAGAGTCAGAATCTCCCCCTGCCCCAAGGAAAAGCCTGGTTAGCTCCTGAATCCAAAGATGCCCTTGATATATCCAGTGAGGCCACTCTTGGTCTTCTGCTCCAACTTGTCCTCAAGAGGTGGGAAAGCCACGTGGTTGAGGGCCAGGTCAAAGAACAAAGGCTTGCATGGGATGGGCTGGAATCCCGGCGGGAAGTGCACGAGGTTGGCTTGCTTGGTGACGAGGGAAGGGTCCAGGCAGAATGTCTCAAACCGTTCGACCAGGGGCTGGAAGTCAAACCAAAAGCAGGAACCCAGATGTTAATCACAGCCCACTGGTGGAACATTCACTATGGGCCGAGCACCCAGTTCAGAGCTCATATGTGCTATCTCACTCGATCCCCACAAACCTCCTATGAGGGGCTATCATGTCCTCGTTTTATAATTGAGAGTCACTGAGATCTAGAGAGGTTGGGAGAGGTGGGCTGGGACTGAGGTGTAAGCCTGTCCGATGTCCGAGTCAGAGCTCGTAGCCAGGGCACACAGCAGGTTCCTAACTCCATTTGGGACCATCTAGATGACACCTGACAAATCTCACATAGGCAGCTTTCAGGTCCTGAGTAAAAGAAGGGAGGGAAGTAGGGTGCTCACTTAGAGATCTAGGGTCCTCGTTCTACAATGAGTACACATTCCTAATAAGTTATGAATCCTTTTTATTCCTCAAAAGCCACAGCCCAGACTCACCTTATTGTCCTTGACTTGAAAAGAGGTCTCTGTTTGGTGGGAATCATTTGTATCTGAAAGTTTCACAGGATTCAGTAAGAACAGGGACTTATAACACACTATAGTCACGAATGGACACCTATCACACGTCTGGGTTCTAAATCCTAAGAGCAAAAGTAGCGGATCTGTGGGGAGTTAGCCCTCACCCTCCTGAGTCCAAACTCAGAGAGAAGCAGTGCAGATAACAGACAACTAACCCCAGAGCCAATGTGGTCAGCCCAGCGAAGCAAGCACCTTGAATGCAAGAGACACGGATAGGCAGAACGGACAGCACGACAGCGTTCCTCTAAATTCTTCCACATAGCCTGATGCCTCAACGGGGCAGAAGGAATGGCAGGAAAAAACTACTTACAGATTAACCCAAACAGCCCCTTTCAATCTTAAAACAGTGGCATAGGGGGTGGGAGAGAAGAGGAACAGCAGCGAAGGGGAGTCTGAGAAGACAGGCCGCAGAGAACAGGCAGGCGGCTCACCCAGGATCGCGGCCGCCTGCAGAGAGCACTTTTCCGACCTCACTTGTGTGATGAGCTCTTGCACGTCAGGCAGGTCCTGTAACAATGTGGAAAACGGGGACTCGTGAGCTGGAGTCAGGCCAGAGAAGCGCACCACACTAACCTGAGCTAAGTGACCCCACTGGTATTTTCATGAATTTTAGACTTTTTAAAATGGTCTCCCTATTAAAAGAAACAACACACAAAAACTAGCCTGTTTCAAAGGGAAGAATCTATGCCATGGCTTAAGTAATACTGCCTGGAAATAATAATGACACCAAGGATAATATTAATAAGTTAATCATATACTAAATGCATTATGTGCCAGGCATTGCTCTAAGTAGTTCACATAACTGTTCATTTCATCTTCGCCATAATCCTGAGATAGTTTGTACTTGCATTTTACAGATGAGAAGACTAAAGCACAGAGGGGCCAAAGAACGTGTCCAGTCACATTCCCAGTGGCAGTAGGGCGGGGCTTCAGAACTAGGACGGCTGGCTCCAGGGCCTAAGCCCCTACCCACTGACCCCTTCTACAAGGGCAATGCCATTCTCTTGCCTCAGCCTCTTACTCGGCAAATTGGGAAAGATCTGACTAGGTCTGGATACTGCTGAATCCCCTACGCCTCTGTTCCCTAACACTTTCTCCTGAAATCAGCCGTCACAATAGGTCAGATGGGCTTTTGTAAAATGCCTCTTACTTCTCTCCGGAGATAAGCCATCCGCACTGGTTTGTCTCCACATTCCAACGACACCCTACCAGATGACACTGCTACGCTCACCAGCCCACCCTCTGCCCACAGCCGCCTCCCACGTGCTCCTTCCTATTTCTCTGCCCTCGCCCTCTATCTTCTTCTGAATTCATAGGTGGGTACTATGCAAGTCCCACGGCTGCAGCAAAACCACAAGCTCTCCAAAGGCAGAAACCAGAGTTCTCCTCCACCCCCGAGCCCAGGGCTGTTCCAAGCAGAAACAAGTGCCCCACCAGCAGCCCCTCTCACACTGGCTGTGACAATGTTAGGAACAGTAACCCTAGCCCGCTTTTCTAAACAGTCTCTACTTATAAAATATACATGGATTCCTCGGACCAGTGCTTTAAGAATCTATAACCTCACAGCAGTCCACAAGCTTAAAAAGCTAGCTGCCATTCAACAATCACTACATCAAACCAGATCAGCATGTAAGCTTTGATGTACACCCAAGTCACCTGCGGGTCTTACCTAAGTCACCTGCGGGTCTTACCCAAGTCACCTGGGGGTCTTACCCAAGTCACCTGCGGGTCTTACCTAAGTCACCTGCGGGTCTTACCCAAGTCACCTGGGGGTCTTACCCAAGTCACCTGCGGGTCTTACCCAAGTCACCTGGGGGTCTTATGCAAGTCACCTGGGGGTCTCGCCCAAGTCACCTGGGGGTCTCGCCCAAGTCACCTGCGGGTCTCGCCCAAGTCACCTGGGGGTCTCGCCCAAGTCACCTGCGGGTCTTACCCACGTCACCTGCGGGTCTTACCCAAGTCACCTGGGGGTCTCACCCACGTCACCTGGGGGTCTTGCCAAAACGCGCTTTTGACTCAGCAGGCCTGGGGTGGGGACTGAGAACCTGCATTTCTAGCAAACTCCCAAATGCTGCTCCTGCTGGTCCAGGCACACATTGTGTGGAAAGGCTTCACCAGTGGTTTTCAACTTGGCTACACATTAGAATAACTGAGGGGCTTAAAAGATCCCAATGCTCATACCAGATCCCACACCAATTAGAACCAATATCTCTGAGGGTGGAATCTGGACATCCACCTTTTAAAAATCTTCCCAGGCAATTCCAACATGTAGCCGAGTCTGAGAATAGTATTTCAGGGTTGTTTTAACCAGAGGAAGGCTGTCCCTCTTAGTACCCGAGTCCTCTTCGGGCCTGGAATGCTGCCATGAGTTGCACTCCGCAGCTCCTGGGCACTCAGGGATGTACCACATGCCATGGCTGACCAGGCAGGACCAGTCTGGGAAGGCGTGGCAGCCTCACAGCAAAAGTGCTCAGGGCTTGGAAAACAGGAGAGAACAACAGCTCACCTTTAGGCTGTTCTTGAAGGCTCCGGCATCAGAATTCACCTCATCTGCGTACTTCAGGACCCTGTCGTACAGGACAAGGGCTTCGCTCCACTTCTTCACCAGCACATAGGACTGAGCGATGAAGAAACACCTGATGGGGAATGAAAGAGCCACAGTGTTCTTAAGCAAAAATCACCCAAGATCAAGGCTTTCCTTGCTGTTTAGGCTAAATAAATTGTAAAGTTTCTTAACCTCAGGCTCACTGCCTGGGATGGGAGATCCCACCGTTCTCACTGTTCCAGTTTGCCAGCCTAACCTGCAGACTTGTCCCCGAAATTGGAGCCGACAAGGGTAGGTCCAAAGCTGACCCACTGTCTTTTACTTACTGTTGACTCTGCAAAAAAGAGGCAATTCCCAAAAGGCACAGGGAGGAAGCTGGAGACAGGCAGGAAGGTGGGATGCTGCCCAGATATAAATCCCACCCACAACTGCCCACACATCTAGGTCGCAACCATTCACCTCTGCTCATGTCTTTCAAAAATCAAATCCAAAGAAACAAACCTCTTCCTAACAGAAATTACTCTGCTGGGATCAACAGAGCCTGAGCGCTGCTGGCCTTTGACAGGAGCCAGAGAGCGCAGGGACATGCGGGCCAGAAAAGGAAGGGCAAAGGCACTCAGGGCTCTACTGAGCCATTCTGTCTAGACCCCATGTTGCTACACAGTCCACTCCCAAGTTACAAATAGCACAGTGCATGTAAGAAACTGAGACACTGAGCTTTCTCCCAACTCAGTTCAGTTTCCCTGAATCAGCCGCTCTGGTTCTGCTAATTAACGCTTTTTCCAACACTTATCCCTTTTCCACCGGGAGGAGGGAGGAAAGGGAAGGGAGAAGACAGGTAATGTATGTGCTTTCCAGCTCCCCCAACTTTTCCAAAGAGCAAAACTGCACTGGAAACTCCCAGCCACAACCTGAAACTTCCCTTGGACACGCTGGGCTAACTGCTCTCTGGTCACATACCCAACCTTCCAGGGACATACTCCCAAGGCTTCTAGAACCACGGGATGGTAGAGGGGAGCCCTGTCTGTCCCACAGGAACTTACCTGTAAGCCTTGTAGACCAGAGTTTTAAGGCCTATCTCTTTCTGGAAGGCTCTGTCCTCCTCTAAGCCAGGAAGCTGGAGCAATTCCACCAGATTCTGCACAACAGATGCAACAAGAAAACTCATGAAGAGGAGACCTCGCACTGATCGTCTGACAGAAGACTTGTGAGAATAGACATGGGCAAAACGAAAGAGTCTAGGCTTCAAGTAACGGGAAAAAGTCTGTGACGCGTGACTCAGCAGCAGCCACATCTGGTGTCACCTCCACCCTCCTCTCTGACACTGAAAGCCCATGTGTCCTTTCTCTCCCAGTCACACTCCACCTCCTTCAGAGACTTCTTGGACCCTCTCAGCTAGAGGGGATTTCTCCTGCTCTGAACTCTCATTTCAGACAGCCCACTACTGTGGCATCTACACGAATAAGTGCAGATGTGCAGGGGTCTCACAACCTCACTCACTGGTGAGCTCCCAGTGGGCCGAGGCAGAGTGGCCTCAGGGCCCAGGACGCTCCACAGCATGCGGGAGACCACCCTGCACAGGGGAAGTGCTCAGTGAATACCTGTGGTTTACAAGTGTTTACACACCAACACGTCTGAATATTGGGCTCACGGATGGCTGAAATGGCATGAAAACAAGACCTCTGTCTTTTTTTTTTTTTTTTTGTGGTTACGTGGGCCTCTCACTGTTGTAGCCTCTCCCGTTGCGGAGCACAGGCTCCGATGCGCAGGCTCAGCGGCCATGGCTCACGGGCCCAGTTGCTCCGCGGCATGTGGGATCCTCCCGGACTGGGGCACGACCCCGTGTCCCCTGCATCGGCAGGGGGACTCTCAACCACTGTGCCACCAGGGAAGCCCAAGACCTCTGTCTTTTATCGAGACACTAACAGCTCCTGGCTGTCACAGCCCTTTCGTATGCAAAGCTCAGTCATTTGTGTCCAACACAAACACAGGACAGGCTCTTGCACTCCCAGCCCTCCAGGGTCACCTGAAGAATGATGTCATAGAGCCGGATCAGGTCCTGGGGCCGGGGGGAGCGCTTGCTGTCGTCCTCCGGCTGCTGCTGCAGCACCGCCTTCTGCAGGCCTTTAGCCATGTTCTCGTTCCGCTTGATTGCTGTTGACAGCTTGATGTAAGTCAGGTAGCTGGAATGGACCACATGTCAGCTCAGGTTATGATGAGGGAAACTGACGTTCTGAGAAGAGCACTGGACCACAAGCTGGGACTGCCCTAGGGGATTGTGGGGGTGAGGGGGTGTCATATCGCAGGGCTGTCAGGCCTGGGCCTCAAACTCCAAGGGCCTTCAATTCTGGCTGCTGTTCAGTGGCTAACTGCAGGGGACCAGCAATGAAACCTTATGACAAAATCTGATTTTAGCTTGAATTATATCCTCCGTATCTTTATTTTTTTTATTTTTTTTTATTTTTGTGGTACGCGGGCCTCTCACTGTTGCGGCCTCTCCCGTTGCGGAGCACAGGCTCTGGACGCACAGGCTCAGCGGCCATGGCTCACGGGCCCAGCCGCTCCGCGGCATGTGGGATCTTCCCGGACCAGGGCACGAACCCGCGTCCCCTGCATCGGCAGGTGGACTCTCAACCACTGCGCCACCAGGGAAGCCCCTCTCTGTATCTTTATTAAAGAGCCAGAGAGCTACTAATTTCAGAGGACACTGCTGGTCCTTAAGATGACTAATGGATGGCAAGCTAGTTACTGGAACAAGGGCCGGTTACCCGCCTGGCCCACACTACAAGGACAGCACACAGGCACGGCAGCTGCTCCTGCTCCGCTGATGACCTTCTCTTCTCAGAAAATACTGAGGGACATTCTCTTTGGAGGGTTATGCATATTAAATGTGTGTATATACCGGAGACTATGCGTGATGCCTGCTTATTTTAACTGTACCATCTGGAAAGTCCTTTAATATTTGGCGATTAAAAACACGGTAACTATTTAAGTCTACTTCAGAAGTGTTTAGGCCTCTAGAGCCCCATCTTACTGTGGCAGAGGCTGGAGGCATCCTGGGAGAGGGAGGATATAAGAGAGGCCTGGGGACAGGGGATACAGGCACAGCTGAGGTCAGGGGCTCCACAACGAACCAGGGGGGTTAAGAGACTGTCAAGTTCTGAGGGCTGACCTCCTAGCATTCTTCTCCTACTCGGCTTCCAGAATAAGAACAGCCTGATATATGCTGAGGAGCTGACCAGCCCAAGAAAAAAAACCCTTCAAGATTCTGGAGTCAGGGTCCTCAGTGAAAGCGCAGACCCAGAGCGCCTACAGTGAAACCACAGCTGAGGAGCTCCATGCAAGAGCTCCCAACAAACAAGACATAGTCATTAATAGGAGTGGATGAACAAGGATCACCAGACACTTAAGGAAAACCTCTAATAAGACAGGAGGGGCCAAGACTGAGAAGGGAAAAAAAAGCAACTTGGAAGAACCAAACTTTGTAGGGAGAAGAAAACTTTAGACAACTATTATTAATAATTTCAGAAAGATAAGTGAAGACTTTGTGGTTGTGAATTTAGAATGAGACACTGTTTTAAAATAATATTCAAAGAACACAAATGAGCTCTTAGAAATTAAAATCGGGACTTCCCTGATGGTCCAGTGGTTAGGACTCTGCACTTCCACTGCAGGGGGCACGGATTTGATCCCTGGTCGGGGAACTAGAATCCCACATGCTGTGTGGTGCGGCAAAATAATTAATTAATTAATTAACTTAATGGCATTGGAAATGAAGAAGCCCGTGTAGGAGTCAGATGGGAAGTCAAGAGGGGTCAGGGTGAAGAGTGGGAGTAGAATCGGTGAGAGAAGGCTGTAGGGGAAAGTGGTAAGAAATGCTGAAAGCCAAAAATCAAGTAGCAACAAAACGCATGTTATTTAGAGACATGGAGGTAAATACCAAAAGAATTTGTTAAAAGAATTAAAAGTAGGCACTTCCCTGGTGGCACAGTGAGTAAGGCTCTATGCTCCCCACGCAGGGGGGATGGGTTCAATCCCTGGTCAGGGAACTAGATCCCACACGCTTGCTGCAACTAAGAGTTCGCGTGCCACAACTAAGGAGCCCACCTGCCGAAATTAGAACCCAGCACAACCAAATAAATATTAAAAAAAAAAAAAGAATTAAAAGTGGCTGCTGCTGCCTTTTTTTTTTTGCCACATCGCATAGATTGTGGGATCTTAGTTTCCCGACCAAGGATCGAACCCACGTCCCCTGCAGTGGAAGCTCGGAGTCTTAACCACTGGACCATCAGGGAATTCCCAAAAGTGGATGCTTCTGAGAAATGGGAGGAAAGGTCATGAGATGGTTTTTTCTAAAGCTCTGTAGAAAAATCAAACTCTCAAAGTAACTATTATTCAGAGTAGGAGTCCAGATACATCTTTATTAAAATACAAGAGTTTTATTAAAATACAAGAGCTACCCGATTCTCGACTTCAATTTACCCCAAAGCTGGCTTCCAATCCTAACTGATTATGATCCTGATACTAGCCACATGTGGAGGTGGGAGAATGGATCCAAGGGCAAGGGGCTTCACAATTTGAAAGTTTCCTGAGCCCTGCTGAAACTCTCTGGGTTTTTCAAGGTTAGGAAGTTGATCAACTGCCTCTGCCTTGTTGTGGCTGTTAACTACCAACATGTCCCCTAACCTCCTGGAGCCTCATCTTTCTCCTTAGGTTGTTGAAGCAGAAGACGGCTAAGGGCCGTTCTGGCTGATATTCTGTGCACCCGAGTCATCTAGCAGTCAATTTGACATTCACATAACACCAAGTCCCCTAAGAATGGAGATTAAGGCAGGGAGAGGAGTTTTTATGGTTTTGCTTTTTTTACAAAAGAGGGGCGGGGGGCACGGGAATGACTGAAAATACAGCCAGGTTCACTAAAAACTTATAAGCAGTGACTAAGAAATTAAAATTTCAAGGTCACATGGAAAGAGAATCTGAGGAGAAGTGGAATTTTATTTCTCCCCAGGAAGTTCGAAAAATGTCACTCTCCCTCCTTTCTTCTGTGAACCAAAATGATTCACCTCTTAAAAAATTTAAACTTGACAAGGTGATTTTAAAATGCATATGAAAGAGCAAAGGGAGAAAAACAGTCAAGATATGCCTGAGGAGAAACCTAGTGGGGAAAACTTGCTCGACCAGATACCAAGACTTATGATAAAGTTACAGTAAATCACTGTGCTGTGTTAGTACACACAAATAAATCAGCAGAGCAGAAGAGAGTCCAGGAAAAAAGAGCACGCAAGGAGAAAATGGAATGTATTCCTGCAGATCAGTGGGGAAAGGACAGAACAGTCAATAAATCACACACTGGAATAATCCATTATCCTCATGGAAAAAGGTGAAATAGATCCTTACCTCACCCAAAAATAAACTCCAGATGGAATTAAACTTGAGTTGAAATTGAACTCAAATATAAAAGGGACAATGTAAAACATTCAGAACACAGCAGAGAGTCACTCTAGGAGCTTGGCATGGGAAGGACAGTGGTTAGCTCCAGAAGAGGGGGAGGAATCAGCAAGGGTGGGGCCACAAGGAGCTTCAAAATTATTGGCTGTATTCTAGTTCTTACACTGTATAAAAATTTTAAATTATATGTATATTAGAATAATATACAAATTCAAAACTCGTATGATAAAATGTGAATAGATGCATTCAGATTTTAGTATCAGTAAATTATAATGTACATAAACATTATATATACTCTTTTGTTCCAAAGATACATCATACAACGTTAAAAAGTAAAAACGTCACAACCCTTACCTGTGCAGGTACTGAAGATTAGATACCTTCCCCGATTCCCCGTCAAGGATATAATCTCTCTGTTTCTGCAGAAAGTGAAAAGGTAAGGATAAAATGGCTGATCCTATCCTTGGCTCTGACCACCTCGATTTTTTTTTTTTCTTAACATCTTTATTGGAGTGTAACTGCTTTACAATGGTGTGTTAGCTTCTGCTGTATTACAAAGTGAATCAGCTGTACATACACATATATCCCCATATCCCCTCCCTCTCGCATCTCCCTCCCTCCCACCCTCCCTATCCCACCCCTCTAGGTTGACCACCTCATTTAATGGTGTGGTTCCCCCAAGTGCCCTGGAATACAGGCACAGACTCTAGTAAGTTAAGGGTCCTCAAATATCAGAGATCTACTGCATATATTCTAGAATGACAGGGTCACTCAGTTGCCACTGGCATCTAAAAACCAGACCTGAATAAGAGGATTCAGAGTAATGGCCAGTAAGGCTTCCTGTCCACTGCGTCCAGCGTTCAGACCCAAAGCATTAAGGCAGACAGTCCATGGTCCTCGGTTCCATTTTAAGACCTGTGTCTTAGACCCAAGTTCTATGCCTTGTGCTGTTAGCTCTTGTCTTTGTGGCTGGCTGAATAATGGCCTCTAAAGATGTTCACATCCTAAGAGGAACCTGTGAAGATGTTATCTTACATGGCAAGAGACCTTACAGATGTGATGAAGTTAAGAACCTCTTAATTAGCCTGGATTATCCAGGGGGGGCCAACACAAACATAGACTCCTTATAAGAGGGAGGCAGTAGGGTCAACAATATAGAGAAGATACTGGGACTGAAGCAGAGGACAGGCAGGAGAGAAGATGCTATGCTGCTGGCTTTGAAGATGGAGGAAGGGACAACAGGCAAGAAATGCAGGAAAATGCACTCTCTGGAATACTGGAAATGGATTCTCTCCTAGAGCTTCCAAAAGGAATGCAGCCCCACAAACTCATTTTAGACTTCCATCCTCCAGGACTGTAAGATAATATACTTGTGTTGTTTTTAGCCACTAAGTTTGTGGTAACGTTACAGCAGCAACAGGAACACCTTGCTATCACCATATTCATTCCATTCTGTGAGGTGTCTGCTGAATTCAGCTGCTGTGAATTCAAAGTGAATGATAGAGGCTGGGGCTCTGTATGTACCTGCTAAATGAATCAAGGGAAGTATAATATATAAAGCCTGCTTATTGGAGGAGGAAACACGCGACTACAGCCCAACATACATTTGTTGAATATTTCATACAGAAGGTACTACGGCAGATGATTAAAGAAATATATAGTTACTTTTAATATGCTTATAATCTTAAGAAAAATATAACGAGAAGGTAAATATAAAACAATACACAAAATGTTAAAAGGCTGTGCTTGACTGGGACTTCCCTGGTGGCGCAGTGGTTAAGAATCCACCTGCCAATGCAGGGGACACATGTTTTGAGTCCTGGTCTGGGAAGATTGCACATGCCGTGGAGCAACTAAGCCCATGCACCACAACTTCTGAGCCCGTGCTCTAGAGCCCACGAGCCACAACTTCTGAGCCCATGTGCCACAACTACTGAAGCCCACATGCCTAGAGCCCGTGCTCCGCAACAAGAGAAGCCACTGCAATGAGAAGCTCGCACACCACAACAAAGAGTAGCCCCCGATTGCCGCAACTAGAGAAAGCCCGTGTGCAGCAACGAAGACCCAATGCAGCCAAAATTAAATTAATTAATTAATTTTAAAAAGGCAATGCTTGATTAACTATCAAACAAAAATTATAGCTGCAAGTATCAGATATTCGGAAAATGGAGAAATGTGGGCGAGGATGGTGTAGGCAGGCTTCTCAGAGACAGTGAGCTATGAGCCACACCTTGAAAGACAGCCAGCGTTTGGACAGGTGAAAAGGGAGTGGAAGAAGCCAGGTGTGAGGAGGGGGGAAAGGACAACAGTGTAAGGAATGCACTGCAGTGGGACAGGCATAATAAGACAGTGAGTACAAGAGCCTAAGGCAGAAGACTCAGAGGGAAGCAGCCAAGTACAACACTGGAAACAGGCTAGAAACACCAGCGGAGGCTCATATCATATACCAGCTCAAGGAGTTTGAACTGTATTTGCTAGACACTGGGGTACTTAAGAAGGGTGCACACAGCCCTCAGGGTACGGGTATAAGAAGAAAACTAGAACTTCTATTTATATCTATCTCAATTCTAAAAACTTTATTTTAATACATTTTCTAAATCACAAATCAGTTGAATAATAAGGTATATAATTTATAAATAAATGTTATCAGAGATAAATGCTCAATTTTACTTATGGGGTGCATGATCACAGAAGTTTAGCGACCACCGCTCTAGACCTCAGAGAATCACTGGGCTTTTTTCACAAGTAGGCAGTGAAACAGGATCTAGAGAGATGCAGTCTGTTCTTCTGGCAAAAAGGTCTGGAAAACCAAACTGAAACCAAGATAGGAAAAGCAATCAGGAGACTTTTGTGGTAGTCCAGGCACAATATAAAGGGCTTATTAGAAACAGGTGGAATGGACAAGAAGTGAGAGAAATTACAAAGGGAGAATTAACAGGGTTTTTGGTGACAGGGAATAAAGAGACAGAAATGGTTCTGAGGTTTTCAGCCTAGATGGCTGAATGAATCACAGTGATATTATTAGAGGAAGGGAGCACTGGAGAAATCCACCTGGAGATATGAATTTGAGATCAAAGCTTTAACAGGTAATACGTGAAACCATTAGGAGAAAGAGGATAGACAAAAGAAATTCTCAACCTGATGGAGCCCAGAAGAGGCTTCTGTTGTTCATTAGCCAATCACCACACCTAAATCCAACAGTGGCTAAGAGTCAATGCACTGAGAATGCGACACACAGACTGAAGAGGACCTCAGCCCAGAACAAGAGCCGTGGCTCGGCTGAGAGTCCTACCTGATCTGGCTTGAGCTCTTCCCGAACGGCCTGGATGGCGTCCCGACACTCACTGAGCATGGATTCAAACAGACGCTCCTTGGTTTCTTCACTTTCAGCCTAAACAAAGGCAGAAGGCAGTAAAAAGATTTTCTTTTGAGTAAGACATAGCACTCTGATGGGAGGAAGGTATAACATCGCTTTGATTCCTCCCATTAAACACAAATACACACATCAACCAAAAAATGGCCCGAATCGGAGATCATTTCAACTGTTAATATTCTCTATCGTATATGATTTTTCTTATGGTTTTAGTCTTTATTTGTATGGAAATGAGAACTATATATATATATATAAATATAAAGTGAACATACCGAAAAAGTATCTGTATAACTGATCTAAACTGTCAGGCAACAGATGCTTTAATGTTTCCTCTATCATAGAACTTTCTACTGTTCTCCTCCAACTCTTCTACCTCTGCTCCCGACCTGCACCTGGCTTCCCTAGAGGGGCCTTATGGACTAGATTTGGGGCACTGCTACCTCATACTGAGGCTCAGTACAGCAGAAGCTTCTTTTCCTTACAAATGTAACCCAACAGACTTGCACATACTGGATTTCTTTTAAGTCCAAGCAGGTGAGTAACATTACTAATCAATACCCAATCAAAAACATATTTCTCCTAAATGCCATATGAGGTTCTCCTCCTCACAGAAATTCTGCCCTCAGATATTCCATACAGCTATGCTGAGAACATTTTTAGGGCAGATGAGGTTGACCAAGCATAGGGTGTCAACCCTCTGCCAGCCGGCTGGGATAAGGCAAAAAGTGATTCATTAACTGAATACCTGCCAAACCACATTACCATTCTAAAGAATCTGACTGAGCAGGTGGGAATGAACAAAAAGCAAAAAGGAGATGAACCTGTGTTACTTGCAGACCCACCCAGACATTAGAACATCAACATTCTCATGATTATGTTTGACTTTCCACAGAAACTATCATCCAATCTGATCTCTTGACACTCAAGTGACCTCCAAGAAAGCCCCAAAGAAAACCCGGTACCACCCACTCCTTTAAGAGATGGCTAGGAGTGGCTTAAAGAAAAACCTTTTCTTCTCTTAAGAACGCTTATGTTTTTCCTAGTTTCCAGTGTGGGAAAAAACTTCCTTGTAAATTACCCAATATAAATTGAACATACTTGTCTATTTATAAGTTACTTGACTTTCCTGTTGTTCAGTAACTTAGGAATAAATCAGGGGCACAGCTATTCTATAAACTTATAAAGGCAAACACAGCCACCATTAACTCACTGAAGCCTAGAGTAGTGCTGTCCACTAGAACTTTCTGTGATAATGATGTATCTGCACTGTCCATTGTAGTCATCGTTAGCTACAGGCGGCTGCTGAGCAATCTGACATTTTAATTAATTTAAATAGCTGTATGTGTTCAAGTGGCTACTGTACTGGACAGTACAGCCCAGCTCTGGAAAAACACACTCACACTCACACTGTTAATTAAGCATCTCAAGTTAGCAAGATTCTTTACAATCATTTAATCAAACTGGCCAAATTTTTCAAAGTACAGAGCCTGTGTAACGGAGCAGCCGCAGAATAAGATATGCGAACAGACCTGGCACTAACCACACACATACCAGAGCCACGTCGTGAGCAGGCCGGATAAACTCAGCATCAGTTTGATACCATGCAATCCAGCAAACAGGCCACCGACACCCTTTTAAGATGGGGGGGTTCAGCAGTCAGGGCAATGGGTGTATAAGTAAGAAAAGAGCAAATTTGGTTTTACCAGCTACATAGGATCTGTCTCCTTTCCTACAGGGAGGGAATGGCTCAAATAAAAAAATTAAAATGATGTCTAAAATGCTAAACCTCTTTAATGCCATGTATTACCTTCGTTCCCTTTGACTAAGGAAACCTCTGCATCAAGGTACTGAACATAAGCAAATTTTCCCTCTGCTTCCAGAAAATTCTAAGATCCATTGGGAATCTTACAAAAGTCTTAAACCGCAATGAAGGAAAAAGCCTATCTGAAGGGGAGCACTTCAGTCAATTGTGTTTTCCTAATGGCAGCTGCACTGCACAGTGACGTGGAGACCACTAATCTCCGGAGCAGAACTTCTCCCGGTTCTCCCGGGCTGGACAAAATGTCTCCAAACAGGAAGCCTGAAACGTATCTTGCTACTTACCTGCTTATTCCATAAACCTATCTTGGAGGCTAAGATAATCCTGAAGGGGCAGTGGAACAAGAAACACCTCTCTATGCTTATGCAGAGGGAGGGTCCCTCAGAGTCCACATGCATATGTCTCAAGTTTGCCACCGAACCAACAAGAATGTGCTCTAAACACAGGGGCAAACCCCCTGCATGAGAATCTGTGGTCTGCCTGGACCTTTCCCAGGTGTGCCTATGACAGAGAGAAACCTGAAGCCCAGAAGTAATGTTACTCAGTCCTAATAAACAAACTCGAGATCAATTTTTATAAAACTTCAAACACTCTCGATGTGCTTTTCCACAGCCTCAAACCACGTCTCAACGCTGACTAAAACCAGCTGCTTGTGTCCTGAGGTAGAGACCCCCAGCTCTTTAAAACAGAGCTCCCAGATGGTTTTCGCTTGTCTACAAATATTGCCGGAAGGTGGTGGTGTGACTAAGAGACAACAAGGCGAGTCTGACCACATTCTCCACCAGACTCGCAGGAGAACCAAGGGGATGGGAACCAAGCCTCGCTCGGCCCAGTGAGGTCTAGTGAAAAACACATGGGACTTGAGTAGCAGAGGATACAAACCTCACTTAAAAATATATATATTTTTTTTTTTTAGAGAAAAGGGGAAATGATCTCCCTTCCAGTCAAACATTAAAACATGAGCCATAGCCTGAGGATAAGAATCATGAAACCTGCAGAGACTTTAAAGCTGCCCACCCCCCACGCCACCCAAGAGCTGCCTTACACCCTCAAATCACCACCAGTGACAATTCAGGTAGGACCAAGGACTAACAAAGCAGAACAGAAATAAATTATAAAGTAAGACAACACTAAAGACATGAGGTCCTAAAGCTTGGCTAAAGGAAGGAAGGATTCTGCAGCGGGAGTTCGGCAGCTCATTAAGCCTCAGCTCCAGTTTTTGCAGTTTAATATTATCTCCCTGAATTATTTCTTCCTTGCACGCTTTTCAGTAAACTGCAGTTTTAGTATTTAAACGTCATAAAAACCTCTACAAGCAAGCAAGAAGCTGGGGCTACCAAATTCCTGAATTCCAGTTCCCAAAGGGTGGCAAACACCAACATCAACCAGGTTAGAAAACACTGCAGTGAAAAGCCCTGTCTCTCTCAGGCAGAGTGCTTGGTTTCCAGGGCAGAGAACAACTCGATACAATAAGGAGAACAGGCAAATCATCTGACAGTGGCACCAAGGAGCAAGTAGTTCTTCTGGAGATTAGCCTCAAATGGCCAAAGGGCATTTCCCACATTTAATAACCCACGGTTCATTCAATTCAATACACATTTAATCGGCCACAGTGCTAGCCCTGACATCTCAGGATTCAACTAAACTTTGACACTGCACTTAAGTTACTTTATTTACTGGCTTGACCTGGTGGTATAGGTGTGATATAGCATATTAGGCACGTAACTGTTTCTAATGTTTTTTTTTTTTTAATTTTTATTGGAGTATAGTTGCTTTATAATGTTGTGTTAGTTTCTACTGTACAGCAAAGTGAAACAGCTATACATATACATATATCCCCTCTTTTTTGGATTTCCTTCCCATTTAGGTCACCACAGAGCACTGAATAGAGTTCCCTGTGCTATACAGTAGGTTCTCACTAGTTACCTATTTTATACATAGTATCAATAGTGTATATATGTCAATCCCAATCTCCCAATCCATGCCCCCGCACCCCGTTTTAATGTTAAAACCTTAATGGGATTCCTGGGATTAATACACATTTTGTTTGACCTACCAAATTATTTAAAGGTCTCTGATACTCAAGTGATCCTAATGTACTGTAAGATGCTTAAAAACCACAGATAACTGTATTCACAACAAGCACATTAACCAGGCACTTAAAAGAGTCTACAAACATTAAAATGATAACGGAATACTGTAAACTCTATGTCAGTAAAATCAACAATTTACATTAAATTAATAAATTCCTTTAAAAAAACAAAATCCAAACTGACACAAGATGAAACAGGAAATCCGAATAGCCCTACAACTTGTAAAGGAATAATATTTGTTTAAAACAAGCAAAACCAAATTTTAAAAACCTTCCCACAAAGAAAACTCCAGGACCAATGGTATCACTGGTGAATTATAACAAACATTTAAGGAAAAAAAAATACCAGTGTTACATACTCTTTCATAAAAAGAGAAGAAGGGAACATCTCCAAATTTGTTTTATTAGGTATGTATAACCCTGACACCAACCCTAAAAAAGACATTTCATACAAAACAAGAAAATCATAGGCCACTCTTTCTCATGAAAACAGATGCAAAATTCTTAAAGTATTAACAAACCAAATCCAGCAATGTATAAATAAAAAGTACAACATATTACAACCAAGTGGGTTATCCCAGATACTCAAGGTTGGCTTAAACACTGAAAATTCATCAATGTAATTCACTACGTTAACAGGCTTCAAATATTCTTCCCGCTTCAGCCTTTAAAGATTTGAAACTATCCCTATATGGTTCTTTCCAACCCTTTGATTTCATACACTCCTCAAACACACCACTGTATCTTGCAGGATAACAATTAAAAACTCATACAGAACTTCGCTGGTGGTGCAGTGGTCAAGAAACCGCCTGCTAATGCAGGGGACACGGGTTCGATCCCTGGTCCAGGAAGATCCCACATGCCACGGAGCAGCTAAGCCCATGTACCACAACTACTGAGCCTGCACTCTAGAGCCTGCATGACACAACTACTGAAGCCCGCACACTCTAGGGCCCATGCTCTGCAAGAGAAGCCACCGCAATGAGAAGCCGGCGCACTGCAACAAAGAGTAGACCCTGCTCGCTACAACTAGAGAAAGTCATGGTCAGTCACCTCATCACAGGTTGTTTTCTTAAAGGTTGATTTCTTAAAAACATCTATATTTTGGGACTCCCATGGTGGTCCAGTGGGTAAGACTCCACGCTCCCAATGCAGGGGGCCCGGGTTCGATCCCTGGTTGGGGAACTAGATCCCACATGGCGCAACTAAGAAGTCCACATGATGCAACTAAAGATCCTTCATGCCAAAACTAAGACACGGCACAGCCAAAATAAATAAAGAAAAATTTTTAAAAATTTATATTTTATAAATGTTAAGCATGAACAACTTTTTAAAGTTACTTAATAAATGTTATCTTTTCTTGTCCTTTGTCTGATGTATGTCTGTGGCCCCATTCCTAAGGAGTCCCTATTTTATTTGCCCCTACTGACCTCCCTTGCCCCCTATTCTATCCAGAATTTCTGCCCCTCTGTCACTGCCTGATGCCTGGCACAGAACTGCAGCAGTTCTTTTCTTCCAGCATGTACCGCTTTAAAACAAGAGTTAACGCAGTTGCATAATCTAAATGGTTGCTATCAGCCCTAGTCCAGAAGAGAGACCTCTATACCCTAAATGCCAATGAAATGTTCTCAGAAAAAGTTTAGTCTTTTAGATTAATGAAAACTCAACTTTCTGGTATTGTTCTAGTCTTCTGTCTTTCAAGGAAATAAAGGGTAAATAAGGGGCAATATGTAATACAGACAAAAGGCACAAAGAAATCCTTCAGTTGTTGAAAGCTGTCTCCAGCCCAAAGGAGCCATTTTGGAACAAGTCACTGAAAGGTTTGGATGCTTAAGACAACTCATCAGCACAACTAAGAAAGCACCTCATACAAATATCACTCCGGGTGCAGTAGCTTGCTGTGAAGTCTCATGAAATGCCACTGGTCCCTGCTGAGGCTGGAGACACAGGGAGCAGCCTGGTTTTTTCTCAGACGTTCTTCACCTAATATGGAGGAGCTCTAAAAAAATGCCTCAATCACTGCCTACTTCATACAAACCAAGATCACCAGGATCTCTCATCTTTTGGAACTCACTTGGTTGTGCACACCCACGAACAGGTAAGAATTATCTCAGCAGGAGCATCAGGTAGTATGGCTTTGCATGAATACTGCATATATACCACACATAAAACAAGATGTTCTGGTTTAGCTGTCTTTAAAAGGCCCAGGAACAAGAGGTGGCCCTTTAGGGCTAGAAGGCTAGGACAAGAGGTCAGACAGACACAAGGGACATTAACAGTCATGCTGCTGCACCACCTGCTGGGCCGAATGTAACCCCTGACTTTAAGCAGACCCTTGTTGCTCCCATTTTTACTGAAGGCTGTCACTGTCAATTTCTTTGCCCTCCAAACATAAGAACTCCTTGATAAACTCAGCTTTCAAAATAATCTTATTCAAGAGGGTACATCTTGAGACTGTTACCGAATCCCAAGCAGCAACAAAACACTACATGTTAAACACACAAGGACAACCTCCAGACACACACAGAAGAGAACAGAATAGGTCCTTCCTCCTTACCTGGGCGATGGCTGACTCATTGTCGGCCAATCCCAGTAAAAAGATCCGCACTTTGTCGATCTTCACCGGGACCGTTCTGCCTCTCCATTCCACTTCACTCATGGTGGCTGCCTGCTTGGCTCGAGTCTGAGTGATCAAGGCCTGGAAGGTAGTTTTAAAAAGTTAAAGCTTTAACTGTGGATATGAGTGATCAAGGTGAAAATCAGCAGAAACTATCATTTGTCTCTTTCTAAAACTAACATATCACAGCTTATAGAGTATATACAAATTTGTATTTAAATTCCTCCCTGGCATATTTCTTAGCTTATAGAAACTCCAATATTAAAAGGACACGACAGAAGGCTTCACGAGCAACACTAAGTTTTGGCAAGAGTGTAAGTGTACACTCTTTTTGTAAGAGTGTAAGGAGAAAAGCATCGCAAGCAGAAATGTAAATTAGTAGAAACTTACTAAAAGTATTTGTCAATATGTATCAAAAGCTTCCAAAACATTCAATTCCACTTTTACAAATTTATCCTAAGGAAATAACTAAGAATGTATACAAAAACTGGGGACACAGATATTCATGGTAATACCAGTTACCACTTTTAAACAATCAACAATAATGAGTGGTCAAATAAAACATGTACCACAATGGAATACCATGCGGTCATCAAAAGATGCATAGAAATGTATTTACTGAAGTGGAAAAAATGCACGTGACATTAAATTTAAGAAGCACGTTACTAAACAGTGTATACTGAGATTCTATTTTTAAAACATATGCCTTTTTCTCTACATATACAAGTTTGCAGGACTTCCCTGGTGGCGCAGTGGTTAAGAATCTGCCTGCCAATGCAGGGGACATGAGTTCGAGCCCTAGTCCGGGAAGATCCCACATGCTGTGGAGCAACTAAGCCTGTGCCCCACAACTACTGAGCCGGCGCTCTAGAGCCCACGAGCCACAACTACTGAAGCCAGCACGACCAGAGCCTGTGCTCCGCAACCAGAGAAGCCACTGCAGTGAGAAGCCTGTGCACTAGTGAAGAGTAGCCTCTGCTCGCCGCAACTAGAGAAAGCCCGCATGCAGTAGTGAAGACCCAAAGCAGCCATAAATAAATAAATAAATAAAATTTTAAAAAAAGTTTGCAAGATATTCATCATATCATTAACAGTGGTTACCTCTGGGTGGTAACCCACATGATTCTTTTTTTTTTTAATTAATTAATTTTATTTTTTATTTTTGGCTGTGTTGGGTCTTTGTTGCTGTGGTGGTGAGCAGGGGCTACTGTTCATTGTGGTGCACAGGCTTCTCATTGCAATGGCTTCTCTTGCTGCGGAGCACGGGCTCTAGGCGTGTGGGCCTCAGCAGCTGCGGCATGCGGGCTCCAGAGCACAGGCTCAGCAGTTACGGCACACAGGCTTAGTTGCTCTGCGGCATGTGGGATCTTCCCAGACCAGGGCTCGAACCCATGTCCCCTGCACTGGCAGACGGATTCTCAACCACTGCACCACAAGGGAAGCCCCTAAATGATTCTATTTTTTTCCCCCCAGTCTTTCCCAGTCTTTTATATTTCCTACTTTTTCTACGAGTACCAAATTAAGAAAGTTGAACACTTTAAAATACTAAGTGAAAATAGTTTTTGCTAAAAATAGATATAAATATGCACATATTGACAGCAATTATCCTCGGATGATGGGATTATGGATTACTTCTTTTACTGGACTTTTTTCAAACCAAAGACTTTTCACAAAAATGTGCATACTAGATTACCTCCAATTTTTCAGCCAGGAGACCCTCAGTGCCCCCAGACCTCAATCTCATCTGCATGAGTTCATTGATAGCTGACTGGTCCCCTGAGAAAAAGAGAGATATTGAGTGGAAAATCCTCGAGGGAGTTGAGTGTTCCCTCAAGAACCACTAGATTCAACTCCAAGCTCTTCTCCCTCCATAAGCACGTTTCAAGGCCTCCCAAGTCCTTTCACAAAGCTCTTGGTGAGTAAAGATGGCAGGGCCAAAACCGAAGCAATGGAATTCCCTTCCGGATTTCGAGCAGGGCTAACTCCGACAATTCTACTTTTTTCATCAACCAAAACCCACACCAAATATGGAAGCAAGGGAAAGGGAAGAAAGTTAAAGAAATTCTCTAGGCTCTCTGAGATGAACTACCACCAAGCCACCTGTCGATGCCCCATGCAGCCCGCTCACCAATGTTATATGCGCAGTAGCGGATGTTGGGCGAGATCTCCTCCACACGCTGGTTGTACAGCACAGCCTGCTCTTCTGTGAAAGCGCTGGCCAGCTTCTCATAGATAGTCCTGCGAGGAAAGAAACATCACGGCTCACAGCAGCCTCACTTTAAGAAAATAAACTCACAAGGAACACAGACCAACTACCAGAACTTGCAAGTTCTGAGGCTGAAAGAGAAGAATCAACATTTCTAAAGAGAAGAAAAAAAGAAAGAAATTGTAATAACTTTCACAGAAACAAGCATTAGCTGATCTGCAGTTGAATGTGACTATCGTCAAAACTGGCCACAGCCTTCGGACCAGAGGACTTACTTGCATTTGTTAAAAGCCTCGATGGCAGCTTTCCATTCTTGATGTTCAAACCGCAGCATTCCTGAGAGGTAAGCTGTGTAAGCCTGTAAGGTGACGGGAAAGAGAAACTGCGTCAACACCCGACAACCAGACAGCCCAACCGCCTCTACTTGCTTCGAACTTTGATATCAAGAATACAGAGATATTCAGGTTGATTCTAAAAGAAAAAAATTTATTTCACTAATAAAATGTGATACATAGGTAATTTTACGATTCATTTTACTTCCTAGGAAAGAACTTCAAAATAAAGAAAATTTGTTCCCTTCATTTTATTTAACAACCCACTTCTAGGCTATAACATAAGCATTAAAAGTTGAAACATCTTTCATCTCTTTTCAAATATTCCTTAAGAAAAAAGTTCTTATTTTGTGAACTTCCCAGATACAAGTTCTCCGTGCACGTATCAAAAGACGCATGGGCTTTCTTAAAAGTTAGAGCTAACTGTTAAAAACCAAGAGCTCAAAAACAAAAACAAGAGCCAACTTCACCTTTTAAAAGCAAGATTAGGTTTTTTCCTCTCCTGACTACAAACATATAATGTAAGAAACTCTATTCTGTTTACGTCTCTAAGCTCCACAATAAAGCAAAGCTGATGTTGAGACACTAACCTGAGCCTCCAACTTGGTCTTGGCGTCCACACGATTGCTCTCACACAAGCGTTCCAACTCCTCCGCATGCTTCACAGCTTTGCGTAGGCGAGATAACAAATGGAACCGTTTTCGGGGTTCAGTGTTGGCTTCCTGTTTGAGCTGCATGGCATAGCTCCAGGCTCTCTCAGCATCCATCAGAACCAGAAGCAAATATCTAAACCAGAGACAGAATGGGCCAACTGAACAGCAAAAGCCAGGAGCACCAGACTCAGATATTCTCTGACGTGCAATCTTTGGCCTCTCAACTCTTCCCTATGCTCTGCCTTGCTTTCCTCCTCAGAGCTGCTCTTCAGTATCAACCATGGCTCCCAAATCAGCATCTCTGATAGGTTTCTAACCACCTATCAGACACATCTCATTGAAAAGCCTGCTATTGCCTCAAACTTGGCAAACCCAGACTTACCTCTCCCAAATTTAACAAATAGAGGCAGTCTAGGCACATAATCTGGCCTCATCTTTGAATCATAGCTCCTTCATCCCAACTCAGTTAGAAACCAAGTCCTTGAGAAGCAGTGTATACATACATATATATGCGTGTGTGTGTGTTTTTTTAAACTGAAGTATAGCTGACTTAAAATATCATATTAGTTTCAGGTGTACCACACAGAGATCCGATATTTCTATATATTATGAAATGATCACCACAGGAAGTCTAGTCACCATCTGTCACCATACAAAGGTATTACTATATTATTGACTATATTCCCTATGTTGTGCATTATATATCCCTGCGACTCTACTGTATAACTGAAAGTTTGTACTTCTTAATCCCCTTCCCCTATTTCACCCACCCCTTCCCACTTCTCTCCCTTCTGGCAGCCACCAGCTTGTTCTCTACAAGTCTTTTTGTTTGTTCATTTGTTTTTTAGATTCCACATATAAGTGAGATCATACAGTATTTGTCTTCCTCTAATTTCACTTAGCATAATACTCTCTACGTCCATCCATGTTGTCGCAAATGGCAAGATTTCATTCTTTTTTATGGCTGAGTCACATATATGTAACCTGATCTTGCTTTTAAAAGATGAAGTTGGCATCCCTTGTTTTTGTTTCTGAGCTCTGGTTTAAATATACATATAAATATAGATATAGACATAGATTTAGATATAAAACCTTCTTTATCTGTTATCCTTCAGTGGACACTTAGGCTGCTTCCACATCTTAGCTATTGTAAACAACGCTACACAATAAACGCTGGCGTGCATGTATCTTTTTTAATTCGTGTTTTTGGGAGTTTTTTTCAGATAAATACCCAGAAGTGGAATTGCTGAGTCATATAGTTCTATTTTTAATTTTCAGAGGAACCTCTGTACTGTTTTCCATAGTGACCGCACCAATTTACACTCCCACCAACAGTGCACGAGGGCTCCCTTCTCTCCACATCCTCACCAACACTTGTTATTTCTTGTCTTTTTGATAACAGCTATTCCGACAGGTGCGAGGTGATATCTCATCATGGTTCTGATTTGCATTTCCCTGACAACTAGTGATGTGGAGCATCTTTTCACGTGCCTGATGGCCATCTATATAACTTCCTTGGAAAAATTTCTATTCAGATCCTCTGCCCATTTTTTAATCGAATTGTTTGTTTTTTTGATATTGAGTTATATGACTTCTTTATGTATTTTGGATATTAACCCCTCATCGGATACGTCATTTGGAAATATCTCCTCCCATTTAATAGGTTGCCTGTTCATTTTGTTGATGGTTTCTTTCGCTGTGCAAAGAGAGGCAGTATACTGAAGTGGTTAAGAGCCTGGATTGGAATCTCAGTGCCACCACTCACTAGCTGTATGACTTTGGGCAAAATACTAACCCTTTCTGTGCTTCTCTCTCCCATGCAGTAATACATATAACACACTTAGACCAGAGCCTGGCACTTACTAACTGCTATATAAGTTAGCTACTTCATTGTTATTATGGTGAATCTTTCTTTAAACTACTGCCTTGATTAATCTTCCTTTAACTGTAGCTTAGCCTGGTCTCACTGTTATAACAGACTCTTCCTAACTTGATCTCATCGGATTTAATCAATCCATCCTGCTTCATCCCATCACGCTCTAGTTTTCTGACTGTGTCTCATACACCAAGCTCCGAGCCTCTTCGCTGCCTGAGCAGTAGCTAACAACTGCCCAGAGCATTACAGTTCCTACACTGCATTCAAAGACATCATGGCATGCTGTTTCCCTGAACACAGAATGTCTTTTCCTCTCACAAACCCTTAAAGGTCCAGCCTCCTCCATGCAGTCTTCCTGGCTTCCCCATCAAGAACCCCCAAACTAACTTCTCCCTTCCAAGACTTCAGAATTCTTATGAGTAAATTACACACAATATTGCAGTTTTGCTATCTTGTAGTGTTCCCTGTTCTGTACTCAACCAATATCTCTCAACAATATCAGAGTCAATGAGGTTCAATAACTATGCCTCCCCAACTCTTCTACATCCAATATGGTGTCTAACTCAGTTCTGGCCACGTACCGGACCAGGGGGCAGCAAACTTTTTTCATAAAGGGCCCAACAGTAAGCATTTTAGGCTTTATAGGCCCTATGGTCTCCGTCACAACTACTCTGCTACTGTAGCACAAAAGCAGCTGTAAGCAATATCTAAATAAATGGTGTGGCTGTGCTCCAACTTTATTTACAATAAACAGGTGGCAGGAAGACCATTTTGGCTCACAGGTCAAAGTCTGAGGAACTGACCCATAGACTTTTAATACATATTGCTTTCATAGAGTAATCCTGCCATGTTAAGCATGAATGCATTGAGCATTGAAATACAAAACTCTTCTGTAATCATTTACACATGTCCAGATTTCGCTTAAGACATAATGATTTAAGTAAGTACTCAGACATTGAGATTTGCGTTCTAGAAACCTTACCTAATAACCAGTTAGAGTCTAATCGCTGACTTCAACATTTGCCATTCTACCATAGCTCCTGAACAAGTTAAGAGTCTCTCTGAGGCTCAGTCTCCTCATTTTATAACACAGGAGTAGTAAAGATGTCTATCCCACAGGATCATGTGAAATAACTAAGAGCCTGACACAACACCTGTCACGCTGTAATTGTTCAATAAATGTATTAGCAAGATGCATTCAGCACTTAGCACTGGGCAGTCAATACCTGTTATCAGTCAGAAGATCTTCAGTTACTTTTTTCCCTGTGAATTTGTGTCTGTTCCCCATCTTGAAGTTAAGTGTTTTCCGAAGACGTCTTTGTCTACGGGAACAGTAGCCTCTGTAGGAAACCACAACCAAAAATCATTCGGCCAAGCTGATAATACTTTCAATAGTAAATTCTTCAATAAGGTAAGGTCAAAAGTTCAGGGTATTCTACTATATGGTTGCTATAGGTACCACCATCCTCTTGCAAACATTTATTGAATGGAAAATTGCAAGCAATATGACTGGTATCACAGAAAACATGAAGAGACAAGGACACAGTACCCATTCTCAAAGAACCCATACTCTAGTTGGAGAGAATCATGCAGATAGAATGGCAACCAAAAAAAACAAGGCCAATGTCAAATTGAATGTATAGGACACAAGTAATCATTCTCTTCTTGTTAACCCACTTTGCTGGAGTGGACTTATGGTGGGTTTTGAAAGAATGAGTAGGATTCTGATGGATGTAAAAGGGAAGAAGGGGCATCCTGAGGGAGAGTGTGATGACAATGAAGACGTGGAGAAAGAAACTGCAAGCATATTTGAAGAAAAATGAGGAGGTTAATTAGGATATCAATAAGAAAACTATAGACATCACCTCTATGCCAAGCCTCTCTCTTCTGTACTCATGCAACTTTTTATTCTTACTTCTACTACAATATGAGGGCATTATATTATGTTCTTAATATGTCTATCTCACTAACATAAACTCCTTTAGTGCAAAGATGATTTTATTTTCAAGTTTCCCCCAATGTCATAGCACAGTGCCTAACATATAGATGCGCAGTAACTGTATTTTGACTAAATTGTGTAAAAGTACATGTAAAATTTTACCACCCTTAATCAAATAATATAGCATAAAATTTACAATGCAAAATGATATTAAATGGTACTTCAAAATCTCAGTCTTAAAGCTACCAGAGCGGACTTCCCTGGTGGCGCAGAGGTTAAGAATCCGCCTCCCAATTCAGGACACACGGTTTTGAGCCCTGGTCCGGGAAGATCCCACATGCCGCGGAGCAACAAAGCCCGTGCACCACAACCACTGAGCCTGCACTCTAGAGCCCACGAGCCACAACTACTGAGCCCACATGCTGCAACTACTGAAGCCTGCGTGACTAGAGCCCGTGCTCCGCAACAACAGAAGCCACCGCAATGAGAAGCCCGCGCACCACAATGCAGAGTAGCCCCCGCTCGCTGCAACCAGAGAAAGCCCGAGTGCAGCAACGAAGACCCAACACAGCCAAAAATAAATAAATAAATTTATTAAAATAAAAAAGCTACCAGAGCACAGGTTATTAAAAAGAAGAAGTAATAGTCTGACCGAATCTATGAACTAGATCTTTTCCCTGGATTCATAATTATGCTTTAATTACCACTTACCCTTTCACATAAAAATCAAATGGGACACTCACACATTATGAGTAGAAATATAAATCGGTAAAAATTTTCCGGCAATATGGGTACATTTATCAAGATCCTTAAAAATGTTCACACTCCCTGAACTGACTGTCTATTTCTATACTACTCTATGCTAAAGAAATGATCAGAAATACAAAGAGGTATGAACAGAGATTCACGGGAACAATATTTTTAAACCTACAAAACTGGCTACGATATAAATAACCAACTTGGGGGAACAGGTAAATAAATTATGGTAGGCCTATATATTGAGTTATAATGCAACTAATAAAAATCACGTGTATGGAACATTTTTATAGGCATGGAGGAATACATACCATATAACGTTAGGCAAAAAAGCGGAATACAAAGTTGTATATACGATATGAGCAAACATGAAAAAAATGCATAGAAAGAGACTAGGAGAACAAAAATACTACTTGGTAGACACATACATACAAATATATTTATGTACTAAAAACGTACTAAAAGGTACACATCAAAGTCATTTTTATGTTATGAATATTTTACCACCAAAAAATCTAATTAAAAATGTAACACTGAAAACAATTAATAATAACTAGAAAAAACAAAAACAAAAATCGGAGTCAACCACTAGCCATTCAATTGGGGAACAAAAGCAGACTGCGATTCATCCCTGCAATGGAATACTACTGAGCAGTATCTGTTAGGTGAGAGAATCTAGACACAAAAGGCTATGTTCTGAAAAAAGCAAAACTATAACAATGGAAATCAGAACAGTGATTGCCAACAGCTGGAATGTAACCCAGATCCTACAATACGGTTAAGTTTAAAAAAAAAAAGATTACCATAACTATTATTTTCAGCAGAAGCCTCCAATGTTATCTGCAATACTGTGAGACAAAATGGATAAAAAGATTGGCTCCTTTTAAATTTGAAAATTAAGTATCTTCTTGAGAACTCAATACAAGTTAAGAACTAGACTTTCTAGGTATACTTTCTGGTACAGCAGAGTAAGTAGGATAGTAAAAAAGCAAACCAAATTTGAAAATTCCACAGAGACTTGTACATATCTTGCGCACGATACTAACCTGTACCTCTGAAAATCTCCATGCCGTAAACCATGCTGCTGCTGGGATTCCTTAATAATCTGAAGAACTAGAGCCAAGATTAAGGAAAAGCTTACAGTGCCAAGAATCCAAATAACTCAAAACATTCATCTATATTAGTACTATTGGTCTACATCTGTATCAAATCACAGCACATTAAACATTTCTGAAATACTGAGTACATTAGTGAAATCTCTGGTAAGCATTTTCAATAGCTCTCTTATCATAGGACAGGACCAGGGCTAAGCATGTAGAAAAGTTGACTGCCTGAACTGTTACTACTTTCAAACTAAAAAAGGAGGGCATCATTAGCCATTGAGGCTTAAT
Organism: Delphinus delphis; assembly: GCF_949987515.2. NCBI lineage: Eukaryota > Metazoa > Chordata > Mammalia > Artiodactyla > Delphinidae > Delphinus > Delphinus delphis. Next base: position 8,038,618 of record NC_082701.1, read on the forward strand.
GAGACCCAACAGCTAAAGCTGCTGGATTCTAAATACTGACTACATCTGGGGTGGTTCCCAGTGATTTACACCTGGACCCAATGTTTTACTCATTTTAGCAGATTCAGGTTATAAATGACATGTACTACTCCTCTATTTGCATAACCTCCTACATCTGCCAAATCTGACTTTCCTTAACAGCTGTGATGCTGCATGTGCCTATGGTGAGCACATGCCAACCAAACCAGACCACAGTTTGCATTAAAATACTAGTTTTTCTTTTTTTAAAAAAAAAGCCTTGAGCAAACTCTCCTTTTTAAGAACCTTAAAATATTTTAAGATTATGTCCCAAACTTCAGGAAGTCCAACGACCTTTGTCTACAATTTTAGTTTTCTTTTAAAGTTTCCTCAATGCTTCTTTACAGACGTATTTTAAAACACTGAACAATAAAAGGGCTATTTCAATAACTAAAAAGAGACAAACATATATAAGGTGTGCAGTAAAATCAAGGCGTTCTAACATCCATTTGAAAGGATACCGCCCGTTCAAAAAGTAAAACTTCAATCTCCTGAAAACTTCACTATATTAAGATGTCAAGCTAAATGTATTATTTCAGAAATTCATCTACATTTTCTCCACTACTTATTCATTTCAAAAAGCCACAAACTAATGTCATCAACACTCAACTGTGGTACACTCTGATGAAAACTAGAAACCGACTCATCTGAATGACTCTCAACAAGATAAAAGGTCTACAGACCTATTAAGAAAGCTATACAAGTAATGTTAACAACCTACAATGATTTATATTCAAAATGGGCAATAAGCTTTCCCTTACAACACGTAACTTTTGCCTCCATTTCCAAAGCATCAAACTGTAATTTTTATTATGCATTCCCCGACAGCTGTCAGACAGAAGTATTAGGCCAAAAGGTCAAGACTGCAGTTTCCTCTCCCCAGTTCAGTGGCCCCAGTTGCCAAGGCAGTAGTTCATCAGAGTGGCCAGTGTCAGCCCCATCACCAGCCCTCCAACTGGGCAACTGCGGGTAAACTGAAGAAAACTGCCCAATATTCCGGTGCCGCTTGAAAGAAGAGGACGTTCCCCAGACTGGAAGACAAAGAAGATGCGGGGAAAGGCCAGTCGAAAACCAGACCCTGAAACTCTGAAGTGCCAAAAAGTAGAAGCGAGAGAAACTGCAACCTTCGGCCTCTCCTGCCCAGGTCGTGCCGCAACCCGCCGCCTCTCCCGCCCCCGGCCCGCCAGATCGACACGTAGTCATTGCGAGTTAGGCCCGATTACTGTAGGATACTCTCCAAACTCAGGCTATCTCCGAATTCTTTGTTTGCCTTCGATCCAGCTGAAGGCCGTTCGTTTTCCTTATTTTCCTCTCCTCCGGCACCGCGTCCACCACCGCTACCGCCGCTGCTGCTACCACCGCCGCCTGCAGGAACCTGTTTCTCAGCAGCCATCTTGCCCCTGCGCCGCAGAGCAGGACGGGATAGAGAAGGCGGGACGACCGGGGAGAGAGAGAGAGAGCGCGGAGCCGGCTCGGATGGGCTGACGGGATACCGGCGGATTCCGCCGCCGACGGCCCTGCCCGCAGGCAGCGGCCACTTGTTGGAGTGCGCCTGCGCGTGGACTAGGCTTCCGGGTCTCAAACGGTGGTGGGCTAGGCTGAGGGCCCGGAAGCTCGCGGACGCCGTAACTGCTGAGGTCTCCTGGGGGCAATCCTACTTCGCATCCACCAAGGGTGGAGGATCCGGAGATGTCCCCCTCCCACACCTCCTGCATCCCTGCACAGGGGATCCGGCTCACGTCCCGCACACAGAGAGCGGGTGCAGTTGGCTAAGACCTTTGGATTTCGGAGTGTCTACCTCCCCGGGGGCTCCGGAGATGGGGTTCCCACCCTACGCAACGAAACACCACGCCTGGGAGGAACCGCCTCTGTCTGCGCTTTCCTTTGGAGCCGACCATAGTGCAGGGACTTTCCCTAATGGATGGAGATCGGTGCCTTTCCCTGGACTTCCGGTCGAGCAGTCCGCGGAGTGAGAAGTGCTGAAGCGAGGGATACCATGAATCTTTCCTCTGCAATATGGCACTGCGAGCTCTGGAGTCTGATCTCTGCAGCTCCAATTCTGCCTCTGCCATTACTGGTTGGGAGATGTTGGGCAAATAATCTCCCTCATAAACCTTTTCCCTCATCTGTAAATGGGGATAACCAATTAGGGTGGTTATGAAGACTAAATTAAATGGTGTATTTTTAAAGTAAGTCTGCACTAATCATTAGGGAAATGCAAATCAAAACCACAATGAGTGATCACCTCACACCCATTAAGGTGGCTACTATTAAAAGGACAATAATAACAGAACATAACATGTATTGGTGGGGATGTGGAGAAGTTGTAACCTTGGTGCACTTTCGGTGCAAATATAAAATGGTACATCCACAGTGGAAGACAAAAGAATTGCCATATGATCCAGCAATTTCACTTCTGGGTATATATCCAAAAGGATTGAAAGCAGGGTCTTGAAGAGTTATTTGTACACCCACGTTTATAGTAGCATTATTCGCAATAGCCAAGAGATGGAAGCAACCCAGCGGCCCTCAGGGATAAGCAAAATATGGTCTGTCCATACAATGGAATATTATTCAGCCTTGAAAGGGAAGGAAATTCTGACACATGCTACAACATGATTGAAGCTTGGAAATATTGTGCTAAGTAAGGCAGTCGTGAAAAGATATGGTATGATTCCACTCATATAAGGTATCTAGTGTAGTCAAATTCATAGAAAGTAGAATGATTGGTTGCTGGGGGCTAAAGGCAGGGGAAATGGAGAGTTATTGTTTAATGGGTATAGACTGTCAGTTTTGCAAGATCAAAAAGTTCTCGAGATTGGTTGCACACCAATGTGAGTATACTTAACACTACTGAACTATACACTTAAAATGTTTAAGGTGGCAAACTGTGTTTTGTATATTTTACCAAAAATTAAAAATAATTTTTAAAAAAGTAAGTCTCCCAAATGTCTATCAACAAGTGAATTTGATAAACAAAATGTGATTATCATACAATGGAATATTATTTGGCCATAAAAAGGAATGAAGTACTGATACATGCTACATTGTGGATGAATCTTGAAATCATTAGGCTAAGTGAAAGAAGGTATACACAGAAGGCCACATATTGTATGATTCCATTTATATAAGATGTCCAGAATAGGCAAATCTATAGAGACAAAGAGTGGTTGTGTAGGGCTAGGGGTGGGAGGCAGGAACAAAAACATCCTAAAATTGATTGTGGTGATGGTTGCACAACTCTGTGAATATATTAAGAAACAAATGAACATTTTATATGGGTAAATTGTATGGTATGTGAATTATATTTCAATAAAGCTTTTTTTAAAAAAGTAAGTCAGATGATGTTAGTCCTCTAGTCAAAACTCTGCAATGGCTCCGCTTTTTAGTCAGATTAGAAGACTTCCTTGCAAGGGAAAAAAGTCCTACATGCTATGCCTCTCACCTTCTCTCGTGCCAATCTCCTTCTTGTTCATTCAGCTCAAGCCATACCACGCTCCTTGCTTAGGGACACGGGCACACTCCTGCTTTAGGGCCTTTGCGCTGGCTGTTCTATCTGGAATGCACTTCCCTTGGCTATCTGCTAGGCTAGCTCCTTCAACTCTTTGCTCAAATGTCACCTTCCTAATGAGGTCTGCTTGACCACCCCATTTTAAATTGCACCATCACCACCACTCCAGTACTCTCAATTCCCTCACCGTGATTTACTTTTCCTGCAAGTACTTAACTTGTAATTGATTAATAACTTGAGTTATATTTGTCTCTTCCCTGCTAGAAAGGAAGCTCATGAAGGGCCTTGGTCTTTGTAGAGCTCACTGGTAAATCCCAAGGACCTAGAACAGTGCCTGGAAAGGAGTAGGTGCTTTATAAACGTGTATTCAATAAATGAATGGCAAGCATCTCAGAAACATGAATGGTCATTATCTTCTTATTCAGTGAATAAGCAGGCAGGGCAGAGGTGTGAACGAGGCTTCCTTACCAAGAGGAGCAGGTAGCTGGGCTCCTGAGGCTGAGATCCTGGAGGGGAAAGTGGAAAAAGAATGTTTTTGACTAGGACTCAAGGAACAGGGCAAGGAAAGGGGAAGCAGAGGTCAAGCCACAGAAGGTAGTGATGTTCAAACCCAGTTTTAAAACTATATAGAAACAGTGATGATTCTGGGTCACGGGTGTTTGATGCCTAGTATGTCAAAATCAGAAACAAATATTTAAGTTGTTTTTTGCAACCTAAACACCCTCCTGGCTATCTAGGAAAATGCTCCTGATGCATGGTCCTCTGCTGTTTTGTATTTCCTTTAAGTTTCCCCTTGTTGGATATCTGAATAGGGTAAGGAGAAAAAGAAGAAGAGTTGGATTCATCCAGATTCTACCAACTGGCCTCAGGTCTCTCACACACATCTCATTCCATTCTCACCAGAGCCCTCTGAGAAGGTGTTATTAGCCCATATTGTAATATTGAGGAAACCGAGCCACGGCGCCAGGAACACAGCCTGACACACAGCAGATGCTCAATAAATTTTTACCGGACTGAATTGGAGGGGGAGACGCTCAGTGAGGGAGAGAAGGGAATGAAATCCTTCCACCATCCCTACCGCTGTTCCTGGGAATTAGAAGTGGGAAGAGGCGTGGGGCACACGGCAGGGCCGTCCCACTCGCCAGTTCTGGAAAACGGCAGCACTCTCATCCGCCTCCGCCCTTCATCACTCCCACCCCACGCTTTAGGGGCCACCTGCAACTCTCTCGAGGACGCTCCCCAGCCTGCCCCAGGAGGTCTGGCGCGCCCGCCAGGCTGCAGGGAAGTGCCGAGGCGCACGGGGTAGCGGGCGAGCGCTCCCGGCAGGCGGTCCCTCCACCACTCCGGCGTCTGCCCCGGAGGTCGGTTCGCTGCTCAGCCCGGCACAGCCCGGAGTCGGAGGCTGGAGCGCGCCGACGCCGGAGGGCCGAGGAACAGACACTGGCGCGGCCCTCCGCCCCAAGGGTGGGCAGCCTGTGCCTTGGCCGGGGCGCGCCGAGGCCACTGGACAGTCCTTCCCCCAGCGCGGCCGGCCGCCAGGGGGAACACCCCACCCTTCGGCTGCTCGCTCCTTCCCCTGCCCCCAGCGCACCCGCTTCTCCTGCCCCAGCCTCAGCGAGACTCACTCCGTCCGCAGCTCCACCGAGTCGCTCTGGGCGCTGCAGCGGCTGAAAACCGCCGGAGCTGCGCGCTCGCCAGGACGCAGACGGCTGCAGAAGTCAGGGCAGCCCCGGTGCAGCGGCACTATGAATGGCTCGGGTGGCCTGAACACCGAGGACACGAACGAGGCGGGCGGCCGGGGTAGCTGGCAGCCTCATCGTTCCCATGCTATTTGCGCTCATCTTCCTCGTGGGCACCATAGGCAACTCACTGGTGCTGGCCGTGCTGCTTCGTGGTGGCCAGGCGGTCAACACCACCAACCTGTTCATCCTCAACCTGGGCGTGGCCGACTTGTGTTTCATCGTGTGCTGCGTGCCCTTCCAGGCCACCATCTACACCCTGGACGACTGGGTGTTCGGCTCGCTGCTCTGCAAGGCGGTGCACTTCCTCATCTTCCTCACCATGCATGCCAGCAGCTTCACACTGGCTGCCGTCTCCCTGGACAGGTGAGCTGGCAGGCAGGCTGTGGCTGGAGAAGGGGGCTGGACTTGAGGGTCAAGGAGGGATGTGTGGAAAGTAGAAAAGAACACTAGGAAGGCAAGGGAAGCAGGAAGGAGTGAAAGACAAGCAGGCGTGTAAGAGGAAAAAGAAGAATAAGAATGGGGGACCTCCGTGTCTCTCTGTTAGGTACATCCTCAGGAGCTTCAGGCTGGAGACCTCAGCTCTCCAGCGCCGCTGACATCTGACAAAGCACAACGTTTCTGGGTGCAAAGGGTTTTCCCCCCGTGCTGGGTCTCCTTTGAAGCTCGACGCCCCTGGGAGGCTGGGATGGGAGGGATTACTGTGCCCAATTTACAGACCAAACCGAGTTTGTAAGTGATTTGCTCAGAGTTGCCCATCCAGTAATCCTGTGCGTGAAGCCACTGGCCTGTCTCCTGGCGTCAAACTCGGGCGCCTCCACCTCACTGGCCTCCAAGCCACAGTTTGCTCCGCACAGCCGACTCTGGTGCGGACTGCAGAATTTGGGTCCTTCGTGAGGGCCCATGCCAAACTCCGAGCAAGCATGGCCAAGGCTCCCTAGCTCGGTCCCACAACCTGACCAACAGGCCCGGGGGCAAGGGCAGGAGAGGAGCGGGCCCAAGGGTCCCCCTGGAAGCTGAAGCTTGAAAGGACACCTGGGGGATTCCTAGGGAGGGAATCCTGGTATCTCCCCAGCCCCCTCTGTCTCCACGTCCTCCCAACCTTTCCTGGACAGGCAGCGAGGTGAGGCCACATTCCCCATATACCTCCCAGGTCCACTGAATGCCAAGTGTGTTGGTTCCAAGAAGAGAGCACTGATGGGACCCATAGAACGTCGGCTTCTCTAAAGAATTCCCTCGCGGTACCTTGCCTGACAGTGTCTCCAGGCTGTCTCCTAGGGCCTCAAGGCGCCTGGGTCCTACCTCTCCGGGCACCGTCACTGGTGGGTAATCACAGCCTGCCGGAGCCCCAAAGTCGGTTTACTCTTCGGGGTGCCCTCCCGGGTGGAATCCGATTGTGGTCGTAGTCTCAGGGAGAGCAGATGAGTGGCCTTTCCTGCTGCCGGGTCCCGCCCCACGTGTAGGCGCGGCTGAGGGTGTCCGGGATGCTCTGTGTCGCCCTCCGGGCTTGTGCGGTATTACCGTGCGCTAGAGACATTCCTCGACAGTGAGCGTGGGGCTCGAGGTGGAGGGGTCCGGCCCTGCCTCCGCGAATCCGCCGGCACACCAGACGTCTCCCTTTCTGGCCCGACCCGCAGGTATCTGGCCATCCGCTACCCGCTGCACTCCCGCGAGCTGCGCACGCTTCGCAACGCCTTGGCGGTCATCGGGCTCATCTGGGGGCTGTCGCTGCTCTTTTCCGGGCCATACCTGAGTTACTACCGCCAGTCACGGTTAGCCAACCTGACCGTGTGCCGCCCGGCGTGGAGCGCGCCTCCCCGCCGCGCCATGGACCTCTGCACCTTTGTCTTCAGCTACCTGCTGCCCGTGCTGGTGCTCGGCCTGACCTACGCGCGCACCCTGCGCTACCTCTGGCGAGCCGTCGACCCGGTGGCCGCCGGCTCGGGCGCCCGGCGCGCCAAACGCAAGTTGACGCGTATGATCGTCATCGTGGCCGCGCTCTTCTGCCTCTGTTGGATGCCTCACCACGCGCTTAACCTCTGCGTGTGGTTCGGCCGCTTCCCCCTTACGCGCGCTACCTACGCGCTGCGTATCCTCTCGCACCTCGTCTCCTACTCCAACTCCTGCGTCAATCCTATCGTTTACGCTCTCGCCTCCAAGCACTTCCGCAAGGGCTTCCGCAAGATCTGCGCGGGCCTGTTGCGCCGCGCCCCGCGCAAAGCCTCCGGCCGCGTGTGCGTCGCGGCCCAGGGCACCCACAGCGGCAGCGTGCTGGAGCGCGAGTCCACCGACGTAACGCACGTGAGCGAGGCAGCCGGGCCCTCTGCTCCTGCGCCGGCGCCTCTTAGCTGCCAGTCCTCGAGCTCGGTTCCCAGCCTGTCCTGGCGGGACCAAAAGGCTCCCAAAGCCACCTTGACAGTTAATGTGACCCGAAGGCACTTAGGGAGTACACTTGGGTGTTGAAAGATTGGAGTCAGAGGTCGGGGGATCGTGGAGGGAGTTTCATCTGTTAATAAAACACGCAATCCAGGGCTTCCCTGGTGGCACAGTGGTTGAGAGTCCGCCTGCCGATGCAGGGGACGCGGGTTCGTGCCCTGGTCCGCGAAGATCCCACATGCCGCCGAGCGGCTGGGCCCGTGAGCCATGGTCGCTGGGCCTGCGCGTCCGGAGCCTGTGCTCCGCAACGGGAGAGGCCGCAGCAGTGAGAGGCCCGCGTACCGCAGAAAAAAAACAAAAACAAAAACAAAAAAAAAAAAAAACACGCAATCCATTCCGCGGGCATTGGCGCGCCGTGTCTCCGCATATCTCGCGAGGCTCTACAACTTCACAGGGGCGCTCCGGATAAATGAGGGCAGGGTGCCCTGCTCAGTTACAAGGAAAGAGGGCGGCCCGCACTGAAGGCGGCAGAGTTAAAGTCCGCGTAGAAATCCCTAACTGAGGCTGGGGAGCGCGGGACGACCGAAGGCTCTTTGCACGTGGCCATGCGGAAGCGCCAGGTGTATATAGATCGGGGAGCCAGCAGCCGCCGGTGAGCGCGACAAAGGCGGGCTGAGTGTTTAAGCGTGCTCGATAAACCGGTCGATGACAGACTTGGACACTATGTGTGTTCCTAGTAGCGTTCGTGCGCCTGCGGGTGGCGAGTCCTTGCCTGTTCCCGGCTCCCTGGGGTCCCTTGGAGCCATGCCAGCCAGAGCAGTGCCTACCCACCTTCAGCCTTTGGGCTTCCTTCCTTCACTGCAGCTATCTGGGATCTGGTCTCCAAGGGCTTGGTTTATCCTCAGGCCAGGAAAGTCACCCGCACACCTGTCAGTCCTGCTCTGGGGCGCACAGCAGCGGTTCTAAGGCACTGCTGGACCGGGGCAGGCTGAGAATCCCGCCCCGAGCTTTGGTCAGGAGCCAGCCTCTACCTGTCCCCAGGTTTGCCCCACTCCCGGAGTTCTTGAGCCAAGCTTTTTACATGAAATTAGTTCAGTGTTTGAGAAGAGGCAGGATAACCCAAGGGTGTGCCCACTTCAGGTCTTTGAGCACAGAGCACTTTGGTAAGGATCTGGGTATTTAGCCAGGCGGTGCCTGCTGTGGAAACAGAGGCTGCACCTGGCCAGATTGGAAGGACAGTGTCAGAGAAAAGTGTGTGCGTGTTTGAGCAGGGCTCCCACGCTTCCCTGGTCTGCTTGATGGGTCCTGAGTGTGATGATTGGTTCCAGGTGGTGGAAATGGAGCAGGACCGGGAAGCATATAGGCAGGTGCCAGGTGGGCGGGGCTGGGTCCTGAGCTTTGTCTTCAGTTGTTTGCTGAACCTGGGGTGGGGGTGTGCCAAGTCCAAGGCTCCAGGGTTGGTGCGCAGAACAGCTGCCTCCAACCAACTGCCCAGTCGCGCAGAGAAGTGACTGAAGTGGAGGTCGTAGCTTGGCGCTGCTGCTCCATCCAGCCCCTCCGAGCAGCTGCTGCCAATGGCCCTGCGGCTCCTGCTCCATCTCACCTTCCTCGGGCTCGGAACCCCACTGTGGCTCCAGCGTGTCAGCGGTTGTCAGGTAGAAAGCGTAGGGTCTTGAGCTTTGGGATTTGGGCCCCAGGGCACTGGGTGACCTCGACCTCCATCCCTCAGACTGGTCATCCTTCTTCAACCTCAACTCAACCCCAGGAGGTTCAGGAAACCATCCAGATTCCGAACGGAAGCGCGCCCCTGCTCGTGGACGTGCAGGTGTTTGTGTCAAACGTGTTTAACGTGCTAAGTGTCCTCAGGCTGTGGAGAACTCGGGGGCCCAAGCGCTGAGCTAGGAATGGGACAGGACTCAGCCTAGTGAGTGCTGGGGTCTCCTTCCTTCTTGTCACGTAGCACCCACCCCCGAGGTGACCTGCTGCCCCCTCCCCCAGGACATCCTGCGGTACACAGTGTCCTCCACGATGCTGCTTCGACTGGTGAGCACCCACCACCAGTGTGGGGGCAGGGGGTGAGTAAGGGAGGCCTCTGTAAGCCCAGCACAGAAGCACTGGCCTTCACCAACCTGCCAAGCCCAAGGGCGCATGTATACGGAGAGTGGGAGCCTTAGTAGCATCCTTGTGTCCCTAGTCCTGGCTGGACACTCGCCTGGCCACCGGCAGGGCAGAGTCACGCTGCCCTGGGACTCTCTCTGGACACCAGGACTCACTATCCGGGAGGTGTAAGTGAGGTGGCGGTTCTTGTCTCAGGAACTAGGCAGGCATAGCCCTCGCTATTCCCCATCTAGAGCCGGGAGGTCCTTTTAGTGAATATCCCCCTCCTGGTGGCCCTGCCAGACCACTGGCACAACTCCCATGCCTTATGGTGCCCCTTCTGGAACCCCGAGGGCAGTGGATGGCAGCTGGGCATATGCTGGGGTCTCCCCCTCCTCCCCCTTCTGAGGAGGAGCTGGGCCACTGGCTGTGGTACCTTTCCCTCTGCAGGCTCTGGGTGAACTGGCAGGGCCAGAGCCCACAAGCCCGAGTGGACCGGGATGGCCACATCGAGCTCTACCTGGTCCTCACCACGGAGACCAACTGTGACTTTGAGCTTTTCCACTTCCCCAGGGACCAGCGCCACTGCAGCCTCAGCTTCTTCGCTTTTGGCAACACTGGTGCTGACAGGACAGGAGCTGGGAGATGAAGGGAGAGGGGAGCCTCTGGCCTCCAGCGAACACCTGACACAGGGGTCCCGGCCCTGCGTTCACACCAGTCCACCCCCAGGCTTAGGGGAGCTGATCGTTCTGCTTTCACCGGGCACCTCCTACTCAAACAGCAGCCCCACCTCCTAGTCCTCCCCTGCTCTAGGCCGTAGCCCCCCTCCAGTCTTCTCTTCTCCCCCATCAGCTACCCCAGAGCAATGCCCCCAGCAGCCAGGGCCGAACTGCACACTTGTGTCAAGCCCAGAGGCTCAGGCTGCTGCTGGCTCATTCCTGGAAACATCCCGAAGGTGTAGCCACCCAGTGAATATCCCACAAGCCCAACAGGTGACGTCCAACTCGGCGGCGAAGTTCCATCCTTCCCTACATCCCTCCCCTCTGGGAAATACCACAGCTGCCGCCCAGTGAATCCTAATTATTTCAGGTGTGAGATGATATACTGGTGAATGAGTCTGTGACCATGTCCCCTCCATGAAGTGGTGCATTTATTTTTACAATGAAAACTCACCTGTGAATCTGATAAGGCCCTTCTAACTGGAGTAAACTTGGGGTCTTGCGAAATCCGGTTTGGAAAGCCCTTGTACAGACCAGTTTCCAAGTCTGCCCCCAGCAACCAACACAGGGCTCCAGCATCCCTGGGCTCCAGCTTGTCCCTGCCCCTACCCCCAAGAGAGATGCGGGGGCAGGGGTATTTCTAGTTCACTGTTCTCACCCCCACCCCTTCAGTGATGGAGCTGGAGTTCCAGGCCCATGTGGTGAATGAGATGGTGAGTGTCAAGAGGGAATACGTAGTTCAGGATTTGAAAACCCAAGTCCCATCCCAGCAGCTGGTGCCCTGCTTCCAGGTGACGGTGACTTGGGAGGTGGCTGCCGAGGGCTGATGGGGGCATCGAGGATGCACAGCCAGAGGCCGTGACATCACCCTTCTACCGCCCACCCCTGCGCAACCCCCACTGGAAAGTCCCGACCTTCTTCCTTCCAGTTGTGCCTGCAGAACACAGCGCTAAAGGCCATCATAGCGCTCTCGGTACCCAGGGAGGCACTGCTGTTGGCTGACCTGTGCGGGGCGCTGCTGCCCCTCCGGACGGCGCGCATTGCCTACAAGGTGACCCTGCTGCTGGGCTACCTCGTCTTCCACTCCTCCCTGGTTCAGGCCCTGCCCAGCTTCTCCTCCTGCAACCCGCTGCTCAGTAAGGCCCACACCCTCGCCTGGCCGGGGGCAGGACCACCTTGTGCTGGGCCCACCTCATTCTGCCCGCACCTGCTGTCGCCCCACCCCTGCCCACCTCCCCAGTTCACTAGGTCACTGCCCTGCTGCTGCTGCTCTTCATCAGGACCACGGGAGACCGGGCTATTGTCCGGGCTGCTGGCCCACAGCAACCTCAGGGCTGAGAGCAGCCCCAGCCCGGTCCTGAGCAGGGAGCGGCACGACTGTGGGAACCCAGGGCCCAATCCTGAAGGTGGGCAGGGCCTGGGGCCCGTTCCTTGGGGGCTGCTGAGGAAAGAGGCCTAGGGGCAGAGCTGGTGGGCTGGGGTTGCGGGTTACCAGGCTGTTTAGAGGTTCCTGCATCCACTCTGCTGGCTCCACTGTCCTGGGTTCCATCACGGCTGCCCTTGGAAGCAGCAGGTCTGGAGCAGGGAGCAGGGTTAGCCTCCCTAAAGGCCCGGGTGACTTCAGACTCCCTGAGATAACCCTCTGCCTTGCAGAGCCTCTCTGTGGGACGTTTTTTCAACTCAAGATGACCTAGAATGGGCCAGACCCAAACACTCATTAGTTGTGACTCTAACGAAGGGAGAAATACAGACTGGCACCTCCTGGGATTCACCCTTCTGCTCCTGGAGAGTGTGCATGTCAGGTGAGCCCTGAAGTACACCTCCTTTTCCTGCCTCTCCCCACACAGAAGCCTCCAGAGGAGTAAAGGGGTCCAGGAGGAGCTGGGCTGAGCTGCTGACCACATCTTCTTCCTGGTGTACGTGGCAGGGGCGCTGTGTAGCCAGTTCATCTGCGCAGTGCTCCGGATGTGGGCGACATGCAAGTTGGACCCAGCCCCTGGTGAGGCTGCACCCCACGGCGGGTGGCCCAGGCTGTAAGGGGCAGGGCCTGGGGCTACAGACCTGAGGAGTTGGGCTGTGACAGGGTCTCAGGAAAGAGGAGGGAGGGAGGTCGACTCTCTTCCCTAAGCCTGGAGGACCCCAGGCCACCCTGAGCTCTCCCTTCTGTTAGCATGCAAGCAAAGAGTGTGGAATAAACCCATCATCCCAGTGCAAGGGTGCCTCAGGGGTCTGTCTTCACTGAGCTCAGCTGTTCACTTTTGTCAAAGTAGGTGGGGCCCATCTCATGCCCCCGACCCCAACTCTGCCCCAGATCGTCTCACGACTGTTCACTGGTCACCCAGTCCCCGCACGCAGCCTAACTGCTCCTCTGCAACCACTGCTGCTTGGCTCCAGGCACGGGGTTGTCAGAACTCCTTCTGTGAAGTCCTGCGGAGCGCTGGCCCCCAGAGGGCAGGGGACAGAGCACTCCCGCTCCAGCCACCGGGGGGATGCCTCGGGGGCAGAACGCCCCAGACCGCAGGACTGCGGGGATGGGGAATGCAGTCTCTGCACTGAATCCGAGAGCGGGTCAACCCTGCTTGCCTTTCTCCAGGCCCTGTGGCTGCAGTGTGGCCAGCTCCTCCGAGCCCAACCCTCACGCCTGGGCTGAAGGGGGTTCTCCATCCCCAAGTCGGAGCTGGTCCGGGGGTGGGCCTGCTCTGCTCTCCTGCTCCTGTCCACACAAGGCGGCTGAGGGCACAGACCTCTGTCTTCCTTCCCTGTCCTTCCTGCCTTGAAGCCGTCACGTGGCCCCTGCGAGCCGCAGTCAGGGTCATGAAACCCAAGGCGCGGAGGAACCCCCGAGTTCCGGGAGAGCGCTGCTTGTGTGGGGAATGGGGGCCGTGAGAGGAAGGGCAAACCAGGACCCGAGGGCTCAGGGACAGGGCTCCTGGTCGGGGTGGTGGAGAAAGACCCCAGGGCCCAGAGGCAAGTTAACACCGGTTTATCTGTCCGATAACATGGCTGGTCGGCAGAGCCAGGCAGGGCGGTGGCGGCTCAGGCGGAGGTGTCAAACAGGCGATCGATCATGTCGCCCACCTGCTCCACGCGGTACTTGATGTACTTCTCAGGATTCTTGGTGAAGGGCACGCTGCCATACCTGACCAGGCGCTGAGGTCAGTGGGGATGCCTAGCCCCCCCCCCAGCTCTGCCTCAGCCTGAGGCCCTCCCGATGGGGTGCCCCTGGGTGATGTCTGGGTCTGGCCGCACACCAAAGCCGTGGGCACTGGATCTGCCACCCAAACCCACCACCCTCTCCAGGTTTCCTTGAAGAAGAGAAGGACCCAGTGGTCCAGCCGGGGCAACGGGGAGCGTGGGGCTGGGAGGGCAGAGACGGAGGGCTAACCTGTGCAGAAAGGCCCCGTAGGTCTCCTTAACAATGTTTTTCTGGGCTTGGCGGATCTTGTCCCTCTGCTCCATGTCGGGAATAGCCCAGGCCTTCTGGATCTTGCACAATTCTTCCAGGCCATCGTTGAAGCCCTGGTCACCAAAACGGTGGAAACAGAAGTGACCCAGAGACAAAGGTTTGAGTCTGTGTTGCTACAGTAGCAGCAGCGATCAGTGGAGCGGGGGACTTACCTTAAAACGTTCCTTGATCACCTGCCGCTCCTTGTCCCGAAGCTGGGGGGCCAGGGGAGACGGCAGAGAAAGCGTCCCTCAGAGCAGGATCGTCCTGCCCCTGCTCCTTCCCCAAACCCCAAGCCCAGCCCTCTCCCCTGCTGCCCGGATGGCCACGGGCATCCTTTGCTTTCTCATCCCAGTTGTCTGTTTTTTCCCAGAGACACAACAGAAAGCACCACATCTGCTAGACATCCCTTCCCAGCCCAGGCCTTCAGCCCACCTTGACTCCGGGTTGGAACACAGGCAGGTTCTTCTCAGCGATGTAGTCAGTCACCTTTAACCAACTGCCAGGCAGGGAGGGAAGCAGAGGGCAGAGGAGGGACAGCCTCAGGCAGCTGCTCCCTCCCTGGGGTTGGACTGCTTTGTTTTTTAAAAATCTCTTGATCTACTGGGGGAGAGGGTGAGGGCAGGGATCAGTGTGGGTCATAACTAAGCAAAACACAGCTGAGATCTTTTTCCTTGGGAATAAAACTGTTCAAGCTGCTCGCTTTTAAAATTAAGGACAGGAAACAGAACATTCAATAAATTGAACAAACACTACCAACTACACTTCACGTTGGTATCATGGCCAATTAAGATGGAGAAGCAGATGAGAAAAGAGGGAACGGAGGACAGATAAATGGGAAAGCAGAGGGAGATACGGTCACGGGGAAGACACACACAAAGGGAGAGAGAGACGCACAAACTAAGAAACAGGAGGAGAGGGGCAGAGACAGCCCTGTAGTGAGGCTAGCCAAGTTCAAGGGACCTTGTGAGCTTGCTCTTCACCTGGTCTAAACGTTACCCACATCTCTGGTGGGCAGCCCTTCAACCATCTTAGTCGTCACCCTTGGCAACTACCCTTCTCCACCCCACGAGTGTGATTAAAAAACAAGTAGAGGATTGGGGTTCACAGGGTGGCAGTTCCCCGTCATTGAGCCCACTCTGACTGGGCCCGGCATCCCGAGGCTCTGAGAAGCAAGCGTTACTGGTGGGTACACAGGTCGGGGAGCGGGAGGGTGGGCAGAGGCCCACCTGCGCTGGTAAGTCTGGATCTGCTGCTCGATGTGCTCACGGTAGGAGCGCTCGGCAGTCTTCTGGGTCACGGCCACCAGCTGGATCAGCTCAGACCTGGGGTGGGAACAGGCGAGAGAGGAGAGGACGATAGAAAGGCTGCCGGCCTCTGCAGCAACACCAGTGGGGCCTGCCTCCCACCTCCCTGCGTCCTGGGACTGTGAAGGGTAAAGCGGCGTCCTCCCCGCCCTGGACACGAGGGGGCACAGCCAGCCCCGGCAGGCCAGGCAGGGGCAGGTGAGAGCTGCAGGCCAGCACCCGTAGCCACTTACTTCTCCAGGGCCTTGAGGATGTAGTTGTAGTTGTTGTGCAGGAAGATGGCACTCAGAGCCGGGTCCTCATACACCTTGGACTTGCTCAGCAAGTTCAGCTGCAGGTTGCCCAGGACTTTACCTGCACAGGGCAGGATGTGGTCACGCCTCCCATGGCAGGCTGACCCAAATGACCCAATCCTGGGGCCCACAGACCAACTCCCACCCGTCGCTCCTTGCTCCTCCCGGACTCGAGACCCCACCAGCCTTGGGAGCCTTTTGCCGAGACCCCGCGGCCCCCCAACCAGAGGTCAGGCTGCGATTCTAAAAGTCGGGGTGCTGGCGCTCAGGAGCGGGACCTGGACTAGCAGGAGAGCACAGAGAGGAGACGGAAGGGAAGAGGCAGGGAGGCAGGGAGGCCAGGAGGCCGGGCCCCGGAGGCTGCTGGCTGGCGGGGCGCTGGTGCTCAGGAGCGGGACCGGGACTAGCAGGAGAGCACAGAGAGGAGACGGAAGGGAAGAGGCGGGGAGGCCAGGAGGCTGGGAGGCCGGGAGGCGGGGAGGCCGGGCCCCGGAGGCTGCCACTCACAGATGTAGGTGCTCAGGAGGCGCTTGCTGAACTCGGAGCTGTAGCTGGTGGCTGAGGAACTGGTCTCTGTGAGAGGAGGGGGTCCTGTTACCACAGCAGTGGCAGCAGCCGAGACCCTCTCTGGCCTCCCCTAGGCCCGCGGAGCGGCTGAGGAAACCCTGGGAGGGGCCCGAGCCTCCCG
This sequence comes from Delphinus delphis, assembly GCF_949987515.2. Lineage (NCBI taxonomy): Eukaryota > Metazoa > Chordata > Mammalia > Artiodactyla > Delphinidae > Delphinus > Delphinus delphis. The sequence goes on from NC_082701.1 coordinate 8,054,850, forward strand.
GGGACGTGCTGAGCTACAGGGCTCCCTTCCCGCTGCGGGGGGCACTCCCTGGGACTCTTCCTGGAACCCAGGGCCGGCGCCTCCATGGCCTCGGCTGGCGGGGGTAATGAGCTGGCCCAGGGCCGGCAGGAAGGCTGGCAGGACAGGAACGGGACAGTCTCTGCAACCCAGCCCCCGACCCATGCTGGGGGTACTGACAAGGCCCACTTCTCCCATTTGTCAGCAACAGAGTCTTAGAATAGGCCCCCCGTGGCCTCTCCCCCTTCACCCCCACTGCTCACAACCTCCTCTACCAGGCCCTTCCTAACAGAGACTTGCTGGCTGCACAGAGCAGAAAGCCAAGGGGGGAAGGGAGCAGATGGGGGAGGAAGGGGACAGGGAGGTGCTGGACCAGCTTGAAGGGTGTACTCAGGGTGCTGGACACAGCAAGATGCTGCCTGGAGAAACCCAGAGACAGAAAGTGGCCGTCAGGGAGCTGAGAGGGTTGGGAGCACCCGGAAGGAACCGTGTGCCCTCTGACCCCGCTCCTACTGGGAGTCTGTCCAGGTGCCTCTGTCCCCAGGGAACCTCACTCAGGGGGCTTCAGAGGGGAAGGATGGGGCTGCGGAGCCCTGCTGCTTACCTCGGGGGTCTAAAGGAATATTGTATGTGTCCCCAAGAACTACGCAGTGAGAGGCAGTGCGCACAGAGGGGCAGGGGGGAGAGACAAAGGAGGGAGGAAGATGCAAAGTGCAAAAACAGGTTAGAAACGGCCGCAACACCCGAGCCAAGCAGACCACTCCCCGCGACGCCAGAAACAGACAGCAGAACAGCCCAGGCTGGACCCCTGAAGGCCAGCGACACACTGGAAAGTGGACATCTGGAGACCCACAGGCCAGAGGCTGCACCTTGGCTCCTTGCCCCTAGACTGGGGGGAAAAGGGAAGGCCTGGGGCCCAACAAGCTGGGCTGGGTCTCAGTGCTCGGAAGCGCGCTCTTCCCCACGTGCTAACCTCCTGAGCCCCCGTCCCAGGACAGCAGTCACAGTCCCGGGAAGACACCAGCCTGGCCCTGAGATGCCAGCTGTAAGGGGTCAGCTGTACTGGACTAATTAGGAGGAAAGGCAACACAAGAGGAGGTGGGGAAATGCAGGAGGGGCGGGGCTAGGAGGAAAGGCAACACAGGAGGAGGTGGGGAAATGCAGGAGGGGCGGGGCGGGAAGGGCACCTCCAAACAAGTGAGTTCTGCTCTCCAGAGTGAGGACAGTGGAGGGAGCCGAGAGGGGCTGGAGGTCAGGAAAGGTAGTCATACCCCGGCTGCTTTCCTGATGCTGGGCCCAGATGGCCCAAGCAGCTTGGGGGTCCCGCCACAGGCCACATCTCCTTCCCACTCCACAGGGCGGGGGAAATCTCCTCACCCAGAGGGGGCTAACCCCACGTCTCCAGGCCAGAGGGAGGAGTGGGGCACGGGGCCCCGCTGGGAGGTGCCAAGTACCTTGGGAGGCCAGCATGGCGCCTGCTGTCTCCTGGAAGTCCAGGAGCTGCTGCAGGAAGAGGATGGCCTGCGTGGGGAGAAAACAGGTCCAGGAAGAAGGTCAAGGGCAGGACCCAAAGGTCGGATCACCTCCTACAGTTCACCCCTCTGACCATTCCAGGACAGGTACAGGGCCAGGGGCCTGCCCAGTGAAAAGGGTGGCTGCAAACTTCGTGCTTCACCCTGTGGGTTTGGCCTCCTGGGAAAGGCCCTGTCTGCTGGGGGCACTAAGCACCTTGCAGTCCATCCTGCCACCTGCGCCCCCTCCCCGCCCCAGGAGCCCCCGGGCAGCACCTACGTTGCTCGTGAGCTCGTGCACGGTGCCGTCCTTGGGCATGTTGTACTCCTTGTCCGGGTCGTTCTGTGGGAAGAACAGCCCGACTCCCTGAAGCAGCTCCCGGGGAGTCCCGCGCCCACCCCACACCCCAGTCTGCGGGCTCATGGCGCCACCTCCTGGCAGACAGGTGTCAGGATGCCCCTCGGGCACAAAGGTGAGCGGGACAGACATACGGACATGACTACATGGGAAAAGCGGGGCAGGAGCTTGACACCTGGGGTGGGGGGCCTCTGGAGCCCCTGGGGAAGAAAGGGGGGCCCGTGGGCACTGACAGGAGACTAGCAGCACGGCCGGCTTCCCCACAGGGCAGGCCCGCCCCTCTTGGAGGCCTGCTTTCAGAAAGAGTTTCCAAGCCAGGTCACCGGCAGCCCTGCCCACAGCCCCACGGGCCGTCCTGCACGGCAGCGAAGGGAGGGAGAGCACCTTGATGTTGTCAGCGAAGTCCTCCAGCGCTTTGGCTCCAACGGTCTCCATGGAGGTAATGAGGCTGGGCAGCTTGTTCTTGGTGCTGGCCGCCGTCCCCTGAGGAAGCACATGGCTGCACAGGGTGCCAGAACCCGGCTACAGGCTGTGCCTGGGGCCCTGCTCCTTCCCGGCCCCTCACCCCAGGGGACTGTCTCCCCTCTTCACTCACCCTGAGAGCACCTCCACATGCCCGGGACCCTGAGGAAGCTGCTGCCATTCACCCTCGGAGCGGACCCGTGGGGGTAGAGAACACAGTTCTCCTGGGGGGCCGTGCCGGGCAGCAGGATTCCTCCTTCCGGGGTCCCCAAGGGCATCCTCACCCACATACCTGGAGCACCTGGTCAAACTCAGGCTTGGTCTGCTTGAGGTGCCGCAGGATGGGGAAGACGGTGAGCACAGCCGAGAAGTCGTGTCGGATGATGGCCTTCCGGGCAGCAGCCACGATGTTCTCCCCTTCAAGCATCAGCCCGTCCAGGGCATCCTGAGAGAGCGGGGCAGGGAGAGGGTTCAGGGGAGGGGGCAGACAGCCGGTTCCCAGGGACGGTGAGGGCACCTGGAGGGGCGTGGGGGAAGTATGCCCCCAATGGGGAGGTCCCGACCGGGACACGCCACCCAGGACAGATCCCCAGGATGGGAGGTGGAGGTGGTGGCTGGAGTTGAGGGCTGTGGACCGCATGCCCGGACCGAACTCAAGCTTCTGCAGTGACAGCTCATGCTGGGGCATCTGGTCAGGGCCCAGGGGCAGGACCTGTATCAAAGAGTCAAAGGTCTTTTTCTGATGGTGCTCAGGGATGACGTCCGTCAGCAGCTGGTACTCGCTCTGGGCCAGCTTGACAAAGGCACTGACGCAGTGAATGTAGGCGTCGGTCTCCACGTCCAGCATGTCATCTCTCCCTGGGGGGAAAGCAGTGCCCCTGAGCTACTGGTTTGGGGCAGACCCTCTCCCTGCTGGGGGGTGGGGCACGAGTCTCCCCAGTTCCTGGCCTGTAGCCAGACTAGCAGCAGATGGGGAAGACGACTGTGCTGGCAGAAAGCTGGGAGAACTCCAGCAGGCCCGGCAGGGTTTGCGAGGAAAAACGGGCTGAGTCCAGCCTTTGTTCCAGAATGTCAGGTACGAGAGGTGTTGGGGAGATGGATAAAAAGGATAAGATCCCCCAATCGACTTCCTGGATAAGACACGCCTGACCCCAAGACTGAGGATTCTGAATTGTACTGGGAAGAGGACACCCAGGGATGGGCAAGTGGCCGCGTCCACCTCAGGGAGGCAGGCTCAGTGGTCGTCCATGTCCGAAAATGCTGGGCCTCTGGAGCCAGATACCAGCCCCGCCAGGCCTTCTGGAATGTATAAAGAGGCAATGGGCTCTGGTCCATAAGGCTAGCTGGCGTGGCGTCAAAGCTGGAGATGAGGCAATGTGAGCCTCAGAGGGGGAGGGCTCCTTGGTTGTCAGCTGCCCAGCAGGAGACAGGATCCCGCTACTGCATTGCAGGCTGGGGCAGGGGTGCCCGCAGGCAACCTGGTCCTATGTGCCGAGGGACGGGCTCCGAGGAGTCAGAGCTTTGGAGCCATCGCTGGAGTCAGGTGTTGATGCTCCCTGCCCTCCAGGGGCCCGCCTGCCCTCTCTGCCCGCCTTCCGAGTGGCGGCAACTTCTGCCCTTGGCCCAGGCCCTGAGAGCCAGGTGTGCACTCCCACCTGGAGAGAGGCAAGGGGACCTAGTGCCCAAAAGAGAGACAGACCGGAGAGAGAGAGGCGAGTAGGCTGGGCTCATCCTTGGAGCGGAGCGGCCGGCTAGGCCAGGCCGGAGCAGGCCCTCTGGGGACGGCCGTGAATGCAGCGGCGGCTGCCCTCGGGCTGGGCTGCAGTACTCACCGGCCAGTGGCCCGTGCTTGTCGTTCAGGGCCTCGGACAGGTGCTTAACTCGGAAATCATGCTCGTGACCTAGCGAGACGTCGGCCGCAAACACAAGCAGCGTTTATCCAGGGGCGGGGTGGCTGCCTCTCAGGGGACTGGGAAGAAGCCCTCGACCTCCGGGGGGGTATGTGAGATGGGGTGTAGGGGAGGGGGCATTGGAGAGGGCTCTGAGCCCCTCCTCTGCCTCAGACCACCTTGGGAACAGCCATTTCAAGCGTGACTTGCAGTGCCCCAGACCATCCTCGGGAGCTGGTTTCCCCACGCCTGGAGGCTGAGAGAAAACCGGGTTTCTGAAGCGTTTCCAGCAGCTGCGGAAGCTCTGATGCTCAGCCCCAGGGGGTTTATCTCACCATATTTGGGGAGAGATCCAGTTAGAGAAATGTCACTGCCCAGTGAATGGGGACAGGCTTCTTTTCGCCCCCAGGGTCATTCTTTTGAAGGTGGATCTGGTCCACTAGGGCAGGGCTGTCCTTCCTCTGATGGGAGGGAGGCAGGGACATGGTGTACGGGCTGCCTGTCCCCTGTGGCACATGCTCGCGTTTCAGGTGGAGGGGGGCGGCCAGGAGGCCTCGGCTGCCTTGGTCCTGCCACTGCTGGTCTGAGCGTGAAAGGGCTGCCCGTGACAAAGAACTTTCTCTGAGTTCAAACAGGAGACAAGGACAGAGACAGGGAGGGAGGGAGCGGGAAGCCTCCGGGAGGGCAGAGCCGCCGTCAGCCAGACAGGACCAGGCCGAGGGCCATGAAAGCTGTCCCCGAGCCAGCTGGGGTCAGAGGCCCAGGACCTCAGTTCCCACCCCTGGTCCCCTCTCAGGGTTGCGCCCGAGGCCCTCTGGGGGGGTTGGAGGCTCTGCCCTACCACGTGAGTGGACACACGGTGGAGGAGGAGGGAAGAGGAGAGGAACACAGGATGATTACCTTCCAGAGGAATGAGGTTAGAGCCCCCCTTTTTCCCATCTAGACCATGCTGGGAATACTGTTTCAGAAGGTTCTGAGCCTTACGGATCGTCCCTGTCACCAGAGCCACACAGAGAGGAGATAAGAAGACCTAGGAAACGAGTGAGAGGAAACAGCAACAGCCCTCCACCTACCCCCCAGGCCCACGCCCACCCCCAGCAGAGAGCACGCCCGGGTACCATCTCTCCCAGCAGGCCTCTGCCGGGCCCGCCCCCAGCAGAGCACGCCCGGGTACCATCTCTCCCAGCAGGCCTCTCCCGGGCCCGCCAGAGGCCCCGCAGAAGGAGATGGAGGAACGGACACATTTCGTTCCCCCAGTGGAGCTCCTGATCCTGCCAGTGGCCCTCATTGTTCCAGATCTGAGTTCATTTTAGGAAGTGCAGAGGGTGAAGGAGATGAGATGGGCAAAGATCCACCAGGAGACGCCAAAAATAAAAAACAGTACTGAGTGGCACTTAACTCAGAAATAGACAAGGGCCTGGGATGGAGGAGCTAGCGATGGAGCCCTCACACCCAGAAGGCGAGACCAGGTGGCAGAGCCTGGGGGCACCTTGAAGCAGGCAGGCCCACGGCTCCTCCCCAAAGGGCAGGCAGAGTTCTCCGGGCATGCTCAGTGCCGGGACGCGGCCAAACAGTAGCCAGACAAAAGCAGTACCCAGGAGATGGTGAAACGGGACCGAGCTTCCTGGGCCAGTAGCGCCCAGGACGGAAGGCTTGGAGACCCAGAGGCAGACTGGCCCCATACACCAGGGGAGGGACCCAAACCACCAAAGCAATTGGGAAAAACTCAAAAGCCAGAAAGAAGTTAATAGGAGCCAGTCACACAGAGAGCAGGAGGGAGGGCAGCAGGAAAGGGCACATGCCCTTGGCACGGGGGGGAAAAAACCAACAGTTAGTATCACAAGTGAGCACAATGGAAACAAAACTGCAGCGCCCACAGCCTCCAGGGTCAGCCGCCTCTGTGGGAACGAGACATCTCAGGGCAGAAAACGCGGGGAAATAAAACAGCATCTAAAACAGATGTGTACAGCTGCCCTGTTAACAAAATGTACTGGGGCAGGGGAGGCGCCCATGAGCGTAGCTCCGCCCCTCTTCCCTGGGGACTCCCAGGTGCCCCCTCGCATCTCTGAGCGCAGCGAGGCTCCTTGGGGCCTGGCAGCTCCCCAGAAGGCTAGCGGAGGAGGGGCAGCGTCTGAGCGGCTCATCTCTTTCTGTTTGCACCAGCCGCAGTTAGTTACTAATAACCAAGTTTGGGGCTTGGGCTCAGCATCTGGCTGGCTGGGTTCTGCCCCTTCAGTGAGCAGCCCCGCTAATGAGCGAATCAGTGCCCTGCCCCACAACCGACCGGGAGCAGGTGGGCCCGCCGGGCCTCCAGGAGCCTCGCCAGTATGCTCACGTGGACGTGGGCTGGGGGCACTGATCCGGCAGCCGCCAAACCCACCAGGAGCACAATTACCACGAACGACGTTGAGGTCGGTGTTTCATTACCCACCGAGGCCTCCCTGCTCCTCTCCTCAAGAGCTGGGAACTGATGTCCCAGGGGCCTGATTCCCTAGTTCCTGACGTCAGTCCTGAGCCCCCCAGCTCCTGACAACTCTTGAAACCCCACAGAAACCAGAGGGACGCTCAGAGCCCGAGTTTTCCTCTTGGGGCTCTAAGCCAAGCTAGATTAGGTAAACTGGGGGCCCCGAGATCAGATCCCTGCTCCCTGCATGGCCAGCAGCACTCCTGGATGCAGTCGGGGTCCTGGGGCCTCCACTGGGCCCATCAGAGAAGAGACAGAGGGGAAGAGAGCACAGACTCGCCAAGGCCCAGGCAGCCTCGCAGCCTCCCGGAACCAAGGCACAGAGACGGACAGGCCCAGGTGCAGGCAGCTGCGGCCGCGCAGGCTGGCTTAGTAGAGTCACCGTTTGTGGCAGGTTCCCCAGGGGGTCAGCCAGGATACCCACACTGGAGGGGGGGGAGGACAGTGCTCTTCCTGCTGGGGCCACCCAGATTCCCTTATGCTCTGCTCCCTTGCGCCCCTGCGGGCACCCTCGGCTCTGCCATATCTCCGAAGCCTGAACAAAGGCCTGAGGAAGAGCAGGTGCTCGCGGTGTCAACAGGCCCCTCGTTCTCTGAGGGGCAGGCAAGGAAAACGCTGTCGTGAGAGGCGGGTCCCACCGGTGCGTGTGCCCACAGCAGCAGCTGGACAGGGAAGGCTAAGGTGGGAGCAGCCCCCAGCCTCACTGGCGCTCTCTCCCTGGGGCCTGCAGCAGCCCCTCACCCTGGAATACCCCAGCCTCTCGAGGGCCACACCTCTCAGCAGCCAGACACAGCCAGGCTTGCCAAGCGGAAGCTGACACACAGGAACACTGTTTACCCGGAGCACAGACTACAGGGGACATGATGACGGGAAGAAGGACAGACAGTGAGCTGTTCGCCCAGGACACCGACGCCCAGGGCCCAGGCGTCTTCCACCTCAACACCCCTCCCTTGACTCTCCCACCGCAAGGCACTAACTTCGAGTGGAGCCCAAAAGCCGGATTAAGGTCTTTGGAGAAGAAGGCGTGGCATTATTTTCCTTTCTGGGTGACTGTGAAAGTGTAAACTCTCCCCATCCACTTCTTCAAGCCACCCTGGCTTCTGCAATGTGGCGGCTGCAGCGCCTGCCCCTGTCCTGTCCACAGCTTTGGCGGCAGCAGCGGGCCTGGCCTCCTGATAGGACGACGCAGGGAGGAGAAGGGGGTCCAGCAAGAGGCTCTGCCCCGGCACCCCTGTCAGCCCACCTCTCCGTGCCTGTGACCCTCCACTCCAAGGACACTTATGTAGCCCCCAGACTCGGCTGGGTAGAGAGGAGCTCACCGGGTGGGGCCTTGCTAGGTGGGCAGACACCTGCTTTCTGTCCTGCGTACCTATAGTTGGGGGTCGCTGTGAGGTCAAGCTGTAGCGGCTGCTACCCCCAGGGTGGGCAAAGGCAACCCGGGTCCCACAGAGTTTCTGTCCGGTTCTGAGGTGGGCCAGGGTGGGGTCTCACCTGGCCGCTTGACCGGCTTCTTGGTAGGTGTGTCCTTCCTCTTGTTGGGGACAGCAGGGGAGTAGGGGACCCCAGACGAAGAACTGCTCTTCCGGAAATGCTCCTTCAGGCCTTTGATGGAGCGGTCCAGCTGGCTGGAGCGGATCTGGTAGTAGACGTTCATGAAGTCTGAGGAGAGATGGGCGACAGCTGGGGTTCCTGCCTCTGCCTGGCCCCAGGGCCTCCCTCTCACTTCCAGACGCAGCTCCGCAGGGCAGCAGCAGTGCCCACCACTGTTCCGTGCTAACCCTTCCCAGCGGCCTCCCACACGGCCTCGTCCGTCCCAAATCAAAGGCTTAAAAGGGAAAGTATCCCCCAACAGAACCAACAATTAGCTGTCATTTTTTATTTTATTTATTTATTTTTGGCCGCGCCGTGTGGCTTGTGGGATCTTAGGTCTCCTGCCAGGGATTGAACCCGGGCCCCTGGCAGTGAAAGTGCCAAGTCCTAACTACTGAACCGCCAGGGAATTCCCTGTAAGGTTTTTATTTTCTTTTTTTTTGGCCATGCCACGTGGCATCTTCCCTGACCAGGGATTGAACCCATGTCCCCTGTGCGGGAAGTGCAGAGTTTTGACCACTGGACTGCCAAGGAAGTCCACAGTAAGGTTTTATTAGATAAAAAAAAAGGTAAAGTTTACATCCAGCTTCAACTTGCTAAGGGGTCAAAGGATGTGAGCAATTTATATGCAGTAAAGAGACAACAAATGTCACTGAATAAAAAAACACACCATTTCTTTAGCCATGAATGAAATGCAAAGTTTAAAAAATTCGAGGATTGTGAAAGCCCTGTCAAAAAGCTAAGATAAATGAAGCTAATGAAGAACAAACAGCTGTGGGATTTTCGATGGGTCAGTCGACTGGCCCCACCTACCCGGAGAGGAACTCAAGACGGCAAGAAGGTTACAGATCTGTTCAGACAGTTCTGCCTGATAACCGTACCTTTGAGAAAATATCTCAGAGAACTTCCTAAACAAGAAAAGCAAGCCATACAACTGTGCTCACTGCAGCACTAACTGTCAATACCGGAAAACTGGAAAATCCAAAAATGCAAACGAGCAACGAAAAAGATACGAATGCCACGGTACACTTTAGCAGCTCCCAACGAGTGTGTCACCAATGTGAAAAATGGAACAGAACACTGAGGCTCTGACTGAAGGGGACTGAGGGGTCTGGAAGCATCCACTGGCCTCCCACTTATCCCAAGGGAGCCCCTGAAAAGTTCCTGCCAAGCCCTCGTCTCCCACAGTGCAGCTCATGAGCCACAGACGTGCCGTGTGGTCAGCACAGGCGGCCCTGAGACCTGGCACCACAGAGTCCTCGAGGGAAGGCAGGGACAACACACACTGACAACTTGGTATGTGTACAGACTAACAAAGAGACGAAGGGTGCGGGGGGCTAAAAAGCTTTCAATTGAATATTCATTACAGGTGGTTTTTTTTTTTTTTTAAATTTTTTGCTTAACTTGGGATTTAAAAAAAAATCCTGGGACTGGATTTAAAGAAATGATGGTACCAACATACCATGGAATATTATGCAGCTGCCAAAAAGAATGACGCAAATATACACGTACTGATACGGAACACTCTCAAGACGTATTACTAAGTTGAAAGCAAAATAAAAACAAAACAATCACAGGGGAGTGTTTAGTATGCTCCCTTCCACTTGGGAACGAGGAGCAGATACACACATATTTATTCTCTCTCTCTCCCTCTCCCTCTCACACACATGCAGTGGCATAAAGAATTTTTTGGAAGGGTATAAATAACCTTAACAGTACTCATCTTTGGGTTACGATACTGTAAGCATTAGGGAAGTGGGGAGATGGACTTTTGCTTTTCACCTAAGCCTTTCTGTGCTACTTGAAGTTTTTATAATTAATCAAAAAAAGGAAAGAAACAGGAAGGTAAGGTATATAAAAAAAGCTTGAATTTAGCTAGACTCATAATTTGATACATAAGCTGTAGACTTACTCCTCATATTGTTTCCTACTAAACTCCTTTGTTTTAAAAGAAATGCAGGTGGATTAAAGAAACAAAGGGCAAAGTCCACTCCCTCTGGCCCTGCCGCCTGGGCCCCCGCCTCCCCAGGACACCTCACCTTGGTTGCGGCCATATTCCACCAGCCAGCGGGAGATGCGGATCACGTCCTGCAGCACACTCTCAGGCAGATGCTCTAGGGGCACCTCCTCCTGTACCTCCAGGTCGTCCTCACCGCTGATCAGATCCAGGATGAGCACAGGGGACACGACCTTGCTATGCCGGGTCATCAGGCTGCGGAACTCGGACTCCAGCGACTCCTTCCCCCGCTCAAACAGCAGCTTCTACAGGGAAGAAGGAAGGAAGGGGGGAGGGGAAGAAGAAAGAGGGTCCACGGCTGTTCCACCATTCAGCAGGCCCTCGTCTCCCCATCCCCTTCCTTTGCCTTCCTGATTCTGGGCCTCGGCCCTCCTCTGCCTTCACTTCCTTTTTCCCAGAGAATAAACGGTGGGAAGCTTTGCTTATTTCTTTCCCTTGTGTTCTCTCAAAACGTATGTTCATAGGTGAAACCCAGAGTTTTACAAGAAGTAGGTGCTTCACAGATATCAGTTGATTATTTTCTCATTGTACCATTAATTTGTGTTCTTGTTAGAAAAGGGGTTGCAAAAGAAAAAAAATAGATAAATTGGACTACATCAAATTAAACACTTTTGTGCTGTAAACGATACCATCAGAAAAGTGAAAAGACGACTCACAGAATGAGAGAAAATACTTGCAAATCATGTATCTGATGAGCGAAAGGTATCCAGAGCAGATAAGAGAATTGAAAACGTATGTCCACACAAAAGTTCGTACACAAGGGCTCATAGCAACACTGTTCATAACAGCCCAAAAGTGGAGTGTCCGTCAAGTGACGGATGGATAAACAAAATGTGGCAAATCCTTACAATGCAATATTATTCAACCACACGATGGAAGGAAACACCTCCACACGCTACCACGTAGATGAACCTTGAAAACATTATGCTAAGTGAAGGAAGCCAGGCACAAAAGGTCACATATTGTGTGATTCCATTTTCAGGAGAAGTCCAGAAGAGGTAAATTTACAGAGACAGAAAAGAGATGAGTGATTACCAGAGGCTGGGCGAATGGGGGAGGGAAGGGAAGAAGAGTGACTGCCAATGGATTTCTTTTTATAGGCGATGAAAATGTTATAAAATTTATTCCGGTGTTGTTGCACAACTCTGTGATTATACTAAAACTATTGCGTTTTATACTTCAAATGGGTAAATTTTATGGTATGTGAATTATATCTCAGTAAAGATGTTTTAAAAATAGAGAGAGGAGTTGGAGCGTTTCTGCTTAAATGGAAAGTACGTCCTCTGGGGTAAACCTGTAGCATATTCTTTGTACTCTCCTTCTCCAATCCACTCCCACACCCAAGTTCTAGCACAGAGCTCTTCACTCTGTGATCCAAACTTGGTAGAGACCCTCAAGAATCAAGTTCTCCAGCCCCTGGCATCCCAATCTCTGAGTCCACGCTGCCCACCCAAGGGCTGCAGTATTATGGTTTTACTGGTGGGTGCCCACTGCGTTACTGGTGTGCCATGGTATTGATCTTGTCAGTCCTCCGGGTGGCCAGGTGGCGCTGTGCGCAGCCAGAGAGCACTGGCTAGTTACCACTTTACCCCAGCGTGCCACACAAACATTCTCATTTCCGATGGGGCCACGATGGGAGAAAAGCTGGGAGGCTCTGTTCTAAGCAACAGCTTTCTGGGTGGGAGAAAAGCCAGTTTCCCATCTTTGTGCCTCAGCCCACCCCCTCTTCTGGGTAAGACACACGCCTCAGGGCAAGAACTGTGGTACCACCAGGAAGGTGTGCCAGGGGACTGGGGGGTCCGAGCTGGCCTGCCCTCTGATGTTCCTCAGTGGCTGGGATGTCTGGGCCTCTGCTCCCACCTTTTCTCCTGTCTGCATTCTCTCCTTTCCTCAATGCATTGAGTAAACCTCACTTCCCAGCCCTTCTCCATCTCCCTCTGGTGATCTAATAAAGACCCCAAAACTTAAACACAAAGGTATGACACCAAAAAATTGAATATGAAAACATGAATGCAGGTCCCCTCACTAGTCAAATTCATTGAGTCAGAAAGTAGAGTGATGATGGCCAGGGGTTGGTGGGGAGGAGAAAGGGGAGTTAGTGTTTAATGGGTACAGGGTTTCAGTCTGAGATGATGAAAAGGATTCTGGAGATGGTTATACGACAGTGTGAACGTACTTAATGTCACTGAACTGTTCCCTTAAAGATGGTTAAAACGGCAAATTTTATATTATGTATTTCTTGCTACAATAAAAAAATACCCATGCATTTATAAAAATCAAATGTTAAACTTATACTTCATATTTAACTCATAATTTAGTTAAAATATTAAGATGCAATAAAAATGTATACCTGTGATTTCTGAGACAGAGATCTTAATGCCTACGGTATGTGTGTGGTATTATATACTTCTGTTTATTCTACTACATTCTCTTTTAAGCTGGTTCAGTGTCTCTCATGAGACCAGGGCCGTGACTGGTGTCCCCAAATCTCTCACATCACTCTGCTGGCCCCTTACCACTTTGTTGAGCTCTGGGCTGTCTGGGCTGTTGTCCTGGAAATACTCCACAGCCTTCTGAATCTTGGCCATGCTTCCCAGGTACTCTTCCAGCCTACCTGTGGGGCTGGAAAGGAGAAAAGTCCTATTAGCCTGGGCAGAAAGAAGGACCAAGAGAATGGTATTTGGCAAGGGGAGAAGGGAATTAACACAGGGGACTCTAGACTCAAATATATTCTACTCCTCCCTTCCGAGGCCTACAGCCACTGGTCCGAGAGGCATTAGGAATGTGACCTTCTGGCCCTAGCTCACCCCTCCCTGATGATCTTCTCAGTGTCACTGGCCACATGGTAGTAGCTGATAACGTGGTCCAGACAGGACAGAGTCTTCTCAACATTCTCCTGCAGCCGCTGCAGGTTCTCCGTCTGCTTGTGCACAGGGATGATGGAGTTCTCCAGCTTCATAAGGCGACTCTCAAAGGATGACAGGATAGACACCTGCGGGGGGAAGCTCCGTGCTCTCAGGCCTCAGGGCTGTCCCAGCACCGCTTCTGCCACCCACCAGGTCTTTGGCAATTGCTGCCTCTTCTCTGGTTTTCTAGACAATAAGCTCCATGAGGGAAGGGACAGGGTACACCTGTTCACTGCTGTATCCCCAGAACCTACCATGTGCCTGGCACATAGGAGGTGGCCCAAATAAATTGGCTGAAGTTTGATTTGAAGGCAAGTCAAGCATTAAATTAACTCCTCCTCAGATAATCACCTCAGGATGGCTTCCCTTCCACCCTTTGAAGTCAAATCTCAATCTCTATTCTCTCTGATGCTTTCCTGGACTGAACGGGAAGTAGTTTCATACAGGGTAGCCTCAAATGCATTGCTGGTACCTTCAAAACCCTTTCTCTCCAAGAGTGAGTCTCATTAAGTAAGGACTAGCACCTGATGACTGTGTTACTAAATACATCCTCAAGTTTGTATCTGCTCGGTCTGTGCTTTTGTAGTCTTCTCTAGGAACAAGGAAGGAAACTCTTATTTACTGAGGACCTATTGTATACCAGGTACTATGCAAAATGCATCTCTATGCATTAGCTTCTATGACCTTCACAGTTACACTGGAGGTTGGCATCGTCCGTTTTAGCAGAGGAGGTAACTGAGGCTCAGAGTTACCTGTCAGGGGCCACACACAAATAAGTGGAGGGGCGAGAACTAGACCCCAGACCTCTCTGACTTCAGAGCTCATTTTACACCTCAAGCCCTCTGGGGTGAAGGCTGAGTCTTTTTCTGCCCTCAGTAATCCCAGAAGTGGAAACCCGGCCGTCCAACCCTCACTTGAATTGACGATGATGCATGGCCAGTACCCAGCCCACCTAAGTCAGTCTCACTAAATGTCTGCAGAAGGAGAGAAGGAAGAATGGAGAACTTAGGCAGAAAGCAGAAAGCCCAGGCCAGTGGGGGCTGCAGCATCCTCAGCGAAGGGGCGGACGAGGGGAAGGGAGTGTTAAGAGACGTGTCATACTGTTGCTAGAGAAACCCACAGCTTACCACCACCGCTACCCAGACCGGCACCCCCAGGCCTTAGGTACCGGAACTACCGGGTCGCAGGGTTCTCCTCCTGCGTCTGGAAGCCCTCCCAGCTGAGGGGTTACTCACCATGTTCTTGGTGAGCTGGTCGCTCTTCTCCAGGCTGTCTCGGATGAAGGACAGCGTCTCCTCCTCCTGGGGGGAGCGCAGGCAAGGACGTCACCAGAAGCCGAAGGCTAAAGGAGACCACCGCGTCCTGGATCCACGGCCTCGCCCCTGACTAGGTCTCCTCGCAGGGAGGGCCCCCTCCCACTCCCGCCGCCTCCCTGAGTAGAGGCCCGGCCCGGATCTCGACCCCTTCCCTCACCTCCTCCCCCGCCGCCCCAGCTCCAGCCCCACCTGCTTCAGCTTGTCCTCGATCTCCCGCCGCCGGGCGGACGCCTCCTGCGGGGGTATCATGACTTCGACCCCCCCAGCGGCTCTCACCGCCCAGTACCTCGCCTCGGAGTGCCCTCTCGGCTCCCGTCCCTGTCACGCCCACTTCCGCCCGCGGCCCCGCCCCGGGGCGCGCTGATGCGCCATGTTAGGAGTGGCAAGCTGAGTGCGCCTGCGTGCAACTCAGTGCAGGGGGACCGGGCAGGTGGCCATCTTGGGTGTGGCAGAGAATTGTGTTCGGGTTTGTCCTTGATGCGGGTTTCCACCCTGAACAGAGAAAGTTCTCTTGAGCGGCGTTTTGTCACAACAGTTACAACTCACTTGCCGTCTTCGTGGGAAGGCCGACTCTTCTCACAAAGATCAATGACGAATTCGTTTCTCCAGATCGAAGTCTGGATCCAGGCATCGATGGCGCATTCCCCACAAAGCATAGCACAGTGCTTATCATACAGCAGGCGCCTAATATGTGTCCATTTAATGAACAAGGGGCCTGTGTAATCTCGTCCCCCTTCGGCCCTAAAGCTCATGTAACGAGCCCTGTGTGCAAGCCCTCGGCTGGGGACAGAGTGGTCGCCCATGGTCCCAGCGGCGCCCATAACTACAATTCTGCCTTGTGGAGGGGCTCAGCCAACTTCCTGTGGCAGGAGTTCTCGGAGCGTCCATCCCAGGGATTTGGATGGGACCGGAGAGCAAGCCCCAAGCTCCACCGGAAGGTGTCTGTTTTGTAGAGAACTGTGTGGTTTTATTTGCTGGGGGTGAGGACCCCGCTGCGGGAAGGGCACGCATGGGAGTGCTGAGGACCTGGGCGGGTAGAGAAGTGGCTTCAGCGGGGAGTTTTCCTACATCTGGAAACAGTGCAAGGGGAAGGGTGAAAGAGCCCAGACCTGTCTGAGGGGTTGGGGCCCAGGTGGTGGGGTCAGTTAAGGAGAGGTTGAGGCCTGCCTGCAGGTATTCAGACACACGGGGAGCATTGCTCACAGGGCCTTTGAGGAAATCAGAAAGGCTTGGAGAGCTGCTAGCGCCCCTTCTGCAGGGTGCCAGAATGTCTCAGTTCCTCTGCCCAGACTCTCCTCTAAGTACAGCTCTGGGGCGGGAAGGGGGACCTGGATCAAGGTTCCTGCAGGGATGGCTGTTCCACCACCAGAGCCAGCTCCTGCAAAACCTAGTTACTCCCTCCTCCATCCCTTCCCTGCTCACCCTGTCTCTGCCCCCAGCCCTGGGGAAGTAAGTGGCCACACAGCTTTGTTCAGTTCGTCTGTGGACCCGACATCCAGGTACAGGTAGATAGACAATGAGGCATACGCTGGTGGGCACCAAGCCATAGGGTTCCCAAGGCCCTCCCAGGACCCAGTTCCACAAAGAGGAGAAAGAAGTGGGACAGAGAGCCTGGAGGGGGATTAGGCAGCCCTTCTGGGGCAAGAGGACAATTTCAGATCTGGTGGGTGGCCGTGAAAGTGCTGATGAAGGAAATATCCAGGAGGCGCAGCCCTGTCACAGATGAGGGAGATAAAAAGGCAGAGTCCTTGTGTAAGGATACCTAGGATGATTTCGCTGAGGTGGTCCTTGTGCAGTCCTGAGAACTAAGTGAAGGGAGAAGTTTAAACTGCTAGGTGCCACAGTAAAGAAAAGGTGGGCTAGAGGGCAGGAATTCCCTGGTGTCCAGTGGTTAGGACTCGACACTTTCACTGCCACGGCCTGAGTTCAATCCCTGGTGGGGGAACTAAGATCCCACACGCCCTGCGGCACAGCCAGAAAACCAAAACAAGACAAAAAAACGCTCCAGAAAATATTGATAACATCTTGCTCTATAGGTCTCAGGAAGAAATCCTCTACGGGGCTTCCCTGGTGGCACAGTGGTTAAGAATCTGCCTGCCAATGCAGGGGACAAGGGTTCAAGCCCTGGTCCGGGAAGATCCCACATGCCGCGGAGCAATGAAGCCCGTGCGCCACAACTACTGAGCCTGCGCTCTAGAGCCCGCGCTCTAGAGCCCGCGAGCCACAACTACAGAAGCCTGCGTGCCTAGAGCCCATGCTCCGCAACAAGAAAAGCCACCGCAATGAGAAGCCCACACACCGCAACAAAGAGTAGCCCCCGCTCGCTGCAACTAGAGAAAGCACGTACGCAGCAAGGAAGACCCAACACAGCCAAAACTAAATAAATAAAATAATTAAAATAAAAATCCTCTATGGTTGTGAACAAATACTTTGAGCTTTGTACATTATCACTGCAATTTTGTAAATAAACTACATATGTGTGTGGGTTTTTGTATTTTCTCCAATTTCCTTCTCTAAGGGTAATTTGGTAGCCAACTCAATTGAGAGCCTTCTGTTTGCCCATCTCTGTTACAAGCCCCACCTTGTGTTATCTTGTCTAATGCTCACAATAAACTCACAAGTCAGGCACAGCTATTGTCTCCCCTCTGCAGACAAGGAAGGTCAGGCTCAGAGAGGTCAGCTGCGCTGAGTCAACACAGCTGGCCAGGACACCGTACAGCTAAGGCTGTTCTCCGTCTCCCCATGCTGGGTAGCTCAGGAGTTCTGACTGTTGTTATGCAAAGCTGCCAATCTGATTTTCAAGAAAATCCACTGTGAAAAGCAAGTTATTATATTTATAGCAACCATATCTAGTAAAGGGTAGACAGAATGAAAAGATGAGTTCCAATGATTCCCAACCCAATGTCAGGCCGATGTTGACAAGTGGACATTGACTCAGTAAAAGCTGGAATTCCCCAACTATGCTTAGCACAAGCTGCTTTAGCAAAAGGAGCAAAAGTGGTGTTTCAGCTGCAGCCTCAGGAGCTTGGCTTTCATTTGCAAACTTGTTCAGAACACAAAGGTGCAGGTCACCAGGGAGCCCTCAGCTGCCCACTCACAGAGATGCTCTTTCCACAGGGAGGGGGGAGGAAGAGCTTGCTCCCCAATAGCCTGTTCTTTTTTTTATATATATAAATTTATTTATTTTTTTAATTTATTTTTGGCTGCATTGGGTCTTCATTGTTGCGTGCGGGCTTTCTCTAGTTGCGGCGAGCAGGGGCTACTCTTCCTTGCGGTGCGCATGCTTCTCACTGCGGTGGCTTCTGTTGTTGTGGAGCATGGGCTCTAGATGCGCAGACTTCAGTAGTTGTGGCACACGGGCTCAGCAGTTGTGGCTCACGGGTTTAGCTGCGGGCTCTAGAGTGCAGGCTCAATAGTTGTGGCTCATGGGTTTAGTTGCTCTGCTGCATGTGGGATCTTCCTGGACCAGGGATCGAACCCGTGTCCCCTGCACTGGCAGGCGGGTTCTTAACCACTGCACCACCAGGGAAGTCCCAACAGCCTTAGTTTGGTAACTTCCTAATTCCGGACTTTGTGCTCTTTCTGAGGAATTAGCTATATAATTCCTCCAAATTACTGTTTCCTGGCCCTGCAGCAATATTGAAAATGAATATGGTATGACATAACAGCCACAAAAGCAGATCACAAGCGTATATGTTCCCTGGGATGGCAGCCATTTAAAATATGACAGATGCATTGCAAAAAAAAAGTCAGGAAAACACCACAAAATACTAAAGGGGCAAGCAGAGGAGGTGGATGATTCTTTCTCTCTAGTTTCTAAAGATGGTGAGTTTAAATTATCTTTCTATAAAAACACTTCTAAGAAAACAAATCTAGGGAATTCCCTGGCAGTCCAGTGGTTAGGACCCTGTACTTTCACTGCCAAGGGCTCAGGTTCAGTCCCTGGTCAGGGAACTGAGATCCCACATGGCCAAAAAAGAAAAACAAAAAAAGGAAGAAAACAAATCTTCATTTTTCCTGTAGTGATTAAAATTAGTCTCTTTTCCTCATTTAGAAACCACCAGCCAGCCATCAACAGTGCCATCTGACAGAGTGGTCAGGAGTGTTTTCTTCTTTCTTTTTTTTCCTCTTGAAATCCTCTTATATATAAAATGAGAGAAAGGACCAGGGTGCCCAAAGCCCAGGGATGGGCGGCCTTTCTCATGCTCTCGTATAAGGCAGAGACGGCAAAGAAATGCTTAGTGTCCTTCAAGCCACCTGTGGGCTCAAATCTGCAATTTGGGTTTAAAACTGCTCTTCAAATTAAATGTAATACTTATTCAAGGTTAAAAATTCAAACTGTAGGGCTTCCCTGGTGGCGCAGTGGTTGGGAGTCCGCCTGCCGATGCAGGGGACACGGGTTCGCGCCCCGGTCCGAGAGGATCCCACATGCCGCGGAGCGGCTGGGCCCGCGAGCCATGGCCGCTGAGCCTGCGCGTCCGGAGCCTGTGCTCCGCAACGGGAGAGGCCACAACAGTGAGAGGCCCGCGTACCGCAAAAAGAAAAAAGAAATGGAACCCTTATAAATGAACTAACTTGTTGAGTCTGGACTTGAGTTATCAGAGGTAAAAGTTCTAAGAAGTCTCTTCTCTTGTCTTGACAAACAGAGCACCCGTTTGTCTTTTCCTAGCAAGACCCAATTAGGCCTTGATGTAGAGATAGCAGGTTGAAATACCGCGTACCGCAAAAAAAAAAAAAAAAACAACTCAAACCGTAAAGAAGGTATAAAGAGAAGAACAGAAAGTGCCCTCCTCCCTCTCGGCCCCAAGCACCTCTGTTCAACAAATAACCTCAGTTATGAGTTTCCAGATGTGTCCATACAAATCCAAGCCTATTATAAACAGAATAAGCTAATATCCTTAAAAAAAAAAAAAAAGCCACAAATGCTATCTCATTAAACATACCATCCTTGTAGCCTGCATGTCCACTTAACAGTACACCTCGACCATCCTTCAATAATAGCGTGTATGCTTTGCATAGTGTTTCACTGAATAGATATTACATATTGAAGCAGTCTCTATTATTGGACATTTGGGGTGTTCCCAGGTATCTTACTACTGCAAACTCTGCCCCCTGTACGTACATACACTCTGCTCCCAGCCTTCTGAGAGTGGAATTGCTAAAACAAAATGTACACCCCTTTTACATTTGTATAGATACGAACGAATTACCATCCAAAATGGCTGAACTAGTCTATATTCCAATACCGACGTACAGATGTGCCTTACACTCCCTTACACCGCCTTAGCCCATACTAAATATCACCAAGCTTTAACATTCTGGCCAATCTGATAGATGAAAAATGGCATACCATGTTTAATTTTTTTAAATATTTATTTATTTATTTATTTGGCTGCTCTGGGTCTTAGTTGCAGCACAGTGCCATGAGCGGGATCTTCACTGTGCCATGCGGGATCTTTAGTTGTGGCAATGTGGGCTCTTAGTTGCGGCATGCGGGCTCTAGTTCCCTGACCAGGGATCGAACCCGGGCCCCCTGCATTGGGAGTGTGGAGTCTTAACCGCTGAATCACAGGGAAGTCCCTCATGTTGAATTTTTGAACTAAATGGAAAGGAAAATAAAACTTATAAGAATGTGTGGGATGCAGGGAAAATAGTGCTTAGAAGGAGATTTATAACATTGAATAGATACATTGGAAAAGAAAGATCTAAAATCAGTAATCTAAGCTTCCACCTTAGGAAACAAGCATAATAAAAGCAAATTAAATCTGAAATAGGCAGAAGAAAAGAAATGGAAGACAGGAAGTTAGTAGAGAAAGTCAAGAAAATCAAAAGTTGGTTCTTTGAGGCAATTCCCTGGTCCAGTGGTTAGGACTCTGTGCTCTCACTGCCGCATGGAGCGGCCAAAAAAAAAGAAAAAAAAAAAAAGTTGGTTCTTTGAAAAAATGAATAAAATTGATAACCTAAAATTGATAACCTAAAATTGATAACATAGTCAGGCTAAACAAGACAAAAAGAAGACACAAACTACTAATATCAGAAATGAAATACGGGTCATCATTACTGATCTCGTGGGCTTTAAAAGGATAATAAAGGAATACAGTGAACAATTCTATGCCCCTAAATTTGATAACTTAGGTGACATGGACCAATTTCTTGAAAGGCACAATCTCCCAAAACTCACACAAGGAGAAATAGATAATAGACCTATATCTATTAAAGAAATTGAATCAGTCATTAATAAGCTTCCAAAATAGAAAGCACCAGGCCCAGATGGTTTTACTGGTGAATTCTACCAAACCTTTAAAGAAGAAATGATACCAACTCTCTACAATCTCTTCCAGAAAATAGAAGCAGAGGGAATACTTCCAAACTTATTCTGTGAAGTCAGAATTACCCTAATACTAATGTCTTTAACTAAAAGTGAAAGACGTTACAAGAAAAACTATAGACTAATATCGCTCATGAATACAGATGCAAAAATACTCAAAATGTTAGCAAATAGAATCCAACAATGTATAAAAATAAATTATACAGCATGACTAAGCGGGATTAATTTCAGGTATGCGAGGCTGGTTCAATATTTGAAAATCAGTTAAGGTAATCCATCACATGAACAAGCTAAAGAAGAAAAATTATATGATCATATCAACAAATGCGAAAAACAAGAGAGCATTTGACAAAATCCAATATCCATTTGCAATAAAAATTCTCAGCAAACTAGGAATAGTGAATAACTTCCTCAATTTGATAAAAACATCTACAACAAACCTACAGTTAATATCATACTTAATAGTGAGAAACTAGATGCTTTCACTGTAACACTGGGAGCAAGGCAAGGATGTCCTCTTCTTACCACTCCTATTCAACATCATATTAGAAATCCTAGCTAATGCAATAAGAAAAGAAGGGGCATATGGGAACTCTGTACTTTCTGCACAATTTTTTTCTGTAAACATAAAACTTCACTAAAAATAAAGTCTATTAATAAAAAATCTTTCAATGGCATCTCATGTTCAATTTTTTTCTTCAATTAAAAGTAAGTTGAGGGACTTTCCTGGTGGCACAGTGGTTAAGAATCTGCCTGCCAATGCAGGGGACACGGGTTCAAGCCCTGGTCCGGGAAGATCCCACATGCCTCGGAGCAACTAAGCCCGTGCACCACAATTACTGAGCCTGAGCTCTAGAGCTCGAGTGCCACAACTACTGAGCCCACGTGCCACAACTACTGAAGCCTGTGTGCCTAGAGCCTGTGCTCTGCAACAAGAGAAGCCACTGCAAGGAGAAGCCCGTGCACCACAACAAAGAGCAGCCCCTGCTCGCTGCAACTAGAGAAAGCCTGCGTACAGCAGTAAAGACCCAACGCAGCCAAAAATAAATAAATAAAATCTTTTTTTAAAAAAGTAAGTTGAGGGACTTCCCTGGTGGTCCAATGGTAAAGAATTCACCTTACAATGCAGGAGACAGGGGTTCGTCCCTGTTCAGGGAACTAAGATCCCACATGCCGTGGGGCAACTAAGCCCATGTGCCACAACTACTGAGCTCGCGTTCCTCAACGAGAGAGCCTGCGTGCTGCAAACTACAGAGCCCATGTGCTCTGGAGCCCGTGTGCCACAACTAGAGAGAAGCCCGCGTGCTGCAACTAGAGAGAAACCCGCACGCTGCAACAAAGACCCAACACAGCCAAAAAATAAAATAAAATAAATAAATATTTAAAAAAATAAAAGTTGAGTATCTTTCTTGTTTAATGGCCATATTAGTGTTTCAGAATTCTTTATATATTAAAGAAATTAGCCTTTAACATTTATGTGGAAAAATTTTTTTCCTTTTTTGTTATTATGTGGCTTAGTTTTTTGTTGTTGCTGATTTTTTTCTACTAGAGTTTTAATTTTTTAATTTATTCGTATTTATCAGACTTTTTATTTTATAGCTTTTTGGTTTTGTGTCTTGCTTGGAAAGGCTTACCCTGGTCTAAGCTTTTTTCTTTTTTTATAAATTTATTTATTTTATTTATTTATTTTCGGCTGCGTTGAGTCTTCGTTGCTGCACGCGGGCTTTTCTCTAGTTGCAGCGAGTGGGGGCTACTCTTCATTGCGATGCACGGGCTTCTCATGGTGGTGGCTTCTCTTGTTGCAGAGCACAGGCTCTAGGCACGCAGGCTTCAGTAGTTGTGGCACGCAGGCTCAGTAGTTGTGGCTCACGGGCTCTAGGGTGCAGGCTCAGTAGTTGTGGCACGTGGGCTTAGTTCCTCCGTGGCATGTGGGATCTTCCCGGACCAGGGCTCGAACCCATGTCTCCTGCACTGGCAGGCGGATTCTTAACCACTGCGCCACCAAGGAAGCCCTTTCTTTCTTTTTTTTTTTAAACGCTCCTGTTTTTTTCCTACTAATTTCTTCTTTTTTCTTCATCTGTTTTTTTTTTTAATGTTTACAACACTGAGCCATCTGCATATTTTCCTGGATGGATACCCAATTGTCCCAATATCATTTTTTTCAATAATTACTCAACCACTGGTTTGAAATGCCACCTATATCATAAATAACTCCCCATAGATATTTGGGGTATATTCTATTCAAATGAACTGCTTTTACCTAGGTCAGCATCAGTACCAAACCAGCTAAGGTAATGTAGCTTTATGACTTAATTATATTTAATTTAATTTTTGGTGGGCATACCCTTCCTTCTTGGCCTTTTTTTTTTAATCAATAAAAACTTCTTAGATATTCTAATTTTGTTTATTTTTTTCAGGTGAGCTTTAACATTATTTTCACAACTGCAAATTGAATGTCCCCAGAGTAAACTGGTTTGAATGAAGGTCCTCAAAAAGGCTGGAACATCACTTGGGGATCCATGCCTGCTTGAGGGACTGAGGCAAAGTGAGCTTGGAAAGGGAGGGCTGGAAGGCTGGACCACAGTCCTTCCAGCGGAGCCTGTTCAGCGGCCACGCCAAGAAGAAGGACCTCACAGGCAAGAGCTGGAGCGAGGAGTGACCAGGACACGGGAGCCTTGCCAAAGGCAGATCAAAGGCAGGCATGAAGCAATCGTTCTTCACAGCTGAGTGACAAAAGTGAGAGGAAAGCCAGGTGACAGGAAGACCCTGGGCCAGCCTTCTAAAGGGCTGTCTCCAGCACCCAGCCTTGGCCTGACACAGAGAAGACGCCCAACCAATCTGTGAGGAACAAATAAGTGTGTGACAGCTAAATCCAGGAGGACAAGGGAGGAGCAGGGGCCTGGAGGGAGGACCAAAAGGGTGAGAGAAACTGGCGGGTATGTGTTCCAGAACGGGCAAGCAGGGGAAGGAGGGCAGGTGTACTTTTTTGAGGCAACCGTGAGACTATCTGCCCTGAGAATTACAGCCACACACTCAGGAGGAGTAGAAACACCCCACAGAGATGTGGCTGAAGAGAATCACTGACCCTTCCTGCCCCAGCCTCCCACCCTCACTTGCCCCCTTACCCAGGGGAGGTGCCAGGAGAGGTCTGTGGAGCAGGTGGGGGTCTGGCTTTGGACACGTGTTCCCATAGGAGTGTGTTCCACGTGGTGGCTGACCCCTGTGGCAATCACAGCCAGGGCGATAATGGCACAGAGAGGGGGAGTGAGAACCAGGTGTGAGGTCAGATGGGGCTCATCTGCTCCCAGCCCTGCCACCCATGAGCCATGTGACGTCAGCCAAGGGAGCGTCCCTCTGAATAACATTTCACGGGAATTAAGTGACACAGCAAATATAAAGGGCCCGGCACACAGCAGGTGCTCAAGGGATGTTAACCAGTGCCCACCCCAGACCTTCCTTGGCTGGACCTTTCCAGCTATAGCTCGAGTATATTAGGAAGTAAATTGATTTCTGCGTAGAAATTTTTTTTTGGCTGTGCTGCGCAACTTATGGGATCTTAGTTCCCCGACCAGGGATTGAACCTGTGCCCCCTGCAGTGGAAGCGTAGAGCCCTAACCACCGAACTGCCAGGGAATTCCCCTAGAAATGTGTTCTGAGATCCAAATTGTTGATTTATCTAGCACCTTTGGAACCTCACCAACTCCTGCTGTCTGCCCCCCAAACAGTCCTGAGTCACCGATAGCATCCTGAGTGGCCTGGTCCTGGTCCCATCCACTAAGGTCATTCTTAAAGATCAAGGATGCACCCCAATGTTCACTGCAGCTCTATTTACAATAGCCAAGACATGGAAGTAACCTAAATGTTCATCGATAGATAAATGGATAAAGAAGATGTGGTATACATCTATTCTACACACAATAGAATATTACTCAGCCATAAAAAAGAATGAAATAATGCCACTGCAGCAACATGGATGGACCTGGAGATTATCATACTAAGTGGAGTCAGAGAGAGAAAGACCAATGCCACATGATATCAGGTATATGTGGAATCTAAAATATGATACAAATGAACTTATTTACAAAACAGAAACAGACTCACAGACATAGAAAACAAACTTACGGTTGCCAAAGGGGAAAGGGGGGAGGGATAAATTAGCAGTTTGGGATGAACATATACACAATACTATACATAAAATAGATAACCAACAAGGACTTACTGTATAGCACAGGGAACTCTACTCAATATCTTGTAATAACCCATAAGGGAAAAGAATCTGAAAAAGAAAAAAATATATATATATCTGAATCACTTTGCTGTACACCTGAAACGAACACAACATTGTAAATCAACTATACTTCAGTTAAAGGAAAAAAGACGTAGTGAGAGCCAAATGCTGATGGATTGTTTAAAGAGCGGAGGCCACAAGGCACTGGCTGAGGGGAACACACGAGTGACACTGACCACATTTTACAGACCAGGAAGTAAGCCTGAGGTATGCGCGCTACCATGTGCCGGCACGATGCTGAGCCTTTAAAATGGTCACCTCCCAGAATCCTCACAACCACCTGTGTGTCCTGCAGGGGCGGGGGGGGAGGTGAGTATTTTTGTTTTATGGGAGCGGGAACCAAGGTGCACAGAAGTGTCTGGAAGGTGCCAGAGCCAGGAAGCAGATGCTCCATTTTTATCCTTCATCATGTGGCAGGCTGGCTCACACAGGTACATCAGAATGACCCTCCTGGGACCAGCTGGAACACTCTAGGCCCACAGCCACCAGCCCACCTGGGGAGACCCTGAAGGACTCAGCCTTTCGGGTCCCAAAGAGAGAGTGTGGGTCAAGGAGGCACCCAGCTACTTCCCTGCTGCTGGAGTCTGCGTGTCACAGCCCTGCCGCTGTCCCTGGGCCTAGTGAGCCTTTGCCTCCAGGACATCAGGGATCCTGGTCGCCAGGCAAGAGGCTCTCCACTGTCTGGATTTGGAGGGGGACCGACACTTGAGGGAAAATTTCCCATTCGCTTTTTAAACTCTTTTAAAACTCTCATCAGTGGGGCTTGGAGGACGGCAGGGATGTGCTTCTGATCCCAGGGTTAAGGCCTGGCAGGAGGCCGGCTGGGGAGGCCCAGTCCACCAAGGCCTGATGATTCCTCGTGGCTACTGCTCCCTCCCTGTCCCTTTACTCCTGGCTCGATTCCCCCACCTCTGCCCCTGTCCTAAAACACACGTTTCCCTCCATTTCAAACTGCAGACTTCCCAGCACATCCCTGTGCTAACTCTATGGAAAAATGGGTGAAGAATTTTGAGACTTTTCTGAACTTATTTACAAAACAGAAACAGACTCACTGACGAACTTATGGTTACCAAAGGGGAAATGTGGGGCGGGGAGGGATAAATTAGGAGTTTGGGATTAACAAACACACACTACTGTACATAAAGTAGATAATCAACAAGGACCTCCTGTAGAGCACAGGGCACTCTACTCAATATTCTGTAATAAGCTACATGGGAAAAGGATTTGAAAAAGAATGGATATATGTATATGTATAAAGGAGTCACTCTGTTGTACACCTGAAACTAACACAACATTGTAAATCAAATATACTCTAATATCAAATAAAATTTTAAAAATTAAAAAAAAAGAAAGCAAAACAAAAATTAAAAAAAAAAAACAAAAACTGAGACTTTACTCTTCCTTCTACCTCAGCTAGCAGCAACATCCGCCTCTCCCCGGCCTGCTTACCTTCAGTCTCAAGGTCCCTTTTTCTGGAGGCCGCTTTCCACTTTCCAGAACCCGGAGAGTGGGTTTTGAGGATGTGACTGTGCCGCTGGGGGGCGCGCGGCTCCCGCTAACCCAAAACCTGAACCCCAGACCTGGGCGGGTAGGGGGTGGGGGCTGGGGGGTGGCGAGTGGCCGGTCCCCTCCCAGGCCGGAGGCCAGGCCGGGACAAGTGGGCCGCGAGGGGGCGCCCGACGCCCACCGGTACCTTTCTACTGCGCCCCTCCCCACCACCACCGAGAATGTCCGGGGGTGCAAGGAAATGAGGAGAGAGGTCTAAAGGCAGGTGGATGGATGGAAACAGAAAAGGCGGGAGCAAATGGGGCCCTGAAAAGGAGAGGAACGTGGAAAGCAAATAAATGAGGACAAAACTCGAGAGGACACGGAGAAGGGAACCTGCGGGAAGAGGGGCACTAACAGGGTGGCTGGGGCCGACGTTCGGGGCCTTTCTGCGGGGCTCCCCTCCCCCCATTTCCCAAACGGGCCCCGGAAGGGGCGGTCCGGGCCGGCGGGCAGCGGTGACGCCAGGCGCTGGCACCCACCGCACTCCGGCCCCGAAACTCCTGGTAACCGAGGACGCCGGCGGCCGGGCTGCGGTTCTCGGGTAGCCGGGCGGCCCGCGCGCCCCCGCCGGTCCGGGCGCGCTCCCGCAGCCCCGCACACGCGGGCGGCCTGCGCGCCCCCGCACCCTGCAGCCCCGGGCGCACTCGCGTCCCCGCAGCCCCGTTCCCGGAAGGCCCCTCTCTCTGGGTGTCGCGTGCCCGGAACGTGACTCAGCGCTTTTTCTGCGCCTAGAGCGCCCTGACCCGCCTGGCCTTGGGCTTGGGGGAGTGGAGACCCCAGCCTCAGGGATGGACCCACCCGCATCCTCCCTCTGCCTGCCGGCAGGGGCCTAAAAGCTCCCTTACATAGGCCCTCCTGCCAGGCAGGTGAATCTTTGTGGGGAGGGGCAGGTTCAATCGTTTTTTTCATTAACCCCAGGGGCTACTGTAGGCAGGGGGAGAAAGAGAGGGCAGCGTGTCTTAAGGGGCTTGCAGCCTGCGCAGGGTACACTGGACCCCTTCTGCTGGCTTTTTAAAATTAATTTATTTTCTCCAGTTTTATTGAGAAATAATTAACATACGTCACTGTATAAGGTGTTGGGACTTCCCTGGTGGTCCAGTGGTTAAGACTATGCACTTCCAATGCAGGGGGTGTGGTTCGATCCCTGGTGGTGGAGCTAAGATCCCACATGCCCTCCGGTGCAGCCAAAAACACCCCAAAAAACAAAGGGTGTACAGCATGATGGTTTGATTAACACATACAGTTGATCCTTGAACAACATGGGTTTGAACTTTGGGGGTCCACTTATACCTGGATTGTTTTCAATGAGTACATACTACGGTAGTACACAATAGTACTGTGGATAGGGAGGGCCAACTGTAAAGTTCTGTGTGAATTTTCCACTGCCCCAGGGTCAGTTCCTCTAACCCCTGCTGCTCAAGGGTCAACTGTATTGCGAAATGATTACCACAGTAGGTTTAGTTATCATCCATCATCTCAAATAGGATCAAAAGAAAAGAAAAAAAAAATTCTCCTTGCAGTGAGAACTCAGGATCTACTCTGTTGACAACTTTCCTGGCTATCACATAGCAGTGTTAACTAGAGTCATCATGTTGTACATTACATCCCTAGTTCTTTTTTTTTTTTTTTTTAACTTATTTGGCTGTGCTGGGTCTTAGTTGTGGGATCCTGAGTTGCAGCATGTGAACTTTTAGTTGTAGCACATGGCATCTAGTTCCCTGACGAGGGATCAAACCCGGGCTCCCGGCAGTAGAAGTGCAGAGTCCTAACCACTGGACCGCCAGGGAAGTCCCCTGGTGCACTCTTGGGACCCACTTGCTCTGTGCGTTTGGTCTTCTGTTGTGTGCTTGCCCTCCACACCCAATGGAAGGGTCTTCCCATCTGTCTGAGATTTGTTGAATGAGTGAATGAGCACAGAGACCAGTGACAGGCAAATGCGGTTCTCAGTGTACGCCACCGGCAGGGCACCACACACAATCACCTCTTCAGCAAGGGCTTTTTAATAAGGCCAAGGAAGAGGGGTGAGCTGGGAGTCAAGGCCTGGGGTCCCTGAGGGCAGGGAAGACAGGCCGAGCTGCCTTTCCTCTGGCTCTCCACTGTCTGCCCAGGTCAGAGTGCTGGCTTCTGGATCTAAGTCACTGTGAGAAATGGGGCGTGCCCTCCCACCCCCTCCATCCGTTCCGTCATGCTCTGTTGAGCACACACCATGTGCCACTCCCAACTCCTGGCAGGTGCCATGGAGAACCAGGCACTGCCTCTGCCTTCCTGGAGCTCCCAATCCAGCAGGAGAGGCCCATGCTGCCAACATGGTGAAATAAAGGGCACTGGAGGGCGGCAGTGGGTGGAGAGGTGGCAGATGTCCAGATGGGTCCCCCAGCCAGTAGTGCCCAGGAGAAGCCAACCTCATCTGTGCTGACATCCTCAGAGCTGGGTCCTCTCTCTTAGTTTCCTCTTCTGCAGACACCAGAAGGCTCCTAATACTTCCTGCAGATTAAGGTCTATGCTTCTATGACTGAGGACCATTCCAGCTACCCCCTCGCTCCCGCAGAGGGAACAAACAGACCAGCGTTGCCCCTTCATCCCCCGGAGTCTGGGCTTGAAGATCCTGGGGTCTGCCAGAGGCCCAGCCAGCTGATGTGGTGGGCTCCTGGAGCTCAGGGCTCAGCCCAAGACTTTCCCCAACAAACTTGAATTCCAGACAGCAGCCAGGAGCCCCAGGTTGGGCAGTCTGTGCTGGCAGCAGAGGAAAGGCATGAGCGCCGGGCAGGAGGAGGACAGAACCCCCAGAACTTGTCCTCTGACCTTGAGTCATGCAACAGACTGCTGGGGTGAAGAAGGAAAAGGGGTTGTGATGGAGGTCATCCCCCAAACTGAGTTCTAGATCCACCAAATAAAAGGGTTCAGGGTCAAGAGCGGACCGTGGTGGGTGGGCTTTCCAGAGCTCTGTCCAGCTGGAGGCAGAGCCATTGGCTGGGGACACTGCTCCAGCCTGCCCCACCCTTCCGTGAGGATATGTCCCCGCTGGTGCTGTCCTCAATTCGGGTACCAGTCTGGGGACCCCAATATGTGTGACCAACTGCCTTCTCAAGCAGAAGTGCGGAAAGGGTTGGTGTGAGTTCTACCAGGATATTAGGGTCCTTCCAGCTGGGGGACCACAGCTGGGGACTCATGATGGGACCCTGAAACTAGGTCCTGAAAAGTTACGTAGGTGAAGGGGGAGAGTGGGAGGGTGTTCGCGCAGGGCAGAGGGCAGGGGTAGGAGACAGAGGGAGGAAACAGTGATTCTGGGCGATACATCAGTATGACTGATCACAGAGGGAGGGGTAGGTGGGAAGATGAGTGGCGAGCAGGGGAGGATCTTGATGGTGTTTGGAGTCTTCTGTAGGCGAGGGAAGTCATTGTAGGGTTCTCAACAGATGAGTGACATGGCCAGAAGTGTACTTGAGAAGAGTCCCACGAACCCTCCCCTGCACTGAGCCAGCCAGCCGGGTGTCCACCTGCATGCCCTTTCCCACCTCCTCTCCTTCCGCCTGTAACTCTTGTCCTCTCTGCATCTCGCTAGATACCCCTGCTGACCCTTTTAAGAATCAACTCAGCATGGTCCAGTGAAGCATGGCAGCTGGGCCACACATGTTTACGTCTTCTCTTCCCAAGCGCCATTCAAATCAAAAGGCTTTTTTTTTAAAGCCCTACTACAAAAAACCCCTGAGACTTCTCTGGCGGTCCAGTGGTTAAGACTCCACACTTCCACTGCAGGGGGCCCAAGTTCGATCACTGGTCGGGGAACTAAGATCCTGCATGCTGTGTGGTACAGCAAAAAAACCAAAACAACAACAAAAAAACCCCACAAAAAACATTGTACAAGAATGTTCATAGCACCTTCATTTACAATAGCCCCAAACTGGAAGCAGCCCAGGTATCCATCTAGTGGAGAACGGATAAACAAATTGCTATAGTCATCCGATGGAATACTACTCAGCTGTGAAAAGGAACAAACTACTGGTGCATGTGACAACGTAGTTAAATTTCAAAAATAATGTGTTCAGTGAAAGAAGCCAAACACAGAGTAAAAGTGTATGATGCCATTTATATGAAATTCTAGAACAGGAAAAACTGACCTATGGCGATAGAAATCGAATTAGTGGTTGTTGCTTGCAGAGTGGAGGGGCCAGGAGGGGCTGACTGGGCTCTGCTCACACAGTGTGGTTCCTTTTCCAAGCTGAGTCTCCTAGAACCATCCTTCATTACCCAGAAGCCTCTCAGCCACCCCTCAACTGTGCCACGTGTGCTTCAAACTCTCTGTACCCCCAGCCTAACTCCCCCCTTCCCTTCTCTTTCATGCTGCATTCCCCACTCAGGGGATGATGGCATTGCCGGCCACCAGTCCCCAGTCATCTCTTGTTGTGGCCTCCGAGCCCTGAGAAAACCCCTCTGCATGATCGTGGGAGTGAAATTGGAGAGTTGTCCTGGCAAGACCACGCCGCCACCCAGCTCAGTGGGTTGGGAAATCTCTCTAAGAACAGATCTCACCCATCTTTGTGTCCACGCAGACTCAGGTCCACAGGTGAAAGGAAACATTGACCAAGCAACCAGGTGATGACTGACCAGGGTTTCCAGCACCTGGGACCCTGGCCTTCCTCCCCGCAGCTGGGAATCCCCCTGAGTCCTGCCAGCTGGAGGCAGACGTGCCGGCGGGCCTGGCCCGTTGCAGAGTCTCAAGGGCCGAGGCTGGCCTCCCCTTGTTCCCGTTCCTCCTTTTCTTGTCCCCAGCTCCTGAGTGCCCTCCCATGTCCCTCCAGATCTCTCCTCCCTCCTTACTCCCATTGCGCTGCACTCTAGCTGGAGGGGGAACCAGAGGTCCCCACAATCCTCTTGTGCATCCCGGCACAGCCCCCGCCCCCTCTACTCCTCACCCCACCCCCGCCCTGCCACCTTCTTCTTCGCTCTGCAAGCAAGAGGCACTGCAGAGTGACCGCTGCCCTGAGCTGGGGCAGAGCTCTCCCTTCCTACCTCCTCTGAGACCCTTTGCCTTGTGCTGCCACCAGAAGGGTCCGTCCTTGCTCTCCCAGCATCCCGTCTCCCCAGCATCTGCAATTCACCCTCTCCCCAGGCTAGCCCCTTCCTTCCTTCAAGCACACGCAGGTCACCCCATCTTAAAACAGCTTCCCTTGGTCCTGTCTTCACCACTGCCCGCCCTCTCCTTCCTTTCACCCTGATCTGAGCTCGGAGTTGGCAGCCTGCCCTCAGACTCTGGGTTCTACCCCTGTCCTGCTAATGAAATGCCCTGTGGGAGGCCACAGGCCTTCCCTGGGCGAATGCTGGCTGGCTTCCTTCCTTCCGGAGCCCACTCTGGCCTGTTGACTCTCACTGCAGGCTCCGTGGGGCGGGGCCAGCCAGGAACAGGTGCGTCCATGTAGGTGTGTGTAGGGGGCAAGGAGGGGGGGAGGGGGTGGGGGAGGGGGCTCCCTCCTGCCCTAATGGTGGCCCTTCTCCAGGCTCCTTACTCTCTGCTCTCCTCTCTGGTCTCCCTTCTGGAAGAGTCTGTGCACCTGGGCTGCAGCCTTTACCTTCACCAGGTCCCTTGGGACTGTGTCCTAGTCCTGGCTCTATCTCCTTCCGGTTTTGAGCATCGTATTTGTTCACCAGCAGATTCCACTGCATAACCTGGGGTGACCCCCACAGGACAGGACTAACGCCATTGTCATCTCCCCCCTCCCCCAAATGGTTCCACTTCGCTTACTGATTCATAGGATTAGTCGTGGCCTGTGAATTCAACAAATGTCTGTCTCTCCACTGCTTCACGCTGCCCTCCATTTCTCTAGGTGGGATTCATTTTCATTTTGTAGCCACGTCTTTGGTTGTCACTTATACCTGTCTCTTCCCAAGTCCCTTTGGAGGTCACCACGGGTCATCTTCGTGGAGGGGTCTGGGAGGCGACTTGTCCTTCAGATAAAAGCTTCCTGGGCCCAAGGGTGGCAGGGCCTTTGAGCTGAGCGTTTGGGTGGGGGGCCAGGGTGGGGATTGCCCTCTCTTCGTGACCCACTTCTCCCTGCATGGAGGTCGTTGGGCCTAGTTGCTGTTTCTCTTCCTCTTTGCCTGGGAGACCCTTAATCCCCCTCGCAATAGAACCCACACATGAAATAGAGCCGGGGAATGTGGCTGGGGGTTGAGCCCCAGCCCCCTGTGAGGTCCGCCCGCCACACCTGGACACCCCACCCTTCTCTCCAAAACTGGCCTTGAACTGTGGGCCCAAGCCCGCCCGGCCTTGTGGCACAGTGCCAGCTCTGGGCCCAGCCTCTCGGGCCATCTCCATCAGGCCGGGCTTCATCTTTAGCCAAACAGCAGGCAGCAGGGGTGCCCGTCGCAGAGCTCCCAGTCCCAGCTTGGACCCTGAGTAGCTGGGCTCCACAGCTGTCGAGCTCAGTGGCCCCAGGGCCTGTCGTGGTGCACGGTGGGGCGGGCCCAGCAGGGACAGCTGAGCTGGGCACAGCTCCGACCTGGTGACCTTGTTGTCGGGTGCAAACATGTCAAAGGCCATTTGCTGACCCTGTGGACTTGGGTGGGGTAATAAAAGATATGTGTGTGAAGGGGTTGAACGTTGGTTTCACCACACCAACCCTGCATCTCGGGCCTCTGTGATCCTTATTCCCAGGGCCTAGGCTCCAGGAGAGTTGGGGACCAGAGGAGCAGATGAGAGTGAGACAGGCCAGGCCTCTCCCACTGCCCTCCAGCCCTTCCCTCGTGTCCCGTATCCCCTCTCCCTCCCCCCTCCCCTGGCTCGCACCAGCCACTTGTCCCACTCAAGCTGCAGGCGGTACTCAGGGCCCTACTCCCTCTTCTATTACCTCACCCAAGCCCACAGAGTCAGCAAGGGGGGCCTCTTAATTGTTTCCAGAACAGGGCAGTATGGGGTTTCCTCAGAGGCCCCCCTGGCTGAATGCTCTGCACCCCTGGGGCATCAGGAAGCACCCGGGCCGGGGATAGGGCTTGGTATGCAGATTGAGGCAGGAGGCGGGGCGCAGGGCGGTCTGGGCAAGGGGGCAGAGCCACTGACAGAAGCGGGGTGGCTGGGTGAAGGGGAGAGAACAGTTGGCAGCCCCTCAGCCTCAGCTTAATTCCCTGGGCGAATAGCAGCCCTGGGAGGGCTGCCGGCAATCCACTGTGGCTTCAAAGGGTCTTGGGGGCCGTGGGTAGGGTGGGATGTATGCAAGCAGCCTGTGCTCCCCAGTTCCTGGAACTCTTGCTTTCCTGGGAGCTCAGCGAGCTGCTTCCTTCAAGGAGAAAGGAGTCTGGGGCTCGGACCCAGGCTGCTGTCCTGCCCCCAGATCAGCATCTGGGTGACAGGGCTCTGCTGGGAGCTGGAGCGGGGGGCAGCAGCGAGACCTGCGGCCCCATCTCCCGCCTTGGTTAATGTGTACCCCGCCTCCCCTGTCCTGCCACTCAGCCTGGTTGGCTTCTGGGGGACCCGACCCTTCAGCTGCTCCCTCCGGCTCCTGCACTCACAGAGAAAGCTCAGGCCCGAGCATTCCAGTCACGGAGCCTCTGACCTGTCCCACCTGGGAGCCTCAGAGTGGGCTGGACACACGTGCCCCAGGAGGAAGGTGACCCCCCAGGGCTTCCATGCACCTCCCTGGCTCACACTGGCCAGCGCAGGCCCAGCCTGGGTGGCCTCAAAAAGCGCCCTCCCTTGTCCCAGTGCCTCCCCTCCCTTGTCACCTGTGTTTTCCTCTTCATCACACAAGAATGTCAGCGGGACCTGGGGCCACTCTCCCACCCCATTGTTAATGCAGCCCCTCTCCACAGCCCCACCCCTGACAGGCCCAGGCCTGCCCCGCAGGGCCAGCCCACTCCCCCCTGCCGGGAGTCCAAATACACCTGTTTACCTTTGGGCCTCAGCCCGGGATGGAAGCTCGCCTGACTCCTGACCGTCTCCTCCCACCCGCCCTCACAGACCTTCTTTCCTGCCCTCCAGCTCACCTGCCTCCTTCTGCAAGTCTGGGTCCCCAGTATGTTGCGGGGGGCAGAGGCGGGCAGAAGAGTGTTTCCTGCCCTCAGCTCAGCTCTTCAGGAGGCCTGGTGCATTTGCTCCAGGCCAGCATGAAATCCCATCCCGGGGCCTCCCAGTCACCGGAGCTGGGGGTGGCCTGTCCCGTGGAACAGGATGTACTCTGGGCAGACGGGGAGGGTCCCCAAAGTCTGAGTTCCTGCCCTTTCCCCCGCATCCCTTTCCTGGCTGGGGATACATGGGGGAGGGAGGGGAGGAAAGAGGTGGAAAGTTAAGAGACAGAAAGGTGGCTTCTTGCTCTGGGAAGGGACTGTACCACACCTGAGGGTGAAGTGGCTGAAGGGCTTCTCACCTCAGAAGCGGAGATCGAAGGAAATGTGAAACTGAGACGTGGGCTCAAAGCCACACAGCGCCAAAGAGAAAGGACAGCTCAGTGCAACACGGGGCCCTGGACTGGGGTGTTGGAATGGAGAGGAGCATTACTGGGGTGATCTGCACGATGTGAACGGGGTCTGTGGTTAGATGGGATTGCCGGGTCAATGTTAATTTCCTGATTGTGATGGTTGGTGGTACTAGGATTATGGAGGCGTGTCCTTGTTCTAAGGAAATACACGCTAAACTATCTAGTGCTAATGGGGCATCCTGTCTGCAACTTACTGTTAATGGTGCAAAATATATACTGACTGGGATTACATTGAATCTATAAATAAATACGGAGTCACTGAACGTCTTTTTAAAAAAGCCACCCGGCCAAGGGCCAGGGCAGGGGTGAGTAGGAGGGACAGGATCCACTCACGCTTCCCGCCCCCTCAACCGCCAGCCCCCAAACGCTGCCTGCTGAAGGGGTGTGTGAAGCCCTGTGCTCCGGCCCCTTCGGAGCCCCCTCGTAGCTCTGGCTGCTCGTTGGCAGCATCCACGGACCCTTAAAAGTGCCAGCGTCTGGGTCCCACCCCCAGAGACGCTAGTCCCAGGCATGGGGATTTTCAGGAGCTCCTGGTGCTTCTTCCTGGCAGCCAGAAGCTTCTTCAGCCTTTCCTTAGCTGGCAGGCAGTTCTGCCAGTCCCTGACCTTGCCCCTCCTCCCCAGCATGGGCCCAGGCAGAGGGTGAGGAGGGGGGACAGTGACAGGCCCCACCTGTCAATCCAGGGTAGACCCCTTTTGGCGGGGGGCTGAAGGCTGATCCTGGGGACCAGTGGAGAGGCTGGAGCCCCCATGTTCCCCCAGTGCCGGTGGGTGGTGGGGAGAGGGAGGGAGCCGTTGCTTAGGGCGTGAAGGGAGTCTCAGAGGGAGGCTGGGGCAGCCTCCTCAGCGAGCGGTCGGAAGGGGATGGGCTGCCTCCTGAGCTCGGTAAGGCCCCAACCCGGCTGGCCCTGCAGTGTGTGCACCCTTCTGAAATATTTGGAATAATTAGCAAGTGAAAGCAGCAAGTTGGCGGGGGAATGCCAGGTTGGCCTGGAGCCAGCCTCCAGTGCAAGGAAAGAAAGGGGCTTCAGGAGAAAGGGGCCCGTGGAGGCTGGGCAGGATTGTGTAGGACAGTGCCTGTGTGTGTGTGTGTGTGTGTGTGTGTGTGTGTGTGTGTGTGCGCGCGCGCGTGAATGCTGGGGGAAGAGGCTGTGCACCACAAGGGCATGCTGGCAGGGCCAGGTGTGGGCTCGGGGGAGAGATGGGTTCCAGGCAAAGCTGGGGTGAGGGGGTTGAAAGATGCCTGCTGAGTGTCACATATTTGCTGTGCCTCAGTTTCCCCATCAGAACTCTGGTACGTTGGTTCCTCACAGGCTGGAGCTGTAGGGTCTAGGCACCCCGTCTTCTGTCTTCCCTGATGGCCTCCCTCAGCCCCAACCTGCATTGGAGGGAAGGTGCTGGGCGGGGTGAATGAACCCCAGGGTGGCAAGTGGGGCCCCAGGGGCTGGGGCCCTCTGACCTCACACCCTGTCCCTTCAGGAAGGGACCAAGGGAGGGAGGAGCTGGACACGGGCCCAGGCGAGGACTGCAGGCGAGCCTGGGCTGGCCCTCGAGGTGGGCGAGGTGGGGGACGTGAGCCGAGGCCTGGGCAAGCTCGGCCTTTGTGAGTCCCCAGGGCCAGGGAGGGGGCTGTGCCTCCTTTGCCGCCTGCTCCTGGGGGCTGTGGGTACAGTCTCCCCATTGCACAGATAGAGGTGCCGAGGCCCTGGCTGCAGGGGACCCTCGAGGACTGCCTCTCAGCCCCTTTCTCTCTGGGGACCCAGAGATCATGGGGAGTGCACCAGGGGGCACTCTGCAGGCCTTTGGTGCCTCCCATCTTCCTCCCAGCCATTCCCCCTTGGGCCTTGGCCTCTCCAAAACTGGCCCATGCTTTTCCCCAGAGAAAGTTGCAAGCAGGTTCATTTTGAGATTTTTTAAAACTTTATTTTTAAAAATTTTTTTATTGTAAATAACTTTCCATGAAAAAGGTTAAATTGCCCAATGGGGCAGGACGGTGGATGTGGAATGCAGCCCAGGGGGCTTAGGGTGGAGCGAGATACTCCCCCACAGGAGTGCAAGCAAGGGCACAGGGCCATCCCCGCTTCCTGGTCCCAGTAGTTCTAGCAAGCACTGCGTCCCTCCCAGTTAAGCCTCAGCTATAGCTACACTCACTACATTAGTCTGTCTGTCCCCTTTCCCTCTGCAGCTTGGCTGACCCAGCCCCTAACCCCCAGAACCCCAACTCCCCGCTGCTCTCAGCCTCACGTTGGGCTCAAAGATTAGGTATATATACCCTCTGCCCCACCTCTAGGGATGAAGCCAGAAGACCCCAGAGGCCTTAGAAAATCTCCTGGCTCCACCCAGCACCCCGGCCTCATTTCTGTCTCCTCACTCTTCCCCACTCCCCGGAGCTGCGCCTCACAGACTGCGGGCCCCAGCCCCAGGGAAGCTCTGCCGGGAGAGGCCTCTAGGGCGTTAATTTGCAGTCACCTAATCAGCATTTGTTGTACCTGGGAACTTTCTCTGGATAGAGACCTGGGGAGGAGAGGGGGAGAGAGAGAAGCTTCGAAGCTAAGATGCTCTGGGGCGGGACCTGTACTGATGCTTCCAGCTTGGCCAGGGCCCCTCCAAGCCGCAGCTCTCATAGCGCAGGGCCCTTAGCGTGTCCTTGGGGCAGGGAAGAAGTGGATCAATGAAACACTGTGTGTATGGGGGACTGGGCAGCGGAGGCAGCAATTTTGGTTCTGGGCCCCAATTCTCAGCCTGCTGGACTAGAATCTGAGGATGGCCTGGGCTGGGGGCCGTGTGGCCTCACGGGGTGACCGGGCCCAGCCCCTGCCTGGGCGGTAGGGTGTCCATGGGCCTGCACTGGTGGGGGGGGGGGCAGTCTGGGCCCAGACTTGGGCGCTGTCTGGAGGTGGGGCAGGGCCTGGCTTCTTACAAGAAGGCGCCCATGCTGGCCCAGTCATGCAGGTCAGAGGCCAGGGTGGCATCCCCGGCCTCAAAGAGGGGCTCGGGGGGCAGGCAGCTACTGCCGCTCTCGTCCCAGGGGTGCTGCAGGAAGGATGTGGCCAGGAAGGTCTCGTCGAAGTCCAGGCTGTTGGTAGGCTGCTCCACCGGAGGCCCCCAGGTAACAGGGCAGTCGATGTGGTGGCCGTGGACGGTGAGGTCCACGTCGCCGTGCAAGGCGGGGCTCAGCGGCGGGCTCAGCTCCAAGGCCTCCAGCGTGCCCAGCTCCCCGCCCAGCGTGCCGGCGTCGAAGATGGCCTCCCAGTCAAAGTTGCCCTTGAGGGGTTCCAGCTCGCCCTGCTCCTCCTGGGTCAGCAGCAGGGTGCTGGAGGGCCGCGGGACCTTGGCCACCCGCTTGGGCAGCGGCTGCTTACGCTTATGCCCCAGCCTGCCCTCGCCCGCACCCCAGCCCGCCTCCCCAGTGGCCTCCTCGAACTCGCGCAGCAGCTGCTGGGCCTCGGTGTTCACGGTCAGTGGCCCGGCCCACAGGGCGGCGCTGGGCTCGGGCGCGGCCTGGCGGGCAAAGGCTGGGTGGATTTGGACTGGGGGCAGCCGCCGCTTCTTGAAGGCCCCACTCAGCAGCCGCTCGGCGTACTGGGGGTCGATGCGCCAGAAGCCCCCCTTGCCTGGCTCGTCCTTCTCCCGAGGCACCTTGATGAAGCACTTGTTCAGGGACAGGTTGTGGCGGATGGAGTTCTGGACACAGGGAGATAGGAGAGAAGGAAGACAGCTGGGTGAGTAGGTGGGGTCAATGATGGGGGGGTTCCTAGCGCCACTGCCAGTCCCGCCACCGCCTTCTCTCCAATGGGGGCAGGGGAGACAGAGGCGCTGCTCCGACCGGGAGGCTCTGGGACACCAGCCACGGGGCACCAGGAGCTGGGAGTGCTGTCGGGGGCTTTTGTTCCCTGTTGCCAGGATATCTGCCTGCTCAGTCATCCGAGCCCTGAGCCGCAGGGTGGCTCTCAGTGCCACCCTGTCCTGCCCTCCCTCCCTCACCCCGCCGCTTGCGGCCTCTGGCCAAAGGCCTTGGCTCCCCCAGGGCCTGGACGGCCATCTCACTCTGCCTGGGCCTGGCTGGCCTTCTCTGTTTGTGAAATGAGTGAGTGGGTGTGAGGGTGTGTGTGGGTGGGGGGGGGATGAAGTGTGGGAGGATCTGATGACTTTCCTTGTTTGTAGAGCCGGCTGCTGGCCTGGGCCCTCACCCGCCATGTCCCCCTCCTCCCACCCCAGGCTCTGAGGCCTCAGTTGATTATTACCCAGCCAAGAGCATAGCGCTCATTCCTGGGGCCTCTCAGGCTTGGGGTAGGGTGGGGGGTGGTGGAGGGTCTCTGCTTTCTCACCAAGGTTACAAATGGTACCTGCCCCAGGGTCAGGGCCCAAGCAAACGTGGAATAGCTGTGACCACAGGAACTGTGACCCTGTGCCGCAGGAAGGATCTGTACATCCTCAGGGTCTCTGTCCCCAAGTAGCCCCGATTCTGATGGTCGAAGATGCTCAGGGCAGTGTGTGCCCAGCCTTGAATCACCATCCTGCCTTGTTCACGCCTGGGTGCACAGCCCAAACCACGCTGGGGCACAGGGGTCTGGGGCCTGGTCAGTGGGGCCGGCAGGTGAGTAGTGCCCCCTGGCAAGACTGGGATGTTTACTCGGTGGCCTGGGCCCCCTGGCTGCTCTGTGCCAGGTTCCGGAGACTTGGAACATGAAGCCAGTGTGGGAGGCAGGAGCCCCTGTGGAAAGCACCCGGCTGAGGTAATTGTCCCCCCAGGGAGGTTGATGAGAAGAGGGGGAGGCATGAAGGCAGGAAACTAGGGAGGGGTTGGGGGGGGCCGGCACAGCAGCTTTAGGAAGGCCCCGTAGCCCTTCCACTGGGACACAGCTGGCCTTCACACCCCACAGCACGCCCCTCTCCCCTCCCAGACCCCCTCCAGCCAACTGAAAGCAGGCAGGATGCAGAGCCTGGCGGGAACGATGCTCTGCTTCCAGTCAGGCCCTGACAAACTGACCTTGAGTAGGGTAGTGTCTAGGAATTCTAGGACTTGAGACAAAAATGTGTCCCTCAGTCCATCAACCTACCCTGGGGGGCTGTGTCCACGCATAGTTCAGCCCTGGTCTTTGGGCTGAGCCTGCTGGATGAGTGACGAGTTCTTTCCACTTGAACCTCTATGTCGGCACCCCTAAAGCCCTCTGAACATCCTCCCTCCTCCCTCTCTGAAGTCAAAGGGGCAGCAGTCCAAGCACTGGGCTCCCTTGAGGTCCTTCCTCGACGGCCTTCCTTCTCTCGGGGCCCTGGCCGTACCGCGCCTACTTGGCCTGCGGATCTGGGACGTGAGACCAGTCCGCGCGGGCATGGGGAGGGAGGGAGGGCCTCCCCTACCTGCCAGGTGGGGTCAGCGTGGCGGAAGTAGCAGAAGTTGTCCGTGATCCACTTGTAGATGGCCGACAGGGTGATCTTGGTGGCCTTGCTGGCCTGCATGGCCATGCAGATGAGCGTGGCATACGAGTAGGGCGGCTTCACGTTCGGGTTGGTGGCGTAGTCCACGTCGTCGGGAGGCGGGGCCTGCAGCCCCGAGGGGGCGCTCCGCGACGTGCACGACGACGTGGGCTTGCCGGGCGTGTGCGGCTGCCCCAGGCAGGCGGGGTCGGCCGCCAGGGGAGACCCCGGCGCGGCCGAGCCTGGCACCTGGTGGTAGCCGTGGGGGTCGGTGCCCCCCGAAGGCAGGGCGGGGGCCTTGGCGTTGAGAATAGAGAATTCCTGCAGCCACTGCAGGCTGGTCAGGCTGTCATCCAGGGCGTCGGACTCCTCCAGGCCGCCTTCCGGCCCGGCCTCCTCCGATGCCCCTGCTCCCGAGACGCGTAGCCAGCTCTCCGCCATATCTGCGGGGACTCTCCGAGGGGGCGGTCAACATCCACGAGCCGAGCCGAGGGTGGCCGCCGAGCTCTCCAGCCCGCTGACTCCCGCGGCTTCAGTTACACAGGCTCCCGGAAGCGTGCTTCCATCCCGCGATGCGGGGGTAGCCTCCTCCGAGCTGAATGTGGTGCCTGCGGGGACCGTAGCGGGAACTGAGCCCTCTTTCCCCACTCCCGAGGGGAGAGTGTGTGCGAGGGGGGGAGGCTCTTACTAAAATCGTTCCTGCAGCTGGGGAGGATCTTTTACTGCCGAGGTCTGGGAAACAGAAGCTGTGCCCGGGGGTCCGACCCACACGGGGGTTCGCCTCGCTCTTTTCCTCTTTGATCTTTTAGAGGCGACTTAATTAGCCAAACGAGGGAATAGTGTAGGGGCAGGCGAGGCCACCCCCTTCTCCCTCAAAGCGGGAAATTAACCCCCCTCTCTCCCTCCACAACAAATGGAAATGGGGCGAGAGAGTCCAGGAGGGCAGTACGACGGGGCGGGGGGCGGGGGAGGTCGTCTGTTCTTTGAAAAGGGATAATAGGATGGGGATCAAGGGGAAGGAAGGAAACAAAACAGAGAGTTATAAGGGGGCGGGAAGTGAGTGTCCCCCAAACTCCTCTGATGTCAGTCCCCGGGCCCACCACTTCCGTCGGGGACGGATGGGAGAGCGGGCTGGTACCGACGCCCTCCCTTCCCACGGCCTGCAGCCCTCCCCGTCCCTTACCTGGCTCAGAGCGCAGCCCGGGCCAAAGGAAGGTTCTCGAAGAAATTCCTCCTACCGCCCACCCCCACCGCGGCTCTCTGACCCCAGCTCGAGGGCCCAGCCAGTAATCCTCGTCGCCCCCAACGCCCGACGGCGCCTGTCTGAACGCCAGCGGCCCGGGGACCGGCATTAAGTAGCCGCTCGGAAGGCTTCTCCTGCTGCCATGGCGACGCCCCGCCCATATAAACAGCTTCCGCTTCTGCCATTGGTCAGGGTGTCTCCAAGGAGACCGCGGGCTCTTACCACTCTCTCAGGCGGTAACTCTTTTCGAACTCCCTCCTGGCCGCCCTCTCCCGCGCCACCCAGCTCCCTACCCGCCACCGCGTCCCGGCTCCGCGCATTCCCGCCCGAGGGCCCCGCGCAGAGCTCGGAGAGGCGCGCGGCTCGGGGCTCCCGCAGAGGTCGCGGGAACCGTGCTCCGCCCCACCCACTTCCCATCTGGGCTGCTCAGAGGTGTCGACGGCTCCTGGGACGCAGCCTGTGGCGCGGGGGCCAAGGCTGGGTGCATGCTTGGGGGTTTCCTTTCCTCTCCTCTGGGCTGCGAGTGGCAATCTCACGTTTCTGCGGCCTGTCCCTGTCTCCCGACCGAGTGTCGTCTTGGTGCCCGCAAGCAGGTCTGACTCTCCGATGCCACCTGCCGCTCAGGTCCGCAGAAACCGCAGCCCCGGTCGCAGACACCCCAAGGTGGCTAGGGTAATCCAGTGTTTCCCGGTAAGCGCTCCCTCCCCGCCCCGGCCTCAGCAAGATTCCCAGAAGCTGACATTCCAGAGGCTTCTTCGGAAGTGCTCTCCCTCCTTTCCAGATAGCCGAGGAAGCAGAGCTGGTGGGTGAAACTCAGAAAAGCCGTGGACTTGCCAAATTCTCTTACTGGGGTCATTTGCCCCACTAATTTTACCAACCTTCAAGTGACGGACTAACGGTGGACTGTGGTCCTTCCTCCTCCCTTCCCCCAGCCTCCCTCCAGTCACCAGCTTTCCTGCTCTTCAATTATTGAGGAGCTGCAGTTGGAAGTTCTCCGGTTGAAGGGGGTGGGGGTGAGGGCTCCATATCAGGCCTCTGTGCAGGAGCTGTGCCCGGGGGATGGTACACCAACTCCCACCCAGAAACATGTCTTTCCCTACCCCTTGCCCTCTCTCACTCCTCCATGTCCAGCTTGTCTTGAGTAAAAGTATTAAAAGCCTGCTGGAGAAAGTCGGACAGAAACTTGCACAAATAAGCCAACTGCGCAGTTAACAGCTCTCCTTCCCTTGTGAACAGTTTTATTCATTTTTAAGAATCATGCAGCAATCCATAAATATTGCATCCTTGACGTCCCCACTGTAGTGTGCCCACGAGTGTACTCCAGGGAGTGAGGGGTACACAGATGGCACAACAGTACACACATACTTACACACACTAGGTGTGCAGATCCTAAAGCAAAGTGAGCAACCAGCATGCCAAGGTCAGGTGAACAGGACACAAACTCTCCCCAGGTGAGATGGCTTAACGTGTGTGGATCCGTGCCCAGGAGATGCCCCAGCGTGGGCATGACCTCTGGTGGGATGGGACTGGGGAGGAGAAGGAAAAAGGGCTCTGTGAGAAGGCTGGGATCACCGCACCACTCAGAAGTGAGCTCATAGGTGAGCTCCGACCTGAGTGTGGCAGGAAGGAGCCCCAGGCCTTCAGTTAGTCTGTGTCCTTGTGTGAGAAGCCAGGCCCCGTCATATTCTCTCTGGGTCAACTGCTAACAACATGACCATCTCCAGACGATGACTGGGGTAGCTGCCCTGTTCCCTGACCAGGCTCTGAGCCCTGTTCCCTGATCCCAGCCCTTTTGGATGGGATATTTCTGTTCGCCAAAGAGCTAAATGAGGGCAAAGAGGTGAGGGGATGGGGGAGAGAGCAGGAACTGTCTGAGAAACAGGAGTGAAAGGCCATTTCTCACCCGGGTATGTCTTGGTTATGGAACCAAGGCCTTGAGGAATCT
Organism: Delphinus delphis; assembly: GCF_949987515.2. NCBI lineage: Eukaryota > Metazoa > Chordata > Mammalia > Artiodactyla > Delphinidae > Delphinus > Delphinus delphis. The sequence goes on from NC_082701.1 coordinate 8,098,618, forward strand.
CTCTGAGCCTCTTCCTGGGAGAAGACAGACCCTCCAGAAAGGGTGAAGACAATGGCTTCCTCTTAGGGTTCCTGGCCACCGTGGCGTCTGTTTACCTGCATCTCCTTCATCTCAGGTAACACCACACTGTGAATACTACCTGCCGGGAGAGGAGGTGGATCTGTATGCCACCAGCCCAGGCTAAGGGAGCGCCCCCTTCCCTAGTGTTTCTGGGGCTCAGACTTCAAGGAAATCAGGAAGTGGGGTTATTGCTCGAATCTTCAATATGAAAGGGGCTGTAAGAATGTTTCGGGGAAAGAAAGGACATTAAATGGGGCCTGAAACAGCAGAGTCCACTGCAGGATTTCAGAGCGGGTGGACACGGGAACTCAAGGCGGAAGCTGAGATTCAGGCTTGGCTCATGTAGTGTCTGTCAGGACCACAGGCTTCCCTCTGCCCACCCCCAGGGCAGGATGTGAATCACAACCACCAGGCAGTGAGGGTCACCACCCACCTGGCAGGGCAGAGAAGCCACACAGGAGGTGCAGAAGACCCCCCCGGCACTGGGCTCTCTTTGAGGCCTTGGGAAGGACCCTGAAAAGCTCTTCTAGGGCAACAATTCCAACTACTAATTCAGGCCATCATGGTGGGCATAGCCTAGGACTCCGTCACATCTCAGCCTCACAAACTGTTGGATCCCACTTTGCTTCTCAATCTCATGCTCCACGAAACCACCACCTCTTCCAAAAGCCAGCAGACAATGCATCTATCAGAGAGCTATGAGGAATCCATTGATAACACTAGTGTTGAGAGACGAATACCCAACAGCTTACGGTCTTGCTGTTTCAGGCCGTTATTTATATGCCCTACACTGGACTGAGGTGGGGTGGACATGTGGCTTGAACAATATCTCTACATCTCTAATGAGCCTATGGAAGGCAGTACCTCCCCCTCCCCCCATCGGCTCAGCTGATCTGGCGGACAGGGGAGGAAAACCGGTGGGGTGGGGAGCCTCCCAGACCACCACTGACCCCAGCTCAGCCCTTCCCCCAACCTCCTTTGGGGTTCCTGGGCACCAGATGAGAACCACCGGTCCACCCCTCTCTCAGACTATTTCTTCAACTATTTAAGAAAAGTGGGGTGGAAACGGGGGCGGCAGGGATAAGAATGCCACCTGCCAGGGCGGTAGTGATGAAACGTGATAATATACGACAGTCCCTAACAAGTGCCTGGTACATAGAGAGTGTCAAAAATACCTTTGCAGTGTCACCTTAGGGTGGAGCCCCAGGCCTTCCTGAGTGCACTTGATCATAAATAACTCCCCGGTAGGTAATCATTTAACAGAGGGATTCTCAGATTCAAGGCCTCCTTCCTAAGCAGACAGACACACGAGGCACAGCCTCTGCTACCAGAAGCAAGAACTGTTTTCCCAACCAACCTTCTGGTGGTTGCCACTGCTTCTTGTCCTTGAGAAAGGAGCTCCTATCGCATTTTGAGGGAAACCCCACTTACAGTGCAATATGGCTTTCCCTTCTCACAGGAGTCATCCCCCAACGCCACCCCAAACCGCAGGCTTCAGATTGGTTATGATGTCCCAGAGACTAGAAAATGCCAGATGGGTGTTTATAATGAAGTCACCCAAACTCTTGAGTCTTCTTGGTCTACCTCCTAAGGAGAAAAAAAGATGCACGAGAAATAACCAGTCTGTGGACCACAGCTCCACCTGAAGGTCAAGATACAGTGGAAACATTCCAGAGATTCTCTGCAAAGGGTCTCATGAGCTGCAGTTCATTGAGTGGCTTTAGCCCACAAAGAGAAAAGAGGCTTCCGGTCCCTTCTGAGAGAGGAAGGATCGCGGTTGTGGAAGATGAGTCTGGGAGAAGGGGCAGGTGCCCTCAGCATCCAGCTTTCACGTGGGTCTAAAAAGTCTCCATGTGTTTTGCTGAGGAGGCCCGGGAGGTCAGTGGTGCCATGAGGCCAGGATGGGATGCGAGGGCGGGAGGAGAGCCCCGGTTCAGGGGCTAGGGCTCTCAGATGGCCAAAGGACCCCACACGCAGAGCCTGTTCTCAGGGTCCTCCAGGCTGGCAGAAGATAGGCGTCGGCGCTGCGTGTTCCGACGACTGACCACGTTGTCATCAGCCTGCCAGGCACCTGAGAAGAGGAAAGGAAGGTTACCGGACCTTTGGTTTGGTCCAGATGGTGTCTCTGGCAGGACACTCCGGGAGTTTGGCACGAAAACTGGCAGGATGCGCGTTACCTGGAACTCCCACAGGGTGCAAACCACAGCACGTGAAACTTGGGAGCACTGGCGCCCACTGGGCTAGGGACAGTCATGGCCACTGTGGCCCATTGATGGAGGGACATGCAGGATGGTCCTTGTTTTGTGAGCTTTGCCCTAGGATCCACTTTTGTGTCTTTATTTGGTCTTGAAGTTTGCCTAAGTGTTACAGGAAAAGAAACTGAGTCTGGCTGAGACTTTCACGAGAGCAGGAGGAGACGAAGGGGAGGGAGAAGAGTGTGTTAATTTGGGCTCAGAGTTAGTGTTTGCTGTGGGGGCCAGGGTGGGGCAGGAAGTGATGGGCTGCCCAGCAGGGTGCCAGGGACCAAATGGCACGGGGGAGAACAGAGTGGCGCCTGTTCCTCTCTTTCTGCACCCGAACAGCCCACCGGGATTTGCTATCAGCTGGTGTCACCAACCCCAGGAGACATTAGCTCCAGAGCTTTGGGGTCCCCCGGGTACCATCCACAAAACTCGTCACCTTCCCCCCTTGTACTGCAGTTCCTGCACAAGAAGCACCCGCTGCCCATGCTGGAAACCCACGCTCGGTGCTTCTCTCTCCTTTGTGCTCTGTACCCGATCCATTATGACCTCCTGCTTGTTCAAGCTCTAGTAATGTCTAAATCGGTAGGCAGAAAACCGGGGTACAGCCCCAGCTTGTAACGTACTGACTGTGTGACCCTGGGCAGGTCATTGTACTTGGAGCCCTGGTTTTCCCATCCATCAGATGGCAGACGAGTACTTACCATCCCCCCAGGGGTGCTGTGAGACTAAGCGAGGCGACATGGGAGAGCGGTGAGCAGGGCGCCTGACTCATAGAATGTGCGCGACAACCAGCCGCCCCCCAGGCCTTGTTCAGGCCACACTCATCTCCCCCCAGTCGTCCTCCCAGCCCACAGACTGGCTCCATCTGATTCATTCCCTCCAGTGCAGCGAGATGCCCCTTCTGAAGGGAGAGAATGAAGCCCTAACCCCCTGAGGTTGGGGAAAGCCTTCCATCCTCTGGCCGAGGACTGCTGAGCTGCCTCTCCCAGCACCTGCCCCCAGAAGGCCCCCCCCCAAGCCAGATGGGGTCCAGCGTGCTCCGAAGTGCTCCCCCCCCCACCGGCCTGAACCACCACCCAATTTCTCACGCCGTGTGGAAACTGCTGAACCCTCCATCACACTGTGATCTCCTCCCCGGCAGAGCCGAGAGCCATGCCTGGCCCATCAGAGGGCTCAGTTCGTGGACGGAGCTGGCCGACCCTGGAGGGTGGGCGTGAGGCTCACTGCGTCACGTTTGAGGGAGGCCACTCACGAATGTCTGGGGTCAGCTTCAGGTTAGGCCAGCCCAAGACACGAAACCCTTTAATGGCAGAAACACTAGGATTAAGTGGCTATAAACTGTGTATTTCCCATAAATGTCCTGGTGCGATAATCCGCCCTAAGGCTCTAATAATAGTCTGTGGAGGTGGACCCCAGGGGAAGGGGAGTGAGTGGGACAGGAAATTTTTAGGTATCTCTCGCAGCCAGACGGAATGTGGGGATCTCTAGTCCCTGGGGGCACCGGAGTCCGGCACATGGGTCCACAGTGCTTTTCCCCTCTAAGGGTGACAGGATGAAGAGCAGGCAAGATTGCCCTTCTAAGTTAGGAACCCCCAGATGAAATAAGTTGTTCGTTCATTTGGTAGATCTCATACTTATTCCTCAGTGTTTATGGGGCAGGACTCAGGAACTGCAGCTGTTTGGTAGGAAAGACCAAAAGCAAATGGTAAACAGGAGAGAAGACACACACACACACACACACACACACACACACACACACTCAAATCAAAACACTGCCACAGCCTCGCCGCCACCACCACTGGCTGCCAGATTGCCTGGCTCTTAATTCATGAGTCCTTGCTACAAACACCACCGGTCCAGATTCTGAGCCAGGGCTGAAAACTGGCTCCTTCTGAAGCAGCCTCAAGACTCAGACCTGAAGTCTCTGTTCTCCCGGCTTCTTGGTACAGTCGGTGGTGCTCTTTCCTCTAAAAAGGCTTCTGCCGGACCCTCGGCAAAACCCTGCCGCTCCGCGCATCCTGGATGCAGAAGGTAAGCCTGGAAGGCGCAGGAGGACTTCCTGAGCGGCTGCTACCATTCCGTCCAGCCCTCAGCCAGAAAAGGGGGCCTGGAGATTCACAATCCTTCACGGGAGGTAGAGAAAGGTGGTTCCCACTTAATTCCATCCTCAGGCTCAGAAATGGGGGCGTGAAGAGACCTCTAGAGGCAGATTTGGGTAGCACATCTAGGGGGATTCCGCACAGCTCTTTCCTGCCTCTACCCAGCCACTAATTAAATTTAAGGTCTGTAACAGTTCCACCATCTTGTAGAGTTTCTCTCCAGGAAAGGAGAAAGTTAATTCAGATTTCTCCTTAGTATCTGTGAAGCGTAACCCTTCCTAGTGGCGTCTTATTCTTGGGTTAGTTCAGGTCTCCATAAGTACTTTTCTTTGTTTGTTTTGCTTTGGGCTGCGCAGTGGCTTGGGGGATCTTAGTTCTCCGACCAGGGGTTGAACCAGGCCACTGCAGTGAAAGTGCTGAGTCCTAACCACTGGACTGCCAGGGAATTCCCTCCATAAGTACTTTTAGATTTCATCGGTATGCCCACTCCCATCCAATGCCGTCATTTAAAAACATTTGTATCGGGCTTCCCTGATGGCGCAGCGGTTGAGAGTCCGCCTGCCGATGCAGGGGACGCGGGTTCGTGCCCCAGTCCGGGAAGATCCCACATGCTGCGGAGCGGCTGGGCCCGTGAGCCATGACCGCTGAGCCTACGCGTCCAGAGCCTGTGCTCCGCAATGGGAGAGGCCACAACAGTGAGAGGCCCGTGTACCACACACACACACACACACACAAAATTTGTATTTCCACTAATAAACCCAAATTACCTTTGCTTTTTCACATCACGCTCCCCAGAGCCTTTTCACAGAATTGTCACTGGTCCCCTGACCACTATCCTGCCGCCTGTGTGATACTCCATCAGATTCCCTGGAGCTCCGTCTACCTAGCACGGCCGCGCAATTCTAATCGGCTCACCACCTACAACGGCCAACTCAGATTTCCTCCCTTTGAGAACCTTGCAGAACAATCTCAGAACATACCATCGCCCCCCGACCTTGGTCTTGGGGCCAAAGAAGACCCAGAGGTTTCTTAGCGGAAGAGGGGCTGGAATGACACAGGTGCTCTCTCAGTGTCACTCCCACAAGGGTGATGAGAGCAGCGAGAATGGGGACCTGAGCCATCATTGCCGCCAGCTGGGGCTCCTGGCAGAGCACGTGTGGGCCTGGGGAGGGTGGACCATGGGATACTCCCTGGGTTCCCTCCTTGTGGGCGCTCCGTGAGGGGAGTGGCATCCGTGTGGGGAGGGAAACAGCGTGGAGAGGGGGACCAAGTGCCTGAGAAGCTGTCCTGACGGCCAAGCCAGCCTGAGGCACCTCAGTCATAGGATGGAACTTTGAACTTACAGCTGAGCATGGTGAGGCCTGTTGATTCCACGGGACCTACCAAAGTGGATACTCCTGTCATTAACCCGACAGATGCTTCCAGAGAGTTCCCCAGCACTTTGCTACCAGTGTGATGCTAACAGCAGAACCCGAGGAACATTTTACCGAGAGAGCAGATGCACTTTCCTTCTCCGTAAGAGTCCTTGAGACCTCGGGGTGAGGCTACGGTGTGACCCTCAAGTCCCTCTTCCGGCAGCCGCCACTGTCATTGGGTTTCACGTCTGGCGTGAAGGGTGGAGCCAGTTTAATCTGAGAATGGCTGGCTCCCGAGATCACCGTAAGGAAGCCCAGGCACTGTTTTCCTTCCAGGTCTCACTACCCTGCCGCAATCCCAGAGTGGAATAAACATCTACCAGCAGCTTGGCCGGAAGGAGTTAGGGACAGGAGGAAGCAGAGGCCTGGGGAGTTAGGGACAGGAGGAAGCAGAGGCCTGGGGAATTAGGGACAGGAGGAAGCAGAGGCCTGGGGAGTTAGGGACAGGAAGAAGCAGAGGCCTGGGGCGTTAGGGACAGGAGGAAGCAGAGGCCTGGGGTCAGCTTCCACCAGCATGGGTGGCTGAAACAATCCCAGTAGCTCTCTCTGCCAAAAAACGGGGGTTGGTGGGGAGCCGCTGGGGGGAGGCAGGAGCCTAGATTCCTCTCTTGAAGCCCAGTGAGCGGCTGGCCAGCACAGCTGCCACAGACACAGGGCGGAGTGAGGGCAGAGATGTCATCTTCCCCAACTAGTGACCAAAATAAATCCTGCCTGAACCCTTTGCCACAGAAGCAGCCCCGCTTTTGTGGAACAGGGATTCATCTATTCTCACAAATATTTCTTTTTCCTGGAAAATTTCAGCATATTAAAATACAGGCTCTTGCCAGTTAGGAATGGACGCCTCAGCGAGAGCCCCTCAGATGTGCGCACGCCCAGCAAGCTTGGGGTTGGGTGTGGGTGAACGTGAACTTTCACACGAAGTCTGGATAACATAAATGAGTTTCAAAATAAACAAACTGGACAGACAGACGTACATCTGGCAAAAAGACATGAGAAACAAATGGACAGACAGAAGCCAGGTAAAGAGTGGGAAGGCAGGAAGTGAAGTGTACCCTGGACCTCAGCCGCTCTGGCCCAGGCCTGGCTGGGTCAACGCTAAGTGGGAAGGGACCGGAGAGCCCTCGGGAAGGCAGTGGGAGGTGTCTCCAGGGATTACGGCTTCCTCCGCCACAAGCCTGCATGGGGCCAGAGGGGTGAGGACCTGGGTCTTTTGCAAGCTGATGGAGAGTGGCAACCACAGGAGTTTGTGTCCCTCCAGCGCCTGTAGCCACGTCGCCAAGAGAGTAAAGCACTGGACCCACGACGAGACGTGGCTGTCCTGAAGCTTAAACATGTCCAGGGCATGTTTAAGAGATTACAAACCACGCAACATGAAGGCAGTCTCTGCCGTGAACCCAGGAGGGGCAATTTCGACCTAGTCCACTGGGCAAGACGTGGCTTTAGAGCCATGGTTGGTGGAGCCCGTGGTGAGCACGGAGCAGAGGGACGTCAGTGCCCAGAGTGTGACTGACAGGTGGGCTCCTCCTGAGAACGCATCCCAGATTCAGTTTAGTGTCATGAGAAGGAACAAGGGGCATGTTGACGGCCCTGATCGAATTTACAGAGTTAGGGCTCCAGGGAGAAGTCACCCTCGACCCCTGATCGTTCCTTTGGGATCCAAATCTAGGGAGCACAAGGCAACTGGTGGTAGCCCAGGGCTCACTGGGTCACAGAGCTAGTCTACAAAACGCTGGCTTTGAAATTCCTCTCTGATCCTAACTAAACACTCTCCTCTGAGGAGCTACAGGTTCCCTTTTCAAGGGCTCAGGCTCTCTTTCCAAGACCTTCTCACAGAGGCTGTGTCTGCCTTAAACTGCCTGTTGATGGAAACAAGACCAGGCCCCCTGCCATGGCATCTGCAAGATCATGATGGAGGGGGCACGGTCAGGCCAAATCGGAAGGATTTGGAGGGATTTTTGCGCCTTTCTTCATGCCCAAATAGTCTCGCTTAGAGCAGAGTCGCTTTTTGCCCAAGGACTCCCCGAGGCCGCCTCACTTCCTTTCAGCAACTGGCTCCCAGCATCTTAGCAAAGCCCATGCCTTCTTGCAGGAACTGTAGGGCAGGAGATGGGTGTCCCAGGGTGAGAGCAGGGGTGCGAGCAGGGGAGCGTCTCCCACCAAGTTCATGTTCAGCAGACTGCCACTCACCGGGTAAGCAGACCTCAGAGCACAGCTTATTGTCCAGTGCTTTCACGCTGGCGATGTCAAAGTCATTGTTATTGTCACACTCCATACCTAGAAATGCGAATGTCCTCTGGCCTGTAACGGAGTTAAGGCAGTTAGAGAGGGCCTGGCTGTGTTTTTCTCTGCTTTGCTTTGTCCTTAAAATAAAAATCTTAAGGATGGAGACAAAAAAAATCAAATCATATGTTAAAAAAAAGACAATAATTAAGTGGGTAAAGAGTGGACAATAAAGGAAACTGTGTGGGTATGTTTGTGTTCTCGCTCTGTTCTGCTCTGTTTCCTTAACTGGCCCCTTTCCAGCCTTCGTTCCTGGGAAATCAGACCCCGGGGAGGTCTGTGGGATACGGACCACGCAGACCCGGGCCCAGAGCAGAGCTAAGCCAGGCTGGAAGAGCTAGGAGAGCCATGGGGGAAGCGACCCTGGCTCCGGCCTGTGTCTGTTGGTGGACGTGGGGTGTGTTTATGACCACAAGACTCTGCGAAATGACTAATACATAGAACGGCAATTAAAGCTCTTGGGTTCCATATTTTGCACCTCAAATCAAAGAATCGCTTCGTTCGCAAAATTATGATTTATTTTCTTTGAGACTTAATTTGCTCTTCTGAGTATGTTTTAAGGGGCTGACCAGAAACCTACAGTCGTGGAAGATGGGAAGCGGACAGTTTTAGATGTTATTTTTTCAAGCCCCCCACCCTGCTTTGTTTCCTTGGTGAAAGGGAGGAAGAAACATACATCTGCGTATGGCATGTCAGGCGGAAACCACATATGGAATGTGAGGTGGAAACCACGTACTGCCCTGTGCCTTTTAGAAGCAAATATTCTATGGGGGGGGCGACAATCACAATGGAGAACTCGGAGCCTTGAGCCCTGAAGACATCAACCGAGGGGAGGCGGCGCCCAACCCCGGCTTGGCTGGCGCACGCGTGCAGCAGAGGCACAGCCTGGGCGACCACCCCTCCTCCGGCACTACTTGGCCAGGAGAGAGTGGTCAAGTGTGCATGCGCACCCCCTGCACACCACACCGCCCCCCAAGCAACTGCCAGGGCCAAAGCAGAAGCGACTAGCATGCCATCTGCATCCCGGCTGGGATCCAGGTCTGCTCTGGAGGTTGCCCTTCTGCAGAGGCACCTCAGAGGAGCAGAGGGAAGAGACACCGGTTCCTGGGATGCCTGCTCCTGCACTCCCAGGTGGGATTCCCAGCCGCCCCCCCTGCTTCCTTGCTCTATCTGTAGGTCGTTCCTTCGCTTCTTGGCTTACTAGAAACAAAATTCTTCCGACTGAAGGTATAATTCACCTTATTTACAAAACAGAAATAGAGTCACAGAGGTAGAAACCAAACTTATGGTTATGGCGGGGAGAAGGGAGGGGAGGGATAAACTGGGAGATTGGGATTGACATATACACACTACTATATATAAAATAGGTAACTAATAAGGACCTACTGTAGAGCACAGGGGACTCTACTCAATACCCTGTAATGGCCTGTATGGGAAAAGAATCTAAAAAAGAGTGGATATGTGTATATGTATAATTGATTCACTTTGCTGGACAGCAGAAACTAACACAACATTGTAAACCAACTATTCCAATTTAAAAAAATATATACTTGAGGCCTGAATGATGGTAAAGAGAATCGTTCCAATAGCCTACAAACACTAGTCTACGCTGAGCTGCTGACGTCTCTTCACCTCACCTTCGCTGTGCCGCCAGGGCTGTGATCCTTCTGCTACTGTAACATCAGCCGTTTTCTTCACTAAGGCAGGAAAACCTACTGCCTAACAGTCGGTTCCCCCAAGGGGAGGAAGCTGTTCTCCTGCTGCAGCTGAACTTTGGGGCTGCCAGAGCCGTTCTGTGAGACTCAGCTGAGAAGCTGAAGCAGGAAGGAAGGTGATGGGAGTTGCCCAAGAAGCCTCAGGACCTACTCAACGTAAATGGAGAACTCCATGTATCTTCTGTAGCCTTGGCTCAGAGGCCCAGAGAGAGCCGGGAAGGGTGCTGAGGTCCTCAGATACCCTGCTCGCTTTGATATTCCACCAAGAAGACAACCTCTCCCCAAAGCCACACCCTTGAGCAGTGCCACCAAGTCACACCAGGGCCCCTTTCTGTACCCTTTAGACAATACCAGGGAAAGAAATATAATAAAAGGGAGCAAAAGACCAGGTCTTTTACCATCTTCTTGTGTGGGTGATCCGTCCTCTTCTTCTAGAACGTCATTTCCCTAGGACAGAAGGAAGGCACTATGAGTCCAGAAAGCAGTGAAATGAGTCTATTGATCGTCAGAAGACAGAACTCATCACCCTCACGGTGTCTATACATTTCCTGTCCGTGTGAGACGGCTGGGAGGCCCAGCAGAGGCAGATTTTGTTTGGCGAGGCAGGATCGGCCTGTAGGGACCAGGTCTGAGGCACGTTACGGAGGGACCCTAGGACTGTCAGGAATACCCTTGGTCATAGTTCAGCTCACACTGTTTCTCTCAGGTGGAAATAAAAGTTGTCAAATGAAAAAGCAAACCGTGAGATCATAAAACTGCCAGAAATCCTTTAGGATCCCCAACCCTATCCAGATGCTCCTTTGAGAACATCTGGCTCAAGAGAAAGTTGTAGAGTCCCCACTGTGAGCTGGGCGTTCCACATACTTCGGCCACACCTCCGTCAGAGCACTTCTCACGCTGAGTTATAACTCTGATTCCTCCATCAGACGGAGCTCCGGGATGGGTGGATTGGTGGGGGGTAGGCAGGCAAAAGCCATGTCACTCGGTCTTTGTGTCCCCCAGTGCCAGGAAGACGTGAGATGCCTGTCCCAGGTAACTACTAAGTGAATTGGAGGACAAACACCCTCTCAAGGGTCTGGCCTGGAAGACTTCCCTCTAGAACTCACCCCACGCCTACTACGCTGAGACCAGCGCCCTCTGCTAATCGGACAGTCCCTCTGCTCTGCACCCTGCCTCTAACAGATCCAAGTGCGCCCCCTTGGAAGGCTTCTTCCAGAACGGCCCCCATGCTATCTGCATCCTCTGCCGGCACCGGCAGTCCTTCTGACCGGGGTGGGGGCACCAGCGTCCACCTTGCTCTCACCTCTGCATCCTGCTCTTCGGCGGCGGCGGCGAGGCCCGCGAAGTTGCAGTCTGGAGACGCCGCTGGTGTCACCTGCAAAGGAGCGACAGAAGTCAAGGTGCAGATGCCACCGGCCCTCCTACCCAGCTCGCCTGGCAGCAAACCCCAACCAAGTCCTCAGGACAGAAGGGGTACCACACGGAAGATCACATCTGAGGGAGCCTTTGAGTCAACGACACGGTACCCTGTTTTCCGGGGCCCCCCTCCCGAGCACTGCGGGGCTTTGCCGACCTCCCTGGCAGGCCCTGGACTGAGCTCCTTGGGACTCGAGTACAGAGCAGAGCAGAGCGGCGAGGGCGAGCCCATGCTCCTCTCTTACCTCTCCTTCCTCTGAGGGGGTCCTGCTGGAGGCCCGGGGGCAGGGGAGAGCCTCCCCGTCCTCTTCCGTGCCGGGGGCGATGTAAGAGCCGGACATGGAGGAGACGGTGTCGGTGCTGATCTGGGAGGACACCATGGACATGACCGACTGGGCCAGACTGCTGCTGGCAGGGTCTTTGGAGACAGGAGTTGGAGGAAGGACACGGAGGTCAGGCCCGGCTGCTGTGAGAGGACTGGGGGCAGAGCTCTCTCGCTGCACCCAGGCAGTGAGGACACCAGCGGCCTGGCCTTGCCCTCACCAAATAGGGTTTAGATGGAAGGTTTTCCAAGGTTTGGCTCCTTTACGTTTTAGAGCTCCAAACTCAACCTCAGGGATGAGGGATTTGCTTTTCCCTGTCATAATGTTAAAGAAAACCTTACGACAGCAGGACTGGGAGTAAGATACCTGCTTCTCCCCCAGCTCAGCCGCTAGACCACCCTCTCATTGCAAGAGAGTGAGTCTCACTTCCTCTCAAGCCGGGGCCTGTTCTGTCTGCTGCTTAGGTATTAATTTGCTGCTCCCCAGTCCATCCGGGAGGAAATATTAGAAGCACTACGGACTCGGCTGACGGGCAAGGACCTGGAGTTGCTCCCGCCCACCCTCGCGTACCTTCTGGGGAGGAAATTGTGGAGGAGAGAGGTGTCCCCGTGCAGGACGACTGGTCAATAGCTCCTGACGATGACAAGGTCAGGTTCTCACTTTCTGGGGTGATGCCACATTCCTGGGGGGCAAAGGAGTAAGCACCAGTCAAACATGTTAGAGGGGAGGGGTCAGGGCGGGGGGCCTGGGAGAGGGGAGATTGGGGCGGGGCGGGGTCAGGGCGGGGGGCCTGGGAGAGGGGAGATCGGGGCGGGGCGGCAGGAGGCGACATGCAGAGGGAGGGCCAGTTCCTCCTCTCATCGCTTCTGTGCAGCCCTGACCCTGAGTGGCTGTCTGGGGGGGGTGGGGGTGGGGGGTGGGGGGTGTGGGGTGTGGGGGTGGGGGTGGGGTGGGGGGGTGGGGGGTGGGGGGGGTGGGGGGCGGGGGGGGGCAAGCACATCCTGCCCGAGGCCCAGCAGCTGCTGGAGCCACACAAAGACCGCAGCTCAGGTGACACAGGTCATCCAGCAGCTGTGACACGGGAACACCCCAGGTTTCCCCAGGACTACAAACAGCTCTCCTTCTGAAGGGAGAGAACACAAAACCGGCGGAGGCCCCGGTACCTGCTGGGCTTCTCCTCTGGGATGGAGGGTTAGTTCCAGCTCGATGGATCTAATACAAACACCGCCTGCCCCCCAGCCCGCGCCCGGCACCCCCATCAGTCACCTGGGCTCGCAACCTCCGTGCACCCCAGGGCAGATGCAAAGGCCTACGGATTCTCTCTCTACAGCCTGTGTTCTCTCTTCCAGGTCTTCTTTTCTTAAAACCTTGGTTTATGGGCTTCCCTGGTGGTGCAGTGGTTAAGAATCCGCCTACCAATGCGGGGGATACGGGTTCGAGCCCTGGTCTGGGAAGATCCCACATGCCGCGGAGCAACTAGGCCCGTGAGCCACAACTACTGAGCCCTCGTGCCACAACTACTGAAGCCTGCGTGCCCAGAGCCCGTGCTCCACAACAAGAGAAGCCGCTGCAATGAGAAGCCCACGCACCGCAATGAAGAGTAGCCCTCGCTCGCCACAACTAGAGAAAGCCCGCGCGCAGCAACGGAGACCCAGCACAGCCAAAAAAAATAAATAAATTAAAAAAAAAAAAAAACTTGGTTCAGGCAACCCTCCTGCCTGGCTTGGTCTGCCTCCTGCCTAATCCAGTCTGCACACCTCCTCCAGGTGGGCCCTCGTGAAGCCACGTTCCCACTGTACCACTGGCCTGCTCAGGGCCCCCACTTCTGCTCCGTGCTTCACGTGTACTGTCCCTGCCGCCAGGAATGTTTCTCTCACCTCTTCGTGTCTAAGAAATTTTGACATTCAGCTCAAACGCTGCCCCGCCATCACACTGCTTCTGGCTCCCTCCACTTAGCGCGATCCTCCACAGCACGTCAGTGTCTCTGTTTTGGGAGCACTTCCTTTCTCTGGTTAAAATTCATTCACTCATTCAACAAACACTTACTAATACCTATGTGCCAGGTGTGGTGTTGTTATTCATGTACATGTCCTGTCTCCTACTGGACCATGAGCTCCTCAGGACATGGACCGCTTTTCACCTCCCTATGCTCCGCTGCACCTAGCCCACCGCCTTACCAGGGGTGGGCTCGACAGCCTGCTGACCTCTGTTACATAAAGCCAGGGTAGAGGCGCACAGGGTAGAGGATCCCATCTTCCACTCAGCCGCCCGGCTTTTCCACCGGCTGCACCTGCGTCCAGAACCCGCCCTCCTCAGACATCTTCCCAGTTCATCTCACCTCCTCTGCCCATGGACCACTTTTCTTTTTACCTGCAACTGCGTGGCATGTGGGATCTTAGTTCCCCAACCAGGGATCGAACCCACATCCCTTGCAGTGGAAGCACGGAGTCCTAACCACTGGACTGCCAGGGGAGTCCCCTTGTCCATGGACCACTTTTTTTTTTGTTTTGGTACGCGGGCCTCTCACTGTTGTGGCCTCTCCCATTGCGGAGCACAGGCTCCGGACGCGCAGGCCCAGCAGCCATGGCTCACGGGCCCAGCCGCTCCGCGGCATGTGGGATCCTCCCAGACCGGGGCACGAACCTGCGTCCCCTGCATCGGCAGGTGGACTCTCAACCACTGCGCCACCAGGGAAGCCCCATGGACCACTTTTTAAAGCGAGCCTCCCGACCCTTACGTGACACACGGATCGCCGGTAACACCTGACACATACGTTTTGTACCGACTGTCTTTTGTGTCCACCCCACCCCAACCATGAAGCCTGTAAGCGCCAGGAGGGCAGGACTTTTGTGTGTCCCCACTGCTGCTGTCCTCTGCATAAAGGATCATATGCCTGGTCAGTAACACAGGCCCCGTACACTGATAAAAGACTGAGTCTGGTGACACCTTTGCTGCTGTCTCAGAGAGTGTTCAAAGGGCGTTTGATGAATGAATGAGAGCAGACAGGCCGGAAGAGGCCAGCAGGCAGGAAGCAGAGCACCTGGAGTCCAAAAGCAAACAAGGAAGGACACTGCACATCACCTCTCTGAGATGCTGGGCTGACGGTCTCTGCGACAGGGGCGTCTCGGATTCGCTGCATGAACGCTCATCTTCCTCTTCGTGCAGCACAGAAGAATTCTGGGAGATGGACCTGCATAAGCCCAGAGGGAGAAGCAGCTGCAGCCAATGCCCCTTAAAGAACAGAACTCGCCTGCACTCCCATTAACCAGATGTCACAGGGAGAAGAGGGCCCTGAGGGGAACCTAAATCTTAGGAAGGAGCGGGGACCTGAGAAAGGGCACCAGAGGGTCTGAGACCTCTTCTGGGCGTCGGAAAATCGGAGTTTTACCTTTAGCTCTTTCAGACAATTGTGTCTGAACTGGGGGAAAACCACTGACATGTCTAGGGTTTCAATATTTTCATGTGTAAAATACCTTCCTTTCCTCTGCCGCGGAAGCTTATTATGACTTGCTCCTAGTTGGATGTAAACGCCTAAGAAACACAGATCACAAGGTCCCTTTGGTCCTCAGACTAGGTGATGCTCCCAGGGGCCTGAATGACCCTAACGCTGTCACCGTCCCTATACCCCATACTCTCCTCCCACAACAGAACCCATGAGAGGTTCGTCCGTCTGGATCCTCCTAAGTACCCATGTACCATCTTATTTTCCTCTCCCAAGGGATGGGATAACTACCCCTCAGGTGCTAGCCCAGGTCTTCAGTGCAGTGAGCAGCTCTGGGAACAGCCCAGAGGGTCTACACTGCCCTGGGACTTGGGACTCGAGCCAGCACCGAGGAGGTGAAAGATGGATTGAAAGCACCTCATCAAGGACCCCAGGGCCAACACTACTGCATGCTGGCTACTCACTTGGAGAGACTGTTTCTGAGCTTGAGTCCTGGGCTGCTGCAGTCGGACAGGCGGTCAAGGGGGGAGAGCGTCCGGACAGGAGGCAGGTGGCCATCGCTGCCATAGGAAGGCAGCATTCCCGAGAGGTGTCTGTCTCCAAGCACGTGGAGTGGGGGGACTGCCGGGGATGCGGTAAGGGGCCCATTGAGGGCCTCCAGAAGAGATACCACTTCATAACCTGGTGGAATGTTCTCTGAGGACTAGGGGAATCAGAGACAGGTTGGGAAATTAATTAAATACTCTTCCTTTTATGGTATGAGCGTTGTTTCTTCCTCTGCGTTGGAAAAACGCTTTCTTTTACATCTAGTCTGGGGCTCTGGCAAAGGGAAGCTGTATTAGAAGCAGAAGAAAGATAAATTATCAGAGAACCGCGTGTTCCTTGACGCTGCTTACTGATGAACTTCTTCTTAATACTGTTTATTTTTTCCGATTACAGTAGAAATATATGTTCATTACAGGAAATTTGGAAAATACATAAAAGTGGAAAGAAGGAAAAAAGTCATCAACCATCAAATCACCCAAAGTGATAACTTTTGTTAGCATTCTGGTGTTATTTTCTTCCAGTGTTTTTTCCTCTGTACTGTTTACACAGTTGTGATCAATGTGTTAATGATAATTTTATACCCCGCTTACCTCACGGAACATAAATATTTTCCTTCACATGCAACCCCTTTCATAGATACCATACATTTCCTTACTCTTCCATTGGTGTTGGCTATTTAGCTGTGTCCATTTCCTGCTGTAAACAACACTTTGATGAACATCTGTTCATCTATTGTGCAAAAATCTCTTTTTCTCAGATCATTTTCTGGGTATTAAATTCTACGACCTTAGATTACCAAGTACAAATGTTTTTAAGGCTCTTAATATATACAGCTGTTTTGTTTATCTTCAGTGACCTTTCTAGTTACACCCTTACAAGCAGTACAGACTACCTGTTTTAATTGCTTCTTGGCCAGCATGGGGTATCTTTAAAAAAGGAAGTTTTTAAAGGTGAAAGGTGAAAAATGGTCTCTCATCTTAATTTGCATGTTGTTGATTGTTAACGTGGTTGACTTTTTAAAAAATGACTGTTGACCAGCTATGTTTCCTCTTCTGAGAAATTTTTTATATATCTTTTGCCCATTTAGCTACTATTTCATTCAAGTGAGTTATGGTAAAGATACTAGCCTTTCCTCTGATGCAAATGTTGTGAGTACATTTTTTTTCTTTAGATGATTTGCTGTTTGGTTTTAACTTTGGTCATCTTTTACACATCTAAAAAACAAATTTAGATGTTCGGGACTTCCCTGGCGGTCCAGTGGTTAAGACTCCGCACTTCCACTGCAGGGGGTGCGGGTTTAATTGCTGGTTGGGGAACTAAGATCCCACATGCCACGCGGCGTGGCCAAAAAAAAAAAACAAAAAAACTACAGGTTCTTTTTTGGTAGCATTGCATTGTTTTCAAGCTTAGAGAGCCCTCTCCCATCCATAGTCAACTAAAGAATCATCTATAATTTATTCTAGGTTTTTAATGTTTGGCTTGCTCTGTTTTTAGTGCAGTTAACTAGTTACTCCGCCTGGAATTTGTTATCTGGTAAGAACTGAAATGCTAAACTCATTGTTTCTCCCTAAAGCACTACCTAATCATTCCAGTACCATTTAGTGAATAATTGGTAATTAATCTCTTCCACTAGCGTGTTAACCTAAAGACAAGACCTTCTGGTCTATAACTACAAAGCGTAGAGGCTTGACACCATCACTTACACCACGAGACAGAGGTGAATTATTTCATCTACGTGGCTCCCAGTCCCTGAAGTCACGAAATAAGACAAAAAAAAACCAATTACCTTCTCGGAGGATTCAGATAAAAATGGTAACTTGTATGTAAATCCCAAACAATCATCCCCTTGTTTCTGCTTGGGGGCGTTCCAGAGCTGGACCCCATCCCCACCCCCATCCGCCTGGACACTGGAGTGAAACAGCAAGCTGACAGCTCTAGGGATGGTAAATGTTAACTGGACGCTGAGTCCCCAAGGTGGAAAGGGGAGCTTTTAATGATCAGAACCTCATTTTCCACTGTACTATTGGCTGGTTTTTAACACAACATGATCTCGGCCAGCTCACTCAGTACTTCAGAACGCCAAGGTTTAATTACTTGTCACAAAGTCACGTGAAGAAGGACAAAACGTGAAAAAAGCCCAACTTACTGAATGCTCTTCTGAGTCGGATGTCTGGGATGAGAGGATGGGGTTAAAGCTGGTTGGGGACAGAGGGCCCAGTTTCTTCCTCATGGCTCTGATCTGAAGCAGTGCCCGGAAGGCTGTGAAGAAGAAAACAGGCCATCAGGACACGGTGATGCAGAAGTCAGGATGGACAAGAGCCCGCACAGAAGCCACGACCCCTTCTCCCCCCGAGGGCTGACCTCGGGGACCCAGCAGGGCCTCCGGGGCTTACGCAGTCGGCAGATGGGGCAGTTGTTGGCCTGGTAGCGCAGGGTGTCGGCGCAGGTGTTACACAGGCAGAGGTGACGACAGGGCAGAATCAAGGTGTCCCGCACGTCTGAGAGACACACCACACACTCGGCACTGTTATCACTCACTTCATCCTCAGCCACCTGGCCGGGGGACAGAAATTTAGCCAGTGTCACAAAGACCCTCACGTCACACACCTTCTTTCGAAGGCAGCCTGCCTGCACAGCTGAGACAATGCACTTGGTAAACTACGTTGAACTTGGTAGTTTACCAAGTGCACTGGCACACTCAGTTTCACTTCTTCTGGCAACTGTTTGTCTCAAGCTCGTCCTCTGAGGCTGAGATCTGGTCCTGTCTGAAAGTCGGAGCTGAAGGGGCCCAGGAGGCCACCCAGGGAAGTGGGGAGCAATGAACTGAGTGAGCAGAGCCCTGCCGAAGAACCGATCCAAACCAGCCTATATTCTCATTTCCAATGTTATATAAGTATAATCATCTGAAACGAGGAAGAAGGAATACCCTTCTAGGACCAAATGGATTCCAGAGCTTGGCATGCTAAGTCCCTAGATCCTGGCTGGATCAGAGGAGTTCTCACTCTGCCTCCTGGGAAGAGTACATTCAGAACTGCGGAGGGAACTTGCCTTACACTCTTGCGTGTTGTACTTGTTTTCAATTCCATAGATCTCCTGAAGGAGGTAGCTGACCCCATCCACCTGAAGAGCCAATGGAAAAGTTCAAGGGCAGAGGCTGGTTCCACCGAGAGATGAGTGGGAACTCGCCCCCCACCCCCCAACCTCCTTCGGTAACCAAGGACTACTGATTCACAATGAAAAAAAATCAAAGGCCTAGAAGAGTAAAGGAAGCTCTTATTTACTAATGTGTTCTCTCTGGGAGGGGAACGGAAATCAAATGCTTCATTCACCCACCCTTATGCCCAACAGGGAACGTGCCCAAATACAACAGTAACACTCGTACTGCAGGTCGCTATAACGGACAGTCAAGGAAGGCAGGAACTAGGAAAAGGATGGAAGACCACGTGTCAGAAGCATTGGCTATGTAATAATAAAAGCTAAGTTTAGACATTACAAACGGGAAGCAATGGGAATGGGAAAGAAAGAGAAGAAATGGGCAAGGAAAAGAGGGGAAGGGAAAATGCAGAAGCAAAGAGAGAGCAGGACCTTGAAGGAGGGGCCGATTGCGCCCCCTCCAGGGCCACGGAGCCACCCCATCTCCAACACGCAGCAAAATATGACCTCTGTTGGCCCTGCTCCTTAAAACCTCAACTTTGGGAACTGCCTGGCGGTCCAGTGGTTAGGACTCAGCGTTCTCACCGCCAGGGGGCCTGGGTTCAATCCCTGGTCAGGGAACTAAGATCCCGCGAGCCCCGAAGCACAGCCAAGAAAAAACCCAAAAAAAACAAAAAACATGAGAACCTCAACTTCAATGCCCCGTTTGACTCCCACTAGCTTGGGCCATGTTGGTGCCAAAGCTGGCCCCTCCCTTGTTTCTTTACGCCTGCTCACTCCTCTCCCCTGCCCCCCACCCTGTCCCACTTATCCCTGCCCCTAAGGCCCAGTCTGTCACCGATGTCGCATCCCACTCTCCAGTCTGACAAAGGCTGTTGCTGATGCCAATCTAGCAACAGAAGAAGAGATAAACCATTTCCCTTGAGCTACCCTAGCCTTTCCATCCCATCCAGGAGTCCTGGGGAACCAGGCCTTCCCATGAGGCAACTCACTGAGGCCAGGCCTTTCCAGGCCGTACCCTGGGCTCAGGATCTGTTATCTCCTCTGCCTCTCTTAAAACTTGCTTTAACACAGTGATTATATTGGAAAGGACATTATCAACAAATTCATACTAAAGTATTACTGACTACTATTGACCTCATTAAGGGTGGAGAGCACTTAATACCTGAAGAATGAATGATGTAGAATTTCAGATATCTGTCACCCATCTGCGGGGGCGGGGGCTTTCTTTGCATCTCAACCCGAGGTCTACCCTGCCCCCCACCCGACTGCTCCACACCCTTGTGTGACGACACACCTTCCCTTGGCAATGCCACTGACACCCCTCCCCTCCTTGTCTTCCATGACCCTCCTCCTGCCTCTGCAAGAGCGGAAGGAAAGTGCTGGCACACAGCGGGGGTTAGGACTTCCAGCAACATATGCGTAACTTGCCTGATCATTCTGGAAGGGGGCAGATGGCCAGCAAACTTGGAATGTGAGAAAAGGAATGTTGGGATAAATTACGCCAAGAGCTCCAGTTGGCCTTGAACTGGATCCCAATACTTTTATCCTTTAGCTGGAAACGTCTCTCACCCTGGCATTTTAAATAAAAACATTCTCCCTAAACCTAAAGTCAGGAGATAAATCTTGTCCTTTCATTTTCTAAAGTCCCCTGCTCAGATAATGGCTACCTCACCACCAACAATTCGGGAACAACAGAGATACCAAAAATCAGTATTCCTTTCAGGCCACCCAAGTAGTTTCCAACACAGAAAAGCATTCCCTGTTTGCTTTTCTTCTTTGATCTAAAAAAAGGGGGGTGGTGGTGGGAGGGAAAGAAGAGTGCTTTAGCAAAAGAGTGGAGAGAGAGAAGGGGGTACACCAACAGTCCCTGGCCCTCGAATACTTACTACTTGTTTCTGTTTGAGGGGCTTGACACAGAAAGTCCCGTCTGTGTGCTGGAGTGAAAATACACAGTTATGAAGGAGGGCAACGAGGATCAGCTGTTCTTTTGTTACTTCTCTCAATTACACACCTCCTGGAGGCCCCCCCAGCCCCCCCCCCCACCCTGCCAGTGTGGAATGACAGACTCCTAATACAGGAAGGGTCTTCAAGCACATAGTCTAGCCCTTCTTCTTTAAGAAGAGGAAATGATGGATTTCCCTGGTGGTCCAGTGGTTAAGAATCGGTCAGGGAACTAAGATCCCACATGCCGTGAGGGAACTAAGATCCCACATGCCGTGGGGCAACTAAGCCCGAGCGCCGCAACTACTGAGCCCATGCACTACAACTAGAGAGAAGCCCTGGCAGCACAACAAAGATCCTGAGTGCCATAAATAAGACCCGACGCAGCCAATAAATAAATATTAAAAAAAGAAGAAGAGGAAACAAGGCCTAAGGAGCTGAAGGTCATGCAGCAAGTTGGGGGCGTAGCCCCCGGTGTGGTGCTTCCCCCAGCTCCCTGCGCAGCCTCGGAGCTGGACCCACTCTGCCGAGCGCAGGCAGCCAGTGAACAGGGATCCACGTGTCCTCACAGGAAAGACAGAGCAACATGTACCAAAGTGAGGCCCTGTAACATTACCCACTGACCTTTTCAAAAGTGCCCAGCAGGACGTGGCAATGGCCAAAATACTCTGAAACAAATAAAGGCACATGGATGAAGAAGAAGAAAGCCCACAACACACCTCGATTCCACTCACCTTCCCCGGGTCCCACAGTCTGGCAACACGAACCCTCTGGCTGTCACGGGAAGGGGCAGGTTACCCAGTAGGACTCTCGTTGCCCGAGAAGCGTGGGAGAAAAAGTGCGTGGGGATGTGGGAACTGCCTGATACCCACGGGGGAGGCGTGCTGTTCTGAGGCCTCAGCCGCTGCCAGGCCTGCACGCTACATACGGGCACGTGTGCAGCCCAAGAAGACAGGAAGCGCCCATACCATCTCCTTCATCCACCACAGCATGGACCACTAACGGGTAAACCTCTCTGTCCAGGTCAAAGCCAAGCTGAAAGAAAAGGAAAAAGAAAAAACGAAAGGGACTTAACACATTTAAAGGGCACAGTAATCCGTCAGAAAAGGGAGGTCTCGTCGGGAAGCCTGAATCTCATCTCTGTTCCTCTTCCATCAACCTGGTTAACTACCTAAGTCCGTAGAATTGAAGGCCACCAGTCTCTTTGTAAAAAGTCCCCTAGATGTAAAGGCTTCTAACCTGCAGGTCTTTCCTTCGGACACGGCTTTCTCAAAATATCCTGGGTTAATGGGCTACTCTGGGATAGAAAAATTAGATGTATCCTTCCCAGGGCGTGAAGACGTTACAAGGCTGAAGGGGAGCATGGCCTTCGAGTACCCGGGCCCATCCTTTGCTGCTGGCCAGGGTCCTGAGTAGCTCCCACGCCCTGTGGGTCTGTGGGCAGAACCTGCCCTGCGCTTTCTCCCAGTGGCCGGGCCCCTCCGCCAGCCGGCAGCTCACCTCCTCTTCAGCCCACTCGGAGGGGTCCACGGTGTGGGAGGGCAGGCAGAACTGCTGGCACACCCCACGCTTGTAGTGCACCGTCTCTGACTGCAGGCTGTTGTCTTTGGGGATGTAGCTGTTGATCAAAGTGGGAAGCAAAGCGAAAGTTACTGACAGTTTCCTCTGTCTCATGCCTGTTCTCAGTTATCAACACGTTCTCAGTATAGAGTGGAAGAGAAAAGAGAAGAAAAGATCTTCTTTATAATCTCTTTCCCTTGCCCTTGCTTGGTAATGCTATTAAAGTTATCTATTCAACCCACATATCCACAGAAAGGTAGCTTAATAGATTTTTAACAGCATCATGATGACCTGAAGGACTATGCTGCTATCTGTCCCTGTACCAAGATGACATAGTTTGAAGGGGAAAGGTGAAAAAGTAAGGCTGGGTAGAAGAAAATCCAAATTCAGGAACCAGCTCTCACCTGGGTGTAGAAAAAGAATGTTTTCCTCCACAGGTGAGCACGTCAGGCACAGACCCTAACCTGTCTAGGAAGGATGTGGCTCCCCGGTCCTTTGTTCTTACCTGGCAATCCCATTCTGGAACTCTTCGGTGGCCTGATAATAGATGGTGATGGCCACCCGAGCATCCGTGTCAAAGGTGAACTCCACGTTGTAGTGGACTTTCGCTCTGCCGGCCTCTTCCCCCGGGGTCTTCACTTCCTCGGCACATCTAGAAAACCACAAAGACTCAGCATTTGGGAGTAGCAAATTAATATTTTAAAAGTAATCTTTTTTCTTTTTTTTTGTGGGATCTTAGTTCCCTGACCAGGGATGGAACCATGCCCTCTGCAGTGGAAGTGCAGAGTCCTAACCACTGGACTGCCAGGGAATTCCCTTCTTTTTTTTTTTAATATTTAGTTATTTGGTTGCACCAGGTCTTAGTTGCGGCTCGAGGGCTCCTTAGTTGTGGCATGCGTGTGGGATCTAGTTCCCTGACCAGGGATTGAACCCAGGCCCCCTGCATTGGGAGCGAGGAGTCTTATCCACTGCGCCATCAGGGATGTCCCTTGTTTTCTTTTTCTAATTGAACGTATTGTGGGCTTCCCTCTGTGATCATACACTTTCCATCCTCATTCTGAATGACGGCAGAGCACTTTGTTACCACTATCAGGGGGCATTTAGGGGATTTCTGATATTTCACGGTGCCACAGTTAACATCCTTGTGCGTTTGCCAGGCTTTACAAAAAAAAGTTTTTAATTTTAATCAAAGTTACTAATCACATAGTTTAAATAGTTTCCACAAGGCTTGTGACAAAAAACCAGCAGGTCTCTTTCTGTCCCTTTTCCTCTTCTTTAGAGAAAACTGCCTTTACCTCTGTAGCTGACCATTCTGGCATTTATCTGCATGTTCATTTTTCAGTTTTAGGCATTATCTATTGACCTCCTACTATGGAAATGAGACTTTCTCTTTCCTCACTCTGCTCCATGTTGGGACACCCCTTCCACCATGTGACACACCATGATTTTGTTAGCTCAGGACATCTTCGTCTATACGACTGTGAGTCCATCAACATTATTCACAGTTCAGCCACAGAGTAATCTCTAATAATTTTTCCTTTCCTGCGTAAGTTTTTCTTAGAGCTTGTGCTCATTTTGCTTTTTTTTCAGTTGCTTAGTCTTTTCTGCACTAGTCACTAATTCAAATTCAAACTCTTTGGCTGTCTACATCTCGACGTTCAGACGCACCAGGCATTCTGTGCACCTTGTCTTTTTGAGCAGGACACTTATGGAGCCTTCTGACCTGCTCCATCTGGACCCTGATCCCTCCGTACCTGCACACGGCTGCCACCCTGGAATCTCCCTGTCCCATCTCCCTGTGTGTCCCTTTTGCCTCTCTCCCGGAGAATCGCATGCTTCCTGCATCTCCTGGCTTTCTCTTTCTTGGGTTACGCTTTCCTTTTGCTGGAGCACAACTTCCAGTAGCATCCTGGAAAAGGGTGTGTTGGAGGGATAAACTTTTCGAGAGATTTTATTATACAATCACACGTCATTGAAAGTCTGGCTGAGGGAATTCCCTGGTGGTCCAGTGGTTAGGACTCGGTGCTTTCACTGCTGAGGATGCGGGTTCAATCCCTGGTTGGGGAGCTAAGATCCTGCAAGCCACGAGGCCAAAAAAAAAAAAAAAAAGTCTGGCTGAGTAAAGAATTCTGGATTATAAATACTTTAAAAAAGTCATTTCAGAGCATTGCTGCGTTATCTTTTAGCTCCCAGGGTCGAGCACTCAGTGGACCTTTGTAGAAACTCTTAAATTATGTACGTCGTCGGTGATTCCTTCCATGTTCTCCATTCTCTCTTTCTAGAACCATTAGTTGGCTGTTGGACCTTCTATTCTTCATATCTTTCCTCTTCTGTTTTCCATAGCTTTGCCTTTATGCTCCACTTCCTAGAACATTTCCACTTTTCTTCCGATATTCTATTGGTTTTTTCATTTCTACGTTTTTAAACTCTGAGAGCCTTGTTTGTTTGCTAAACGCTTTGTGTCACTGCGTCTGTGAAATAAGAAGGCAGTATCTTCTCTATGTTTCTGAGGCTACAAATCAAGGTTTCCTCTTCCTGCAGTTTTTATTTCCACTTTTTCCCCCTGTTGGCTTGTTTTACAATTGTCTTTCATACGATAGGCGTTCCTTATACATCTGAGAATCTTTGGTTGTCTGCTCATACTAAGACATTTAAACCCCCTAATTGTGGTCCATGGGGACTTCCCTGGCGGTCCAGCGGTTAGGACTCCACGCTTGCACTACAGGGTGCATGGGTTCGATCCCTGGTCAAGGAACTAAGATCCCTCATGGCACGCGGCCAAAAAAATAATAAAATCCTGATGGGAACTGAGTGCACGGTGGGGCTTGGGGATGCTAGGCTTCCCTGGGGACTCATCTGGGTCAGGAGAGGGACCTCCAAAACCAGTCTCTTTGGTCTTCCCACCTGGGGGCGTCTGATTGTCCAAAGAACAGTTTTCCTCTCTTCTAACAATGGCCTGACTGCTGGCATTCTGGGCTTAGAGTTGGGGTTGGGGGGCAGGCTGGAGGGCTCAGCATCCAACGTTTCTGAATTCACTTAACCCCCTGATTTCAGTACTGAGTCCAGCCCTTAGCTGTGCCTCGGTCACCCAAGTCCAGAGATTCTTTGTTTGAACTTTTCCAGTGAGCATCGTCTGCCAGCCTTTTGCCAGGGTGTGGGAGGGCAGTTCTGGCTGTGTAGTCTAAGGGAGGGGGGATCTGAATACCTCTCAAGCAGACTTTCCACTAACCTCCCTCCTTTTAGCCACCCCCACCCCCAAGATGTCCAGAGGTACCTGGAACTGCCAATTCCTGAGCCTTCTGGGGGAAACCACAGTACAAACTGGTGATTCTCAGCTTTTCCTTCTGTTTGTTCAGGATCCTGATTTCTCAGGTTTAGTAAGTTATTTAACATTCACCACCTGTTTCCAGTCTCTAAAATTTTTTAAATTAATTAATTTATTTTTGGCTGCGTTGGGTCTTTGTTGCCGTGTGTGGGCTCTCTAGTTGCGGCGAGCGGGGGCTACTCTTTGTCGCAGTGCATGGGCTTCTCATTGCAGTGGCTTCTCTTGTTGCGGAGCATGGGCTCTAGGCGCGTGGACTTCAGTAGCTGTGGCTCGAAGGCTCTAGAGCGCAGGCTCAGTAGTTGTGGCACACGGGCTTAGCTGTTCCGCGGCATGTGGGATCCTCCCGGACCAGGGCTCGAATCCATGTCTCCTGCATTGGCAGGCAGATTCTTAACCATTGCGTCACCAGGGAAGCCCCAGCCTCTAAAATTTTGTTGCCGTTGCTCCTTTCCCACTCTCCCAATTTTTGTGGATTTGTGCTGTTTAAAAATACTCATTATTGTTTAGTGGGGTTTGGAGAGGAAGCAAAGGTACATGTTCAATCCTCCATCTTTACCTGGAAATCTGAGAATCAGAATTTAATTTAGTTCCATCTCAGAAAAAACAAAATCAAAACTCACCCTTCATCTTAACATTTATTGATCACCAGGTGCTTTCCCTTTCATTATCCCCTTTAATTTTGACAACAGCCATGAAAGGTAAGGTTGGTTCACTATTTTACAGGTGAGAACCAGAAGCTCAGAGCAGTTGCCTCATTTTATTCTAGAGCTGCAGCCAGGCTGCCACATCCGAGGCCAGGACCTCAAGGGGGCTCAGACCCCTGAATCCATCTCCATCAAATACGCGAGCAGACCATATGTGATGAGAGAAACAAGTAGCCGGAGCAGCTGACAGCTGGCAGGCTCCTGAGGCCTCAGTAGCCTCCATCTATCCTGCTGTGGCAGGAACTCCCCGGTGGAGGGGGGCCGGCCGGCTGCAGACTCTTCTGCAGCAAAAGAGTTTCCCCTTGGCTGCGCCGTCCCCAGGGTTGACCCCGGGGGTGTGAGCAGCTGGGGAGGCAGTTGAAAACCTCAGGGACAAATAAAATATTAAAAAACTGAGACAGAAAACAGATTAGTGGCTGCTTAGGCCGGGAAGAGGGGTTTCGGGGGGAAATGAGGGATGATTAATAATGAGTATCGGGTAATAATGAGTATCGGGTAATAATGAGTATCGGGTTTCTTTTCGGGGTGAAGAAAATGTTCTAAAATTAGATAGTAGTGATGGTTGCACGACTCTGTGAATAACTAAAAATCACTGAATCGGGGGACTTCCCTGGTGGCACAGCGTATAAGACTCCGCGATCCCAATGCAGGGCACCCGGGTTTGATCCCCGCTCAGGGAACTAGATTCCACGTGCATGCCGCAACTAAGAGTTCACATGCCGCAATTAAAGAGTTTGCATGCCACAACTAAGGAGCCTGCCTGCCGCAACTAAGACCTGGTGCAACCAAATAAAAAAATAAATACTAAAAAAAAAAAAAAATCACTGAATTGTACACTTTAAATGAATGAACTGTATGGTATATGAACTATATCTCAATGAAGTGGTTATATTTTATTCCTAACAATTTATTTTTTAAGTTTTTTTTTTTGATGTGGACCATTTTTAAAGTCTTTATTGAATTTGTTACCATATTGCTTCTGTTTTATATTTTGGTTTTTTGGCCTCGAGGCATGTGGGATCTTAGCTCCCTGAGCAGGGATCGAACCCACACCCCCTGCATTGGAAGTCTTAACCACTGGACCACCAGCGAAGTCCCCGAAGTGGTTGTATTTTAAAAAGATGATCAGAGAGAAATAAACTCCCTGATCTATACAAGCATAAAATGCTCTCCGAGTCATCTTCCTTTGTCAACTGAGAAGAATGTGGGACCTCTGGTTTGCCCTAACCAAATCTGTCTCCCCAGGGAACCAGTGAGTCTTAGTAGACAGACTTGCTATCTGGAGAGCAGCATCTGTTTAAAAATCACATTACCTCTGGGACTTCCCTGGTGGTCCAGGGTTAGAACTCCGTGCTCCCATTGCAGGGGGCCCGGGTTCAATCCCCAGTCAGGGAACTAAGATCCCACAAGCCTTGCCATGCAGCCAAAAAAAAAAAAAGAAAAAAGAAAAAAAAATTGTGCTATCTCAGGGACAGCACAAAGAAGACAGATGCTGATGATAATTAGTACTGACAGTGGTGATTAAACAACAAACCCAGTGCACCAGAGGAAGGGCACATGAGATTAAGAATAAATTACAAAGGAAATATAGGCAATAAAATAAGGATTTCCTGCACCAAGTTCAAACATCCCATCTTCACACAGGCTTGTCGAGGTATCTGCAGAATTCACTTTCTCCTCCAACTGTTCTTTTTCTGGAAGGTTCACCAAATCGGGGTAATCATGACAGCTTCCAGGAGAGTGAAAGTTCTTCCCAAACACTGACTATCAGAGAAAGTTCTGAACAATCTAGGTGCGGAGACCCCTCATGCCAGCAGCCCACGGCCCGGAGGCCTAGAGGCCGGGCTCCGGGTCTGACAGAAACCGCTCTGTGGGTCCCCTGGGGAGTCGGCTGCCCCTTCACGAAGAAGGGCCCCTGGAACCTGGCCCCCGCCGGCTGGGAACTTGAACTTACTTGACGAGTCTTAGTGTATCCTTTCGGATGTTGATCAGGCTTCTCAGAGTCTTCACTGGTTCTTGGGGAGGAGGGGCAGCGTAAGGAAACTGTGTCGGAAACAAAGTGGGAGAAGACTGTGTTTAGAAAGACGGATAACCATAGTAAGGGGACGTGCTCGAGGTCACAGCTACTGGGAGAGCTGGGATCCGACTTGGTGTCCAAAGCGCTACATTTATCTGCTTTTCCCATTAGATGAAGCTTATGTGAGTCAGCATTCAAAATGCGGACACCTAATAAAAACTCCCACTGAAGTTCCAAATACCAAGGGACACACGGTGGCTGAGTTAATCACAAAAGGCTTTTCCACCTGACCTTACACAACGGGGAGCCGGACCTGCAAGGATTTTCCTTTAGTGAAGCCACATGGTGTCTGAGGAATTTAGGAACTGCAAACACAAGAGAACCCCATCATGTGTACAGAGTGGAGGTCTGCAAACAGTGAAGAACAAATTTCCTCCGCAGCTGATCATATAAAGGAGAGCTTTTTTAAAAGAACGTGAGCCAAAGAGCTCTTTTGGGGTCATCAAAGGTTTGTGGTTGCCCATCACTTACCTCACGCTTTCACTCTCTTTCCCTGTTTAAACATGTGGGTTTGGAGTTGTGAGTTGATGACAATGAGGAGATGAGAAAGGGGACACAGTAGAACATTTCACTGGGAACGGCTTTGAGAAGATTGAGTGATTTAAAATGTTCCCGTTATTCTTATAACGTCATTTGGGCAGTAAACATTTTTTACATGTGATTCCCAGAAGACCTACTAGTGTTTGGAGCTTTGCAAAACCGTGGTCCTCTTAGCTCTGAAGAGTCTACCCCCTCGTGCGGGTCTCAGAAAACAGAACGTCCACATGAAACTCTGTGTCTTCCCAGATTTTTGCTGTTTTACTTGGGAAACATAATTGAACCTATGGTACGTCTGATTTTGTGTATTGTGATCCCTGATACTTCATGTGCATGAATGTGACCCTTAAGAAAATACATTGAATCCAAACTATCAGCTGTGCGTTCAGATTATTGCTTTGTGGGTATTGTGTAGCAACATTTTATTTTTTCACTGATACCTTAAACGTATATTCTGTTTTTTTTTTTTTTTTTTTTTTTGGCCATGCAGCGCATCTTGTGGGATCTTAGTTCCCCGACCAAGGATCGAACCCCAGGCCCTCTGCAGTGGAAGTGTGGAGTCCTAACCACTGGACCGCCAGGGAATTCTCACCTTAAACATATATTCTTTTAAAATATATGACAGTTGGTTTTTCTGATTACAAAGCAATACACGTTTAAGCAGAAAACTTGAAAAACACAAAAAAGTACAAAACCAGTCATGATTTCACTACTCGGTGATACCAAAGTTAACATTTGCAGAATGTGTCTTTTGGGATAGGCATCCATCCACCCACCCACCTCCTCCCTCCCTCCCCCCGCTCTATCTCTCTGCACTGTTTCAAACTGTACCTACTCTTTTATTGTCTCTCTTTCACTTAGAAAGATGTGGCAAATGTTTTAAAGCCTATAATTTGACAATATAACTACACACATTAGAGACAGGGGCCTACTTTAATCAATTCCACATTATTCAGTGTTTTCAGTTGGTTTTACTTTTTTTTTTTTTTTTTTCTGATATAAATGTCGTGGTGAATGCTTTGTCCCTACATTTCTGCGTGCCTCTTTGATTATTTCCTTAAGACATTCCTAGAAGTGGAATTACTGGATCAAAGAGTAAGCATATTTTTAAGACTTTTAAAACTATTTTGCCAAATTGTTCTCCGGAAAAGCTGATTGCAACTCTGCCCTCCTGCTTGCAGCGTATCAGGAGGCTTTTATACAGGAAAGCTGAAATCCTATAGTTCAGATCCCATCTGTGGCCCATTTCTCCACACACCCCCCACCCCCTTTGCTGGGCTGTCACACTAAAAGAATTTAAAACAATTTTTAAATAAGCTTAAGCAAAAAGTAATTAGGCAGGAAAACCCAACACAAATGCTTGTCTATTCTAAAGCCAAAATAAATGACTTTGGGATTAAAATTTTTTTCTGGAGTAGCGAAGTTAATCATATTCATTTGCACGGGTACTTGGGAGTTATCCTTAACTCCTACCTGAGTTCAAAAAAAACCCAGAGGTTTTCCCTTCACTCTTTGCCCTTTCCCCTCTATATCCTCCCTACCCCCGCAAAAAAAAAAGAAAAACAAAAGGAAGGCGGGGTGGGGGGGAGTTAGCGTTCTTCACCTTCCGTTTAGAATATTACATTTGATGATAACTGGCAATGGAACACAAGTTATTCGCTGCTCAGGGAAAGGCAACCGTGGGATCAATTGTTTATATACATAAACTATCCTTATAGTATAATAAATCCACGCTTACATTTTTAGCTCTTTACCCTCTGCCCCGCCAAAAGAAAACCATTGAAAATCTGTTTAGGAGAAACTAATCCTGTTTGTAGGCTCTTACCTACCAAAGCTTCTGCCTTAATGGCCATTCACGTACCCAATCAGAGTCTACCGGCAACACTCAGTGCTGAGTGTAAAGAAAGACTTAAAGTGGAAAAGATAAGGTCCTGCTCCTTCAGGAAGCAGCATTATAAGGAAGATGATATAGTTGCACAAATAACTGTAACACTAAACAGAAATGCCACAAAAAGGGCAACGATACAGGAAGTGATCGCTTCTGGCTGAGGTAATCCAGAAGGCTTCATGGAGGAGGTGGTATTTGATCTGGGATCTTGAAGGATAAACGTAATTTGTAAATTCAGAGATGACAGGGAAGACAGAGGAGACAGCAGGAACAGAGGCAAACTAAAGAAAATACTCTGCTCTTAGAGTCGCCTCCCCTACCTCTCTAGGCCAGGTTAGCCCACCGTGACTCTAAGCTTCTTCGTGGAAAAAAAAAAAAAAAAAAAAAAAAAAAAAAAGCTTCTTCGTGATCTTCGCTTTTAAAACGATCATTTATTGAGCACTTACTAGGTGCCGGGCACTATACTAAGCTCTTTACATACATTATCTTAGTTATCCTTGGAACAATCCTGTGAGGGAGAGATAGTTCTTCCCTTTTTGCAGATAAGGACATTGACATAGCAACAGGTTCAGTATCACCTTCCAAAGTCCCACAAGTTTTAGGGAGAAGAGTTGAGGTTTGAATACATTCTACCTCCATCTTTCTCTAAGATACTCCTGGATACAGCTGCTTAACCTAGAGATGACGAAGGGATTGAAGTACCAGTTATTAAAAGATCTGAAGGGGCTTCCCTGGTGGCGCAGTGGTTGGGAGTCCGCCTGCCGATGCAGGGGACACGGGTTCGTGCCTCAGTCCGGGAAGATCCCACATGCCACGGAGCGGCTGGGCCCGTGAGCCATGGCCGCTGAGCCTGCGCGTCCGGAGCCTGTGCTCCGCAAGGGGAGAGGCCACAACAGTGAGAGGCCCGCGTACCGCAAAAAAAAAAAAAAAAAAAAAAAAAAGGATCTGAAAACACTAACCTATGTCTTTGTTCATTCTTTTTTCTTAGCAAGGCACTGATGAACTTTTTTGTTTGCCTACAGTACCTCTTTAGCACATGCACCATTACTGTATTATATTTAGAGCAAGAAAAAGTATCTTAGTTCACTTCAAGACCAGAGATTTCACTCCTATGCTAACAGATACGTGTGACATGAAAGCAAAGTAACATCTTCTTGGGACCGAAGGAGATGAAGGTCAGGATGGACTCGGGTCCAAGCACCACCCCGAAGGAGCCGCTCACCGGTCACTCCACTGTGCTCAGAACAGCATCAATAACCGTTTCTCAGTTCACATCCACAGTTTCCACTTGCTTTCTTATGACCTTGGAACCGTCATTTTCTCAGCCCCAGTTGTACCTCATTAGGGAGTGAGTGATGACAAGAAAGGTCAGACAGAATTTATTTTTCTCAGATGCAAGCGCTCTGGCATAACTAGGCCAGTAAATGGGGAGAAGTGGCCTTTTCTGTCTTGCACACAACATGCCGCCAGGCGCACAGATGGAGGAGGACCCACAGGCCTTCTGCAAGCCGTATCCTCACTTCTTGCCTCAAGCTCAGTATGGGCTTCGGAGACGTCTTCCCGTTTCTCAGACAACATCCTGGAGTACATAAACTCTCACCACCTTACGAAGGACCTTAAAAACAGCTTCCAGAATTCTCTTTCACTTTTCATAATGAAGACAGGCTTATAAAGACTAATGTGCAAAGAATGAAATCGGGTCTGCTCAGGGACTTGTGGCCCAAACCTGCCGGGTCAGTAATGTGTTGACAGAGAACTAAGGCTCAGGTCCCTCCACTCTATTCATCTAAGCAGAAATGCTGCCAGAAGAAAGCCCTCTTAATGGGGTAAAATTTGGGTAACTGTTGCAATGACAGCTTGCCAATGCCCATCCATGAAAAAAGGGAACACAGGGAAACGTTTACTGAGTACTTACTACGGGCCGGGCGTCGTGCTGGGTTCTTTAGATTTTTTTTCATTTTACTTTATTTCATTTATAAAATATGTATAACATGAAATGTATCACCTTAGCCATTTTTAAGCACGCAGTCCAGTGGCAGCAAACGCATTCACATGTCCTGTGCTGTCGTCACTACCGTGGAGCTCTGGTTTAGATAAATTCTTACTTAATATTCTAAACACTAGTAGACATGCCGGCCATGCCCACCAGTCTGTAGAAGATACAAAGGTATATTCAGGGTGTGACGTCAGAGAACGTCAGCAGAAGCAGGGGAGATGTTCATCACTGTTTACCTTCTGCCCAAGATGCTCCAATATGTGTTACTGATAGATACTCCTAAAGTACGGTGGTTTCTCCTCTAAATTATTTTTGAAGAACAAAGACATCTGCCAATTCATTCAACACCTTCACTATGCCCTGAGCGCTATGCTAGCCTGGATTCGGTGATGGACCAGGCACGCCTCTCTTAGTTCCACCTGTAAGGGGCCCACAACAGAGCTTGCATCTGGCGCCCTGCACTCAGGTACCAGCAGCGAACCGCCCCCCACCCCCCAGGACCGGCCTGCTTGTGTCCGCGCTGAAATAACCCTAAATCTCAGAATAATTTAAATCCCAAGCACCTCAAGCCCAGGATGGGGGTATAGTACCCACTCAGCCAGAGGAAGTCTTTCAATGGGCCCCAGGGGGTTGGCGATCAACGGCTCATATGAATACAGAGCAAGCTGCCTCTTTGACCTTTTATCCTGGTGCTCGTCAGTTTCCTTGTTAGTTTTCCTTACACCAGCAAAGTGCCACTTGGCGGGCAAATGTGGAACTGCTGGTTTAGATAGACCGGATAAGGATATGGCTGTGTGTGTGTGTGTGTGTGTGTGTGTGTGTGTGTGTCGGGGTACACATATGTATATATTCATATACACATATATGTATGTATATATCAACCATGTATCCTAGATTTTCTAACCATTCTAATTTCAAGTATTTTGTTAAACTACCCCCCATATCTGCACTCACATTTTTGCTGTAGAAAATATGGTCCCAGTGCATACGCGATAAAAGGATCTTACTTCAATTGTAAATTATTGGGTAATTCCCAGTAGTCTGTAAAAGGGCCTATAACCCATTCATAAAAATAAATAATCAATTTCCATAAAAAGGTTTTTTTTAAGGTACATAATTTGCTAACATTTGCTATTAGATTCAGGCCTGACCCTATACACACATAGCATCCTGGATTTGGCCACTGGGAACTCCCTCAGTTGGCTCCTGTGTCCTTTTGACTCGCCCCATCACTTTTTGAGCACTTCCTTACTTTCTGGCACCACAAGATATTCCAAGTTGATGTTGTGTTTCTCTGTCCCCTCCCTGGAATTGATCACGTCTCCAAGGATCCCTGGTTCCTTTTTAGAGACGTCTACCTCAGACCACCATGTATTCACTAATCTTTTACCAGTGAACACTTGCTCTGCTTCCAGTTTTCAATATTACAAACAATGATGCAATAAACATTCCCTGAAAGGAAACTTAATAGGAAAAAGGAGGGGGGGGGGTGATGTAAAAGAAAAACAAATGAATATGACCTAATGCAGTTTTTACTTAAGAAGAAAAAAGCCCCAAATGCCAAAAATCTGCCTCTGAAGAGAAAGGAAATTATTTTTAGGCAATTTATGACTAAAAGAGAAAAGTACTCATTTTACACATAGACATGTAATATTTGTATCAGAGAAAGAAATAATAGTTAATATGGAAATCAACATCTGGGATCATATGAATAGCTCATTTACAGCCCTCATTTACATAAGCGCTCGCTTTTATAGATTTTAGGGGTTTTATATTTAAAATTCAGTTCCTTCTTATTTGATGCCTGGTTACTTTCTCAGCTTTCTCTACTTCCCCTCTTCTCAGCTATGTAGTGTGTCCAAGACTTACCAGTGGATATATTTAGACTTGTGATACTTTATAACATTTTCTTAGATCCACATCAGGGAGAACAGTTTACTCGGGTTGAATGATGTGAAATGAATACAAATTTGCCTATTTAACCAGCTGTAGCCCTGGGACAGACTGTACTGTGCCTGCTGTCCACCAAAACATCAATGAGCTATATTTACAGCAGTAAAACCCCTTTTCACTAATTTTCCATCCAATCCTCGTGGGGAGTCAATCACCCATGTAGAAAGGCTGGTGACCACAAAGCTGACAAGATGTGAAAAGACATTTTTTTCACTCAAATCAAAGATGTGAGGGAGATACCACGAGGGTGTCACATGATGACCTTAACTCAAAGATGCTCTGTGTTCAGGTTTGCTTACCAAAGGAATCCACTCAAGATGGCAGTCTATCTATAGTCTGTTAACTCCTCCGCTGGGTCCCCTGGCAGGGTGCACATGGGACCAATGTCCTGGCTCTATGACATCACCTCTAAGGTTGATCTTTCCAAAATATTTAAACCCTACTACGAGTACGCCCAGTTAACCAGTTCTCTTTGATAACAAGAGCATGAAAGATCTACTGCAGAGAAAAGCACCCATCACAAAATCGCCCTGGTCTCTGTGAACAACCGTCACAGACCCATTTCCTCCCTCTACTTATGGTTTGGGTCTTGACTCATATCGTTCAGGAGTACTCAGACCGGGCAACAGGTTGCGTACACGCTAACATCAAATACACCTCCAGGGCTACGTGTGCTGCTTTGACGACAAGTGAAACCTACTCAACTTCCGGTTCCCCTGACTGAAAGCCCCTCCCATCGGGATAAAACACTACCCAGTCATCCTGTGCTTCTACAATAAAAGTATCTTTCTGAAGATGAGCTGCTTTTAGATACAAAGGGTTGTGACTAACACCAGCTCATTTTAAGGAGAGTTAAAAGGGAAAAAAAGGCTTTTAGTAAAGCAGACACTGTCATCTTTTCCCTCCAGCAAGTTGGTAAATAATGACTAATGGTCAGAGAAACGACTCCTTTCAGACCAGCACCCCATTCTAGATGCCTGACTTCCACATTTCATCTGGTCAGGAGACTGGTAACCCAGCTCACAAATAAGAATCCAGTTTTAAGTAAGAGATTTTGAGATGCTTAATAGTGTAGGTAAAGAATATGCTCAAACACCAGTATCAGCCAAAACAGGTATTTTATTTTTGGGTTTTTTTTTTTTTTTTTTTTTTTTTTGGTATGCGGACCTCTCACTGTTGTGGCCTCTCGCGCTGCGGAGCACAGGCTCCGGACGCGCAGGCTCAGTGGCCATGGCTCACGGGCCTAGCCGCTCCGCGGCATGTGGGATCTTCCCGGACCGGGGCGCGAACCCGCGTCCCCTGCATCGGCAGGCGGACTCTCAACCACTGCGCCACCAGGGAAGCCCTAAAACAGGTATTTGAAAATACATAACAATAAAGCAGAAACTAACACACCACTGTAAAGCAATTATACTCCAATAAAGATGTTAAAAAAATTAAAAAATAATTAAAACAATAAAATACACAACATATATATTTTTTCCAAAGAAGCATATGAATGTTCTAATGCCACCAAGTATTAGTTTTCCAGTCATTTTATTTAACAGAGGTGTTTTCAGTAGGCCAGTTATGAAGAAGAGCAAGTGGACCGAAGTCCTCCTCAGTCTATATTTTAAAAACTAAAAACTGTAAGCTGGTCTTCAAGTTGAAAAACTCCAAGCTGCCCACCTGTGCCCCTCCTGAAATATACTGACCCTAAAACTATCTCTGTAAGAGCCAAGATCAATTACAAGAGTTTCAAGTCTCCATCTCATATTTCTGCAAGGAAATATGCTCTGAGGGGCTTCCCTGGTGGTCCAGCTGTAAAGAATCTACCTTACAATGCAGGGGACGGGGGTTCGATCCCTGGTCAGGGAACTAAGATCCCACATGCCACGGGGCAACTAAGCCCATGCGCCACAACTACTGAGCTCACGCGCCTCAACTAGAGCCCACGTGCCGCAAACTACATAGCCCACGTGCTCTGGAACCCGTGCACCACAACTAGAGAAGAGAAAAACCCACACGCCACAACTAGAGAGAAGCCCGCGCACCAGAACGAAGAGCCCGCACGCCTCAACGAAGATCCCGCGTGCCGCAGCTGAGACCCAATGCAGCCAAAAATAAATTAAATAAATAAATAATAAATAAATCTTAAAAAAAATATGCTGAAGTCTGCTATGTTAGGAATCTCAGCTTCAGAAAAAGAATAGTATGAAATACAGAAACATTTAAGTTTATAAGCCAATCAAATACAGAATTCTAAGCCCAGGTAAGGTCAGTTTCTTTGGCTAAGCTACCTATTTGCAGATACAGCCCTAGGCCCAGGAAGAAGGCCATTAGTAATTCAAAAACCCTAATGAGATTTTATTTTGGTTAGCTCATCATGAGATATGGAAACCCCATATAACTAGAACAAAATAGCATAAAATAAAAACCTATATGTTATAAAGCAGAAAGTAACACACCATTGTAAAGCAATTATACTCCAATAAAGATGTAAAAATAAAAAAAGACCCAATACAGTCAAAAGATAAATAAATAAAAATAAAATAAAAAAAATTACTGCTGTTTATAAACAAAAACAAAAAACCCTATAGCATATGTATGATAGTTTTAATTTCTAAATTGTTAATACTAAGATCTGTAGGGACTTCCCTGGTGGTCCAGTGGTTAAGAATCCGCCTTCCAATGCAGGGGACGGGGATTTGATCCCTGGTCAGGGAGCTAGGATTCCACATGCTGCGGGGCAACTAAGCCAGCACCCCACAACTCCAGAGCCAACGCGCCACAACTAGAGAGAAGCCCACACGCCTCAATGAAAGATCCCGCGTGCCACAACTAAGACCCAACACAGCCAAAAATAAATAAATAAATATTTAATTTAAAAAAAGATCTGTAATTTGCAGCTAATTTAACAAGGTACCAATCTGTTTCACTTTGCCCTGCTAAGCTTCCAAAAGTCTTGAGAGCTCTGATTATTCTTCACTCACTCCTTAATAGCAGTGCGTAGGACTGGTTAAGAATCCGCCTGCCTGTACGGGGGACACAGGTTTGAGCCCTGGTCCGGGAAGATCCCACATGTCAGGGAGCAGCTAAGCCTGTGCGCCACGACTACTGAGCCTGTGCTCTAGAGCCCGCGAGCCACAACTTCTGAGCCCGCACACCACAACTGCTGAAGCCTGCGTGCCTAGAGCCTGTGCTCTGCAACAAGAGAAGCCACCGCAATGAGAAGCCCGCGCACCGCAATGAAGAGTAGGCCCCGCTCGCCGCAACTAGAGGACGCCCACGTGCAGCAACGAAGACCCAACGCAGCCAAAAATAAATTTAAAAAATAGCAGTGAGTAGCCAAGGTTATATAAACCAACTGAACTAATTTCTTTGGCTTACATATTAAATATATATTAAATATATTAAAGTCTAAGCTCACTTAAAGTCTGTCTGTAATGAAATCTAGAGCTAGAAGTATAACTCTTATGTTCTAGATGGTGAATCTCAGAGACAAAATACAAGTATTTACAATATATCATGCACAGAGTCCAATCCCAAGGTTGATTCACGTCACTGGCTTCTCTCTCATCCTGTGTTCCATCCTCATCCCTTCCTTGACCTCCTACCTGACATCTCTGTGTCCCTCCACCAGTCATCTATCACCTCTCAGTCCATCCTTGTAAGTCTTCACTCCTTTAACCACATCCTTCAACATCTCCAATTTTCCTATTCTCAGCCAACACTTCTCTATGGCTCTTCCTCTTTTTACTGATTTCCTGCATGCTATTAAGACCCTGGGCTTCTAAGCATCTTTACAGGCTTGTCAGAAGTGATTCCAGTTCATCAAGAAAAAAACAGGTGTCCTAGCATTAACCATAAGCTTTCTGAGACTAAAAGGAGCCAAGTTCCAAGTTTAAACGTAGTGCAAAAAAAGACGGCAAAACAGATAATGATTTCCCAAGAAGCAATACATGGTCATATCTCCTAACACAGTTAGTCTGGCTCCTAGGTTTATAATTCTCAGCCTGGCCAATTCAAAGATTCTTTAAGCACGACTTAATAATCTGCCAAGAAAGCACAGCCCCAGGATTAAGTGGGAAGTTCAGCAAGAGGATTTAGTGACTGGCTTCTAAACAAATCAATTATGGAAAAGGAAAGATTTGTAGTGGGTAAACCTGACAGAGCCCACCTTCACCAAGCGATCAAGGTTGCCATCACTGGGAGCATGTCATGAACTGTTACGTGCCTCTGATATGATGTAATAAGGGCACTTACCTCTGTGGTATTCTTTCCGCAAATCCATAACCCTAGTCTAATCACAAGAAAACATCAGAAAACCCAAATTGATGGGAGTTCTACAAAATATCTAACTAGTACATCTCAAAACTGTCATGGTCATGAAAAACAAGGAAAAACTGAGAAACTGTTAAAGATTGGAAGAAATGAAGGAGACGTGACAACCAAAGGTAACTGGGACTAAAAAAAGACATTAGTGGAAACACCGGTGTAGTCCTAATAAAATCTGTAGTTTTGAAAAATAGTAATGTACCTATGCTAATTTTTAGTTTGCATACATGCTCCATGGTTGTGTAAGACGTTAACATCAGAGATAGCTGGGTGGAGGGAATATGGGAATTCCCTACTACCTTTGCAATTCTTCTGTTAAGTATTTAAAAAAAAAAAAAAAACAAAGTTCAGCAAGAGAAGTGCTGAGAGGAAATGGAGAGCAAAGGATCCCAAAGTGGAAGGTGTAGGTCTTGGCCCTTCTATTAGTGGTTGTGCAATTTTACACAAATTGCTGTACCATACTAAGTCTCTATTTCCTCACCAGTAAAATGTGCTTGATAATAGCTACCTTATAATTTGTGAGATTAAAGGTTGTATTAGGGATTTCCCTGGTGGCACAGTGGTTAAGAATCTGCCTGCCAATGCAGGGGACACAGGTTCAAGTCCTGGTCCGGGAAGATCCCACATGCCGTGGAGCAACTAAGCCCGCAAGCCACAACTACTGAGCCCTCCCGCCACAACTACTGAAGCCCGCCTGCCTAGAGCCCATGCTCCGCAACAAAGAGAAGCCACCGCAGTGAGAAGCCCACGCACCGCAACGAAGAGTAGCCCCCGCTCGCCACAACTAGAGAAAGTCCGCACTGCAACGAAGACCCAATGCAGCCAATAAATAAATAAAAATAAAAATAAAGGTTGTATTAGTCCAGTCAGGAAAACAAACCACACCAGGTATTTTAACAGAGAATTTAATCGAACTGGTTAAACAGGCACCGGAGAACCAAAACACAAAAAGGGGACACCGAGCTGACACAGAGTCACCTCAGGAAGCGGCAACAACCCCTGGGGCTGAGGGAATCAAGGGGAGAGGTGGGGGCTATCAGCCTAGAGGCCCCCTGGGGGTGGGACTCTGGTCTCTGGGTACCACCCTTTCTCTTCCTCCAGCCCTGCAGACCCTCTGGCGCCCTCTGTTGGCAGAGCCTGGAAATGGAGAAACCTGGCCGAAGAGTCCCTGCCCCAGCATTACCCAGCCCAGGTTAGAGGGTGGTTTGGGACTGAGAGACAACAGCTGAACTGTTAACTGTGAAACAACTTTGTAGACTGTAAATGTTACCCACTGGTACTTATTATTTTCATTACTTCTATTAAGTGCCTGAGCTAACTCTCCCTCTTTTTTTTTTTTTTGCCACGCCACGCATCTTGCGGGGATCTCAGTTCCCCGACCAGGGGGTCGAACCCGTGACCCCTGCAGTGGAAGCACGGAGTCTTAACCACTGGACCCCCAGGGAAGCCCTCTCCCCTTCTTTCTTTAAAAAATATTTAACAGTATGGATTAACAGAGGATATGCACCTTTGGTGTTAAAAGCATTTAAATTTTTAATAAATGGAAAATATGGGACGACATTCTATTCTATAATTATAGCAAACTTTACCGCAAAGCTCGCTTTGTCAGAGCTGTCTTCTAAAGATAAAGCGTATGCCTGATTCATTTCTGTCATAGTCAGGGCTACTATTTTAGTTGAGTCAAATAAGTGTGTTCCTCAGGGATGCTATTTACATGTAACCAGGCTATTTGACCCAGAAGTCTTTGACTTTTATAGACTTTTGTAAGAACACTTTCATTACAATTTAAGGCCATTATGCATCTCTTTAAAAGCTGAAAAAGTTAACCAAATTTTTCTTTGAAATGCAACGCCAATACATATAGTTTCCCGTAAGCGGGGGCGGACCCTGACAACAGGAAACAGAGGTGAGAGTGTGCACACTTAGTTTCAGTAGGTTTCAAAGAAATGTCGAGGAACTTCCTACAACACAGATGCTTTAGTTTCACTGTTGAAAACCGCAGCAGTTCTTTGTGCCCTGGTTTGTTAAGAAACACAGCCTTAAACAACAAACCAAAAGTTCAAGCAGTACTTTCCAAGTCAGCAAAACTTATGTCACAAAGTAAAGTTCCTTTCTCAGAGCTTCTGGAAGCTCTGTCTACACTTCATTTATCACTTCCCTCTTTGTGTGTATATCGTGTCTGAGCTTCCTGCGAGATTATAAGCTTGAGGGCAAAGTCTAGGTTAGAGATATCTTTGTATCACCCAGAGTGATTAGACCAGCACACATAAAAGATAAAACTAGGTATGTGCAGACTGAATATATGAATAAGGTCTTCAGAAGAGCACAGCATGTGCCCATGGTGACCATCTGGGTTGTGCATACTTGCCCTGAACGGCAGGTTGGCACAATTAATACTCACAAAATAACTAAACAACAGATTGCCATGTGTTTTTTGTTTTTTATTTTATTATCTTTTTATTGAAGCGTAGTTGATTTACAATGCTGTGCCAATCTCTGTACAGCAGAGTGACTCCGTTTTATACATATAGACAATCGTGTTTTAATATTCTTTTCCATTATAGTTTTTCCCTGCTGCTGGGGTACTAGGATTGACCCCTCTGGCTGAGGGCTGCTGATGCAGAAGCAATGTTGACCCGCCCCCTGCCCCCCCCCCCCCCGCTACTGCCACGTGCACACACGGCATCTGGGGCACACGTCCACCGCCTCTTGTTGGTACATGGCCATAAGCAGGGGCTCCCTGGGCCACATGGACACCAGGCCACAGAGAGCACTGGCATGTCTGTGA
Organism: Delphinus delphis; assembly: GCF_949987515.2. Taxonomy (NCBI): domain Eukaryota; kingdom Metazoa; phylum Chordata; class Mammalia; order Artiodactyla; family Delphinidae; genus Delphinus; species Delphinus delphis. The sequence goes on from NC_082701.1 coordinate 8,140,399, forward strand.
ACCACTCCTTCTTTTTTTTTTTTTGAACCACTCCTTCTTTCCAAGACATTCCTTTTTTTTTTTTTTTTAAAGTCAGGTTTATCGAGGTGTAATTTACAGCCAGTAAAATTCACCCATTTTAGTGTACAGTTCTATGAATTTTGACAAACGCTTACAGCTCTGTAACCACCATTGTAATCAAGGTATAGCACACTTCCATCCCCCCACAATGTTCCTTCATTCCCTTCTGCAGCCAACCCCTCCCTGCACCCAGCAGTGCCTAGCAACCATTCATCTGTTTCCCATCCCTACAGTTTTGTCCTTTCCAGAATGACAAGACACATTCTTTCCATGCTTAAATAAAATAGCCAAAGGCCTCACTGAACTCTGCACAGATCACCGTATGTTCAGCTGCCCTATGAGCCCCTCGTGTATATCTGGAGGGGAGAACACAGGGTCTGATGGGTGCAAAGGGCGGCAACATTCACTGCAGCGTGGATGACTTCACAAGCTCTACAGAGCGCAGGAGGCGTCTTCGTGAGCTGTGAAGCAGCTCTTCTACATCCAAAGACAAAGACCCTTATTTTAAACTGTCTCTCTATGGAATATCCCGGTTCCTTCTTCCATGATCGTATGGTACAAGACACAACCAGATTTCCTTCTGGTTTGGTTGAGCTTTTGGTATTAAAAGAAAACATAAATTACTGTAGCTGAAATAGAATATAGATTAATAAGAAAATTCTGTTAAGCTAAAAAGCTTGAGTTCCAGTAGAATGTCCTTCCAGCCTATCAGATTTGGCTTGACCGCACAGTGAGTTATTTTGTGCCTAGCAAAATACTGAACTTTTACTGAATTCTTTAAGAATCACTCAAGAGCTTCCTACACAACTTCAGGCTAACACGAAGCGGAGTACAAAGAACGTATAAATGCAAAAAAAGGGACAATTTCGAGTTCCCTGGCAAATCGAGAGCGAGGGAAATTGCAAATTACCTTCCAGCACAATACAAGGTCACATTACAGCTTTTTTTTTTTAATTTAAAATTTTTACGCACAGAAAATCCTTGCCCTATAATTTCAAAGCCCCAATTATACTGCTTACTCATTCCCTCTCTACTCTATGTAATAAATTATTTTATATTATATCTTATATTTCATATTAGATATATAAGTGGTTAGCTATCAAATTTTGAGATGTATAGGGCTTCCCTGGCGGTGCAGTGGTTAAGAATCGCCTGCCAATGCAGGGGACGCAGGTTCGAGCCCTGGCCCAGGAAGATCCCACATGCTGTGGAGCAACTAAGCCCATGTGCCACAACTACTGAGCCTGTGCTCTAGAGCTCGAGCGCCACAACTACTGAGCCCGCATGCCACAACTACTGAAGCCCGTGCGCCTAGAGCCCATGCTCTGCAACAAGAGAAGCCACCGCAATAAGAAGCCCACGCACTGCAACGAAGAGTAGCCCCCGCTCACCGCAACTAAAGCCCGCGTGCAGCAATAAAGACCCGATGCAGCCAAAAACAAAAATAAATAAATTTATTAAAAAATTTGAGATGTAGTTTGAAGAAATGATAGAGAATTTAAAGTCAAACAGTGCTTCCCAGCTCCCATCAGCACAGATTTGAAAATGTGAAGAAATGAATGCAAAGGTTTAGGACAGACCTCCCAGCGCCCACAACAGATTAAACACTTGTACTGACTTCTGCTCCCTCTGAATTCCCACTGAAATGACAGCAAAGGGATTGAAAGAGAAGAAAAAAAAGTCTAAAACCACAAGAACAGAGAGAATGGGAGAGGAAATAAATAATTGGAAGCTGTATCACACACAGACAAGTGGAAGCTGATTTAGGAGAACAGAAAAGGCTGAAATTCGAAACGGCAGAAACATATTTATGCCCAGAATCCCAGAAAGGCTTAGGAATTGGAGGCAGCAGGTCGTCATAAAAGCGGGGTACACTGAGGTTTGAAAGAGGAGACTGGGAAGGTCTGAATGAAGAGCATTTCGACTCTGAGATCTTTTCCCAGACGCCAGGTGGCCAGGAGGCCACCTGTCCCCTCTCTAAGAGAAGACGTTTATCAATCAGAGGATTTGACAGTCCCAGGGACACCGGGCACAACCAAGGGCAAGGGAGCTCTTTGAAAACACGGGCCTAAGTCAAGGTCTCCATACGGAGGCTTGCTGAGACCACACAGCCCCTTCCCCGCTCATCTCCTGGAACCCAGCCGTCAGACTTTCAACCCCTTCCCCTCTGTCCCCCACCCCCAGGCTGGACATGAGTGGATTCTTCACTGGAGAAACTAGTTACCGTCGCTTGATTTATGACAAAGGCGATCCTGCAGTGCTGTGAGAAATGATGGATGGTCTTTTCCACGGTCGGTGCTGGGTCAATTTAAACAAAAGAAAAAGGAGGAAAAGAACCTTGGTCCCTACTTCACAGCACACCCCAAAATCAATTCCAGATGGATGACAAGCCTAAGTGTGAAAGGTTAAACAAAGCTATTAGAGGAAAATCAGAGCATCTTCATGACTTTGGTATTTGAAAGATTTCTTAAATAGGATACAAAAAGTGCTACCATATAAGAAAAAACTGATAAATTGGACTATATTAACATTTAGAACTTCTGTTCAACTAAAGATACTGGGAAGAGAGTGAAAAGGCATAAGCTTCAAAGTTGCTAAGAGACTAGATCGTAAATGTTCTCACCACAAAAAAGAAATAATAATTACGGGCCCTGATGCTGGTGTTAGCTAACACGTTGGTAGTAATCATATTGCAATATATAAATTTATCAAATCAACACACTGTACACCTCACACTAACACAATGTTCTACGTCAATTATATCTCAATAAAAATAAATTAATTAGTATTCGTTTTTTATTTTTGGCTACGCTGTGCGGCTTGTGGGATCTCAGCTCCCCAACCAGGGATTGAACCCGGGCCACAGCAGCGAAAGCACTGAGTCCTAACCACTGGTCCACCAGGGAACTCCATAAATAAATGATTTTTAAAAAGAGAGAGTGAAAAGCAAGCAGAGCCTAGGAGAAGATATTTGCAATGTATTTACCTGAGAAAGGACTCATGTTTTCCTTATTATTTCCTCACTAAGAAAGAAAAAGCAGCTCAGCTAAGAGAAGAGATTTGAACTGACACTTCGCAAAGGAGGGATCCAAACGGCCAATAAATATATGTAAAGGTGCTCAACCTCATGAGTCATCAGGAAAATGGAAGTTAATTCTGCACTCCCACCAGAAGGGCTGTGATGAAAAAGATGGAAAATACTAGGTGCTGCGGACTCCAAACACTCCGGATAGGAGTACAATTAGTATCGTTGCTTTGGAAAACTGCTTGGCAGTATCTTCTACAGTATGCTGTGCGCCCCAGCAATGCCAACTGTGGGCGCTCTCCTACAAATACGCGTACACGTGCCGAACAAAATACACACAATATTGCGTTCGTTCGGGTAGTGAGTACGTTCGTTGTTCAATAAAGTCCTTCGTGAACATGAACACTGTCTCAGTTTCACTTAAAACCGAACGAGCTTTTTGGCCAACCCAATAGAATGTTCGCGACAGCACGGCGAGGGGTACAAAAGGCCAGCCCCCTGTCCTCGAGATGGGGGTAGTCTGTGGTGCAGGCTGTACTCCAGAGCTTTCCCGAAGGGCCAGGCAGAAGCGAGTCTGTGCCAAGACCACACTGCTGCTTAGTTTTGCTCCCCTGCCCCGTCTGGCTTCCGTTACGCCCCTTCTCCAAAGAGCACTTCTTCAATAAAGAGTTTTCACAACAATCTCCAGTGCAGGTTTGCTTCCAGAGTCTGCCTTAGACCAGGTGGCATCAGAAGTTGCCTACGGAAGTGGGTTCAGCAGGTGGAATTCTGGGGGTGGGTCGCTTACCAGCCGGCTGGCAACGTGGACCCATCAGTGGGGTGACGGCCCCTGGGGTGCTGTAGTAGTGCGACCTGTGGCTGGGGACGCACTGACTGGTTTAACGTCTCTGGTACAGGAGGTGCAGAAGAAATGGTCACGAGAAGGACTGTGGAACTGGGTGGCTGTTGTTAAGAGCCGTCTGCCCAGTGAAAACGGAAAAAGACAGTCTCGGATACAACCACCAGCTACTTGAAGCCAAGTGTGACCGTCAGCCAGCCTAAAGACACTTCCCTCTCTCGGGCTCAGGACCTGACGCTTAGGGGTGGCAGCTCTAAGAAGGCTGAACTCAGCCCAGGCAAGTCTCCTACATCAAAGTCAGGGCCCTGTTGGAAAGGGTGAACTCTAAGGCCTGAGATGGGGATGTCTGTATCTATTTACTTGAGAACTGTGAACCCCAGATTCTCTGGGCCCGCAAAGTGGAAAATAGAGGAATCCCCCTTGCTTGAAGACCACGGCAGCAGTCTCGAACAAGACAAGCCTCTTACAGGACACCGCTTGCCCTACAAGGGACTGCCCCCATCTTCCTCCTGGCTGCATCGCTCACTCGGGGCCAGCTGGGCCGGCTAAGAGAGGAGGGGTTATTATTCCAAACATCCCAGGGGACCGGGTGGACACACGTGTTGGCAGGAGCTGGAAGGATGTGTGGGTCCTCAGGGTGCTGCTCATGGGTGTGGCCTACAGAGCAGAATAGAGCAGAATGAGGAGGAGCTGCTGACCCGAGGACATCCTCTCATGACTCAAAATTAACACCCTGGCCAAGGCCTGGGTCTCATAGGTGCTGGGGGAGGGGGCCTCTTAGGAGCCTGGAAGAGCAATGGACCACACTAAGTGATTCCAGAACTGGCACAGACGTCTTTGGAAGCAAAGACCAAAAGGTTTGGAGGAGCCGGCACGCTAGAATGGCTTTGGCACATAAAGCAGGGAAACCCATGAGCTGGCCGTACCCTTTGGGAGGGCCCGGGAGATACAGTCTGAGTACCAAAGCCTAGACTCTGCCTCTTATGTTGGTTACCAGCACTGATTCTGCCTCACGGATCAGGGCCCTCTTCGTTATTCCGGCTGCAACCTGAGATCAGACCTCATCAGATCTCATCTGGACAACCGTAATAATAATAATCTCTTAATTGATTTTCTACATTGTCATCTGAGTGATCTTTCAAAATGTATATTAAATGACTCCCAGTTTATACCCCATGAATGGTTCCCCGTGCCTATGGGATAAATGTCCAAAGTTTGCAGGAAGGCACACAAGGCCCCTTGGTCTAGGCCGGGATGCACAGCCTTATCTCTTGCTGTGTCTCCCCTGCACCCTCTGGACCCTATACTTTAATTTTATTGAATCATCTGTAGAGCAGAGCTGTCACCTTGGTTAGACGCTTCTGTGCCTTTGCTCTTCGGGCCCTCCTCCAACTCGTGCATATGTCCTAGTTATAAAGTAAGTTCCTTCAGGCAGGGATTTCATTTTATCTTTGTATCTCTAGTGTTGAACATGAGCCTGGAGGATGATAGGGGTTCAGTCAAATGAACCCCTATGAAGGAATGACTGAATGAGTCAACCAATCAATGATTTGTGTAATGGGGGGGAGATCAACGCAGTCATGGCCTCATGATTATTGAAGAAAACTATCTTCTCAACTAGGACAGAAAGCAAATTATGATAAGAACGGAGAAGAAACTGTTTCCTTCTCCTTCTCTCCTTTGTTCTCCCAGTGCATAATTTTATAATCCAAATTGATTTTGAAATTCTTATATCGGGAAGGTAATCCACTAGGTCAACAGCTGCTAAACACTGTTCTTGTTCCTCATCATCTCCAGCAAAGTTTCTTCTCCAGAGAATTTTTTTTCCTTTCTCTCATAATTTCAGGCTACATTACAACCCCTTTCTATAGCTCTAATCCATAAAACTATACCCTGAAGCCTACACACCAGACACACAGAACCATGATCCCTGTCTTATATCCCTAAGCAATGCAGTAGATCTAATATGCAGTTAAGAAAGGAGCAATTAAAAAAAAAAAAGAAATCTGGGGCTTCCCTGGTGGTGCAGTGGTTAAGACTCCGTGCTCCCAATGTAGGGGGCCCAGGTTCGATCCCTGGTCCAGGAACTAGATCCCACATGCATGCCACAGCTAAGTTCCCATGTCACAACTAAGACCCAACACAGCCAAAAATAAATAAATTAAATAAATAATTTTTTTAAAAGTATGAATATTTATTCCCTAGTTTAGCTCTTTATAATCTGGGTTTTCTTTTACTCTCAGGTTGTTAAAAGCAGGCCACATCCACACCTAATCTGACGTTTCTAAAGCTGAACCATCGCGGCCTGACACCCAAAGGCTGACGCTCCATCCCTCTCCATGCTTATTCTGATGTTTTTCTCATTTTCCACAAGCCCGTAACCACTCAGCAGACCACACCCTTCTTGCAGTTCATTAAAAAAAAAATTAAAACCATTATTCTATGAATTTCCTTAATTTTCCTACCTCTATATATTCTCCTCTATATATTTTATTTCCTTCCTGTGCTCAGCAGTAATCCCTTCTCTATTTTTAGAAAAAATTTAAATGCTTTTAATTAAAAAGTGAAACCATGTTCACTGGGGAAAATTCAAACAACATAGAAGAATATGAAGGAAGTACCTCCCCTCACTGATGCACCCCCAAGAGTTACCCCATCACAGGTTAAGATGCATTGTGCTCATGTATTTTTATGCACCTGTAAATATCAACATAAATGTACGCATATATTTTTATACACTGTTACTTTTATCAGAAATGAAACCAGGGACTTCCCTGGTGGCGTGGTGGTTAAGATTTCGAGCTCCCAAAGATTTCGAGCCCGGGTTCAATCCCTGGTCAGGGAATTAGATCCCACATGCATGCCGCAACTAAGAGTTCACATGCCACAACTAAGGAGCCAGTGAGCCATAACTAAGGAGGCTGCCTGCAGAAACTAAGACCCGGTGCAACCAAATAAATAAATAAATATTAAAAAAATAAAATAAAATAAAGAAATGAAACCAGACTCTACATTATATATAGGAACCTGTTTTTTTTTGGTAAACGATGTGGTCATAGATATATTTTCACCTCAGTGGATACAGCTCTGCTTTATTTTTGGCTGAATACCAGTTCATAGTATAGACACACTACAATTTATTTAACAATTCCTGCCTGACGTGTGGAAAACCCACACACATCTGGTGTCAAAAGTGAATCAGGAGGGAATTCCCTGGTGGCCCAGTGGTTAAGAATCTGCCTGCCAATGCAGGGGACACGGGTTTGAAACCTGGTCTGGGAAGATCCCACATGCCGTGGAGCAACTAAGCCCGTGTGCCACAACTACTGAGCCTGTGCTTTAGAGCCCGTGAGCCGCAACTACTAAGCCCGCGTGCCACAACTACTGAAGCCCGTGCTCTGCAACAAGAGAAGCCACCGCAGTGAGAAGCCTGCGTACTGCAACGAAGAGTAGCCCCTGCTCACCACAACTAGAGAAAGCCCGCATGCAGCAACAAAGACCCAACGCAGCCAAAAATAAATAAATAAATAAATAAATAAATAAAAAGTGAACCGGAAAAAAAAAAAGTGAATCAGGGGACTTCCCTGGTGGCACAGTGGTTAAAAACCGCCTGCCAATGTAGGGGACATGGGTTTGAGCCCTGGTCTGGGAAGATCCCACATGCCGTGGAGCAACTAAGCCAGTGCACCACAACTATTGAGCCCACATGCCACAACTACTGAAGCCCGTGCACCTAGAGCCCGTGCTCCACAACAAAAGAACTCACTGAAAGGAGAAGTCTGTGCACCACAATGAAGAGTAGCCCCCGCTCGCCACAACTAGAGAAAGCCGGAGCATAGCTAACGAAGACCCAACGCAGCCAAAAATAAAATAAATAAAAATTAATTAATTAATTTAAAATATGTGAATCAGCATTGTAGTAGAATACTGAGAGCAGAGGAAACACAGGAGTATGTTCTTCCTTTACATGGACACTCAGAGAAGTGAAATAGCTGGGCCACAGCTGAAAATTTGCTAAATATTGCCAAACTGAATGCCCAAAACAAAAACAGTTGTAGTACAATTATAAAGGAAGGAAGAAGGAAAGAAGATAGCAGACAAAAGACAAAAAATCCAATCTAATACACACACACACACACACACACACACACTCACTCGGAAAAGAGGCCCACTCCTTCCATGGACTTCACATTGTGCTATGGACTCATGTCCCCCTCCCCCATTCATACGTTGAAGCCCAACTTCCAATGTGACTATATTTGGAGATGGGGCTTTTGGGAGGTAATTAGGGTTAGATAAGGTCATAAGGGTGGGCCCCTCAAGATGGGATTAGTGGCTTTATAAGAACAGAAATAGAGATATCAGTCTCTCTCTTTTTTTCTCTTTTTGGCCACACCGTGTGGCTTGCAGGATCTCAGCTCCCCAACCAGGGATTGAACCTGGGCCACGGTAGTGAAAGCCCGGAATCCTAACCACTAGGCAACCAGGGAACTCCCAGTCTCTTTCTGCCATGTGAGGACACAGTAAGAAGGCAGTCACTGCAAGCCAGGAAGAGGGCCTTCACCAGCAACCCAGTCTTCCAGCACCTTGATCTTGGATTTCTCAGCCTCCAGAACTGTGAGAAGTGAGTATGTGTTGTTTAAGCCACCCAGCCTGTGGTATTTTGTTACGGCAGCCTGGGCAGATGAATACAGGCTCCAGGGCAGTAGATACTGGGGTACTTGTGACCAACCGGTCTGGTTACACTGGGGCCTGGGCACAAACCAACCTGCAGACAAAACCCATGCAGAGCATCCCATTTAAGTGGTAGCTGCCCCCAGGGGCTCCTCCTCCGAGTCCTCTGACTTAACTTCTCCGCTTCCCTCCACTCACACTGCCCACAACTTTTGAATCTGCACCATCCTTATTTTTTAATGCCGCTATCCTAGTTCAGGTACTTTTCATTCTTAACTAAAACTACGACCTCTTAACTGGTCTCTTTAATCTCCTCCCTTTCTGATCCACTCTACACTGTGAGTTGATTTAAAGAGCTAACTTTCTAAAATGGAAATCAAATCACAAGAGTTGTCATTATTTGAATTCTGAAAATATTCCAGCAAGATGGATATTTTTTTAAACTTTTTAAAAAAAATTTTTTGGCTGCACCATGTGGCTTGTGGGATCTTAGTTCCCTGACCAGGGAGTGAACCCAGGCCTGCAGCAGTGAGAGCGTGAAGTCCTAACCACTGGACCACCGGGGAATTCCCAAGATGGGTTTTTTTGTTTTGTTTTGTTTTTTTTGCGGTACGCAGGCCTCTCACTGTCGTGGCCTCTCCCGTTGAGGGGCACAGGCTCTGGACGCACAGGCTCAGCGGCCTTGGCTCACGGGCCTAGCCGCTCCGCGGCATGTGGGATCTTCCCGGACCGGGGCACGAACCCGTGTCCCCTGCATCGGCAGGCGGACTCTCAACCACTGCACCATCAGGGAAGCCCCAAGATGGGTATTTTTATAGATGGGGAAACAGAGGCTCAGTGATGGCCAATACCTTAACCTACACCACAAAGCTAGTCAATGGCAAGGCCACTCATGACTACGACCTTCTCTACTGCCATAGAAAAGGATAAGCTTCTCAGTACAATATTCACAGCCCTTGGAACACGGGCCCAGTTTGTCTTTCCAACCTCATCTCCCACCAACATCCCTCACGATCCAGTCCTTACAGACTACTTGCCATTCTGGAAGCCCGACGGGCACTTCGGCATCTTTGTGCTTCCTTGCAGTGCTTGTTAATTCTGCCTTAATGACCTTTCCAGTCTCCACCCAGCAAGTCCTGCTCATCACTCCAGGTTCCAGGACTCCTCTCTCAGAGCCAGTTCCCTGGGCGGAGGGCATCCCCACTCCCCTGCGCTTTCAGATTACTCTGGCCCTGTCTCTCTCGGAGAACTTACCACGACCCATCACAGTCAGGGGCAATCTGCCCACCCCACTCCGCCAGAGCTCCTCGGGGCAGGAGCCAAGTCCTTCTCGCCTTTGCATTCCCCGTTGTGAGCACAATATATGACTCACAGATATTTACTGAATGAATAAACGGCACCATGGCTAACACAAAGCTCTATATGTGTAAAATCCTGCTTCATAAATGGATATATCGCCAAGTTCCTTTAACTAACTTGCTCTCCCTGCCCATATGTGAATAAAAGGGTTCAGTGTATGGCAACTGGATTTAAGCACAACTTTGGGGTACATCTCTATGAGAGGAAGAAGGAAAGCCCACCTCTGTGCGCCTTGGTTCTTAACACCAGCTGTGCAGCCTGGCTGTAGGGAGCGTGAGGAAGAAGTGACAAAACACACAAGAGGTTGTGGAGTATTAGGGGCCCAACGAAAACTCAGCTGCTTCCTCTCAGATGACAGGAGAGATCTGAACTCCGGAGAGTCAAGAGAACACTTGATATCTGACAATCCTAAGGTCACTAAGCCTCCAGATAATTTAGAGTTTTAGCACTAATTTACCTCAACAAACTAAGATCTAATGCAATAAAGGACCAAAAAAATCAGCACCAGCTCTTCTGCCACCTAAGAAAGGGAGGAATGGCCTTGACTCAACTGTGATGTACAAACACAACCATCTTATCTCCTCTATATAGGGACCAGGGCAGAAAGCCCTTCAGAAGCCCTGTTCACTACTTAAGACAGTTGCTTAAAAACCAGTGGGTATTCTCTCCACCCAGAACTATCAGTCACTGCAGAAATAACCAACCTGAAAGCCTAGTGAGTGCAGCGAACATGGCTCCATACCTCTTTGCATCCAGCAGTTGCAACGCATTTTTCAAGCATGACATTCCTATAAAGTCAGAACTGCCTCCACTTTACAAGTGGGTAATTTGAGAGCCTGAGTGATGGACTTGCCAAGGTTGCAAAGAGTTTAAGGTACATAAAACTTCCAATCTTGATTCCAACCTCGCTTCAACCATCCTTCTACATATACACACACTCTGGTTCTTTAAATCTGACCTGAAGACTTGATAATACATTTGACTTTGATGGATCATCCTAAGTGGGAGATCAGCTCCAGTAAAAACTACAGGCTGAGCGATAACTGAATGGTACTCATCTTAGTCTGATCGTTCAGAAATGACAGGAAAAACAAGACCCAGAAGCCAGGAAGTCTATGGCATTTATAATTTAATCTAATAATGTATTTCAACATATTTTGTCCCCATCTCTCTGGAAAGAGGTGCTGTTCCTGCCTGAAGCTGCTGGATGGCTTTATAAGGCTGTTTGCTTTCCTCTGCAACCTGACGCCCATTTACCGACACCGAGATACGTTACTAGAGAGTAGAGGTCAGCTCTGCAGAACTCAAGCGACCAGTCAACCTTCAATCGATGGGCCTTCCCCTAAACAAGCTGACCTGCGGTGACGGCAAACTCCCCAGGTCAGGTCAGCAGGTGGAATTACACACCAGCTATGGACTCTGTCAAGAGGCACACAGGAGAACATGTCATGGCCATGCTGGCTACTTTCGGATGGTTGTCTCTCCATATCTCACAAACCTCACTTGATGATCTACTTAGACAGACTCACAGACAGGACACGCGCAGGGGTCCTGAGTGCACCTCACCTGACCAGCAGGAAAGGGCAGAGGACCCCAGGCTCTGGAGCTGGACTGCTGGGATCAAATCCTGATTTAGTCACTTCCAGGCTTTGCGATCTTTGTTTCAATTCTTTGTGTCTCTTTGTTCTTCATCTGTCAAATCAGGACCCTACTCGTTAGGGTGAGAACACAACGAGAGAACACGTACGGAGAGCTTAGCACAACCGGGCCTGGCAAACAGTAAGTGTTCAATAAATGTTAGCTATTATTATTATCAACTAAGAAAGGGGGAAAGCAAAGGGAAATGTGCTACATTTCTTCTGTTTTCTCTGCTTCTACCTCCCTCTTTGAAGTGACCCTGATTTCCTTCCTTAACATGAAATCATGATGTCTTTTGAGAACATTTGCTCTGTGCAACATGAAGCAGAGTTAATGATTACTTCATAAAAACAACAACAGAACGGCCAGTGTTGATACTCCTTTGGGAGAGCGCCTGCAAGTGAAGGTCAAGTCTGCTCTCCTGTGCTCCTGGAAGAGCTCATTCATTCACAGGCTCACAGAGAAGTGTAAACAAGGCGGTTAAGCTTTGCGAAGGTTCGTTAGCTGGCAGAAACCTCAAAATGAACCTAAAGAAGTGTTCCCTTGTTTTAAAATCATCTTTGGGACTTCTCTGGTGGCGCAGTGGTTAAGAATCCGCCTGCCAATGCAGGCGACACGGGTTCAAGCCCTGGTCCGGGAAGATCCCACATGCCGCAGAGCAGCTAAGCCCGTGCGCCACAACCACTGAGCCTGCGCTCTAGAGCCCCTGAGCCACAACTACTGAAGCCTGCGTGCCTAGAGCCCGAGCTCTGCAACAAGAGAAGCCACCGCAGTGAGACGCCCACATACCACAACGAAGAGCAGCCCCCGCTCACCGCCACGAGAGAAAGACCTCGTGCAGCAACAAAGACCCAAAGCAGCCAAAACTAAATAAATAACATAATCTTTATGGCCTGAAAAGGTGAAAAAACAAAACAACTACACTTTTTTAAAGTACATGAACTATTCTGACACCAGAGGAAAGAAAAAAGGGAGGAAGAAATGGACACAAACGTCAAGTCCATGTGAGAAGAAAGGGCATTTTTCCAGGCATAAGCTGACTCTCAGTGAATGAGGAAGAGTACTTATCTGGCTCCATCAGAAAAAAAAGATCTTTCCACTCTAATGGCTAAGGTAGTAGCAGCAAAATCAGAGAACAGACATTTGGTAAGTGTGAGCTGTCAGAAGTGAATCTGAAGCAGAAAGGACTTGGTATTTTCTAAAGTACTACTGGACTAAGAATTAGAAGGTGTTGAAGAGGGGGACTGTCACCCCAGATAGAAAGGAAGAAAACAATGAAAACCATCACCACCACCAACAACGTTTTTCAATTAAAGCTCCAGATGGAAGATCATCACCAGATTAACCTTCCTAAAAAGCAAACAAACAAACAAACAAACAAATTTCTCCAGGGCACTTATCTGCCTAAAAACCTTCAGTGTTCCCCAGAGCCTACAGGAGAGAGTGGAAAACGTCTGGAGGTAATGGAGTCCCCACCTACCTTTCCAATCTTGTTTCGCCATCAGGAAAGGTCCACTCCCGCCAGACTGGCTTCCTTATTTGTTCCAGGGGAGGAACAAACCATGCTCATTTCAGCTTTGTATCCCCAGCGCCTATCACAGTACCTGGTACACAGTAGTTTCTCAGTAAATGGTTGCCCATTCAACAGAAACGTGAATGCTTTCAGGTCTGTGCTCTGCACCTCACTCCCGGGAAGCCCCTTTCCCACTCGCCTTGTGAAAACCCAGCCATCGTCCAAGGCCTTGTTCTCCACACCGGCACCCCTTGCCACTCCCCTCCCCCACTCCCTATTCCTACAGAACCCCATCCCTTCAGACCCTGGGTGCTACTGAAACATTTCCCGTTCCTATGTTTTGTCTGCCCCACTAAACTAGGAGTTTCTGGAGAAAGGCAGGATATTTTGAAGCAATGAGAAGCAGTGGAAAGGTTATGGATCTCTGGCTAGGCAGATCTAGTTATGTGACTTTGGGAAAACTTTCTGTAAAGCACTTCGAACAGGGCCCAGAACATAGTAGGCACTTCATAAAGGCTATTACCGCTGTTCATCTCTCGGAACCTCAGTTTTCTCGCAACCTCACTTCTCTCGCTTACAAAATGGGACTGATAATAAATCCTCTGTCAGGTGGGTCTTTGTGAAGATTAGGAATAATGCCTGAGAAGTCTCTAGGGCCTTCCTTAGCACACAGCAGCCACTCAATAGCCATATGGAAGCTATGATTACAACGCCTCAGGCTGGGTGCAGAGAAAGTGCTCCCTAAACGTTTATGGAATGAGTTGAATGAATGGAGAGAGAGACAGTCTGATAGCAGGTCAGATATCAAGGGGAGCTTTCTGAGTCATTCATTCAACAGATCTTTATTAAGGGCTTATCGTAATGTCCCAGGCTTTGTCCTGGGTGCTGGGATGCAGCAGTCGGACAGCCCTTGCCCTGTGAAATGTACCTTCTGATGGGGAAGGCAGATACTAAACAGGAGGAGACAGAGAAATAAAAGCGCTTATATGGTATTAAGTGCTATGAAGAGGAACGAAAAGCAAGGTGAGGGCAAGCTAGGGGCTGGGCAAGGGCAGTCCTCAGAGGTGGCATTTAGGCAGAGCTTCAGATCCCTAGGAGAGCTGGGGTTTGTGAGCTGTCCTCGCCCTCAGGCAGACTCTGTACTTTTCCACGGGGCGGCCTCGAGTGCCAGGAGACCCTGATGCCTCAAAGAGGCTGCGGTCTGGCTCCCAGGGCCCCTCTCAACTCAGACCAAGCTACAAACACTGCTGAACCAGCAATTACAAACTTATTTTGACAAGACCATTTGACTTGGGCCACTTAGCCCCGCGTGGATGTAAACGGATTACAATCATACCGCAACTGGTCTGTTCCCCAGAAAGTTCAGATCGCTGTTCTCTCCAAACAGGTAGCCTTCGGGATGAGTTGAATCAAACTTCTCTCCTCCCATAATGAAGTGGCTGGCAAAATAGTTTCCTAGAGGGCGAGAGACAGAAAAATCAAACAGAAACCAGTCAAATTAAGCCAAGCGAAAAAGCTGATGCGGGAAAAAAAAAAAAAAAGGTTAACCCTTCAACAAACAATTAGAGCAGCTTCTAACCCTAGGAAAATGTTCTTCTCTTGATTGGGGATAATGGCACAAAACAAACAAAATCATAGCAGTGAGAACCCAAGATACCAAATATAAAACAGATCACCGTATTCCTTGTGACATTCTTAATTGAATCTTTACCATGATCTGCCTATGATACCATGAAGCAAAAGACCAGAAGGCCCCACAATGCACATGAACATATAATGTATGAACATATCTATGTTATATGTATGTTAATGAACATATATATGTGTTTTGTTCCTGATTTTTTTCCTTACACTGGAAGCGGTTATTCTTTGCTCTCCACCTCTTCAGGAATCTTAACTGCAGGTACCAGCATGCATACACACATACGTTTCTTTGCCTAGATTTGTCATAAGCCAGCTCATACTACACACAGAAGTCTCAGCACCTACCTACCTATGTGTATACCTCCAAAACCCTCTTTGTTTTTCATATTTGTTTCAAAATGATTGTTTAATAGGAAAATACAAATTTAAATAATACTGCCCCAGGCTTTACCTACCAACTACCACATAGATTATGTAGCTTAATTGGACAGGTTTAGTGCTATGAAAGATACAGACACATACACAAACCCTAGTCTCAAATTCATTAGCAGTGCTGATGGCCAAGGTTACAGGGACATCAGTCACACAGGCTCTCTTTGCCCCACCTTGACCAGCCAGGAGGCAGGGATATTTTCAACTCTACACTAACCAGATGCGATCAGCAGTCAGGGTCAGAATCCCCATCTGCCTTATCCAGATAGAAGGAAGAACCGTGCCAGGACCTGATGGCACTAAGTCACCAAGGGGGGCTTAGGTAACACCGCACATTCCATCTGGAAACACTTTCCAAATCTGATGATTAAACGAATGCTTTTCATAGAATGGATAAACAACAAGGTCCTACTACATTGCAAAGGGACTATATTCAATATCCTGTAATAAACCATAGTGGAAAAGAATAGAAAAAGGAGTATATGTATATGTATAATTGAGTCACTTTGCTGTACAGCAGAAATGAACACTTTGTAAATCAACTATACTTCAATTAAAAAATGCTTTTTTTAAAAAAATAGATCTTTATTGGAGTATAATTGCTTCACAATACTGTTAGTTTCTGTTGCACAACAAAGCGAATCAGCCATATGCACACACGTGTCCCCATATCCCCTCCCTCTTGAGCCTCCCTACCACCCTCCCTATCCCACCCCCTAGGTCATCGCAAAGCACAGAGCAGATCTCCCTGTGCTATGCGGCTGCTTCCCACCAGCCAACTATTTTATATTCAGTAGTGTATATATGTCGATGCCACTCTCACTTCATCCCAGCTTCGCCCTCCCACCCCATGTCCTCAAGTCCATTCTCTATGCCTACCTCTTTATTCCTGCCCTGCAACTAGGTTCATCAGTACCATTTTTTTTCTTCTTAGATTCCATCTATATGTGTTAGCATATGGTATTTTTTTTTTCTCTTTCTGACTTACTTCACTCTGTATGACATACTCTAGGTCCATCCACCTCACTACAAATAACTCAATTTCATTTCTTCTTATGGCTGAGTAATATTCCATTGTATATATGTGCCACATCTTCTTTATCCATTCATCTGTTGATGGACACTTAGGTTGGTTCCATGTCCTGGCTATTGTAAACAGTGCTGCAATGAACATTGTGGTACATGACTCTGTTTGAATTACGGTTTTCTCTGGGTATATGCCCAGTAGTGGGGTTGATGGGTCATATGGTAGTTCTATTTTTAGTTTTTTAAGGAACCTCCATACTGTTCTCCATAGTGGCTGTATCAATTTACGTTCCTACCAACAGTGCAGAAGGGTTCCCTTTTCACCACACCCCTTCCAGCAAAAAAAAATGCTTCTTAAGCCACATTTCTATAATCTAATTCCCCCACAAAGGCAAGCTGTTCAAAGTGAACGACTCCTACCATAACATACTTTACCGATGCTCTCATACACCCCAGTTCTTAGATTAATACAAAGAACTGATGAATCGGCAAAAGTCTTCTTTACGTGTTATACGGCTCGGGTAAGTGTTTCAATGTTTTAGGTATACAGCAAACTCTAAAAAAAAATGAGATTCAGCACTTTCAGCCTGTGAAGAAGCCACAGCGAGGAAGACAGAGAAGAATGTTCTAACAGAAGAACGGAACCAAATGTTCATTTTTTGGGTTTTCTACACATGGAGCTGCTTTCGTCTAGAAACACTTATTAAACAAAACCACGTGGATAAAATCACTCGCCACGAAGTGAGGCAGTTCTTTCGTTAAATAACAGGCAGGAAAACATTATTTGAAAGTAACAGCTGCCAAAACAAAAGCAATCACTGAGGAACGCTTGAAAGTTACCCATCAGAACGAAAACACACAGGGCAGCCATCTGCAGTGATACAACAACGCGATTCATCATTTAGGAAAGCTTAGTTATCAATTATTTATGTCTAGCACTTACTAGCCCTATTTTCCACGTGCATAATTTATAGAGAGGGGAGGTGCCTCGTTGCCATAAGCAGAGGCAGCCATCTCAAAGAATCTGTCATTTACTGTTGAACCTTAGTAAAATATATTTTTTATACATTAGACATTATACATTTATTACACATTAGGTGACATTAGAAAAGGGAAAGATGTTTACGTTGATGGATGGATGGCTTGCCCAAATCATGAATAAAGAACCGGGAGAAGCAGGTTTGGTGTCTGTGGTACAGGTTGAGTTCAATGTGGGACATGTTGAGTTTCCAGTACCTGGGAGCAGTCAGGTGAGGGATGTGGGGACAATGAAATCCACGGAGATTTGATCCTAGCAAGAGAAGAGCACTAATGGCTTCAGGGTTAAAGTGTTAAAGATGACAGTGTTCTAGTGGAAATGCCATTTTCGGGGGGAGCTGTGACATTAAAAGAAATTATCCAGAAAGCAGTGCAGAGCTAACTGTAGCCTTGCCTGGCATTAGAAATCAAGAGCACACATATACCAAGACCTAAAATTAAGGTCAATAATCCACACATGAAAAGGGGATTTTTCATTTCAGGAGAAGCGTCAATGCCAAGTTCCCGGGAAAAGCTGATCTTCCTTGGTGCACTTATCATCAGGTAAAAGGAAAATTAAACTTAAGACAACCGAAATTTTGTTTTTTCCTCTTTTTGAAATGCACCTCGCTAATAACCCCAGTTAGACTAGAGAGAGAGCAAACTTGCTATCTGCAGCCTAGCTAAAGCATTCTGCCTGTTTGCCCAGGCTGCCCAGAGGTGTGGATCAGGGCACAGTGACCGAGAGCGGCCGCATCAGCAGATGGGAACACCAAACACACTAACAATCCTTGGAAAAAAATGCCTTCTGGACAATTTGCACACATTTTTGCTTCTTAGTGTGAACTGCGCTCTAAAATCAGAAATGGTAGGGGAAAAAGAACTGCCCTAAAACACTTCTTTGCCTATTTGCTAATGGGAAAATACACACATGACTAGTAGATAACCTACAAGCTTTCCATTATTAGTTGGCTATAATTTCTTAAACAAATTATATTTAAAACAAAAGGTATGAGTGGGAGGGGAAAAGGGGAATTAGTGTTTAATGGGTAGAGAGTTTGTTTTGCAAGAAGAAAAAGTTCTAGAGATTTTAACACTAATGAACTGTACACTTGAAAATGGTTAAGATGGTAAGTTTAATGTTATGTATTTTTAACCACAATAAAAATAAATATCAAGAAAAAAAAAAAAACCATAACATATGGCCCAGAATGACCAGTGCTAATACAATATTTTTTCAGTATTTTAAAAAAAGTATTAAAGAAAATAAGGCATCTAGACAAACAAAAATCAAATTACTTACAAGGGAAGAAAATTACACTAGTACTGTTCTTCCAGATCAGCACTGAACAAAGATATGCTAACACAGGACTTCCCTGGAGGTCAAATAGTTAAGACTCCACGCTTCCACTGTAGGGGGAGTGGGTTCAATCCCTGGTCCCGGAACTAAGATCCCATATGCCGCGTGGCGTGGCCAAAAATATATATATGTATACCATGAGCCGTAAATGCAAGCCACATATGTAATTTTAAATTATCTAATAGCCACATTTTTAAAAAGTAAAAATAAGCAAAATTAATTTGAATATATTGTATTTATCCCAATGTTGGATATTCCAATATCACAATAGATCCAAAATATTATTTCAATAGGTAATCAATATAAAAACTTTTAAGGAGTTATTCACATTCTTTTTTCAACTATCCACGAAGAAAAATACAACTATTTGTTACTCAGCAAGAGAACAAAGAGAAATATCTTAGAATTCACTAACTTAAATAATTTACCCAGTGAATTAAGATATTAGGGCATATTCCTAACATCACAATGAAATTCAGTGTTGCTCAGTGAATTCCAGAATTTATGTCTGTCCCAGTGAGATATTCGGACATTTGCCACCAAACCACTATGTATTACCACATCACGCAATAAAGGGTAGTTAAACCTCCTTCCCGTCTTTCTACAACTCTGTATTTAAAGGGTTCCCTAAATGTTAACAAACAGAAACTCTAATTTTATTCTAATTTAAAATAACTTTTCTTTCCAAATCTATGATATTACTGAAATATGTTGGTCTACAGAAAAAGGGTTAGGGGAAAAAACCCAACTGTTTAGGCCTCTAGGTAACAGCAATTTATTTATTGTCATGGCATGATTCCAAATCAAAGATTTTAAGGTTTTTGAAACTTTATATTTTATAAAACTAACAAAATTCAAAGACGCTGCTGAGGAAGCAATAAAATTGTGATAATTTGTATAGAGTAAAAGATGAAGCAAAATATATTTTGGATTTTAGTCACTATCTCATGCTAATTGGGAGTTTTTTTTGTTTGTTTGTTTGTGTTTTTTTATGCGGTACGCGGGCCTCTCACTGCTGTGGCCTCTCCCGTTGCGGAGCGCAGGCACCGGACACGCAGGCTCAGTGGCCATGGCTCACGGGCCCCGCTGCTCAGCGGCATGTGGGATCCTCCCGGACCGGGGCACGAACCCGTATCCCCTGCATCGGCAGGCGGACTCTCAACCACTGCGCCACCAGGGAAGCCCCTAATTGGGAGTTTTTATTGCAAGATCTCTAATCAATCTTCCCTTCTTTTGGTATTTTTTTAAAAATTGAGGTCACAGTAAAATAAATTAGATATCCTGCCTACAAGTGAAAAATACTAATCTTCACCTATTTACTTTTGGACCAATGGAGTTATATCCTTGATTATTGTAGAAAATGGAATTGTACTTAAAAATAACTTCATACAAAATTAAAATATGGGAAAAAATTTAAAAAATAAATTTAAAAATTATGGAAAAACTGGCTATGGAAATCCTGTTACGTTTTCATATATCTGAAAAATCTTCATCTACATGGCATTTCAATAATATACTTTAAGCTTAAGGTCACAAAAATAAAAGGAAAGTAACAAAATTGTATTTAAACATCTCTAACTGTTCAAGTCAATTCTAATGCTACAATGCTGCTTTTGTTATTCATGTTTTTCACTTATTTAAAAAAATTATAGGGACTTCCCTGGTGGTGCAATGGTTAAGAATCCACCTGCCAATGCAGGGGACAGGTGTTGGAGCCCTAGTCCGGGAAGATCCCACATGCCGCGGAGCAACTAAGCCCGTGCGCCACAACTACTGAGCCTGTGCTCTAGAGCCCTCGAGCCACAGCTACTGAGCCCACGTGCCACAACGACCGAAGCCTACGTGCCTAGAGCCCGTGCTCCACAACAAGAGAAGCCACTGCAATGAGAACTTCACGCACCGCAACGAAGAGTAGCTCCTGCTCGCCACAACTAGAGAAAGCCCGTGCCCAGCAGCCACGACCCAACACAGCCAAAAATAAATTAAATAAACAAAATTGAAAAATTATATAAGTAATACCTGTCTTTGGCAAAAAAAAAAAAAAAACAAAGAAGTACGTAATTTAAAAAGTAATAATCCAACACTATGAAAGGTAACTCCATTATTAACAATCCGTTTGCAGCCTTCCAGATTTTCCTATACATATATAAACACATTCAGGTTTTCTGTTTTGCTTTATTTTGATATTTAACCTAATTGGGATATTACTGATATTGATCTGCATGTTGCTTTTTTCCCTAATGTACTGTAGGCATCGTTCCAGGTCTGTACTTATGGATTGACCTCATTGCCTCATTGTTCTTTTTTTTTTTTGACCCGTTCGCTCCGAGCAGCTTGCGGGATCTTAGTTCCCCAACCAGGGGCTGAACCCGGGCCTCGGCAGTGAAAGCACCAGAGTCCTAACCACTGGACCGCCAGGGAATTCCCGACCTCATTGTTCTTAATGACTACATAATAACCACCTCTTATTGAGGGCTTACTCTATACCAGTGCTGTACTAACAAGTATTATATAGGTTATCCCTCAAAATCCTATAAGGTGGGTGTTACTAATTTTTTTTCTTTTAATTTTACCAAAGAGGAATTGAATGCACAGACAGTTTAAGTACTTTGTCCAAGGTCACACAGCTAGTAAGAGGCAGTGTCAGGCCCCAAATCCAGCTATTTTTATTCCAGAGCCTGTGTGTACTCTTAACCATTACACTGTAATCCCAATGAGTGCCCACATTGAATTAACTGTTTCCCTACTGATAAACACTCCCTATTCTTTCTAGTTTATGTTGCTTGCCTGCTTTTTTTTTTTTCTTTCTATTTGATTGTTTTTACATCTGGAATTTGTCCTCACGGACTGTATGGGATAAGATTTTTTTTTTTTCCAAATAGGAAATTTTACTAACACCATTTACTGACTATTCCATTTCCCCCACTAATTTGAAATGCTATTTTTATCATGCTATATATACCTAGATCTGAATTCTATTCTATTCTGAACTAGTACAACATAGTTTTAACAACTGTAGCTTTACAGTATTTACAGCAAGGCACATATCAATGGACCCAAACCTTTCCCACATTCTCAAGTCCCCAAACCTGACCCCTCTACCCGTCTTCCTTTTCTTTTGTGGCACTCCCTCAAAACCCTTCTCCAGGGACTTCCCTGGCCGTCCAGTGGTTAAGACTCCGTGCTTCCACTGCAGGGGGCACGGGTTCGATCCCTGGTTGGAGACTATGATTTTGCATGCCGCGCACAGCGCAGCCCCCCAAAAAACCCCCAAACCCTTCTCCATTACGAAAGTTTCATCACCTTACAACCTCCCCATACTTCTATTCATACTTCCTTCCCGTCTCAAGAAGATAGTCCTCTTTTCCCCATTCCAAGGTTAACTTCTTCACCTGGGTTCTCATTCCCAACTGCCTCTATGTCCTCCAGACCTCATCAAAAACCATCGTTCTTTCTCAAGATTTCTATTCCCCTCTCTCCGCTGGCCACTTGCCTCATTCTACAAATGTCTTCCCTCCCTGACTAAAAAAACAAATACAAAAACAAGTTCCATCTGCCGTGCCTTAAGACCCACCCGCTCACCCATCCATCCATCCACCAGTTCATCCTCTGTCTGCTCCCACCCCACATCCAACAACTCCTCAAATCTTTTTTTTTTTTTCCCCTCAAATCTTTACAACAGTTTCCACCACTGCACTGAAACTCTTCTCTGGAATACCAAAGAGGCCAACTGTCTTTTCCCACAATTCATTCACCTTACGAACGCTCAGAAGAGTTCAACACGAATTTCTGAGTCTTCTTCTTCTTGCCCCACTTTTCCACCCAGCCCCAAACATGGATATGTCTCTAGGAGCTCCATCCTCTGCTTTTTTTTCATTCTTCCTCTCTCTCTCTTCCTCACAGAATCAAAGCAAAGGCTTTGACTTAAGACAGAGCTGGATTTGGTCCTGATGCCACCGTCTACTAGCTGTGTGACCTCGGACAAATCATTTAACTTTTTTGAGCATTAGCTTTATTTATTATTTTGGTTGCAACGGGTCTTAGTTGGCGGCACACGGGATCTTCTCTATGGCATGCGAACTCTTAGTTGCGGCATGCATGCGGGATCTAGTTCCCCAACCAGGGATCGAGCCCAGGCCCCCTGCATGGATTCTTACCCACTGGGCCACCAGAGAAGTCCCGCATTGGCTTCTTTATTTGTAAAATGGAGATAATAATACCCCTTTCCAAGGATTGCTGTTGGGATCTAATAAGATAACATTTATGCAGCTGGCTAGGCGCAGTGGGCAATTAATACGCGTTGGCCCTCCTTTGCCGTCCTCAACTCCCAAACCTTTGTCTCTGATCTTTCTTTGGAGTTTCAGTCCAAATCTTTAACCACCTGCCGTATCTTTTACCTGGGTATCCCTTCTTTGCCTCAAACTCAGTGAATAACCTTTTCTTCTGGAAGGAGGTGGAATGAAAGGCATTTTATCTTAAGAGTTGGCACCAGAACTCCTCTTAGGGAAGGCTTAATTTTTTTTTGGAATATACATTCACGAGCTACTTAGAATGGAGAATGGCACGCCAAGAGTATGGGTGCTTTTGTTGCTTGTTAATGGCACTCAAACTACTTTGTAATTTGTTTTATTTATTTATTCACTTATTTATTTACTTGGCTGCACCGGGTCTTAGTTGTGGCATGTGGGATCTTTGTTGTGGCATGCAGGATTTTAGCTGCGGTATTCAGGATCTAGTTCCCTGACCAGGGATTGAACCCGGGCCCCCTGCGTTGGGAGCACAGAGTCTTAGCCACTGGACCACCAGGGAAGTCCCAGTAAGTTGTTTTTTTTCTCAGGGGAAATAATAAAGAGAAGAGTCCAAAAAAGGAGAGGTAAGAGGAAAAGAGACATTAAGACAGAGGAAGGCCAGGACTGGTGAGCTGAAGAGCCAGTAAAACTCCCTAGTTGACATACAATTAGGGAGTTTGTATTTCTCCAATGTAAGCCCAAACTTCATCATCCCCCTACAAATCTTTACTAGAATCCACACTTTGTTGTTTTTTTTTTTTTGGCGGTACACAGGCCTCTCCCTGTTGCAGCCTCTCCTGTTGCAGAGCACAGGCTCTGGACGCGCAGGCTCCGCAGCCAGGGCTCACGGGCCCAGCCGCTCCGCGGCATGTGGGATCTTCCCGGACCGGGGCACGAACCCGTGTCTCCTGCATCGGCAGGCGGACTCTCAACCACTGCGCCACCAGGGAAGCCCTAGAATCCACACTTCGAATAATTTATGTGAATGGAATTTTTTGGAGAAACTGAATAATGGACCAATGTTACATTTGTTATGAGGCCAAGACAGCAAGCTGGAGCTCCGGGGCCAACATGGTCATAACATGTCACCTGGGAATTCACAGAAATCTCTGAGGGGGCATCAGAAGTCTGTACTCTGATTTGGGAGAATAGGTGGGTTTCTGTCTAATCTACCTAGATTATTTATTTAGTTAGTTAGGCCGCACAGCGCTGCATGCGGGATCTTGGTTCTCTAACCAGGGATCAAACCCACGCCCCCTGCAGTGGAAGCGTGGAGTCTTAACCACTGGACCGCCAGGGAAGTCCCAAATCTACCTAGATTTTGAGGAGCGGTAAAGCCCTGGCCGACATTTGGGAATCAATTCTAAAGCAGTTTCTGCTCCATATTCCCAATTTCTGTCAACGGGGCCTCACTTCTCTGGCTCCCAAGCTAAAAACAGTACAGGCATCAAAGCTACAAAAACCGTGAACATGTGCTTTGTGCAAAGCACCCCGTCAAGACCTCAGCCCTTTCCAAGTTTGATTACAGTGAGTTACCAGGTAACTTTCCTAGCAAGTCTCTATGCTTCCAGTGTTTTCTCCCCACAAGCTATCCCTCTAAGAGATAAATCTTCCTTAAAACACCATTTGCTTCCTCTCAAATTTGGCTCCTACCTGTAATTCTGTATCTATCAATACCATCGGCGACCTTTACCCACTACTAATACTATTCTCCACATTGGACTATTGGAGAGCTCTACCTGCCTTCAAAGTCTACCTTCAAGGCCATTAGCTCTCAAGAGCCCCACCCTTAATGATGAAGCTCTTCTCTTTATTTTATTCAATTGGCATAAACCACTCTGTACTGTTTTTTTTTTTTTTTTTTGCTGTACGCGGGTCTCTCACTGTTGTGGCCTCTCCCGTTGCGGAGCACAGGCTCTGGACGCGCAGGCTCTGCGGTCGTGGCTCACGGGCCCCACTCCATGGCATGTGGGATCTTCCCAGACCGGGGCACGAACCCATGTCCCCTGCATTGGCAGGCAGACTCTCAACCACTGCGCCACCAGGGAAGCCCTGTACTGTTATTTTTAAAAACAGCTTTATTGAGGTATAATATACACAGAATAAAATTCATCCATCCTACAATCAACTACCACCACAATCCAGTTGAAAACACCACCCCGAAATGCTCCCTCATGACAATTTACAACTAATTCCCACTCCCATCCCCAGCCTTAGGTAAACACTGCTCTGCTTTCTATCTCTACATATCTGCCTTTTCTAGCCATTTCATATAAATGGACTCATACAATAATACACCGTCTTGTATCTGGCTTCTTTCACTTACCACAATGTTTTTGAGGTTAACCCGCATCGTGTAGCATATATCAATAGTTCGTTCCTTTAAATTGCTGAATAGTATTGCAATGTATGAATATACCTCATTTTATTAATCCATTCACCAGTTGATGGACATTTGGATTATTTCCAGCTTTTTGGCTGTTATGAGCAATGCTGTTATGAACATTTGCATACATATCTTTGTATCTATGTCATTTCTTTTGGATAGATTCATAGGGGTGCAATTGCTAGATCATCAGGTAAATTTATGTTTAACTTTTTCTATTTATTTATTTATTTTTGGCTGTGTTGGGTCTTCGTTGCTGCGTGCAGGCTTTCTCTAGTTTCAGCGAGCGGGGGCTACTCTTCGTTGTGGTGCATGAACTTCTCACTGCAGTGGCTTCTTTTGTTGTGGAGCATGGGCTCTAGGCGTGAGGGCTCAGTAGTTGTGGCACACAGGTTCAGTAGTTGCGGCTCGCGCGTTCTAGAGCGCAGGCTCAGTAGTTGTGGTGCACGGGGCTTAGTTGCTCCGCGGCATGTGGGATCTTTCCAGACCAGGGCTTTAACCCATGTCCCCAGCATTGGCAGGTGGATTCTTAACCACTGTGCCACCAGGGAAGTCCCTAACTTTTTAAGACACTCCCAAACTCTTTTCCAAACTGGCTGTTACCATTTTACATCCCCATCTACAATGCACAAGGATTCCAATTTCTCTGCATTCTCACCAACACTTGATATTGTCTTTTTTATTGTTGCTCTCCTAGTGGTTTTGAAGTGCTATCTCATTGTGGTTTTAATTGTGTTTCCCTAATAACTACTAATGCTGAGCATCTTTCCATGTCTTTATTGGCCATTCCTGTATCTTCTTTGGTGAAATGTCTATTCAACTCTTTCGTCCATTTGTAAATTGGGTTGTCTTCTTAATACTGAGCTGTAAAAAGTTCTCGATATATTCTGGAAGTAAATCCTTTGTGTGTTTTGCAAATGTTTTCATTCAGAAGGTGGCTTGTCCTTTCATTTCCTTAATGTTGTCTTTTGAAGTAGAAACATTTTTAATTTGGAAGAAATCCAATTTATCAGTTTTTTCTCTTATGGATTTTGCTTTTGGCAATGTATCAAAGAACTCCGCCCAATCTGAAACGAATAAATAGTTTCTCCTATGTCTTCTTTTAGGGGTTTTATAGTTTTAGCTCTTGAAGTTAGGTCCATTTTTAAAACAGCTTTGGGACTTCCCTGGTAGTCTAGTGGGTAAGACTCCACTCTCCCAATGCAGGGGGCCTGGGTTCAATCCCTGGTCAGGGAACTAGATCCCCACGCCACAACTAAAAGATCCTGCACGCCGCAACGAAAATCTCACATGCCGCGACTAAGACCCAGAGCAGCCAAAGAAATAAATAAATATTTTTAAAAGTAACAATAAAAAAGTTTTATTGAGCTATAATTCACATACCATATAATTCACCTATTTAAAGTGTACCATTCAATGGTTTTTTAAGTATATTCACAGAGTTATGCAACTATTCACTACTATCTAATTTCAGAACATTTTCATTATCCCAGAAAGAAACCCATTAGCAGTCACTTCTCATTTCCCCCTCCCCCGGCCACTGGCAGCCACTAATCTCCTTTCTGTCTATGGATTTGCCGCTTCTGGACACATCATATAAATGGAATTATACAATATATGGCCTTCTGCCTCTGGCTTCTTTCACTTAACATCAGTGCTTTTCAAGTTTCATCCAAGCTGTAGCAAATATCAATACTTCATTCCTTTTTGTTGCCAAGTAACACTCCATTGCATGAACTTACCACATTTTATCAGTTGTTCCATTCACCAGGTGATGAACATTCGGGTTGTTTCCACCTTTTAGCTATTACGACCAGTGCTGCTACGAACATTCAAGTACATGTTTTGGTGTGGATTTTTTTTTCATTTTTCTTGGGCATATATATATTATGTGTGTGTGTGTAACATATGACTGTAATTGCTGAGTTATGAAGTAATGAACATTTGAGGCACTGTCAAACTGTTTTCCATAGAGCTTTCTGCAGCGGTGAGGGCTCCAACTCTGACATCGCCTGTGCTCCTTGACCAATGACGATACCATGGAACTGGAGCCAAGATTGAGGCTGATGTAAATCTGAAGGCCTACCCTCTTGCAGATGCCCACCTCACCAAGAAACTACTGGACCTCATTCAGCCATCATGTAACTACAAGCAGCTTCGAAAAGGAGCCAGTGAGGCCACCGAAACCCTCAACAGAGACATCTCTGAGTTCACTGCGATGGCTGCAGATGCCGAGCCCCTGGAGATCATGCTGCACCTCCCACTGCTATGTGAGGACAAGAACGTGCCCTGTGTGTTTGTGCGTTCCAGGCAGGCCCTGGGGCGAGCCGGTGGGGTCTCCAGGCCTGTCATCGCCTGCTCTGTCACCATCAAAGAACGCTCACAACTGAAGCAGCAGATCCAATCCATCTAGCAATCCACTGAAAGGCTCTTAGTCTAAACAGGTGGTCTCTGTCAAACTCCCTGCTGACTCCTACCCCAGGGGTTATGTATCATATTGTCTGTTAGCATCTAGTATTTCCAGCTACCTTCTATGGTTATAAAAGATTGTAGCGCTAAATCTGGAAAAAAAACCAAACTGTTTTCCATAGCAACTGTACCGTTTTACATTCCCACCAGCAGGGGACCAGAATTCCAATTTCTCCACATCCTCACCAACACTTACTATTTGTTCTGTTTTGTTTTGTTCTGATATGCAGGCTGCGGCCTCTCCCTTGCGGAGCACAGGCTCCAGACGCGCAGGCCCAGAGGCCATGGCTCACGGGCCCAGCCACTCCACGGCATGTGGGATCCTCCTGGACCGGGGCACGAACCCGTGTCCCCTGCATCGGCAGGCGGACTCCCGACCACTGTGCCACCAGGGAAGCCCTACTATTTGTTTTTTAAGTTATCACTATCCTAATGGATATGAAGTATTATCTAACCGTAGTTTTGAGTTGCATTTCCCTAACAGCCAATGATGTTAAGCATCTTTTCACTGTTGACGTGCTTACTGTCCATTTGTATATCTTTGTTGGACAAATGTCTACTCAAGATCTTTGCTCCTTTTTTAATCGGGTTGTCTTTTTGTTTTTTGAATTGTACAAGTTCTTTATATAATTCTAGATATAAATCCCTTACCATACATAAGATTTGCAAATATTTTCTCCCATTCTGTGGGTAGTATTTTCATTCTGTGATCCATTGTGAGTTAATTTTTGGTCATGTGGAGAAAGGGTCTAAGTTCATTTTCTTGCTTGTCAATATCCAGTTGTACTAGCACCATTTGCTGAAAAACCTATCCTTTCCCTGTTGAATTGTCTTGGTACTTCTGTCAAAATCAACTGAGCGTATATATAAGGATTTATTTCTGGCTTGCAATTCTGTTCCATTGATCTACATGCTGTTTTCTTTTAAGTTATTTTTTCTTTTTTGATATGGACCATTTTTAAAGTCTTTGTTGAATTTGTTACAATATTGCTTCTCTTTTATGTTTTGGTTTTTTGGCAGCAAGCCAGTGGGATCTTAGCTCCCCGACCAGGAATTGAGCCCACACCCCCTGTGTTGGAAGGTGAAGTCTTAACCACTGGGCCACCAAGGAAGTCCCTGATCTATATGCTTCTTGTTGTACCAATACCACACCATGGCTTGACAGTAATTTTTGGAATTGGGTAGTGAAAATCCTCCAAGTTTGCTCTTCCTTTTCAAAATTGTTTTGGATATTCTAGGTCCTTTGAATGTCCACATACATTTTAGAATTGGCTGGTCAATTTCTTCAAAAAAGTCTGTTGGAGGGCTTCCCTGGTGGCGCAGTGGTTGAGAGTCCGCCTGCCGATGCAGGGGACGCGGGTTCGTGCCCCGGTCCGGGAAGATCCCGCATGCCGCGGAGCGGCTGGGCCTGTGAGCCATGGCTGCTGAGCCTGTGCGTCCGGAGCCTGTGCTCCTTAACAGGAGAGGCCACAACAGTGAGAGGCCCGCATACCGCAAAAAAAAAAAAAAAAAAAGGTCTGTTGGAATTTTACCAGAAAATGTACTCAATTTTCAGATCAATTTGGAGAACACTGGCATCTCAACAATACTAAGTTTTCCATTCCATGAACATGAAACGTCTATTTATTTAGATCTCTTTAAACTTTTTTAGTTAAAGCATCAATCTCAGCAACATTTTAGAATTTTCATTGTACAAATCATATACTTACTATGTGAAATTTATTCCTGAGAACGGTATTCTTTTTGATGCTACTGGGAATGGCAACAGTCTCCTTAATTTCATTTTCAGATTATTGCTTGTATATAAAAGCACAGTTGATTTTTGTGTGTTGATCTGATCTTGTATCTGCAATGTTCCTCACTCATATTTTAGTTCTAGTAGGTTTTTTTGTGGAATCTTTGGTATTTTCTATACATAGGATCATGTCATCTATGAATAAAGACAGTTTCACTTTTTTCTTTACAATCTGGTGGCCTTAAATTTTTTAAAAAATGTGTTTCTTTGTTTTGCCTTATTGTACTAGTTAGAATCCCCAGTTAATACTGAATGGCAAAAGCAGGCGTCCTTGTCTTCTTCTAGATCTTAGCAGGAAAGCATCTGTATCTCACCTTTAAGTAGAGTGGTAGTTATGAGCTCTTCGTAGATGCCCTGTATCAGATTGAGGAAGTACCCTTCTATTACAAGTTTGCTGAGTGTTTTTCATCTTGAAAAGGTGTTGGATTTGTTAAACGTTTTGTCTGCATCTATTGAGATGATCATGTAGCTTTTATTCTTTATTCTACCAATATGGTGTATTAACACTGATTGATTTTTCAGATATTAAACCAACCTTGCATTCCTGAGATAGATCCCTGGTCATGGTATATTCTGTATTCTTATTTATCTCTGTATGCCTGCATTCTATCTTTGATACTAGATGATAAGCACTGAAATTTTGGAAGGAGTGTAATTTTGATTTTTTTATTTTTGGCTGCATCAGGTCTTAGTTGTGGCACACGAGATCTTTCATGCGGCATGTGGGCTCTTTGTTGTAGCTCTCAGGCTTACTTGCCCCGCGGCATGTGGGATCCTAGCTCCCCGACCAGGGATCAAACCCGTGTCCCCTGCATTGGAAGGCGGATTCTTAACCACTGGACCACCAGGGAAGTCCAGGAAGGAGCATAATTTTTAAATAATGATTTTTAAAGACTGCAATTTTTAGACTTTTAAAAATATGTTTTCCCAGCACAAGCGCTCTTTCAGAAACTAAAAACTTGAGCTCAGCACCTATTTAGCAAGAATAACTTGTTAAAATAAGAAGCCACTGGGGGGACTTCCCTAGTGGCGCAGTGGTTAAGAATCTGCCTGCCAATGCAGGGGACACGGGTTCAAGCCCTGGTCTGGGAAGATCCCACATGCTGCGGAGCAACTAAGCCTATGCACCACAACTACTGAGCCTGCACTCTAGAGCCTGTGAGCCACAACTACTGAGCTCTCGTGCCACACCTACTGAAGCCCGCATGCCTAGAGCCCGTGCTCCACAATAAGAGAAGCCACCACAATGAGAAGCCCACGCACCACAATGAAGAGTAGCCCCCCGCTCGTCGCAACTAGAGAAAGCCCGCGCACAGCAGCGAAGACCCAATGCAGCCAATAAATAAATAAATAAACTTATAAAAAAAATAAAAGAAGCCACTGGGAATTCCCTGGCACTTCAGTGGTTGGGACTCTGTACTTTCACTGCTGAGAGCGTGGGTTCAATCCCTGGTTGGGGAACTAAGATCCCATAAGGCTGCGGGGTATGGCCCCCCCAAAAAAAAACGAAGCCACTATGACTGTTAATTTTTATGTCACCTTGGCTAGGCTATGGTGGTCAGCTGTTCGTCCAGACACTAATCTAGATGTTGCTGCAAGGATATTTTCTGGATGTGATTAACATTTATAATTAGTTGACTTTAAGTAAAATAGATTACCCTTGATAATGTGGGTGGGCTTCATCCAATCAGTTGAAGGCTTTAAGAGCAGAAACTGAGGTTTTCTGGAGAAAAAGAAATTCTGCTTTAAGACTAACATAAAAATCCTGCCTGAGTTTCTCATCTGGCAGACTGTCCTACAGATTTCAGACTGAAGAATACAATGTCAACTCCTGTCTGAGCTTCCAGCTTGCTGGCCTGCCCTACCAACTTCAGACTTGCCAGCCCCCACAATAATGGAGGCCAATTATATGTATTTATCTCCCATTGGTTCTCTTTCTCTGGAGAACCCTGGCTGATACAGCCATCAAATAGCTTATATTGTTAATCCTCCCTTCTGTGACCCACATCATGAATTACAAAGTTGATTCTGAGGGCTTCTATCCTGCTGATTGCCACAGGCATCAAGATCACAGGATCAGAATCTATACACTGGTGCACAGCACAACGCATGATAAACACGTAGCAGGTGCCCAAGAATGTGCACTGATGGCAATAAACAGAAAGAGAAAAGAGACGCTCAAGAACAAAAGAACACAACCACCATCATATAAGTAAGTGAAAGGCCCCAAATCACAAGACAAAATCAAGAAGTGAAAGAAATCAGTCTGCTCTTAATGAAGTAAAGTACAAATAAAGCAAAAATACTGGAGGTTTCGAAAGTAGAAGAATTACCACGTTTTAAGTGTTCAAAAATAATACTGGGGCTTCCCTGGTGGCTCAGTGGTTGAGAATCCGCCTGCCAATGCAGGGGACACGGGTTCGAGCCCTGGTCTCGGAAGATCCCACATGCCGCAGAGCAACAAAGCCCGTGCGCCACAACTACTGAGCCTGTGTTCTAGAGCCCGTGAGTCACAACTACGGAGCCCGCGTGCCACAACTACTGAAGGCCACGTGCCTAGAGCCCGTGCTCCGCAACAAGAGAAGCCACGGCAATGAGAAGCCCACGCACTGCAACAAAGAGTAGACCCCGCTCGCCGCAACTAGAGAAAGCCCTCGCGCAGCAGCGAAGACCTAACACAGCCAAAAATAAATAAATTAAATAAATAAATTTATTTTAAAATAATAATAATACTAGCGTTTGAACTCCTGATCTTGATGATTCCATCATTAAATGGAAGAACCTTTACATTTTTTAGGGTATTAAATGTATTTACTATGAATTTCAGAAACCTACTTAATTTTAGGTAACGTACCAATCAAAATGTGCCAAAACCAAATAGTTCTTTATTCTGCAGTAAGTTCCACCTTTGAAAGCCCCTGGTTTCGAAACATATTTACCTGATGCTCCTAAAAGCTAAGAGAAACTTTTATAACTATTTGATAAGCAAAGGCTCAGTACCCACGCTTTAGAAATGTGGTCTGCCCTAGGACAGACCCACTTGACAAGCATATGTGTACCCCAATATAACAAAAATTTGGAAGATGATGATGTTAGCTGCTCAGGACTCTGATTACCATTCTGAATTTTTATAATAGATTTCCCTCTTAACACCTGAGCAAAACGAATGACTCCTATTTTCCAATTTGCTCAAATATGTAAGAGAAAAATGAACTAGATTTATCAGGTACTGAATTAAAATGGATTAAATTGTCTTTATAGTATGCTTATTTCTTCCTAGACAGAGAAAACAGAAATAATGACTCATATCAACATGGGGACCCCTTTCAAAAGTCGGGCCTACACGCATAAAAACAACCACCTCAGCAAAGCCCTAACTTTGCTGAACCAACGATCATGGGCTTTGAAAGACGCAAAGATCTCAGAGAAGGATTTAAAAGCACGTATGGTTTCCAACTGAAAAATTACGAAGGCACGACCAAATGCAGAACAGTGCTATAAATAGCTTTCCATGATAATGTAGAAATACCCTACAGAAACAAACTCCCATCATACCTTCTGCTATTTAAATGAGTAATATTTATGTATTTATTAACAAAGCCCCAAATCACCTAAGAACATATGTATAACATTAATCATTGCTGCATTGTTTGCAATAGTAAAAGACTGAAAAAAAAAAACCACTCCCAAATGTTCACCAATAGACTATGTTAAAAACTGATAGCATGTGCACACAAAGGAATGTTATACAGTTGTTTTTTTTAATAACAAGAACAACAACAGGGCTTCCCTGGTGGCGCAGTGGTTGAGAGTCCGCCTGCCGAGGCAGGGGACACGGGTTCACGCCCCGGTCCGGGAAGATCCCACATGCCGTGGAGCGGCTGGGTCCGTGAGCCATGGCTGCTGAGCCTGCGCATCCGGAGCCTGTGCTCTGCAACGGGAGAGGCCACAACAGTGAGAGGCCCGCGTACCGCAAAAAAAAAAAAAAGAACAACAACAAAAAACCCTCTCTAATGTGGAGATAATATAAAAAGATCTCCAATATGTTTGAAAGTAAACAAAACAAATACAAAACAAGGTGCAGAGCAGTCTAAGTAGCATGCTATGCTTGTATTTACACAAGAAACTCTGGAAGAATTCCAGAAAGTGGTTACATATGTACGGGAGGTGTATGGGGAGGAACTGGGGGGATGAACAGCTACAGTGAGAACTAGACTTTCACTGTACGCCTTTTCATTCTTTTAAACTTTGAACCACGTGACCATATTACTTATTCAAAAAAATAAATAATTCTAAGTAATTTTAGGCTATTTTATTTCCACCTATCTCTATTAAAGAAAAAAAAAGCTGTAAACCCAAGCTCCAACATGAAATCGGCTGTTCTCAATACTTTTTAAATGTTTCTAGTTCAATGTGCATACAAAACGAAGGGGTTCCTTTAAAAACGCAAAAGAGAGGGACTTCCCTGGTGGCACAGTGGTTAAGAATCCGCCTGACAACGCAGGGGACAAGGGTTCAAGCCCTGGTCCGGGAAGTTCCCACATGCCGCGGAGCAACTAAGCCCGTGTGCCACAACTATTGAGGCTGCGTGCCACAAATACTGAAGCCCGCCTGCCTAGAGCCCATGCTCCACAACAAGAGGAGCCACCGCAATTAGAAGCCCGTGCACCGCGATGAAGAGTAGCCCCACTCGCCGCCAACTAGAGAAAGCCCGCGCGCAGCAACGAAGACCCAACGCAGCCAAAAATAAAAGAAAGAAAAAGCAATTTCTTCTGGGCACTGTGACCATCATTACAGGGACAGATGACCATGTGCTTGCTGAAACAACTACTCCAAGGCCATCGAGTAACAGAGACTTTCCATTGAGCCAGAGGGCGGTCTCAGCTCAGCCAGTTTAGTCACTTGGAGAAAACTGACTCTTCTATTTGCTTTGTTCTACTTTCCGTACTCAAGATAGGGAGACCTCAGAATCAACCCAGTCTGATTTTTCGACAGGGAGACAGGCCTCTGAGTTTTGTCTCAATTCTGATGCAGAATAGCCTCCATTCCACAAACCATCAAGGACAAGTTCAAAATTCAATTCCTTGAAAAAGGCAGAGGCTTTGGTAAGAAGAGCACTAACTTGCTGGGTAACCCTGGCCTTACCAGTTCATTTCTCTGGGCCTCCATTTTCTTACCGGTGAAATGAATGGGTCTGGCGCCAAATTCTCTGCAAGGTTCCTTTGGGTCTAAGATACTATAATCCAGGGACTTTGGTGGTCCAGTGGCTAAGACTCTACATTCCCAATGCAGGGGGCCTGGGTTTGATCCCTGGTCAGGGAACTAGATCCCACATGCCCCAACTAAGCGTTTGCATGCCGCAACTAAAGATACCACATGCGGCAACAAAGATCCCGCACGCGGCAACAAAGATCCCGCACACGGCAAATAAGAGCTGGCACAGCCAAATAAATAAATAAATAAATAAATAAATAAAAATAAAATAAAATACTATAATCCAATAAAGAGTCAGGTAAATCTAAAGATCAGATGAAGGATAGGAGATGCCTCTAGACTACAGCATATTTTCACGTACACAAAGATTTGCTGACTGGGACATGAATGTTCTGACTCCTATTTTCCGTGTTTTAACTTAAACATACATAATTTGGTCCACTTGATACAAAGATTTCTCTCATGCAAAAGCTCTGACTAAAAATGAGTTACCAGAGACCTCCCTGGTGGCGCAGTGGTTAAGAATCCACCTGCCAATGCAGGGGACACAGGTTCGAGCCCTTGTCTGGGAAGATCCCACATGCCGCGCAGCAACTAAGCCCGTGCACCACAACTACTGAGCCTGCGCTCTAGAGACTGCGAGCCACAACTACTGAGCCCGTGGGCCACAACTACTGAAGCCCGTGTGCCTAGAGCCCGTGCTCCACAACAAGAGAAGCCACCACAATGAGAAGCCCGCACACTGCAAGGAAGAGCAGCCCCCGCTTGCCTCAACTAGAGAAAGCCCGCGCGCAGCAACAAAGACCCAACACAGCCAAAAATAAATAAATAAATTTATTTATTAAAAAAAAAAAGAGTTACCATTAGGTAAAACTTTTAAAAGATTGATAGAGTGGAGAAGATGATTTAAGACTGTAGGTATGGAGGGTGCTGGTTAAGAAAAGTTTTAGTTTGGTCCATTATCCTTTGATTATCACCATCCAAGATTCATACTTGTATTAATATCCTTTGAGGACTAGCCCTCCAGTGATTTACCTTTGCTCATTCCCATAAGTGAAGGAGGGGTGAATACTCTTCTGAGGCAGCAAATTCTACTGCAAACTCCAAGCCAGCAAAACCTGCTCCATATTCTGAGCAATAAAAGCTAAGTGATTTCAGAAAAGAAAAATCCACAATACTTGTGCATATTTTTGTCTACTAAAAAGCAAAATGCATGCTTCCTTTAGCCCTGGTTTCCTATAGTCATAATCAGCTAGAGCTTTATTAAAACACTAATGATGCACAGCTTTATCTTAGACTGTTCTAAAGCAAGCTCTTAAGCATATTCATCTCTGCAAGGATTCACTCTTTGGCACAAATCAGTGAGCAACACAGCTCTGGCAGGCACTCTGCAGGGTGCAGGTTCATTGTCTGGTCCCTACTTTGGGCTGGCACAAACTGGACAGACTGCTGAGAAACCAGCTCATCTCATTACTATGTCTTTATTCTCCTGCTGCAATTCTGACATCTCTCCAAGATCACGAAAATCCTCATCAGGTCCTAAGCCAAAGAGAAGATGATAGCCATGGGTCCCCAGAAGTTTTGAGAAAAGCAAGGAAAAATAAAGAGCAGAGAGTTAGGTCACGTGCCAGCAGTTCAGCATTGGCTGGTGCTCGATCCACTAGTCATCCTCTTTGTGCTGTCAAAATTCTCCTACACTTCCAATATTTATGCTCCAAACCAGAGGCTGGAGACATTCATCTTTTTAATGATTCTGAAAACAAACATAATACTTCTCTACATTTTAAATACCTGTGCCCTGTCCCAGAGCTATCCTCGTTCCAAAAACCAGGCTTGCCGCTACTTTGGCAAAGCGGCAACCCGAGTGACTCTGATACCAGATTCCTTAACATTTCTGTTAAACACCTTCTTTCTTCTGACAGCCTCTTAAAAAGCACCAGTACAGCCAACGCATTTTCGGCCTCCATCCTCCAGCAGGCGACGGGAGCTTTCCCCTGAGAAACCTAATTCAAACCTGTGTCTGTCCCTCCCTCTCCGGAGGCCACCAGGGCCAGCACCTGGCACAGGCGCCTGCTTTGGATGCCAAGCCCGCCTGAACTAACCCTCAGCTCCCGAGGGGAACAGACCACCGGGCGGGAAGGAAGGGATGCAGCGCTGCGGCCAGCGGGAACCCGGCCTGCGCCGCGGACACCCCGCCCCTCGGGAGCCGCATCGCCCCGAGCGCACGTCTCTGTCACAGGACCGACTGCGTGGGGGCCGCTCCCGTCCCCCGGCGGAAGGGCTGCCCACTCCAGCGACCCGGCCAAGGGCCCTAAAGCACCCCTCCAGACCTCCTCCAACACCTCCCACCCTCCGAGATCGCTCTGCAGCGACGTCGGCCTCTGCGTCCCCGGGACCCTCGGAGCCCTCGCGCGGGAGCACCGCGACCTCCTCCCGGCCCTGGGTCGTGCTCACCGGACTTGGGCGGGTAGCGGTACACGGAGTTGGACGGGATGTCCACCTCCTCCACGCCCGCGTGCTGCCGGCTGGTCAGGGCCCCCATGGCTGCTGCGCCCGCGCCGCCCTCGGCGCCTCACCGCGGCCGCTCGACCCGCGCCCGATGCGGTGGTCGGCTGCCCGCCGCGGACGGCTCCGCCTCGGTGCTGCGGCTCTGGCGGCGAGGAGCCCCCGGCGCGCCGCGCACCATCCTCCGCCGGGCCCCGCGGCGGCGCCTGTGCCGAGGGGGGCTGCGGGCTGGGCCGGGGGCGCCGCCGCCGCCTCAGGCCTGGTGATGTCAGCGGCGGCTCGCGCGCGGGGACCGCGGCGGCCAAGGCCAATGGCGGGGCGGGGCGGGAGCGGCCGCGCCGCGCCGCGCCAGCCAATGGGCAGCGGGACGCGGCGGAGCGGCGGCCGGGCGCGCGGGGCCGACCCGGGGCTCGCGGCCCACCGCGGGCTGAAGGCGCCGAGGATGCGTTGCCCCGCGGAGCCCGCTGACCCCGTCAGGTGACCGCGCGGGAGCCGCCTCCTCGCCGCGCTCCAGGCCGAGGCCGGGAGTTTGGTCACCATTGTCCCCCAACATCCGAAAGGCGCACGCGGCTTCCCGGCCCGGGGGAAGCCTTCTCCAGCCCCACCCATCAGCATCTGCCAAAGCCAGTGGTCAGAAACCCCGCAGAGGGGCGCCCGAGTCTCCCAGCCGGGGCAGTTCGGGTGGGTTCCCGCCCCCAGAGCCTCAGCCCCAAAGGGGCTCCCAGGGGGCGGGGAGATTGGTGAGTGCTGGGGACCTGCTAGGACGAGGTCGCCGTCCCTGTCACTTAGCTCCTTTCGAAGCGCAGAAAGCTATACATGTTCTGTTTATGGGTCCCTTGGGCAGCTCATGTAGTCCTGAAGTTAGGGGACCATCAAGACAAAGGAAGATCAAGACATTCAACCCCGGACTCTGCACCTTCTGGAAACTTTGGAAAGCCCTGCGAGCGAGGAGAGTCGACGCAGTGGGACGCGAGTGGGCCAGGCAGAGCAGGGGCTCCTCTGGGTGAGAGCACACACCCAACAGTGGGATGCTTGGACAGGCAGAAGACGTCACTCCAGAGCTTAATTACAGACATTTGTGTTTTAAACCTTTTATTTTTTTTGAGTGCGTCTGGTGTTTTTTTCTGAGAGGGTGGACTGATCAGCAAGAACTTCAACTGCTAGAACGTGATTTCAAGAGCGTCTCTACACACAGTGCAGTTTGGGGCCTCGAGTTCCCTTGATTAGGTTTGCAAAGCCATACCATAGAGTCTCTTTCCTGATTGTCTTTTGTAGTTTTCATCGCCCTTTCTTCAGCTTCAGACCTGGTGACGAAGATACTGACGCCCAGTTGCCTTGGTTTTCTCCAAGGTCCCCAGGAAGGCAGGAACACATCCCTGTCATTTTTTTCGACTGATGGCGAGGAGGGCCTGAGCGACAGGGCAAGTCCCTGGCCCAGAGGAGCGGATGGGCAGCCTCTCCCAAGTACCAGGTCTCCCTAGAGGAGTTCAGAGCCTTCCCCCCGAGCCCTCGACCCTCATCACTAGAAGGCTTTTGGACATACCTTTGGAAGGGACCTCCTGGATACTCCTTTCACCACACATAGGCCCACCTTGTAACTACTGGGTAACGGGAAAATACAAGTCATCTAGAACCGCCTCAAAGCAGAAGGCCTTCGGCACATTCTTATAATCTTAGACCCTGTTAAGAAGCCTTTGTCCTTCCTGCCCTCAGCATTTGGTAAAGGGGGCACCATCCCCTTAATGGGTTTACCCACGTCTTCAGGTTTCTTTGTCCCAGCCAGAGCCAGGCAGGTTGTGGCTCAATGAGACAGCGCCATCCCGTTGCTTGCAAGGATCTGTTCTCGTCCCTGCCTAGGGTCATGAGACAGAAGAGAAAAGGAGGGAAAATTCTAGCTCAAAGAGACTCTCTGTGAATTGAATTAGAGTCCCACCGTCTACTAATCACATAATGTTACAGTTTTGGAAAAGAAAACCTCTACCGGTGCTCAGGGTGCAAGCGAGATAGGCAAACCCTTGGAAGAGCCGCCACTGCATTCCTCCCAGGTCCTTCCTTGGTGCCTCTTGACTCCCTTGCCAGAGATCTGGGCCAAGGAGAGGCCCTGAGGGAGAAGATGGCACAGACAAGAGGAAAAATCCAGAAATGACTCCCATCAAGAGAGCCATAAAAATACTTTTAACTCGAACAAATGATCTGAGGAGGGGTGGCGCAGAGCGCATAGGGAAATTACATGCAAATACCATGCGTCCTTTGGGCGAATAGCCTCAAGGCGTCCTATCCATTTCCACGCTGTGGATGCAGCCCAGCGGAGAGCCCTGCGTTTAAAGGTCTCAGGGGTTTCCTCTAAGCGTCCGAGGAAGGCAGGGAGGTAAAAGCTACGTGTTTTATCAGGTCTTCGCCCTTCTTCTCAACCTTGGGTCCAAGGGAGAAAGGAGAAGGCTGTGGGGAGGGGAACAGAGGGATGAGTAATTTCTAGGTCAGCTAGTCCCCTTGAGCTTTTAATTTTGTTCATTTTGGCTGTCCCGGTTTCAGCTCAGATGTGCATTTTCCACCTTTGTAACACATCCATTCATTTGGAAGATTTGCACAGATTCCTGTATCAGGAGGGAGAGAGAGCCTGCAGGTGAAGAGCTGATGGACGCTGCCCTGTATGTAGCACAGCGCTCCTAAGGCAGCAGAGCAGGGAATACCTTGGGAACCTGAAGGAGCTAAGACAGGCCCCTTCTTGGCTGTTGGCTTGGCCCTTCTGCCTGGGCCAGGGGGACAGGAAGGTTAGAGCCCCGGCTGTTCTGAGTATCCAAAAGATGGGCCCAGTCACAACACACAGCCCCTGATCTTAAGCTCATGGCTTAAATGGATTAAAGCTAAAAGCACAAGCAGGGAATTTCACATCCTGCTTCAGATCAGTGTGCTAGGCTGACGCTGACAGAGGGGCCTGGGCCTAAGTGTTTTGAGACCCAGCAAACGGTTCCTCTGACGACCTAAGGCTCTCTGTTGAGGAAAATAACCTTGCCCATTAGGCAATCAGCAAGCGGCCTTTCACATTTCGCTTCTTGCCAAGGGTGAATTCTTCATTGTTAATTTCCTGCTCAGCTGTGTGACCCTAACAAAGGAGAACTGTTCAGACTACAGTTGGGTTTGTAACTTCTTAATCTACTTTTCAAGTTAAGATTGAAATGAAAGACAGTGTTTACACTGGTGTGGCTTTGGGTGGGGTGAGGTGCCTGGGGTGGGACCTTGAAGTTGGCACTCGTTGTTAGTGTCACGCAGGTGCCTCACCCTGGCTGCAGCCCTGCTGCCCAGGCATCTGGCATTTGGAGAAATGGAAGACCTGGGACATTAATCCCATGCAAGGATTCCTTTAAAGAAATTAGGAGAGTTCGTTCTATTTTGCTTTACTTTAGTCCCAGGTTGTTTCTATCAAACACTAGAGCCCGTAAAGCTCGTTTCTGTACATTCGCTTCTCCCTTCACTTCCCTGCCCTTCTTCTGGTTTTGAGCTCAGCCCCATCTGGGGCCACACATGCTGTGTGATAAAATCAGCATGAAAGAAGGCGCCACTAACATTTCAGCCCAGTTTGGATCCGCTGCCCCCTCTGCTCTTCCTGGGGAAACACTCAGGCAGGCAAAAAGCCCAGCATCTGTCTCCTGCTACCCAGAGAAACCAGAATGTGGAAGAGGCAGCATGGTGACAGCCTCCACACCTCTATGCTCAACTGCGGTTACTTAGAAAATCGAAGGGAGAAACTGAGAACAAATTCTCTTCCTTCTCCCAGGGTTTCTTGACAACACGAGTCCTGGCTGGAGCATCAGATCTGAAAGAAGTCGGAAGACCGTCTAGTCCAGGCTCCCTCACCTGACCGATGAGGCAGCTACAGCCTGGGGAGGGGAAGGGACTTTCTCAAGGCCAGGCCAGTGGAAGCCTGGCTCAGAACCCAGGGATCTCAGGCTTCGTGCACTGGGCCTCGCTGTGGGAAACCCGTATTGCTGGTTTGGTTTCTTTTTTTGCAAGGTAGGTTGACTTCTAGAGCTGGTATAAGAGGACAAATCAACTCAAGGAATAAGTTCAGAAATCCAACACAAACACGTGTTCACCTGTTGTGATACCAGTGCCCACACACAATAAACCACCTGCCGTGGAAGTTATCCAATCCTGAGCTCCAGCTGGCGAAAGGAAGCCACAGAACTTCTCTCAGCTGGAGTCTCCCTACACACTCCCTCTACTCCCCTGAAATTGGAGCTGAGGTCAGATCAGTCATTCATCTCCTCCCAGGCACGGGAACCTAAGGGCAGATGAGGAAAGGGGGTGAGACCCACCACCGAGGGTTAGATCAGATTCTTAGCAAGCAGGTTAAAAGTGTCACATACACACTCACGGTGCATCCCTGCTAAAGTCTGAGCACTGGCCAATTCCGTGACTCCGTTTACAAAGACACATTTATTCCTGAGCTAATTGCTTCTCCATTTAGGTGACACCTACTATCTTCATCAGGGACACTTCAAAGATCATGTGTTGAGCCTGTCAGAGTAATAAACGGAGATACCACTTACTGTTGTGGTTCTGCTGGAAGCCTCAGATCTCTTTCATGTACCATGAGGTGTATATTTATTATATTGCTTCGTCATGTACTGTTACCTTTTATAGTCCAAGATGCTATCTGTGTATAAAAAGAGGCCTAGCAATTTCATCAGCTTCCTCTCTGCTTTTCCTGCATCTTGGCCCTCTTTCCTCTCATACATTCTAAAAATCACTCTTTGCTTAACTTTCCTGATACACACCTGTCATCATGTTACTGCCCGTATACCTTTAGTGGCTCCCTATTACCCTACACAAGACAGATATTTTATCCCCGAGCCCTTTTCTCCCTCTATGTCCCAATAAACCCCGCTTGTACCCTGAAAACAGCTGTCATTCCGGCTCATGTGTTTGCTCATAAAAAACCTGGTTTGTGTCACACCTGTGTGCTGAGGTCAATCCCACTTAGCTGAAATCTGACCTTTTCCATGAAGCCGCCTCTGAGAACCGTGGCCCACAGTTGGCTCTTCTTTTCTCAGAAGTCTTATTGTGTGAATAAATTTCTGTATACCTCACTTGATATGTACTTATATGCAGGATGTCCCCAGCTTCCAAAGGCAAAAGGCATATCAGGCTCTGGAGCCAATCAGAACAAGGTCCTAAGCCCAGTTCTTATATTACTATCTGTGCGTCTCGGGAAATTTCCTCATTCTCTCTGAGCCTCAGTTTCCTCCT
Organism: Delphinus delphis; assembly: GCF_949987515.2. Taxonomy (NCBI): domain Eukaryota; kingdom Metazoa; phylum Chordata; class Mammalia; order Artiodactyla; family Delphinidae; genus Delphinus; species Delphinus delphis. Next base: position 8,182,893 of record NC_082701.1, read on the forward strand.
CTATAAATGAACATGAGAACAGCAAAGAGCTGTCTGAACATTCAGTTGGACAAGCTATGTAAAGCCCTAGCACAGTTCCTGGCACACAGCAGGGGCTCAATAAATGCTAACGTTTTTTTAATTTAAAAAATCGTTAGTACCTATAAGAGAAAAGAATCTGAAAAAGAATAGATATATATAACTGAATCACTGTGCTGTACACTTGGAACTAACACAACATTGTAAATCAACTAAACTTCAATAATAAAAATATTGTTATGAAGCAATTGGATTCCAGAAGATAATTGTTTTTTTTTTTATTTTTCAGCTGCACTGGGTCTTTGTTGCTGTGCGCGGGCTTTCTCAAGTTGTGGCAAACAGGGGCTACTCGTCGTTGCAGTGCGCGGGCTTCTCATTGTGGTGGCTTCTCTTGTTGTGGAACACGGGCCCTAGGCGTGCGGGCTTCAGTAGTTGTGGCACGTGGGCTCAGCAGTTGTGGCTCGCGGGCTCTAGAGCTCAGGCTCAGTAGTTGTGGCACACGGGCTTAGTTGCTCCATGGCATGTGGGATCTTCCCGGACCAGGGCTCGAATCCGTGTCCCCTGCATTGGCAGGTGGATTCCTAACCACTGCGCCACCAGGGAAGCTCCCAAAAGATAACTTTTTAAAGTCAGGGGTCCAGGATTTCTGAGCCAGGATGTGCATTCAAGACCCTGCCTTTGGGAATTCCCTGGCGGTCCAGTGGTTAAGACTCCACACTTCTACTGCAGGGGGCCCAGTTTCAATCCCTAGTCAGGGAATTAAGATCCTGCAAACCACATGGCCAAAACATAAAAAAAAAGCCAAACCCGTGCCTTCATGGTGCAGATGATAGAACTACAATAGAGGGAGGCAGAGCCCAGGGCTTGGATCCCCTGAGACACCCCCTTTCTGCGCCATTGGAACCCAAACTGCCAGGAACACATCTCCGCCATCACGCCTGTGGGCTCCTGAATGGCCAGATAAAAAGCCAGCCTGCACCCCTTCCTTCTTCCCAACGCACGGCAGCCCCAGTGTCTGCACTGGAAGTGAATGTCACCCTCAAAGGCCCTCTAGATAGGCCATCTGTGGACTGGGCTGTGTATCTGTGAGCCACCATTGTTAACTTTTCATTTATGTGTCATCTGCTAACTAGAGAGAAAGCCCATTGGGCTGGGGCCTGCTCTCCAGAGCTGATTGTTCGGAATTTTGCCAGCCAAGTTGTGAAACGGCCAGTAGCTTGAAACTGGCCATAATGGGACTATTTAAACCACAGAAAGCATCAAATGCTGCCAATCAGGGCTTCCCCCACTCCCCAGAGCCAGTTTGCCAGCACACCCCTGGCCTTAGGTTTCTTCAAATCCCCCAGAAGGACTGGCCACATCGTTTCCCGTATGGGTAAGAGTCATTAAATAAATGACTAGTTAAATACTTACAAAGAATAATCGACTTTGAACAATGACTCCATCCAAGCACTTTTGAATGCGTTAGCTCATGTAATCTTCAGAACAACCCCTAGAGGTAAGTAGGACTATTGTTCCCATTTCCCAGATGAGGAAACTGAAGCTCACTCCACCAGGGAGCAGGAAACTGCCTGAGCCTAAAGCCCCAGGTCTTCCCCACGGATCGCTCGTCCTACCAGCCTCCGTGGGGAAAACCTGCCCCTGTGCCAGGCCTGCTGGTCACTGAGCCAGCAGAGTAGTTCTCTCTGTAGTGGCACCAGTGAAAAAGGGTGACTCGTGGGGACTTCTCTCCACCTCACCTTCACCTTGTCTCTCTAACTTTAATCTGCCTTCCTTACCCCACTTCCTTCTACCTCATCTCCGCCTCTGAATTAGGACCATTTTTCAACAAGGCCTTTGACCCCCGTCTCCTCTTGTCTATGGAAGTCTTTCTTGGCCTTAAACTTCTCTCCTATAGACACTTCGGTGAACCCTGTGCTTTGTAACTGCCTTCAGGTCTGGACAGACATCCTGTGTCCTTGCACAATCCCATCTGATGACTGGGCTTAGTACACACCCCAGGCAGTAGGACAGCTCTGGCCTGGCAGCTCCCCAAGGGCAGGTCACAGGATTTTCTCTGCCTGCTCCCAGGGTCCAAGGCTTGATGGGCATGGATCTTGTTGGTGACAAGGCGTGTTCTGGTGGTTTCCCAATTCTGTTGTGTACAACCCAGTGCTCTCATTCTCATAGAGACTTCCTTCCTCTTTATGTGGAACACTGCCCTGTGTTTATTAACAGCACCCTGCTTGCTCCAAAGAGCGGTGTGGGCTCTTGGGGTCAGGAAATAGCATGCATCCATCATTTGACCCGAGGTGCCCTGTGTTCCTGACAGGAGGGCACCTGTCACTGCCAAACTTGCAAAAAAAAAAAAATGACCAGGGGCTTTATTTTAAACAAATGCTTCTCCTCCAGGACTTGCCTTCCCTTTTTTTCCCCCCAAATGTACGCTGGCTTCCTGTGTTTCTGAAATTTTCCAAAACCTCAAGCAGCATCTCACTGGAAACTACAGACCTCTCCAATATTTCTCTCCGTTCTGCTGAGTCCTGGTCCATTTATATCCCCTCTATGACTCTGGGATTTAGAGATAAGCAAGTGAAAATAGGTTCGTCCTTACTGCCCAACAGGCTGGGACCTGTGGAAGAGCCGCATGTAGGTGGTTTAGACACCAGTCCCTGGATCTCTACTTCTGGGTGTGCGGAAGATCGACTTCGCTTTTCCCTGGAAGTCAGGAGAGGCTATGTGATTCTTCTGGACGATGAACCATGAGCAGAGGTGTATTACTTCTGGGCTAAAGCGTTTACTTGCCGACATTCAACCCTCCAAGCCTCTCATTGCCAAGTTCTAGCTGGTGCACAGGAACAGATAGGAAACGCTTTACGCTTTGTGGTTCATACTGCAACTCCTCAGCTCTGCTGTAGCACGAAAGCACTCATAGATGATACATAAACAAATAAATAGAGCTGTGTTCCAATAAAACTTTATTTACAAAAACAGGAGGCAGCCCGAGAGCTGCAGTTTGCCAATTCGGAGCTACAAGGCAGTGGAAGCTCCTACAGGCTGGATCATCATATCACTGCCCAGAGGGCAGTCTTTTCTTGAGAGTCACCGAACTGCAGCGAACTTTGCATGAGTGAGAAGTAAGACTGTAGGATTGTAGTTACCTCAGCATAGCTTAGCCTTACCTGGCCAATTTACGGAGTCTCTGCACCAACTTGAGGAAGCATGTGCCGTTTTTTGTGGACAAAGGAAGTGATACTCAGCCCCCTCCTCCTCCCCCGCTGCCCAGGGCAGGTCCACTCCAACCCATGCCTCTCCAAGCTTAGTGTCTCCCCCACCCCACTCCCCAACAGAAGCCCTCACGGGTCTTGCTATTAACTTGCTTTCAAGGTAACTCTGTGCTTTAGTTTAGACCGTTTCCACTTCCAAAAATTCCCTTCCGTCTCCTTTCTATCTACCCAAATCCTTCCCAACTCAGATCTCCCTCCTCCAAGGAATCTTCTTGGACAATCTTCTTTGATTGATCCTATGATTAGAGTCACTGTCTGAGGTCATGAAAATGAGAAAAAGAGAAAAAGAAAGGCAGCCCTTGTTGCGAGTGATCCATATTGCTCAGGGGGTTCGCTGAGCTCACCCAGCAGAGTTCGAGGAGAGAGAGACTGGGCCCTGGAAAAGGTGAGTCACTTAATCAATGGGATCAATGTCTCAGACCCACAATCGCCTTTGTCTGGAGATACCTGCACATAGGATTAAATGACCAAGAAAAGCAAGGGAGGGGCTTCCCTGGTGGTGCAGTGGTTAAGAGTCCACCTCCCAATGGAGGGGACATGGGTTCGAGCCCTGGTCCGGGAAGATCCCACATGCCGCAGAGCAACTAAGCCCATGCACCACAACTACTGAGCCTGCACTCTAGAGCCCGTGAGCCACAACTACTAAGCCTGTGTGCCACAACTACTGAAGCCCGCGCACCTAGAGCCTGAGCTCCACAACAAGAGAAGCCACCTCAATGAGAAGCCCGCGCACCGCAACAAAGAGTAGCCCCCGCTCGCCGCAACTAGAGAAAGCCCGCGCGCAGCAACGAAGACCCAGCGCAGCCATAAATAAATAAATAAATAAATTTGTAAAAAAAGAAAAAGCGAGGGAGGGAATGCTTAATGCAGATTTGAGGATTATGTGTCTGGGGAGAAAAGGAATATGCATTTGGGGAGAGTCATGCAATGGTTTTCAAAGGTACTAGTCTTGTACTTCAGTTCTATGTTGGGTATGTGGGTGTTTGTTTATTATTCTTCAAACTGTGCATAGGTTATACACAGACTTGGTATATGATATAGTTCTCAAAAAAAGAAAAGAAAAGAAAAGAAAAGGTGTGTCAAGTTGGAAGGCTGTCTCAAACCTTGAAGCCAGTGGCTGCCACAGCAACGGGCCTCCTGTGTTTTGGACTCACGGATGGGGCTAGAGAGGCCCACTTCCAGGCTGATCAATTCCTGTCCCATAGAGAGAAAGTGGCAGGTGCCTGAGTCCAAGCAGACAATTGAGGCCCCCAGAGAAGGAAGACCCTCCTAAGAAGGCTGTCTCCTGCCCTCCCTTCCTGTCCCCCTCGGCAAAGACCCACTTCTGACATCCCTTCGAAAGTGTTGCCAGAGACTTACCTACCATAAGACACACCTGGCAACGGGAGGTGGGGCTGCCTTATCAGGGGGCTGGCAGGTACAGGACAGAGAGTACAGGCCTCAGTGCTCCTTCTGGGAACTGCCATTAACTGTGCTGGGATTGGTATGGCCTTTGTCCCTTGTGGACATGTGACATTTGGTGAAAACGAAATCTGGTATAAAGCAGTATAAACTCACATCACCTGAGGACTGGCTTTGACCGTTCCACTACTTCCAATAATACAGACAAGCTTTTGTGTCTTTTCAGTACCACTGAGAGAGAAGATAAGGGGCATTCCAGGGGGTGGACAGGGCTAGAAAGTAGATTGTGATATTTAAGAGCTCTGGGAGCAAACACATGTACCTGCGTTCAGATCTCAGCTCCACCCTGAGCTATCTGAGTGACTTGGGGCAAGTCACTTACCCTCTCTGACCCTGCTTTTCTTTGTTAGTTGGGGATATGCACAGTCCCCACCTCCCTGGGTTGCTGTATTAAACAAGATAATCCAAATAAAGAATGGCGCAGAGCTGGGTTCAGAGTACATTCTCAACAGACATAATGTTTTATCATTCAGACAAAATCTCAGTGATCACGGAGGACTGGGATTTGCCTGGAGTAGAAGTACTCCTGCACTAAGCCCCCATCTTCTTTAAGGAAAAAGACTAGGAAAAAAACCGAATGCTTCAAAAGCGGCAAAAAAAAAAAAAAAAAAAAGTGGCAAAGTTTACCTTGCCCATGATATAGTAGAAATAGCATAAATTTGCCCTGGCAAGTAGTTGTGAAAAAAATAGGTTGTGTTAAACAAACAAGGGCTGGCGATAGTGCTCGAAGTCCACGAAAGGAGAAGGGAGCCATCTCACCTCCAGGAGTGCCTGGGTCCACCCTAACCCAGCTGCCCCGCAGACCTTGGTGCTGCTTGTCTGCATCTGGTCTCTTTACCTGGCACTTCATCCTCTCCCATCCTCCCTCTCCTTCTCTCAGCATCTTTCTGCTTCTCCTGGCCACCTCGTCCTTTTGTCTTGGCAGCGAAACAAGAAATGAGAATTTGAAGAGGGAGAAAAGGAGGGAGGGAAGGAAGGGACGGGAGAAAATGAGAGATCTAATCCCATTGCTACCATAAATCAAGCAGGGGCTGTGTGGCTTTGAGTAGGTTCCTCACCCTCTCTGAGCCTCAAGACTATTAGAAGTTTCAAATCAGAGAAGATGTGCAGAGGTGTACAAAGTTTCACGGGGAGCCTGCATGTGGTGGGCCTTGGGTACCAAGAGTCCCCAAGTTCCCTCTCTGTTTTTTGTTTTCGTTTTAATTTTTTGGCTGTGCCACAAAGCATGTGGGATCTCAGTCCCACGCCCCCTGCTTTGGAAGCACGGAGTCCTAACCACTGGACCGCCAGGGAAGTCCCTCCCTCTCTCAGCTTTGTTGGATCTGTTTGGGTTGAGGAGTAAGAGGTAGAAAGGAAGAAAAAAGGAATAGGAACGGAATGCACTGCAGAGATGGAGGTTGGGAATGTCAGTTCCCCACCCCTCCCCCATGATTGCCCAAGACAGCTGGTGCCTCCTTTTCCCCATCTGGGGCTCACTACTTTTCAAGCGTCTGCCGTGCAAGTCCCAGTGCCCTTGATGGCTGTTGTTTGTGAGCCCCACTGAGGTGACACTGCAGCATTAAGGAAGGTAGTATGGTGTAATGGTTAACCGCAAGGTTCTGGAACTACACTGGGCCAACGCTTCACTCCAGCACTTATTACTGTGACCTTGGGTAAGCTCCTCCCCTCTTCTGGGCCATAACCGCCTTGCTTGTGAAATGGAATTCTGGATTGTGTGAGTTAACAGACAGTAAACGCTTCAGAAGGTGCTGGCTCACACGAAGTGCTTGGTAAATGGCAGCTGTTTGTGATGCTCCAGCTACTTATTGTTGCCTGTCTCTGTACCAACTCAGTGACTTGCATTCACAGCATCCTTGTTATCCGGGCCCAGAGGAAATACTGGCTGAGGTTGTTTCTCTTAGTTGTTGTGACATGGCCCGTTCTGTAGCCTAGATCACTGATGTAACAAGGATTTTGTTCCTTCCAAGGCTACTACTGGGTTTTACTCGTTATTAAGGGGCATGTTTTCATTGTTCTGTGTTACCTGATGCACACTGTCCTCTCAGATGAAAATAATAATACCTTCAGTTAATAATACCTCACACTTGGGGAGCTGCTTTCCTCCCAGCAGCTCAAAGCCCTCTACAAACAGGACCTCATTCATTCTCCCTGCGCTCCCAGGACCAGGGTACTCCTGTTTCCCAGTCCTAGAAGGGGAAGCCCTACCCTCATACATCGCTGAAGAGATTCTCAGAAGCCAAAGTACTGATTAAGTATTTCCACTACTCATGGCCACAACTCAGAGGCAGAACTCTGTTGCTCTCTCTGCCCAGGGTGACTTTATGCCCCCAGCAGATAACCAGAGTGGCTTAGGGCTTTGTCTTCCATGCCTATGCCAGGTGCCTACAGCTGTGCCCTGCAAATGGTAAACTAAAGAAAGCTTTGGAATAAACCACACTGATATCCAAGAAAAAAAATAGGTTTGGCAATTTTGGTGTTTTCAGGACCTTTGTCTTCCTTGAGAACTTCTTAAATAAGACCTAAGGGCTCCTGCAGCCTGACGCCTCTGCCCAGTTAGATCCTACTACTCATGGCCCTGACATGCTTGACAACTGTATGTACTTGTGAAAACTGGAGCCCCACAGTGACAGTACTTCCTTGTTCTGGGCTGCTCGTGGGCCAGGCCCCTTGGCAATGGCAGCTGCTGGATACTCACTTTTTTTTTTTTTTTTTTTTGCGGTACGCGGGCCTCTCACTGTTGCGGCCTCTCCCGTTGCGGAGCACAGGCTCCGGACGCGCAGGCTCAGCGGCCATGGCTCACGGGCCCAGCCACCCTGCGGCATGTGGGATCCTCCCGGACCGGGACACGAACCCGCGTCCCCTGCATCGGCAGGCAGACTCTCAACCACTGTGCCACCAGGGAAGCCCTGGATACTCACTTTTGATTTCACCTTGCAATTACTGGAAGGGAAGGGCTGCAAGCTGTACTTGACTCTCTAGTCACACTCCAGTTCTCAGCCCGTGAGCGCTTGGGGGTGGCCAAGTGCAATTACGGGAAGAGAAATGGGTCTTTTGGCCTCGGCAAAAAGCTGACTCCTGCCCGTTCAAAACAAACAAGAAACAAACAAACAAAAAGACTAACTAAATGGGACAAACTCATTATAGTGCCTGAGGCTGTTTTTCATCAGAACATAAACACTGGGTGTAACTTTTTCCTATTTATATTCTGTTTTTTTACATGGTTAAGTTTTCTTAGATGGAGAGTTAAATCCACTTTAGGCAAAGTCAAAATAGAACTTGCTTGCTTTCTTCTTAGCCTCCCGTTCTGAAGACTCTTAACTAATTATTATATACTCTTCGACTGGTATTTCAGATCCAGAACTTACTAAGTTTTTTAGAAACAGAAATTCTAACAGTGAATTCCTAGCAATGTTTACCTTCCTAAACTCTCTGGCCTTTCTTCTGTATGCTTAAACTCCTAGTTCTTTCCCCACCCGCACAAATCCCAAGCACAAACCTTGAAGGTTAAATCCTAATCCAGAAGATGGAAGCTCAGTGCATATAAATAAACTTTGTTTTTAAATGTCAAGGGTTGAGAGCCGGTACATGTATAGAAACAAATTAAAGTTTCAGTTAGGCCAATCAATTTAAGGAAAAACAGTTTTTTAGCTTGGAATATTAGTGTCTGAGAAAGTCTCGTTTCCCCCTTGCAATTGTATTTATAGTGTACATTAACAGTAGTTTTCGTCTTCAGAGAGCCAAGTTTTTGTCCTAAAAACGTAGGGAAAGACTGTTGGGCTCTTGGGGTGGGTAGCGGCTGGAAGGAGGCATGAAGTGGGTACGTTACATTTCAATAAAAAGCTTAAAAAAAAAAAGTAGAGCAGCTTGAAAGTTTTAAAAAAAATAAACAATTTTGAGAGTTGAGCAGCTGCAAAGTCTCTGTCTGTTTTCTATTTTGATCATTCTGTTTCTCGAGATGACCACATCTTTCAGAGGAAGTGAGTCAAAGCCACTCTGTCTTGCTTTTCCAGCTGAGCATGTTCAGTTTCAATGAAGTAATGAATGAACTTGGCTGCACCACCCCCAAGCCTACAACAGCAAACAGAGGGGCCTCGGCCAATCAGCAGGCACTCAAGGTTTTCAAGTTGAGTTCAAACAGGTCCAAGGGAGACCAATCAGCGAGCGCGGCTCCTCCCCAGACGCCGGGCCGTGGCCAATCATGAGCCAGGACGAGCCAAAACACAGCGTCCGGCCAATACCGGGGAGCCCCACGGCGCCGACGTCCGCCAATGGGCGCGGCCAGGCAGAAAGAGAAACAGTGCGGGCCCGCAGGCCGCAGGATTCGAATCGAACGTCTGCCAGGGAGCCGGGCGCCGGCCGAGCGGCGCGGGCCAATCAGCGGCGGCGGCTCGCGGCCCCCGAACGTTGGGACACCCGGCCCCGCCCCGCACTGTTGTTTGTGGTGTCGGCCGGCCGCGCGAGCGGGACCACAACACTCGCCCGGCGGGCGGCGGGGCGGGCGAGGGTCCGGAGGCCGCGGGCGGCGGCGAGCGCGAGCCGAGGGCGGCCGGCCTCCCGCGGCCGCCGATCCCGGGAGGGGGCGCCGGCCGGAGCCATGTCGGTGAACATGGATGAGTTGCGGCACCAGGTCATGATCAACCAGTTCGTGCTGGCCGCAGGCTGCGCGGCCGACCAGGCGAAGCAGCTGCTGCAGGCGGCCCACTGGCAGTTCGAGGTGCGTGCGGGCCGAGCTAGCGAGTGCCCCCGGCCGGCCCCGCTCCCCGGCCGCCGGCACTGGGGCAGAGGCGCAGGCCGGGGCGCCCGGCCGCGCGCCACGGAAGGGGGTGGGGGGAGGGAAGCTCTATTTATATCGCCCCGTCAGGCGCTCAGTGACCTCGTGGTCTCGCGTGGGGCGCGGGGCCCTGCCGCCCTGTACCTCCGCGCGCGGCCCGGGGACGTCCCCTCGAGCGACGCGGGCCGGCTGTCCGACGGGTCGGGCCCGGCGGCCCGAGCGCGGCGCCGCGGACACTGCGGATGAGCCCGGCCGGTGGGGCAGGGCCGGCCGGTGGGCTTCCTGCCCCGTCCCCGTTAACCGCCGCCCTGCCGCTATGTTTGTCCGCAGACCGCCCTGAGCACGTTTTTCCAAGAAACCAACATTCCCAACAGCCACCACCACCACCAGATGGTAAGTGTGGCCGGGCTCCGGCGGGAGGGCCGGCGGGCTGGAGGGTCGGCTTCGCCGCGGCCGCAGCCCACCCGGGCGGCCGAGGGCGCGGGCCGGGGGCCGCTGTCAGGCGCCGACGGTGACAGCCATGTTGCCGGGGAGCGCCGAGCCGCGATGTAAACAAAGAGCCAAAATGTCTTCCAGGAAAGAGCGGCTCCCGGGGCCGGCTGGCTCGCCCAAGTTTGCAGTCAGGCCTCCTGGGCTGCTGTAGTTCGACCTGAGGCCTTGTGCTCGGCGCTCCCCCTGGGCCAGGGGCTAGGAGGGCGGCGAGGGCGGCCGGCGGAGTAGCCGGCTGGCAGGGAGTGGGGAGCGGGGCTCGGACGACAACTAGACGTCGGGGGAACCCGGGCCGAGTGAAGGGCCCCGAGGGGACTGAGACCTGGAATGTCTGTCTATATGGAGCACCCGTCTTGCTGTTGGAGTGGCAGCCCCCCATGCAGACAACCCAGCTCTGCAGAGAACAGGAAAGGGATAAATCCACCCTGGCCTGGGAGCTGGGCTCCCCCCAGAGAGTTATGTTCACTCTTTCCTGTTCATGGAAAAAGACCTACCCTGAGCGTGGAAGACTTACAGATTTTTGACAAGATAAACCAAGAATGCGTTTAATCTCAGTAGGTGAAGATACATAAAACACAGGAAACAGAAGTGGTTCAGGCCTGGATTTGCTTTCGTCTCTTTTCCAAGCTGGCCCCAGGCCTGGGCCTTTGCCCTCCTGCCCTGCTTTCCACAGGCATAGGACATCCCTTTCACTTTAGAGGATTGAATGCCTTCTCTACCTCTCTAGTTACCTATTAGCCCTGCTGGTGGGGGGAGGGCCTCAAGATAGGGATTGTAAAACATGATTCCCCAGGAGATCTGTTATGGCTTCTGGAGTACATTTTTGGCATTTTGGTGTCCTTGCCCGTGGCTCCCTTCTCAGAGCTGCTGCCTTGCCTGGAGAAGCTGCAAATGGTTCCTCTGCTGTGTCTTGTCTTTGGCGCTCTGTATTCATCTAGTTGCAAAGGACAAGTAGAGGGGGTCTGTTTTGACCCTTTTAACCAGCTTTTCTCTTGGAATAGCCCATGCTACTTGTATAAATCAAAAAACAAAACTGCATCGGAATATGATGAGAATTATGCTGGCTGCAGGGCTGTGGCAGTTGAGGCTGGGCTCTTGGTAAACCCAAGAGGGGTTCATCTCCAGGGGACTCTCCCCTGTACCGGACCGTGGGAAGCTCGGGTGTGAGCCTGGAGCTTGCCTCTGTCTTGCCTCCGTCTCCTCCTAAAGGGGCCTTGAGGTTTGCTCCACCAACTGTGGTCGTTTCAAAAGGCCCAGGCTTCCAGCACAGCCACTCTGTGCTGCCCTGAACAGAGGGGCTCGCCCCCGAGAGCTGGGACTGATGGTCCTTTTAGGTTCTGTTGCTCCTTCCCTGCAAATCCTGAGGGACTGTCATCTTTTTGAAGCTTCCCTCAAGGGCTGTGGCTGGTTTTTTAATAGACATTATGATCAGTGTATCCATGAGAACGCCATCCCTGCCCTCAAGGAGTTGGTAATTTTTTTTAGAGATAATATAAATCAGAGGAAAATGTTAGATTAAAAATACCAGAAGTGACCCAGGCCAAGAGCTGCTGATAAATGGTTGTCCCATAGATGACTGTACCTACATAGTCGGAGGCATCTTCCTAGATAAGGGAGGGCTCCTGGGTTAGATGGGGAAGGGCCGGGAAGAGGAGGAAGACACTGGATGCGAAGCAGTAGGACGTTAGCGGGGTGCAGTGGACGCTGGGTGTGCTTGAGAGCTGGAAAGTTCCATCCACAGCTATTAGAAGCAGAGCTGGAGGGACTTCTACAGGACCTGGTCCGAACCCCTGGTTTTATAGAAGTAGAGAGAAACTCCAGAGAGGTTAAGGGACTTGCCCGAGCTCACACAGGCAGGTGGGCACAGGCCTGCCCCGGATCCAGGCCGCTGCCGCTGTCGGGGGCCGGGGGCAGGGTGGCTGCCGAGGAGACAGGCTCCACTGGCTCGGTGAACTGGGGAAGTCGGTCACGATGCTGTGATGCAATTGGCCTGTCCCCCCCAACCCCCCATTCATTGTTTCCTGCTGCCGAGAAGTCAGCCCTGGGGGGGGGGGGGGCGGGGGCGGGGAGGAGTGAAGGGAGGAGGGAAATGGTCTGGGTGGGGCCAGGCCGGGTCCTGTGGCCTCCCTGGAGAGGACGCTGGTTGGAGCGCCCCAGCTGCCGATGTGGAGCCGGCCCAGTTCATCAGAGGGGGTTTGCCCCCCTCCCGTGGGCCTGTCCTCCTTCTGGGCTGGGGTTTAATTGCAGAGCTGTGGAAGCTCCCGGGACAGAGCCCTGGGAGCAAGGTGAGGAGCCCTAGAATCGTGCTCCCTGAGCCCTCTGCCTGGGGGAGGGGCCGGTGTTGCTAAAATTAGGAGAAATTCAAAGAAGGGCTCCCGTGGCTTCCTGGGAAAGGGAGAAGCTGCTGCGGGGTCAGAACTGGCTTTGGGCAGGCCTTGTTCTCTGCCGCCTGTTCCCTGCACCCTGGTGAAGTGCTCGGGGGGGTGGCACCCCCATGCCCCCCACGCTACAGGGCTGGGAGGCCTGCGGTCCCCGCTGTTTGCAGGGAGGCTGCCAGTTACCGCCCAGCAGCCCAGCCCCTGCCCTTCCTGGCTGGGGTCCCTGCTCAGGGTAGTGGCAGAAGACAGCAGATGCTGGGATGTTTGCAGCTGCCCTCACAAAGCGGGCTGAGAGGGGCTGAGCGGACCGAGACACTGGCAGCATCTGGCCAAGGGCAGCCTGCTGGGAGACGCCGGTTTTTGTCCTCGGGGAGCCCAGGCATGAAGTTGCACTTGACTCTTAAGTGCAGAGTGGGGCTGGGTAGAGGTTAAGAGCTTGGGCCCGCAGACCTGGGAGCCCCGGGATTCGGGCTTCTCAACTTGTGCCCTGCAGCGGTGTGTTTTTGGTCCAGTGACCTGAGCTCTGGGCCTCAGTTTCCTCATCTGTAACCGAGAAGACCATCAGAATGACCTAGCACCCTGGTGAGGAGTGAGAGCGCGCAGGCTGAGGCCCCGAGGCCCGCTGGCTGGCGCTGTGGATGTGGAACGGACCCAAGCACCTAGCAAGTGCAGCCTCCCCGGGGTTGGCATAGGAGGGAGATCCTGGATCTGGCCGCCTTCCCTTGGCTAACAACCTCGGAACGTCTGAGGGCGGATTATTGAGGAGCCAGCTGATTTCTCACCCAGGGTGAGGCACTCAGCAGCGGTGTCCTGGGCTGCCTCCCTTGTCCTGGCTTCAATCTGACACCCTAGCTTCTGCCGGAATTAACCATCTACTTCTGACACTCAGAGCGTCATTCCCAAACATCAGGAAACACTCTTTGGTTTTGACAAAAATTGTAGGAGTCCGCCCCCGGTTTTCTGTTTTTATTGGCTCAGGGTGCAAGGAGTGCTTTTGTCCTGCTGAAACCACTTATGGACTGAAAAACGGGGAGGAAGGAGGGCCCAGTGTGGGTGAGCCCCGTGGGAAGGCTCTATAGACCCGCAGACAGTGGCCTGGGATCGGGGCGGTGGGTGGGGGCGGTGCAGGCAGCCCTCGCAACCCCAGTGTTCTCTCCCAGCAGATGTGCACCCCGAGCAACACACCTGCCACGCCGCCCAACTTTCCCGACGCGCTGGCCATGTTCTCCAAGCTTCGCGCCTCCGAGGGCCTGCAGAACAACAATGGCCCCATGACCGCGGTGGCCTGCTCCCCCCCGGCAAGCTTCAGCCCCTTCTGGGCCTCGTCCCCGCCCAGCCACCAGGCCGCCTGGATCCCACCCTCCTCCCCCACGGCCCACAGCTTCCACCATCTCCACCACCCGCAGCCCACGTGGCCGCCCGGAGCACAGCAGGGGGGCACCCAGCAGAAAGCCGTGGCTGCGATGGATGGCCAGAGATGAGACTGGATGCCGCCGGGCGCTGGGCTGGAGCTGGGGGCAGTCCAGGGTCGTGGGGACACAGGAGGGCCGGGGCGGGGTGGGGGGAGCTGGGGCGGGCGGGGTTTCCTGAAGATCGCACTGGAAGATTTTATAAGAGAATTTTTGTGGGTGGAGGGGACAGTAAACTTCCTGAGCCACTTGGGTCCTTCAGGAGTTTTCAGGCAAGTTTTTTTTCTCTTTTTAATATATAACTATAATATATATATGAATATATAAAAGTAACTAATGTGTGTGAGAACGGGGCTGGCTGACGGGTGTTGGGTCAGTGGGGAAGGGCCAGAGAAGCCTCCCCTTGGGCCAGCACCCCGTCCTCCACCCCGGTCCCGGGCGCAGGTGCTTGGAAGCCAGGTGGTGTGATCCTGCAGTCATGAGGTGTCTGCCGGCTGCCTCCTCTCAAAGGCCACACCTTCTGGAATCAGGAGAAGGACCACCACCTCTCCACTCCACGTGATGGCGGCAGGAGGGGTGCGCCGGCTGGGTGAAGGTGTGGGCCCTCTTCGCCGTCCTGAGGCTCTCCCCACCCCCAGCCAGTGGCTCTCCAGCTCTTGTCGCCTCTCCCGGTGTCACCCCTGTCTCCATCTAGGTGTGCAGGGCTTGTGCGGGACTTTAAGAGCCAACTGGGGTCAGAAGCCCGGGCTCGGCCAGTGGGCTTGACCCCCGTAGCTGCCCTGCCTCTTCCACCGTGCAGCCCAGCCGCGGACAACAGAGTGGAGAGCTTGCCTTTGGATTTAGTTCCCAAATCAGTCATCTCACCAGGGTGAAATTTTAATTTAAAACTTAAAAGAGACTTTTCTAACTTGCCTGGTTTGCGGTGCCTTTCTTTACCTTGGTGTGGAGAGCGTGCTCCTTGGGCAGAGGGGTGGTGAGGCTCTCGGCTGTGCTGTGGTTGGGGGACCAGCTCCATTGCCACGTGGCGGGTCTGGACGCTCTGATAAGGGGCATCCTGGCCAGGGGGCCACGCGACAGGCTGGATCCGGTTGTGCGTGGGGAGGAGAGGAAGGACAGGTCCTGGCTTGGTTACGGTAACCCTCTCCCTTGGCTCTCGCCACCGTGCAGCCCACCGCAGGCTAGGCCTCAGCCCTGGAGCCCCTGTCTTTGCCTGCAGTGGGGGAGCTGCCTCCCCGCCTGGGGGCCCAATGGCAGCCCCACGCTTCTGCTTGTTCCCCCAGGCGCTTGCCGCTGGACCTGTCTCTGCTGTCCCTGCCCTCAGCCTCCTTTGGGGTAACCTGTCCCCATGTGCATGTTGTGTGGCCCTGTCCCAAAGGTCAACCGAGGCGATCAGGGAGCCACAGAGACTGGGTGGGTCCCCAAGAGGACTGGCTTCCTTTCCCTTCCCCCCTTCGCTCGGCCTTCAGGCGCTGGAATGGAAGCAGCAATGATGGCAGCTGGGCTCTTCTCAGACTCCAGCGCAGGTGGCCAGGTGCGTGAGGAGCTTGTCCGCCCAATTGGAGGAGTGGGTGGCTGGCCCCAGGGTTGGGATTCCTCCTGAGCCCCCTGCCCCCCGCAAAAAACAAACCCCTTTAACATGTGTGAGTGGGCTCGTTCCCTCCCTCTCTCAGCAGCCCGGGCACTGCTGTCGATCAGGACTGCGGGGCCTGGAGGTTCAGGCCCAACGTGCAGTGACACTTGGGAAGGGCCCCACCTGGCAAGCCAGCCCGTGCTGCTCCTGGGCCTCGTGTGTCTTCACAAGGTCACCTGTGGGGCCGCCCCTGCAGGGGTGGAGAACTGGGGACGCAGCTGTCCTTGGTCCCTCTGCATGTGATCATGTACTTTGAAGCTGGGTTTGCCGTTTCAGTTTTGTTTCCTCCTTGGAAACCTGTGAGACTCCTCCCACCCGCACCCCTCACTCTGCCCACCTGTGCTTTCCCAGGCTGGAAGGGGAAGGCCCCTCGTGGGCACGTGGGCGGTCAGTGCTGGGCGGCCTGGGTGAGCGTAGGCAGGCGGGTCCAGGTGCGGGGAGGCAGGGGTGGCCTGGGCTGCTTGGGGAATGTCACCCCTCATCCTTTCCGGGGCATCGGGGAGGCCTGGCTGCCGCTCCTCCCTTCCAAGCTGGTGAGTTTGGATTCTAGAGCAGGGACACTGAGCCAGTGACCTGACATTTCTCAGGCAGGAGCAGAGGAGGCCTGGGCCTGGCCCTGCCGCCCCTTGCAGAGAAAAGGGTGTGGGGGTGTGGGCGGTGCCAACTGGGACCCCAGCGTTCAACAGTGAACGGGATCTCAGCAGATGGGGAGAGATGGGGGATGCCCCTTCCCGCAGGGAGCGCCTGCCCCACCCATGACACCCCAGCCAACTCCACCCTCCTGTGCCCACAGGGGGATGAGGGAGAAACCCTTTTCTCGGTTACTTCCTGCTACACTTTCCTGTGTGACTGTGTCATCCCTCAATTCACACCCTGAAGCAGCCCTCTTACTGGGCCCAGACATCCCTTTCCCATGTCAGAGGGGACTGGGGGTGGTGGGGGGGAGGGAGGGAACCCCACCTTGGAAGAGGGAGCTGCTGAGAACAGATCTGAAGGCAGAAAACTGCTTCCATGACTGCAGAGGCCTCCGTCCGGGTGCGGGGCAGCACTCCCTTGTCCCTGGGGCTTTGATTGGGGACGCGCTTGTCCCTTACAGTTGACTTGGGGGACAGCAGTGAACCCTCTGGCCTGTTTGGGGTGACACTGAAGCAGGGCAAGGGCCAGGCCTCAAGACCCCCTGGCAAATGCCAGGCACACTTCTGCTCTATCTTCCTGGGGAGGGGTGGGGAAGGGAGGGGAATAGGGACACGACCTAGCCCTGGCGGCCCCTGGGTCTGCGCCCCTCCTGCGTCTGCGGCAGCCACTCAAGGGTAAGCCACAGAGGACAGCAAACGGGAACCTTCCCAGGTGCTGGTGGCACTGCTCCCCCCCCGGGATGTGCCAGGAGCCTCCCTGCCAGCAGCAGGAGGGCTGCCACCCTTACCTTTGCTCCAAGATACACAAGGTACAGCTCGTACACAAGGAACAGCTCAAGCACAGACATGAAGCTCCCAACCTCACCAGAGTGCCCTGGCCAGCCTCCCCAGATGGAAGGCAGTGCCAGTGCCAGAGAAGGCCACAGCACCGGGTCCAGCTGGGGTCAGGAGAGGGCAGACCGCTTGCAGGCCCGCCAGTCCCCGGAGCCTGGGGTCTGGCCTGTGCTGCCTCTTCCTGGCCCTGGGTCCAACACTCAGCCCTCTCGAAGCCCTGGCACCCTCAGAGAACAGCTCAACCTGTTTGGGGGCCATGGCCTAATGGTCAGGCTGCAAGAGGTCTGCCATCCGACCTGCAGCGGCCCCTGCCTCTCACTCCACCTTCCTGAGCCAGGACCAGAGAAGCTGCAAGGCCCCAAGCTTTTTCCTAAACATTTATTTATAGCTCTGCTCAGCCTGGCCCCGGGGTGGGCTCCTCGAGCCCCTCCCCAGGAGGCGCGTCCATGTGCATCTCCAGCCCCGCTGGCAGGTTTGTCATCTCACTGGGCAGGTGAGCTGTATTCGGCTGGGAGAGGCGCCCCTCGGTGGAGACGGGTCTGTCTTTCCGTTGAAGAGAAGAATGTGCGAGACAGCAGGGAGCAGACCTGGCTCTGTCTTGCTCCCACGCCCGCCAGCAGCCCAGCCCAGCTAGTGCGAAGCCCAGGGAAGTCGAGAGCAGCCCCAGTAGCCAGGCCGAGCTAGGGCATCATGCTGGGGAGGGGTGGGGGGGTGGCAAGCCCTCATACGAGACCCTAAGTCACACTCCTTTATAATCTGAGTTAAAAATAAATAAGCTTTCACCAGGGGCTGAGAGCCTGCCTCTTTGGTAACGTTCCCTCTTAATACACGGACTGTTTAGGCAATATTGACACAAATAGGTGCAGGAATTTTCCCTAACACTACCCTCCCTCTTGCTGCTGCGTCCACACGTTTTAAGTGCCCTTGGAGTAGACGGTGGAGTGCTGGGGAGAAAAAAGCTAAGTACCCCCAAGAAATCAACTCGGAACCAAGAGCCACAGACCTGTGCTGTCGGTCCACTGCTGAATCCTCCATCCCAGGCTCTTACCCTTTGTCACCAGCGCTGGCTCTGGGGCCAGATGGCTTGGCTTTGAACTCCAGCTCTGCTGCTTCCTAGCCGTGTGACCTTGTGCAAATACTTTAACCTCTCTGTGCCTCGGCTTTCTCAGCTGTAGGTGGGACCAACAGTGGTCCCTGCCTCTTAATGCATGAGGATGAAGACTGGTTTGTAGGTGGAAAGCTCCTCAGCAGTGCCTGGCCGGTCAGGAACCCTCAACAGAGGCGAGGCAACATGACCACCACTTATTCTGTTTCCACTTCCTCCAGGCACCCACTGAATGCTGGAACTGGAAGGGGGGTGTAGCTGGGGCTCTTAACCTGGGCAGGGGGTGGGGGTGGTCCTTGAACCTCCGGAAGTAGCTGCAAAGCATTGTGAGTGCGTAGCTTTTGATGGGAAGAAAGTCAGCACCTTTCTTAGACTCTCAAGGGGGAGCCTAACTGAGCAGCCCTAATCCAGCACCCTTTTATCGACAGATGAGGAAACTGGTCAAGAGAAGGGAGAGAGGTGCTCAGAGTCACCTGGAAGTGATCCAGCCTCCTAGCTCCAGGCCACTGTCCCTCTCTGGCCCCATGTGTAGCCAAACCCCAAGGGAACCCTTAGCCCTCTGGCTTTCAGGCAGGATTTAGCCCCTCTGGGAAGAGCAGGGACTTTGGGGGACCTTCCAGGCCAGGGGGCTTAGCTCCATGGCCTAATGGTCAGGCTGCAAGAGGTCTGCCATCCGACCTGCAGCGGCCCCTGCCTCTCACTCCACCTTCCTGAGCCAGGACCAGAGAAGCTGCAAGGCCCCAAGCTTTTTCCTAAACATTTATTTATAGCTCTGCTCAGCCTGGCCCCGGGGTGGGCTCCTCGAGCCCCTCCCCAGGAGGCGCGTCCATGTGCATCTCCAGCCCCGCTGGCAGGTTTGTCATCTCACTGGGCAGGTGAGCTGTCGGCAGGTGTCATCTCACTGGGCAGGTGAGAGTCGGCACACGTGAGCAGGGGATGGACTCGGGCCTGGAGCCAGAGCTTGGGCTGCAACTCTGTCCCTATTTCCTCTTCTGTGAAATGGGGGCAGTAACAGTATCTGATCACAGACCTGGCGCATTATCAAGCTCTCAGCAATGAAGGGTTTTCTCTCTCCTCCCTTGCATCCCGTCCCTCAGCTCCCAGGCCCTTCCTCTCTCCAAGGAAATAAAGGTATATACCAGTCATGGGCAGGAAAGGGGCCTGGCGGGCCAAGGAGGAGAGGCGAGGGGTAGTGCCTAGGCCACGACCCGCCATCCAGAGAGGAGCTACCTGAGTCGTTGCCAGCCAGCATCTGAGCGCTCTGGGACCGTGAGGGCAGCTGACCGCTGTCGCTGAGTGACTGCTGCCGGTGCACGTGGGGCCGGGACTGCTTGGCCTTATGCTTTATCCCCGAATCTGATGGAGACAGTGGAGGGGAGGGGCAGTTCTGAGACACCGGGTGGGAGCCCTGTGGGGACCCATGGGGATGGGGAGAGGGCTGCAGCGCTGCTGGTCACAGCCAGCCTCAGCTGGTGTCCTTCTCCATCTTTATTCGTGGATATGCCCCTTGTAAGCACTTCATTCACCGAAATGTCCGCCCGGCCATCTGTCTGTCCATCCATCCATCCACCCACTCACTCACTCGGATATCCACCCACAGACATCAGCCCCGTGCCAGGTGCTGGGTGAGTTCTGACTCCAGGTTTATGGTTCGGGAGGGGAGGCAACTAGAAAGGTGCATACGTGGCGGTGAGACCCGGTGGGAAGTGACAAATGGCACACCTCAGGATGGCTAACTGGAAGGGGACATTCCAGGACACGGGTGATTCACAAAGTGGTGGGGGGCTCAGGAGAGGGTATTCTGAGTTATGAAGAAGGGGTAGGACTTGGCCTTGGTGATGCTGGGAACAGAGGCTTAGGCAGGAAGACTGGGCTGGCGTCTGAGGATAAAAGCTGGCAAGAAAAGTTGGGGCCACATCCCAGCTAGTTGGCTGAGACTGGACAGCTGTACCCCTTCTGCAAACACTGACCCGGAGGCTTTTGGAGACCTGAACGTTTGGAGCCAGGGAGGTGGAGGAAGGCAGTCAGGGCCCGGTGGCCACAAGAAGGGCCTTAAGGAGCTGGATGGACCCTGTGGGACCCAAGCAAGGAGGCTGAGGGGCCTCTGGGCCACCTGGACACTCACTGTCTTTGTTCAGGATGTCCGGCAGCCTTGTATCCATCCGTCCCTTGTAAATATGTCCGTCCAGGCCCAGGATATCCACCTCGTCGTGCTGTGGAGATGGGCGAGTGCCGCTCAGAGCTGCCCTCCCGTCCTGCCTCCCAGAGGGTGGTCCTCGCCTGAGGCCGGCACCAAACGGTGCTCAGAGCCCTTGAGGGGGCTCTGGGCGGCGCCAGGGCCGAGCCACAGAGGGAAGGGGGGGCCCGTGGTGGAGGCGGTAGTGCCAGGTGGGCGGGTGGCCGGGTTGGCATTCCTCTTCCCAGGAAAGGATAAGAACCTGACACTTGGACTGGGTCTGACTAAGAAACCTCCCCGAGGCCGAGGGCCCAGGAGGGGACTTCTGGTGGCTTTTCCAGAGGGACCTGAGAGTCTGGCGTCACGGCAGTGCCCCCCACCTTCCTGGCGATCTGGATCTCCTCGGTGGGGTACAGGCCCTGTGCCAGGTGCTGCAGGCGGGTGCGGCGGTAGGGGTAGGTGAGGGTGTGGCTGCCCCCGCAGCTCCGGGGCGACCTCCCGTAGGTGTGATCGGCTGCATCTGGCAGCCTGCGGTGAAGACAGCGGAGTCACGGGGAGCAGGTGTGGCCGGGGACATGCCTAGGGTGGGGCGGGGGGCAGCACTCGAGCCAGGACAGGGCAGGGGGTGAGTGAGCAGGATGGCCCGGCCGGCCACCCTGAAGGCCACACACACACACACACACACACACACACACACTCACACGTATGTGTTCACACACATTCACACACACACATTCACACATACTCTCACACATTCATACACGTTCACACACAATCATACATTCTCATACACCTTTATACACACGTTCACACACATTCTCCCACACACAGGCCCCACCCCTCATGCACACACAATCTCACACACACACTCTCACTCGTACAATACACATGAACAATGCTCACTCACACGTGTTCACACACATTCTCTCTCTTACACACGCACGCACACTCCCCCGCTCTGTGCCAGGCTCTCGGTGGTGGTGGCCTGTGAGTGGGCCGAGGCTCGCCGCCTGCCCCGGGGGCCCGGCCCGGCCGCCCACCGTCTGTAGCAGGGGCAGCCGAGGGTGGGTGGGCTGTGAGTGGGCCGAGGCTCGCCGCCTGCCCCCGGGGCCCGGCCCGGCCGCCCACCGTCTGTAGCAGGGGCAGCCGAGGCACTGGGAGCGCAGCAGCTCGCGGATCATCTGGCTGCTGGCCTTGACGGAGCCCCCGAAGTGGATCTGCACCTTCTCGATGTCCATCAGCATCTTGGAGTGCAAGCTGCGCAGGCGCCCCACGCTCCGCTCCGTCTGCCCCAGGTTGCCCCAGGGGAAGGCAGCGCTGCCCAGCTGCAGGCTGCGGGGGGGGGGGGGGGGGCAGCAGAGGGGTGAGCCATGCCCCCGGCATCCTCCCCTCAAGGAGGAGGTGGGAAGGCGTGGGGAGGAGGGCAGGAGCCCCAGAGGGCGTGAAACGCACCCCCCACCCACTAATCCCACCCACTGGTGGACCACCGCCTCCCTCCCTCACATGCCCGGTATGAGCAGGGAGGGGGGGTCTCAGAGACAGTGTCCCCCCAGGATGCCCAGCAGGGACCCAAAGGCAGGCGCTCTCCTCCTCCGAGGCTCTCACGCTGCGAGGAGCTGGGAGCTCCGTCAGCACCCTCGCAGCGCCGCCCCTACTGCCCACCCCAGGCGTGAGGAGGAACCTCCACTCCTGCCCTCCAGACCCCCCTGCAAAGCCCTGTACAGGACTCCCTCTGCTGCCCGTACTTGCGGCTCTGCTGCCGGACCTGCTCCAGTTCAAAGACCGTGTAGGGGCGGATGGACCGGTGCCCGGGCAGGCCTGGGCCCACAGGAGTCAGGGGGATGACTCTGGGCAGGGACAGAGCGAAGGGAAGGTTGGAGTGTGAGGAACCCCATCGTCCAAGCCCCCCGCCCACTCCCCACACTCCACCTGCCCGAGGATCCTCCCCGCCCGGGCAGGGGTGGGGGGCTGAAGGCCGGGGTAGGAGCAGCCAGTGGGTACGGAGTGAACGGTGAGACAGCAGGAGCCGACAGGAGGTGGAGACAGGCCTGGGATACAGGAGACGCAGCCCCGCCGAGCCCGCCCCCATCGTGGCCACCAGCTGGGGCCACTCACTGTCCAGTCACAGGCATCTCCAGGGGACGGTCACATGAGAGGCAGTGGAAGTGTGCCAGGAGCTGCCTGTGAGGAGGTGGAACACACAGAGGGTAAGCGCCCTGCCCAGAGGGTCCCGAACGCGGGAGACAGAGAACCCAGCGGGCTTGGCGCTCTGTGGGCCAGGCAGGCTGGACGCTCAGTGCCCAGAGTGATGGGTCCCAGGCCACCAGACTCACCAGCTCCTAGACGTGTCCGCTTCTGGGCACACACCCAGCACCCACCTACCCTAACCCAAAGCCGGCAGGGTTCCCAAGCGCCCCAGGACTGCCCTGCGTAAGCCTCGGGAGCCCTCTGGTGGCCAGGAATGGAAATCCTGGGACTCAGGCTGCCATGGGCCAGGCCCCCCAGGAGTGCTCTCAGCTCTGGGGGCTGTGGAACCCCTCGCACCTGTGCCCAGAGAGCCTTACGCCTCCCTCCCCTCCCACTCTCAGCTGTAATGTGAACTGGCCTGAGCGAGAAGAGCTTTTCAAGCTCTAAAACTCTGTCACTCCTACTGCGGGATGGTCCCAGGCAAGATCAACCATTCCCTCTGAGCACACCTCCAGCCCGCCTGCCCTCACCCCTTCCAGGCCTCACCTCCGCATGGCGGCTGCCTCGTCCACCTGGTAGAGCGGAGAACGTTCTTTGAGCTGCAGTCGCAAGGATTTCCAGCCATCCTCCAGTGACTGCTTCACTGGGTCCAGCTCCAGGCGGTCCAGCTGTGGGTGAGGGCGGGGCCCAGGTGAGCTCTGAGGAAGCAGGTGGGGTCTGCGGCGCCTGGAGAGGAGGGCGTTGTCCCAGTCCAGGGGGCCCTGGAGCCTCCCACCCCTCACCTTGTTGTCCATCTGCACCAGGAGCCTGTCCAGCATCTTCTGCCAGTCCCCCTCCCGCCCGCTCATCTTGGCCACCAGCTCCTGCATCATGTGGTTCAGCTGCTCCGTGGTGGCGTCAAACTGGACACGGCTCACTTTGGCCGCCAGGGCACTCTTGTCGGCTTTCTGCCCGGAGAGAGGAAGAGGTCCCCCAGATGGGAGAGAGCCATGAGGGGTCCCACTCCCTGCAGTGGGAGCGCCAGCACTGAGCCCACATCCCCCATCGGACTAGCTTCCTCTCTCAGCCTTTTTTTTTTTTGCGGTACGCGGGCCTCTCACTGCCGCGGCCTCTCCCGTTGCGGAGCACAGGCTCCGGATGCGCAGGCTCAGCGGCCATAGCTCACGGGCCCAGCCGCTCCATGGCATGTGGGATCTTCCCGACTGGGGCACGAACCCGCGTCCCCTGCATCGGCAGGTGGACTCTCAACCAGTGCGCCACCAGGGAAGCCTCTCTCTCAGCCTTTTGAAGAACGAGCGGTGGGACTTCCCTGGGATGCAGGATGGCCCCTCGGCCTAGCCTTACCACATTGATCTCCAGCTCCAGGTGTTCCCTGTTGGCCTTTTCCTTCTGCAGCTTCTCCAGACCCTGGTACAACACCTGGGAGGCCGAGCAAGCAGGGAATAAGGAACAAGGAGGAACTGGGGCCGCGCCTCGGCCCCGCCCCCGCCCCCCTGCCCGTCCTCACTTCGATGTCCTTCTGCCTCTGCCGATGGTCTTCTATGAGGTTGCCGGTGATGATGCTGAGTTTCTCACAGTCGCCCTGTACCTGCAGGATGGCGCTCTGCACGCGGCCCAGTAGCTCTTCATCCTGCAGCAGAAGGACAAAGGCAGCCTCCCTGGGGCACCCGCAGGGGTACTGCCGCCCCTGGTAAGTCAGCCCTTAAAACATCACCCGGCAGACAGGCCGACTTCAGACCCCATTCTGGATCTCCTCAGCTGCCGCCACAATTCCCCACCTCCCCGTGGACTAGCCTTGAGGGACCTGGTCCACCGGGGTGGGTGGGCAGTAGAGGCGGTCTCAAGGCCCAGGAGTGGTGAGCTGCTCCCCTGAGATTTGGGGTGTGGGCTACAGCCTCGCCACCCACCCTGAGCTGAATCTGAATTCTGGAGTCTAAGAGGCAAGCCTTGGGGACTTGTGCTCCCTGCCCCACCAGCAGGCCTGCCCTTTGGAGGGGAAGTGGGAAGGAGTCCAGAAGACCGGCATGAAGGAGGGGTGATGAATCCTAAGGCTATGCCAGCGTCCCGAGGCATGTGAATGGCACTGCTCCACCCCTCAGCCAGCCGTGCTGTCCCCACCCACGGAGCCAGCTCTTCCCCGTGGTCCCCCATCCCCAGAGCCAGCTCTACGGCTGCCCTCGCTGCGACCCTATGGGAAGACCAGGGACTTCCGTGCGGTCGCTAAAGGGCTCCATCATGGAAAAGTGGCCCAAACATCCCTCCCCCAGGGACTCCCCGAGGGGCTCCGTGCAGGCGGGCCGTGAGCAGCCGCACCGGAGGAAAGCAGGCGGCATCACCTGGCTCTGCTGCTTGGCCTTCTTGGAGGGCCGGGAGGCAGCCAGGCTGCTGACCATGTCCTGGAGCTGCTCGTAGCGCTGCACCAGCGTGCTGACCCGGTGGCTCAGGTCCAGGCTGCAGGCTGGGCAGGTGGCCGCAGGGTCGATCTGGCTGGGTGCCAGGGTGGTCGGGAGCTTGTGCGGGGCCGCGCTCATGCTCATGGACAGCAGCGTGGAGGACGAGGCCATCATGTTCTCGATGATCGTCCTGAGCTTGTCTAACTGGGAACGGGCGAGAGGGCGGGTGCAGGGCAGTGAGCGAGGCCCAGCTACGCCGCATCCACACAGTCGCCAGCAGCGAGTGCTTTCTGCCCTGGCCGCTGCGGTCTGGGCCGTGCCGTGGCCTCGGTGCCTCCCAGGGTGTGCAGCACATGCGAGGCACTCGACCTCCGTCCATTAAATAGTGACCAGAGCTCCCAGGGAGGGAGCTGATAAAGCCCTTGCAGGAAGGAGGCTTCTGGACCTTTCTCCAGCCAGCCCATTGGTGCAGTGTGAGAACACATCTCCTCTAGCTAAATCCTACAGAGCTGATGTCCGTTAGTCCACAAACACCCTGCCGACACACAGGCCCTGCTCCAGGCCCTGGGGACACGAAGGGTGGGCTCACACATGCTCTGTCCCCATCTAGAACGTAAATAACAATAAGAGAATGTGATTTTCTCACACCATATACAAAAATAAACTCAAAATGGATTGAAGACCTCAATGTAAGACTGGAAACCATAAAACTCCTAGAGGAAAACATAGGCAGAACACTCTTTGACATAAATCGTAGCAATACTTTTTGGATCTGTCTCCTAAGTCAAAGGAGACAAAAGCAAAAATAAACAAATGAGACCTAATTAAACTTAGAAGTTTTGGGGGACTTCCTTCGTGGTGCAGTGGTTAAGAATCCACCTGCCAATGCAGGGGACATGGGTTTGATCCCTGGTCCGGGAAGATCCCACATACCCGGAAAAACTAAGCCTGTGCACCACAACTACTGAGCCCGCATGCCACAACTACTGAAGCCTGCGTGCCTAGAGCCCGTGTTCCACAACAAAGAGAAGCCACTGCAATGAGAAGCGTGCGCACCGCAACAAAGAGTAGCCCCCACTCGACACAACTAGAGAAAGCCTGCGTGCAGCAACGAAGACCCAACGCAACCAAAACTAAATAAATAATAAATAAAATAGATTCTTTTAAATAAATAAAAGCTTTTGTGCGGCAAAGGAAACCATCGACAAAAAGAAAACACAACCTATGGAATCGGAGAAAATATCTGCAAACGATATGACCCATAAGGGATTAATATCCAAAATATATAAACAGCTCATAAACTCAATATCAAAAAAACAAACAACCTGATTAAAAAATGGGTAGAAGACCTGAACAGACATTGTTCCAAAGAAGACATACAGATGGCCAACAGGCCCATGAAAAGATGCTCAACATTGCTAATCATTAGAGATGCAAATCAAAACCACAATGAGGGGCTTCCCTGGTGGCGCAGTGGTTGAGAGTCCGCCTGCCGATGCAGGGGACACGGGTTCGTGCCCCGGTCCAGGAAGATCCCACATGCCGCGGAGCGGCTGGGCCCGTGAGCCATGGCCGCTGAGCCTGCGCGTCCGGAGCCTGTGCTCTGCAATGGGAGAGGCCACAACAGTGAGAGGCCCACGTACCAAAAAAAAAAAACCACAATGAGATATCACCTCACACCAGTCAGAATGGCCATCATCAAAAAGTCTACAAATAACAAATTCTAGAGAGGGTGTGGAGAAAACGGAACCCTCCTACACTGTTGGTGGGAATGTAAATTGGTGCAGCCACTATGGAGAACAGTATGGAGGTTCCTCTAAAAACTAAAAATAGAACTACCGTATGATCCGGCTATTCCACCCCTGGGTATATATTATCCGAAGAAAATGAAAACACTAATTCGAAAAGATGCATGCACCCCAATGTCCACGGAAGCACTATTTACAATAGCTAGACATGGAAGCGACCTAAGTTTCCATCAACAGATGAACGGATAAAGAAGATGTGGTTTATATGTAAAACGGAATACTACTCGGCCATAAAAAGGAATGAAAATTTTGCCATTTGCAACCACATGGATTGACCTAGAGAGGATTATCCTTAGTGAAATAAGCCAGACAGAGAAAGACAAATACTGTGTGTTGTCACTTATATGTACAATCTAAAAGATAAAACAAACTAGGAACTATAACAAAACAGAAACAGACTCAACAGATCTAGAGAACAAACTAGTGGTTACCAGTGGGGGGACGGAAGGGGGAGGGACAAGATGGGGTAGGAGATTAAGAGGTACAAACTACTATGTGTAAAACAAAAGAGCCACAAGGATATATCGTACAGCACAGGGAAATAGAGCCATTATTTTATAATAACTTTAAGTGGAAAATAATCTATAAAAACAGTAAATCACTATGGTGTGCATTTGAAACTGATATAAGAGTGTAAATCAACTACACTTCAATAAAAAAAAAAAAAGAGAGAGAATGTGATAAGTCTACCACTACAGGGGTCTCTCATGGCCTGGCTGGGAACAAACTCCTTCCGCTCGCCCTCCTGCTCTCTTCTGGATCCCATGGTCCCAGTTTGTCCCCACAAATGATTGGTCCCAGCTAGACACCCGACTGGCCAAAGACCTGTGACGTCTTATCCTGGCTTAGAGAGAGGGACTGCACCAACCTAAGGCCCCCTTTCTTGGAAGCGCGTAATACTGCAAGGCCTGGGGCAGCCCTTTTGGACTGTGTGTGAGAGATAAAAACCTGGCTGAGAGCAGAGGGAAGAGAGACGTGCGGGTATTTGAGAGAGATGGATAAGGAAGGCGACACAGAGGCAAAGACACACACACAGAAAGACAGACAGGTGGTGGCCCTGGCCAGACTGCCCGCTTGGCCTGGAAATTCTGCTTTTCCCAATTTCCTCTACACGTTATGTATTTTCAGCCAGGCTCCCTTTTGCCCGAGCTCAGCAAGACTCTTGCCACCAGAAGAGCTGACACGCTTCTGAAGAGTCAAGAGGCTGAGCCTGCCCAGCAGGGAGTGGATGCCCTCCCAGGTGTGGCCCCAGGGAGCCCCGGAGGTTGTGAGCTTTGGAATGACAGATGACTCTTAAACGCACTATCTACTGCTGTCCTCCTGCTGGCCTGACAATCAGCTCTGGGTCATGAAACGGTGCGAACCACTGTCCTGACGAACTTGGAGTGGGCCCAGAACGGGGCCTCTAGCACAAAGGGACTCCTGACGTGGGACCCCTGGGTCCAGTGGCTTTGCCCATCTGATCCTTCCGTGAGCACTCAGAGGCTCTTCCTAGTCCAACGCTCCTCGCTGGGAACATTCTGGGGTGCCCAAGGATCGTAACACTCTAGACATAAAGGCATGTACACCTGGAACTAACACAACATCGTAAATCAACTATACTTCAATTAAAAAAAAAAAGATGTAAAGGCAGACACTTTGAAGACAGTGAAAAGACAACCCACAGAACAGGAGAAAATATCTGCAAATTATATATCAGGTAAGAGTCTACTATCTCCAATGTCCACAGCCAACTCTGCGAAGGGCCCTAGTCCCTGTGGCTGGAGAGTGCGGAATCCTCACCTGATCCTGCAGGTAAAGGGAGGCTTCGGAGACCGAATGTTCCATGCTGACCTTGCCCCGTTCTTGACTCTCCCTCAGCTCCGCCAGCTCCTTCTCGATGTCAGCCACGGTGACTCTGTATGCACGAGAGATGGTCCGGCCCCACCACCGGCCCAGGGGCCTGGGCCCAGCAGTGCTGAGCCCCGGCCGTCAGGGATGGAGGAGGCAGACGGGGCTCTTTCACGTTCCCCTCCAGCTCTGTCTAAGGGGTCCAAGGCCCCGCCTGTCGTGGAGGTGGGTGCCCAGTGTGCTGGCCTGAGAGGCTTCTAGGGGGTGAGGCCTGGCACTGCACAGAGACGGCTCTGAGGGGCTCCAGCAAATGCTCCGAAGCCTCCAACTGGGGACAGAATCTAAGAGGCTTTTGGTGTTTTTTTTTTTTTTGGTTCTTCTAAGCCCTGGTGCTGAGCTGTTTTAAGGACCTGGGAAACTTCCACTAGCAACTTGAACTAGATACAGACAACCTGAAGAGCAGACACAATGCGGGTCAAAGATAGTTCAGGGATGAGTGAACCACAGGCTTCTATCACCTCCTTGACTGAGAACGTGTGATGCCAGGACAGAAGCTGCATGTGGCAGGGGGATTTTACCTGAGGACACCCAGCTGCAGGCTCAGCTGGCCAGCGTTCACCTCCTTTCCTGTTTCTTGCTCTTCCTCCCCCTCCAGGATCCTGTTCACCTTCTCCAGCTACAAATCCAATGGAAGAGGAGGGTCAGGCAGGCTTGAGATCTCTGCTTTCTGAACGTACCTCTGCAGCCCCAGCAAGCCCCTCCCCCATTCCCTAATCCTTTAAAAAAAAAATTCCCACCACGCAGCTTGTGGGAATCTTAGTTCCCGGACCAGGGATTGAACCCTGGCCTCTAGCAGTGAAAGCGCCTAACCACTGGACCACCAGGGAGTCGCCCCCATTCCCTAATCCTATCCAACCCTCTGGCAAAGCCCAAGGTCCCTTCCTAACATCCACCCATCCATCCATCCCACGGATGCAGGTAGCTAGCATTAAAAGAATGACTGAAGACCCAGCAGCCCCTCGCTATGACCGCTGGTCCCAGACAGTCCCACGAACTTGGCTCCAAGGCTGCTCCAGTGACAGTGGCTTGTATTGGAAATGGCCACATGTAATGAAAGGAGCTCAGGCCTCCTTGTTGGCCCAACTGAATCTTAATAGCTTTGAATGTCAGGTTTTAGATCCAGGAAATAAACACGTGGATACCTGAGGTGTGCTTCCTATCTGAGGAGACTGTACAGATCCAGTGAGATAATAATGAAAGTGAAAGGACTGTGTAATCTATCCATATGCAAATGAAAGGGATTATTGGCACTTGAAGGCCAAGTAGGAGGACCCTCCCTTACTTACTTTTGCTTTTTCCTGCCGGACTTCTTTGGTCAAGGCCTTTAAGGTCTTCAGCTGTTCCTGCAGGTCAGCGGGTATGGACTTCTTGACTATGGAGAACCGAGGCCTTAGAGTCAGAAGCGTCAGATTCCCCATGGGCTCCCAATCCCAGCCCTCACAATCAAGAACAACACATATCATTTATCTGCTTTTCCTGGGGGCTGGAGAGAGGGGATGGGAAGAAAGGAGTGTCCTTTTAGGGGATAAGCGTCCTTAGCTCTAAAGAGTCCACCTAATGCTTAATATCCTAAAGGGCTGTGGGACCACTTACCCACAATTTCCACCCAACTCTAAAATCGTAATTATTCTCTGGGGCTAGAATTGTGAATGTGCAAAGGTTAAATTTAATTTTTCAACATTCTCTCTCCCTGCCCAACCCCATGAAATCACTTTCCCTTCATCCCAACATCTTCCCAGCTGCTTTCCAGAGAGTCTGGCAAAGGCATAAGAACCTGCCTCACTCCTCTCCTGAGGCTCCTTTATTCCTACCGGTTCAATCCCATCTCTTGGACTCTGAAGGCTATGGGAGAACCCAGAATGGCTAAGAATGGAAATGCTGTTTTCACGGCCTCAGGCAGAGGCCCAGGGAGAGAGAAGGATGAAACCAAGCGAGGAGGACAGCAGCCTCTCCTCTGGGCACGCAGCACCCACCCATCAGTGTCAGCAGGTACTGGATCTTCTCCAAGTCTGTTTGGCCAGCTTGTTCATCATCCAGATCCTTTACGTTCTCCTTAAGCTCCAGGTAGAAGCCGATAAGCTCTCCCATCAGACGAAATGTTTCCACTGCCATGGGGAAGCTAGGAGCCAACTTATCCAGTGAATCACGTTTCTCACCCTGAACATCACTCCTTTCTGATAAGCCTCGGTATAAATAGTCAAGGGAGCGTGTGCTCCTGAGAAAGGGGGCATCTTGGCTTGGGGAAGTCTGAACAGAAACTCCAGGTCGGACTGAGCCACGTATTTCATTTGGATCCAAACCCACCTCGACATACTGATCTACACCTTGGTACCCTGGGCCATGGGAGTCTGGGACAGAATGTGCCCGGTCATGCTGCTCTGGTTCAGGTGCTTCCAAATGCTGTTGATCCTGGCGTGCAGATCCCACACCCGTGCGTAATGGTTTTGGGCCACGCTGGTCTGGGCCAGGACGCATCAAACCTTGTTGATAAGTCTCTCGTGGTACCAAACCTTCTCGGTCTATACCTGGTGATGCCAAACCTTGACTGGCTACGAGTGGTGACACCCGACCATATTGATCTCTGCCAGGAGGTGCCACACCATGCTGGTATGGGCGTGGTGATATAAAACTTCGAGGATCTGCATGGTATGTTGGAAAGCCATGAAGCTCTGTGCCTGGTGGTATCAAGCCTTGATCTGTACCAGATTGCCTCAACCAATGCTGATCTATTACAGGTTGAACCAAACCACGCTGATCGGCATGAGGCTGCATGAAACCACGTGGATAGGCACCAGATTGGACCAAGCCATGTGGATAGCCACCAGGCTGTACCAGACCAGGTGGATATGTACCAGGTGGAACCAAGCCAGGCATAGATACACCAGGTTGAAAAAAGCCATGTGAACCTGTATCAGGCTGCACCAAACCAGGCTGACCTGCACCAGGTTGCACCAAACCAGGCTGACCTGCACCAGGTTGCACCAAACCAGGCTGACCTGCACCAGGTTGCACCAAACCAGGCTGACCTGCAGCGCCAGGCTGCACCAAACCAGGCTGACCTGCACCAGGTTGCACCAAACCAGGCTGACCTGCACCAGGTTGCACCAAACCAGGCTGACCTGCAGCACCAGGCTGCACCAAACCAGGCTGACCTGCACCAGGTTGCACCAAACCAGGCTGACCTGCAGCGCCAGGCTGCACCAAACCAGGCTGACCTGCAGCGCCAGGCTGCACCAAACCAGGCTGACCTGCACTGGGTTGCACCAAACCTTGCTGATACATTCCAGGCTGGACCAAACCAGGGTGACCTGCACCAGGTTGGACCGAGGCAGGCTGACCAGCACCAGGTTGCACCAAACCAGGCTGACCTGCAGCGCCAGGCTGCACCAAACCAGGCTGACCTGCACCAGGTTGCACCAAAC
The DNA here is from genome assembly GCF_949987515.2 of Delphinus delphis. Taxonomy (NCBI): domain Eukaryota; kingdom Metazoa; phylum Chordata; class Mammalia; order Artiodactyla; family Delphinidae; genus Delphinus; species Delphinus delphis. The sequence continues at coordinate 8,214,765 of NC_082701.1, forward strand.
CAGGCTGACCTGCACCAGGCTGCACCAAACCAGGCTGACCTGCACCAGGCTGCACCAAACCAGGCTGACCTGCAGCACCAGGTTGCACCAAACCAGGCTGACCTGCACCAGGCTGCACCAAACCAGGCTGACCTGCACCAGGCTGCACCAAACCAGGCTGACCTGCACCAGGCTGCACCAAACCAGGCTGACCTGCACCAGGCTGCACCAAACCAGGCTGACCTGCACCAGGTTGCACCAAACCAGGCTGACCTGCAGCACCAGGCTGCACCAAACCAGGCTGACCTGCACCAGGTTGCACCAAACCAGGCTGACCTGCAGCACCAGGCTGCACCAAACCAGGCTGACCTGCACCAGGTTGCACCAAACCAGGTTGACCGGCACCAGGTTGCACCAAACCAGGTTGACCGGCACCAGGTTGCACCAAACCAGGCTGACCTATACTGGGTTGGACCAAAGCAGGCTGACCTGCACTGGGTTGGATCGTCTCATGCTGCTCTGTGCCAGGTTGTATGAAGCCAGATGTTCCCAAACTGGGCTGTACAAAACCTTGCTGATCTGCAGCAACTTGCATCAAACCAGGTGACAGCAAGCCCTGCTGATCCATGCCAAATATTACGAATCCATGCTGATCTACCCCAAGAGGCACCAATCCATGCTGATCAGTGCCAAGTGGCCCCACACCACTCTCGTCCATGCCAGCCTGTTTTATACCACGTTGGTCTATGCCAGGCAGTATGACACCATGCTGGTATGTGCCAAGTGGAACCATACCAGGCTGGTCTGTACCAGGTAGTCCCAATCCTTGCTGATCTCTGCCAGATACCAATGGTGGCACTGCATCACTCTGAGCCATGCCAGCTAGTACCAATTCCCGCTCATCCATTCCAGGCGGCGTCACCCCAAGCTGACCCACAGCGAGGGGTACCGCACCATGTGCGTAAGTGCTAGGTTGTAGCGATGCAGGCTGACTCATGCCAAGTGGTCCTAATCCATGTTGGTCTGGCCGTGCATAGATCTGACCCTGGCTAACGTGCACTCCCCCATGCTGATCTGGGGACACATGACCATGCAGAGCTCTAGGCAAGGTGGCGGAGGATACGTCCTGATAAACCGGGCCAAGGTGTGCATCTCGTTCATCTCTGCGTAGATGTGCTAAGCCGTGCTGCTCTCCAGCCCGGCGACGATCCGACTCTGCTCTCAATTGGGGACGGTGTTTGGTTAGGCCAGCTTCTTCACGGGCCCTTGAGTGCTCTTCTCTACCAGGAAACCCAGTAGCAGACGCACCTTTGCTTTGTTCCCTGCCAGTAACCCCTTCAGAGGAGTATCCTATGCCACTGGTTCCCGAGGTCTCATCTGTGCCAAAACCACTGGCAGACTCTATAGCCTCGTCAATACTTGGATGCTTGGTAGAGGCCCCACTTGGAATTTTATCGTTTGATGTCATGGAACCCTGCCCTTTGCGCCTAGGAAGCCTTGTTGATGACTCTGAGACCTGGTGGAAGAGGAAGAAAGAAATCAGTGACTCTGAGTAAAAAGTACTCATTTTAAGAGTTGGAGGGAAGGAAGTGTGGGGCATCTAAGATGATTTAGAGCCCCTGGAAAAAAATACCCTCACAAAACTAAACTGGACACAAATACCAACTTTGACATTCTTGAGGGATAGTTCTCCAGACTTCTGAGAATCTGCACGTTTGTAAATGGCATCATAATATGTAATTTCCCTCATAAAAGGCAGGGGAAAACCTGCAAAATACAAGTGGTCAACTCCAACCCTCGTTGAGTCTACAAATAAAGGACGAATAACGTATTGAGTTTACAATATAAAGTCTACCCCATCGTTGACCCATTGCTGGTGGCAGAGTGCACGCTGCAGGGAAAGTATACCATGTATTTAAAATGCAAAGCACAAATCCAGAAATTCCCATTTTCTGTATGGACTCTCACAAAAGAACGCACCAAAATACAGGTACAGAGTCTGTGGCATTATTTATGAAAATAGATTATCAATAGGGGTATATTTACAGCACAGCCATGCTGCAGAAAATTAAGAAGCTGTTAAAAAAAAAAAGGATGTGGATTATTCCCATTTCCAGCCCAAATGGAGTAACAGGGACTAGATTTACCTTCCGGTCTATAACAACCAAAAACAAAAAACCAAAAAGCAACAACTATGAAACAGTGGTTTTCTAGACACTGGGTATCAGCTGATGAAGGCGATAGCAATCCCTGAAAGATGGGGAAGCAAACTATGGGAGCCCTACTGTTGCCTCAGCTTACTGGCTGGCTGGTTCCCAGGCTGCAATGCAGGGATGGGGGACTGAAGTGGGGCGAGCAGACTCCCTGTGTGGGAGGCAGAGAGAAGCATTCAGGGAGACCGAGGCAGCGAGGGCTCAAAGAACATAGGATTGGGAAGAAAGCACGAGCATGTAAAGACAACAAAGCAGATCCCCAGAGGGTTCCCCCTCGGGTATTCAGCACAGAAACGACCAGCACGTACATGTGAGGAAACTCCCCAGACTGGGAAAAGAACCATCTTCACAGCTAGAGGGAACAGCACCCAGACTCTCGTGGGGCTGGGAACAGTGCCTGTTTCTACAAGCCAGTTTGCAGAAACCTGTAATTCAGGGGGCAAAGGACTCAGAAAGGCGCTGCGTTGGAAGTGGAAGATAATCAGCCCTACACTGAACATGGCTATGGACCCAATAAGGAAATAACTCAAGGGACTTCCCTGGTGGCGCAGTGGTTAAGAATCCGCCCGCCAATACAGGGGACACGGGTTCACAGGTTCGAGCCCTGGTCCGGGAAGATCCCACATGACGCAGCACAGCTAAGCCTGTGTGCCACAACTACTGAGCCTGCGCTCTAGAGCCCACAAGCCACAATTACTGAGCCTGCATGCCACAACTACTGAAGCCCTTGCACCTAGAGCCCGTGCTCCGCAACAAGAGAAGCCACCGCAATGAGAAGCCTGTGCACCACAACAAAGAGTAGCCCCTGCTCGCCGCAACTAGAGAAAGCCCTCGTGCAGCAATGAAGACCCAACGCAGCCAAAAAAAAAAACACAAAACAAACCTCAAAAAATATACAGTAAAAGATACAAGGGAATTAAAATAGTACACTAGAATACATTTATTTAACACACAAGAAGACAATAACAGAGAAACAGAAAAGACATAAGACATATAGAAAACAAATAGCAAAATGGAAGTTGTAAACTCTATCAGTAATTAAGCACTCCAATCAGAAGGCAGAGATCAGCAGAATGGATTTAAAAACATGATCCAGGAGGCCCGTAGTTGCCTAAAGGGGCCTTTTCTTTTCACACCCGGAGGCACATGAGGCCCCGTCCATGGACTGGGCAGCCATGGCCACGGAGAGCACGGTAGCGAGTGCTGGCGTGCGTGTCCTGGTGCCAGGAGGGGTGCTGACCCAGTGCGTATTCACTTTGAAGAGGAAGGTGGCGCCGCAGTTAGTTGAAGTCATGTTCAATCTCGTGAAGCCCCTTTCTAAATCGCTCCACTATTCCTTGGGTCCCAAAGCAGAAGATATCCAAAGGGTGACCACAACCTAACAGGCAGTCATCCGCCTTTCCCTCGGTGGAGGCCTGCAGATAAGTTTTAATTTTTGCTTTCTACTTTGTTTAACCTGTCAGGCCACAAAGCTTTGAAGAGGAAGTGTCCTTTCCTTTGAACACGCTGTTTCTGCAAGAGAGCATCTATCCTCAAGGTCCACAGACCTAGTAAAATGGCCACTGGGAGATCCTCCGATTGTTAAAAGCCCATTGCCATAGATCTAGCTGGCACCCAGACTCATTACCTTGATCACAGGGAACTGAGGAAGCTTTTTCCTCCCTTAAGCACGTTTTGACTACAATGCTAGGCCTGGGTTTTCCCGATTACGGTAAGTCTTTCATTCTTGCTGACCATTAGAAGAAGTACCAGGAGGAAGAGGAGAAGTAGAAGCAACATCATCATCATCACCTCTGGGTGATAAAGAAAACTGCAAAGCACCGCCCTCTCGGCCATCAGAACACGCCCTTGGAAACACGTGGTCAGTGTCCTTTCACACTCAAGTCCTGGCATGGGCATCGTCCATGTTAGTTCTGAGCTCCTTTAACTGTAGCTGCTACGTGGACAGCTGCAGCCTCCTTCCTCATGTCTGGTTCTCCAAACATGGAATTTACTTTTCCGTGCTCACCACACTCCCCAACCCCGGACGCACACCCTCCCTTCCACCCTGGCTCTCCACTCGTGATGCAGGCAGATGGCGCACCTCCCAACCGCCCTAGAGTTACCACCACCAACGCAAAAAAAAAACTGGGCTCAAGTGTGTTGTATTTTCCCAACTTGAGATCGTGAAACTCTCCTTCCACTGCCTTCATTATGGTCTGTGCAGGCCTGCACTTCTCATTACTTGCTGTCTTGCTTCTCAAAAGTTAATATTTATACTAATTCTCATCTGCTTCTGGGGTCGTTCGTGATTATGAGCCACTGTCAGATCCCTGACACTTTCTTACCTCTGGAGAAGTAAAAATGTCTAAAGTTGCTTCTGTTGAGGCTTATTTTTAGGTCTTGCAGGTGTCTTCTGGTGGCACCCCGAGGAAATGTGTTGCTCATTCAAAACATAGGACAGTGACATGTGGGTAAGTGTAAAAAAGCTTTGGCTTAAAAAAAATATAACAGTGAAAGCAGAGGCCACCTTTTCCTAGGCCACTCTCTGTTTGCAGGCTCTTCTTCCAACTCTCTCTGATGTTGCTTTCCTCTGAAGAAGGGCCCCAAACTCAGAAAGCAGTCTGGGTGGGCTTCCCTGGTGGCACAGTGGTTGAGAGTCCGCCTGCCGATGCAGGGGACGCGGGTTCGTGCCCTGGTCCGGGAGGATCCCGCATGCCGCGGAGCGGCTGGGCCCGTGAGCCATGGCCGCTGAGCCTGCGCGTCCGGAGACTGTGCTCCGCAACGGGAGAGGCCGCAACAGTGAGAGGCCCGCGTACCGCAAAAAAAAAAAAAAAGAAAGAAAGTCTGGGAGACCAGAAGGGTGTCTTTAGTACCCAGATAATATTTGGTGAACCCCAGATGGCCACTTGGTGGTGCCAAAGTGTTCTTTGCTCTCTTCCCCGTGAGTCTGTACGTCCACGTGACCCTTTTTGAGTGACCCAGATACACAAAGCCAGGGGAAGAGGAATGTCAAGGCCAAAGGGCAGCTGACCCTTGTCCTTGAGGGCCATTTGAAAATACCCACTTTATTCAGACAAAGAAAGCTTAGCCTGGTTATCCTGTGCACTGCCTTGGCACAGATGCCCGCACCCGTGGCTACAAGTCACCATCAGCAAAAGGCTTCCTGAAGAGGTTTTATTTCCAGGGTTGGTCACCTTTGTCCACTAATAGTGAAGGGACTCGTGCATTTCAGGACAGACTCTAAAGGAACTTTGAAAAGCTATGAAAGCAAATCAAAACTACGCTCTGGTACTGTTTTCAATCTAACCGATCGGCCAAACTAAGAAAAGTGGGTACCAACAGACAGAGTTGGCGGGATACTGAGAAACAGGTTCTCTCCTACATTGCTGGTGGGGGTCCAAACTGGAACCACGCCCATGAAAGGTAATTTGGCAAAAGCTAGCCAAATCACAAATGTGCGTTCTGTTTCTAGGAATCGACCCTATGAGCACCTTCACTTGTGTGAGTGTCACATTAGAGCATGGTTTGTTATAAGATTGGGGAAAAAACATAAAACATGTCCAAAATAGAAAACTTGTGAAATAAATTATAAACACCCACATGATGGAATACTGCACAGCAGTAAAAAAGGGAAAGGTTCGGGGGCCCCACCCAAGACCGCTGCCCAAGCCCCCACCCCCACCCCCGTCTCTGTTCACCATTTGTGAGGCCATCCGGCCGCCAGTAACCGCCTGCTCCAGCTCTTCCCAGGTGACCATGGTGGCTTTTTCTGCATCAGGAATCGCACGGAGCTTCCAGCTCACTATTTCCTGACAGTGAAAGACAACACGTATGTGTGAACACACACACACCAAACACACACTACAACACACACACACACACACCCCGAGTTTAATCCCAGGAAGCTTCAGGAACAGAACAGAACTAACAGGATTGGGTGGGTCCTTCCAAAGCCCCAAGGAGAAGTCACTGTCCAAGTAACCAGTGAGTCCTGAGTGGCTGGTTTCCTGTCCCATGTGGGCTCTGGATGGACAACTGAGCAAGGAGGGAAAGAATGTTCCCTCATTCCGGGGGGGGGCACCCCAAGAGGCAGAGGGCATATAGCACCCCACCCTGGAAGGATGCAGACACCTGGGGTGAGAGTCTGGATGAACCCCGAGAGGGGGGGCCGGGCCGCGGGCAACCATCCTACCCCCTGAGGCCCCTGAGGGCCCTTTCCCATAGAACTGGCTGAGATTACCAGGAATTTGTCCCTTTCTCTAATTAGCTTCTCCAGTTCATCAACCCGTTGGAGGAGTTTCTGCAAGAAGAGTTCAGAGATTAAGGATCAAAGCAGCCCCTCCTGTGGCCCTTGCACACGCGCACACAGACACAAACACACACACTCTCACAAGGCAGAAGAGGAAAGGAGGTATGTGGGTCTGAGAGAGCCGAGGGTAAAGAGAAGGCTGGTAAGCCAGGCTCCCCGTGCTCTTCCCAGCCAACAAGAGGAAGGGAAGCGGAGTGTGGCAGGTGGTACCCGGGGACAGCGTGCCGCAAGCAAAAACCATGCAGGAATGGGAACATTTCTTTGGTCTGGGATGCATTTCACACAACCCACTAGTGAGACGCTGCAGCACTGCTCCACGAGGCTAACCTCGCCTCTCAAGGACAAAGATGACTGGGTACTTCAAGGGCATCTGAACGACTGTGTTGCTTAAAGAGAAAAGCACCTCAAAACAACCAGAGCAAATTGCTATCATTTAAGTGGCTCCTGATAACTTCTGCAAACCTCCAGAATCTACGAATCTAAAGGTAAAACAAGCCTTTAGTCTAACCGAAGACAGCCCCAAACCTAAACACCACACTTTACAAAGAAAAGCTTCCCAGAGCAAAAATGAGTCCTGCTGGGGGCTGGAGGCCTTGGGATGAGGTGGGCACGTGGAATCCATGGGTTAGTCTCCTCCAGGGTCTCGGCTACCTCCCTCCTTTGAGCTTTTCTTCTCTCTCAAGTCTCTTTTCTCAGCCTCTCCCTGGGCTTCCTCCTAATTGCTCCTCCTTTTTTCCCAGCTCTAATCCCCTACTCCGGTCTCATATGGGCCTGAAACAGAAGCACTGCCTAGTATCTCCTGGAACTGGCATACTTCCGGCCTCTGCTGTTCACTGGAAAATGCTTATGCTGAGGGATTTGTGCTTCTCTCTCCCAGGGAGCAAAGATCCAAGTGAGAGTGGGGCTGCCTGGGGGGCTGCAGGTAGGGGGATGGTGGTGGTGCCCCAGAACCCTCTCCGTTCCAGTCCCCCTCTTCTTGGACCAAGCTTTGTCTCTCAACACCCACCACCTTCTTTCTTTATTCAAACTAGTTTAAAGGAAATTCGCTCAAAGAATATTGAGAAGTTGTCAGCCCCTCTCTGGGTCGGTTCAGGATGCCTGGGTGTCTGACAAGTGGTGGGTGAGCCCCCCGTGTAAACAGAAGGGACGAAGAAGGCTGCCCGGGAAGGGGCCACTCAGCTCCCCAAGGTGGGGTCCCGGCCGCCCTCACCTCCGGGTGCAACTCGGGTTGCTCCTTCGCCTTTTGCTGGTCTTCCTTCAGTATTTTCGCGTCTTCCTTGATGTCCTGGAGCAGCTCCATACCCTGAAACGTAGAGCACGGGCCGCGTGGTCCCAGGCCGCAAGCAGGCCTGGGCCCTACCACGCCTGCGTCTGCCGGCTCCGGCCTCCTCCCCCAGGTGCGCCTCCGGGGCTCAGCTCCAGGGGCCGCTGCAGAGCGGCCGGGGCGGGGGGAGGGGCGGACAGCCCTCGCGCCCACCTTGGGTACCGGCTCGCCGTCCTTCCGGACTTTCGTCGACCCTACTTGTGCTTTCCCCTCCGTAAGCAAGGGCACATCCTTCATTTCCAGCCAGTCCCGGGCGTCCAGCCCGCCGGCCTGGGACGGGAAGTTTTGCACGATGGCCTGCACCTGGCCCCCCATGGTCTCGAGCTGCAGGCTGAGGTCCTGGACCTGCCCGCCCAGGTCCTCCACCTGGCTCTCCAGCGCCTGCAGCTGCGCCCTGCTGCTTGAGACCCGCGGGGACTCGAACAAGCGACTCTGCTCGAGCATCGGGGACGGGAAGTCGATCCGAGTATCCTGCAGGTTGAGATTCTTGAGCATGGCCACGATGAGCGTGTGCAGGGCCGTGAAGTTGACGGCGCCCACCTCTGGGGTGCCGATGGCGAGATCGGCCAGCTCCCGGAGGGAGACCGAGGGGGCCGCCGTCGTCCCGGGCGGCATCGTGCGCCTTCTCCGGCGGCCCTGCCCCCCTCACGGCTTGTCGCGTTTCTGGGGCCTTTCCGGGCCCCTGCGAGGCCCCGGGGCACCCCCGCCCCTGGGTCCCGCCGCGCCAGGCAGCAGTCGCAGTCCGGAGCCTGCCTAGGGGACGGAGAGGAAGCGCCTGGCCCTCGGGCTTCCCACTCCTCGCTCCCGGGAAACGGGGGTCCGGGCACCGCTGAGCCCCCGCCGTCAGCCCGCCACCGTCCGATCTTCGGTCTCCGAGCTCCAGCCCTGGAGTGCTGCCTTGGCGGCTGGCCGACGTTTAGAACTGGGTGCGCGGCCCCGTTCGCTGCTCGCTTGTGGGGGCCCCCTGCGTGCCCCGAGGATTCCGCGCAAGAACACGCCCCGTAGAGAGCCGGCCTCAGCGCGGAGACCTGCCCGTCCTTGAAGACACCCCCGACCCCCGAAGACAGCCAGTCCTAGTGGGTCAGGAAGCCCTGGCTACACCCAAGGTGCCACCAATTTTTGTTCTCAGTAAACACTCCCAAACGGCGCTATAGGGCTGGACCGAGGCATTCCTACCAGGAAACACATCAGTTTTTCTTTTTTGTGGGGAGGGGGAGGGGGGAGGGGGATACCCCGTAAGGTTCACCTAGATTCCAGCTGATTTACTCTCCTGTGGAGGCCACAATAGTGGGAAGATTTAAGAGGCCTCATGGCCACTATGTTTTCTGTGTTTTAGTTGTTCCCTTCGCAGGGCGGTGGCACGGATCTAAGAGACGCAGTCCTGAGACCTTGGCCCCTTGGGAACAGTTCCCATAGCATTCTGCTCAATCAGACGGGAAGGTAACCTGGAAAAAGACCACTCACTACCCAGGCGGTTCGTCAGCCACCAGCTGACAGACCTTTTCTGCGCCGCCCTGGCCTCATTTATCTCAAAACAGACATCTGGTCAAGCGCCAGCCATCTCCCCTGGTTACAAGGCAGGACTCATTAGACAGGACCAGAGGAATCTGATGGTCTCAGCAATTGAGGCTTGACTTCCCCATACTAGATTCTCCCAGAAAACAGGTAACAATTTTCAGTGTTTATATTCAGGAAGCTAAAGAAAACTTGTAACTGCATCTATACTGTGTATTATTTTAACTACTTTTCAAATTCAAATTTTTAGTTTAGTCTGAACTGGTAAAATGGAAACCCTTCATGTTCACTCCCTCCCCCTCCAATAAAAGCAATGTTTCCTGGAAATGGAGTTTTAGACACGAGTCTAAAACCTCCCTGAGGGTAACACCCAAGGATTTTTGTTCACTATTATATTCCCAGAGCCTGACACACAGTAGGCCTTCAAGTGGTTGTTGAGATCATCAAAAGAAGAAATTATTTTTAGTCTTCTGTGCACTTACACTCTTACATTAGAAAACGTAAGGCTGGGGGCTTCCCTGGCAGTCCAGGGGTTAAGACTCCGCCTTCCAATGCAGGGGGTGCGGGTTCGATCCTTGGTCAGGGAGCTAAGATCCCACATACCTCAAGACCAAAAAACTAAAACATAAAACAGAATCAATACTGTAACAAATTCAATGAAGACTTAAAAAAAATAGTCCACATCAAAAAAATCTTAAAAAAAAAAAAAGAAAATGTAAGGCCAGATCACAAAGTTGAAGTTGAAGCCTTAGGACTGAGCATCAGCTGTACTGGAGGCTGTGGTGTGGTGTGTGGGCTTAACCGTTCTAAGTTCAGTGACTTTCTACTGAATGTGACTGCTACTACACTAGCTACGGCCAGAACATCAGCTCCCGCGCCCTCACGTTTCCATTTTCATGTCCCTGAGACTTGCTATCATGCCAGGCACACACTAGGACTCACTAAATACCAATGCAAAGGGCTTGTTAATCCCAGGAGATATATTCTCCTAAACGCTTTTGCTAAATAAGTACATTTAAAATCTCTTTTAGAGACATAGGAAAGATAACATTAACTGCAGATATAAATGGAATTTGGGGTTGAAAAGGACCTTAGCTTTCAATTCCTAACCTCCCCTTCCACAACCGATGACAGAGGGCCAGAAAGGACTGGTCATCTGCCCCACATCCAGGACAGAACCAGTCTCCTGAGTAACAGTCCACGGCTCTTCCTCTACAACCATGCTAATTATTTGATAATTTAGTTCTTTTCTCAGAATTCCCCTACTTGGATTATTAAAAAAAGGCAACTTCTTTGTGTGCTTGAAAAAGCAAATGTGCTCAAGTCTTGATGGCGGGCTGGGAACTTTCCTAGTCATTGGGAAAGGGGGAAAAATGTCCAGGAAACCTCCCTGCAGAGAAATACAATTGTACAAATAAGCGAATTGCCCTTTATTATCTCTTAGGAGCTATGAGAACCAATGAGAGACTACAGTTCATTTCTGGGCAGACATTCCTCCTGCCTGTTTCATTCAGTCCTGACTTGGATCAGACTAAAAGGTATAAAAAGTCTACATTTGCGGCAAGGCCTGCCCGACAAATAAGGTATTAACTAGAATCGTGATTATGTAATTTAAAATAGTGGCAGAAAGATCAAGTGCAGTCCTAAGTAATGCAACCAACCTAAGTGTCACCTGTCACACAGGGAAAAGTACGGTTACGTTTTTTGTTTTTTTTTTAAATTTAGGTTGAAAATATATTATTCAACAAGAATTTAACGTCACGGAATGTGAAGGGAACCTGCAGAGGGAGACTTATGTCCAGGAGCCATGGACCTGGACCACCACCCCACATTCAAGGCACCAGCTTCTGCAGAGTCTGGACAGAAGGCAGGAGAGTGGGCAGCTCTGCAATGTAGTGAAGACACTAGCAAGACAGAAAATTCTTTTATTTGCAATTTAAGAGCAACTCGGAGATCCAGAGTTAGGATGTGATTCTTTACTCTGATGTCCTCGCTAGGAGTAACACCACAGATGCTTCATTGTTCACTGGCGGCTGGCAAGAAGTTTCTCAAAGAAAAATACGATTCTCTGTAAAAGATGTGCATGAAGTTGACTGGCGAGAGGACAACTGGAATAGGAACAGTGCCGGGTGCTCAGCTGCCCTAACCAAGTTCAACATTAATACGGACGTTTCCCTGCGCTGGAAACAAACTGAATGAACGTTAGAGAGTTAGGACTTTATCTCCCTTTCACTCCCTTTCAATATCAACAAGATTTTCAGATTCTCTTCAGGAAGGTGTCTAACTTTTTTTTAAGGAACAGGATGCCGACGACAGACAGTTGAGGCCATGGACCTGTGATCTCTGTCTTCCCCTTGACCATCTTAATGCCTCCTACCCACCAAATTTGGCAAGAGAGACCACCTGCCTCCCTTGAAAGGAAATGCTGTGTACATAACTGACGGCACTGCTTTTCACACGTTTTCCTTGGGAGTTCCAGGGCCAAGGCAACCAGGAAAGCTAGTCGTCCACTGTGATGTTTCGGAAAAGGTACGCCATGGACTCCCCGTTGTGGATTCTCCGAATCGCTTCAGAAAGAATCAGACTGATGTCCACAGTCTTAATCTTGGGACACTGCAGCTTCTGGACCTCGTGAGGGACAGTATTCGTCACCACCACCTGGTCGTTGCAGTAATGGAAAAGAAACGCTGTTACTGATATGTGCGGCCCAACGTGGTCACTCAGAAAAGTTTACCTAACGTGTGGTACCCACAGACCAAGGCTCAAACTATAAAACCTTATTCCACTCAGTACAGTTTTTACAAACTAACCCGACTTTACACAGGGCAAAGGTTACATGATTCAAAATAGAAGCTTAGGAAGGTCAGGGCTACGTATGCAGAAATGATAGGGTGAGCCCCAGCACTGCGGGAAACCTTCCTATTATCAAGGAAGAATTCAAGTCTTGAGAGAAACGCTACTATGGTATCAAATCATATTGAAATACAAATTATACTGAAGTACACAGACCAAATCTTTATGAAAACAGACATATATTCCTAACTATACATCTGCCCCAACAGACCACTAGCCACCCAAAGCACGATCTCACAGTCCTCTCGAGAGGCAGTAAGCAATACTGACTGAGGGGCTTCCCTGGTGGCGCAGTGGTTAAGAATCCGCCTGCCAATGCGGGGGACACGGGTTCGAGCCGTGGTCCGGGAAGATGCCACATGCCGCGGAGCAACTCAGCCCACACGTCACAACTACTGAGCCCACGAGCCACAGCTACTGAAGCCTGCGCGCCCAGAGCCCGCGCTCCACAACAAAGAGAAGCCACGGCAATGAGAAGCCCGCGCGCAGCAACGAAGAGCAGCCCCCGCTCGCTGCAACTAGAGAAAGCCCATGCGCAGGAACGAAGACCCAATGCAGCCAAAAATTAATTAATTAAAAATAATATTAAAGAAAGAAAATTTCAAAAATATAAAAAACTGAATGAGCCATTTAACTATTCACGGAAAACAGAGCAGCAAATTGTGACTCAACTTCCTTGAATGGGTCGTTCAGGACATCTACCTTACGCAGAAACAACGGCTCTCTGCATATAAAATAAAAAATTAAAGACTTCAAAAAAAAAGAAAAAAAAGAGCAGACAGACCTCGTCGATGGAGGACTCCTCAATCAGACGGGGGGCCTCCGCAGACAGGATGCCGTGAGTGGCCATGACGTAGATCTTATAAGCACCTCTCTCTTTCAGGATCTCCGCAGCAGCAACAAAACTTTCCACATCATCAATGATGTCATCCTGAGAAGAGACCAGTGTTAGTGCTAAGTTCCCTCCATCCCCATCTATAAACACACGCCTCCTTGCACTTTGCTTCAGAGGATGTCTAATGGAAAATCAGAGCTATCTGCCTGGGTCAAAGACTGAACGTCCATTTGGAACTGCGTGGCCTTGTAACGTGCATGACTGTCAACAGAAAGAGCAGCAAAGCCTTACAGTCATACGCGACATTGCGGCCTGAGTTCAGGAGACTGCCAAGACTCCTTTCCCTGTTTCAAATTTCTGATGAATCCCACATAGCCAGTGTCTCATTTACTTTTTTCCAAGAGAAAGTTAATAGAAGGGAACGGAGAAATAAAGTGAGCCATTGTAAAGGGCCGATCCTCTGGCCCAGCAGAGGCGTTTAGAGCTGGGAGCACGTGTATCGTGTTAAAGTAACAAAGAACAAGACACACGTTCTTGTTAGTGAGAATGGAACAGCCCACCTTCAGCTCACTTCACTGCCCACGAGCTTAAGGTTGAGTAGGTCAGGTAGTTTGACAGGACACAGACCCCTTCAGACAAAGGTTACCTATGGAATCGAATTTACTTACAGGTACTACTACTGTGCTCCTTTTACACCTGTAGGTTATAATAATCCCGGTTCATCTGTTTAAAAGTTTCTCCTAGTTGTCCTAGGGGAGCCTGGGTGAGAAAGGCTAGATGGGTCCACTTAAATGCATCATCGTCACTGGACACCAATCCTAAGGTGGACACCTACTAAGAGTAATGTCATCTCTGCACAGTAAGACTGTGACCTACCACAATGATCGCAATGCGTCCTCCAACATCTCCGACTACCGTGATCGGTGGCTTCTCCTTGGCCATCATCACTAGCAAAGCAAAACAAATCACAAGACCTCAGTTAGTCACGTATCACTAGGTAAATGTAGTCGTCACAACGCCATTCCCTGGAAGTGGTGGCAGAGCCAGGGCGGACGATTAAAAGAATATGCAAATTCCCCTCAATCAACCTGGGTGCTCTCAGAAACAGGTTACCCGGAGCAGCACCGTCCAACAGCAGGGAAGGTGAGCCATGAAAGTAAGTTTACATTTTCTAGTACCCACATTAGAAAGCAAAAAGAAGTAGCTGAAATTAATAGATTTTTATTTTACCCAATATAGCCAATATATTATTGTTTTGATACATAATCTATATGCAAATTTATTAGAGATGTTTTACTTTTTTTTTTTTTCATATTAAGTCTTCGTATTTGGTGTGCATTCTCCACACGCAGCGATTCTCAGTTGGGATCAGCCACGTTTCAAGGGCTCAGCAGCCCCGTGTGCCTAAGAGCCAGGCCACGCTGGGCGGCTCAGGCCTCAAGTCAGCGGGGAGCAGAGCAAGAGAGATCTCACTGGCACAAAAGCAGCACCGCTATGCCACTCAAAACAGAAATATTCCACTTGTAAACAGATGTAAATAAATGCCGCTCCGCAGAAAGTAAACAGGGAAAGGCTGCCAGACTGCCAGATAAATAGCCGGCTTTACTTCATTTTCTTCCAAGGCGACCTTACTGGGACAATGTAACCTTATTATCAGACAACTACACCACTGACATAATCGGTTTCCTGAAAGTTAGGAAGCTGAAGACAATAACCACAAGTCCATCATCTTTTCCTGATTTAACTGGTCCTTAAAGTAGAGGCTTCTTATCTCACTACAAAATTTATATGTGAAAACGGCCCATCAGTGCACAAAGCAAACTACAGGATGCAGAAGGGACATCGGAATTCACCCTGTAAAGGAGGTTAGTAAACTGAGGGCGGGGAAATATTTCAGAAGAACAGGCTAAACATTCTCCTTTTTCTGGAAAGCTTTTTTAAATTCTGAAATAGTTACTAAACTAGTAGTGGGGGAGCGGGAATAGAATAAATTCAGGGTAAGTATATATAGTTCAGTAATTATCAGTAAGCAATCCATTTTAGCTGACTTCTATCTATAGGCGCTGCAAACCTGGAAGAACATGTCCCTTTGCGTATACTAGCAAACCAGCTGAGTTGAAATTCAGCACTATTTTACAGGCAAATTTCAGTAGACATTTCCTGATTTCCCATCTTGGAAACAAGGGCAATTTGTTAAATGTGGGCAGTCAAAAAGGCTCTGCGTATAAGTATCACCTAGAAGGGGGAGGAAATAAACTACCAACATCAGAAAAGCCTTCCTCAAATTCTGTCTTTAAATTAAACCATGTGGGTAGGTGGTTACGTTGACCTACCCGCTTCTTAAAGAGATGTGGCCCCTTTCTTGACCATTTTTCTCTGTAAAATAAAAAAAAAGACTGGGCTTCCCTGGTGGCGCAGTGGTTGAGAATCCACCTGCCAATGCAGGGGACACGGGTTCGAGCCCTGGTCCGGGAAGATCCCACATGCCGCGGAGCAACTAAGCCCGTGCGCCACAACTACTGAGCCTGTGCTCTAGAGCCCGTGAGTCACAACTACTGAGCCCACGTGTCACAACTACTGAAGCCCACACGCCTAGAGCCCGTGCTCCGCAACGAGAGAAGCCACTGCAATGAGAAGCCTACGCACTGCAACGAAGAGTAGCCCCCGCTCACTGCAACTAGAGAAAGCCCACGCGTAGCAACAAAGACCCAACACAGGCAAAAATAAATAAATAAATAATAATAATAATGACTCCTCATTTAAAAAAAAAAAAAAGACTGAAAGCCAGTAACCTTCATCAGACATCAACAGAAATTCAGCTCTCGTTTGATGCATGTCACAGTATTCCTGTTGACTTCTCTGTAAGCCTCTCCCCAAAAAACTTTTGTCAGTTTGAAATGAAAAACAGGCATGGCAAGGATCAAGGCTTAAAAAAAAAGGGTCAGTCCCCGCTCATAACTGCCTTTGGGATTGGCACAAACTGGATACATAATTTGGTGGCTACTAAAAGACGAGACAGACTTCATGATAGCATCAAGAGAACAGGACCTCACAGGCTTAAAAAAATGCCCCCAGGGCCTCCCTGGTGGCGCAGTGGTTGAGAGTCCGCCTGCCGATGCAGGGGACACGGGTTCATGCCCTGGTCCGGGAGGATCCCACATGCCGCGGAGCGGCTGGGCCCGTGAGCCATGGCCGCTGAGCCTGCGCGTCCGGAGCCTGTGCTCCACAACGGGAGAGGCCACAACAGTGAGAGGCCTGCGTACCGCAAAAAAAAAAAACAAAAAAAAAACTACATCGACTTACTGCAGTAAAAATGTCAATTTAGCAAATGATTTCCAATGTTCTTATGGAGGAAGTAGGAAATTGTCTTCTGCATTTATAATTGGCATTTTCCAGGTAAAATAGTGCTGCTTTTACAACCATCCTTTAGATTACACACACACACACACACACACACACACACACACACACACACTTTTACTGTTTCGCCAGAATCAAAAAACCTTCCTCTCCTAAAATAAAGAGTGAAAAGGGACTAAGAGGAATTATTCATTCCTTATCCATTTTGATCTCGGTCTATTTCTAATTCAATGGAATGTCAAACTTTATCAACAGACTGACATTAAAAAGAGATATACGAAATAAAATAAGGTCGCCAGTAGAACTAGAACTGAAATTACTTCCAAGCTCATAACGCTATCTACATGCAAACAAGTCAAAACCTACATTTAACAAATGCTCAAGAGGAGCGGATGTCGGTTTTCACTTTAGTGCTGAAAGCCACACCTTCACCAGTAAAATTAACAAGCCAGGAAAATCACGGCAGAGCAGGTGCCTCCCTCTCATTTTTGCATTCCAAGCTCTTAAGTGTCACCACTGTGGCAAACACAGAGCACTGTTCAGTGGAACCACTGACACACAATCCTTTCAAGTTCGTTAGATTCCTTGCCATCAGGGAGGTATCAATTCTATCTTATAAAAGAGAAACATTTATACAACCTCACTTTTAATGAATTACTTTAAAAAAGGGCTTCTCAACCTTGGCACTATTGACATTCTGGGCTGGATAACTGTTCAGTAGCATCTGTGGCCTCTACTCACTAGATGCCTGTAGCACCCCATGCCCCCCGGCTGAGACAACCAAGAAATGTCTCCAGACACTGCCAAATATGCTCTCGGGAGCAAAAGCCCCCTCGCTTGAGAACTACCGCTCTAAAACAATGGGTTCCAGGGACTTCCCTGGAGATCCAGTGGTTAGGACTTCACGTGCCAAAGCAGGGGCTGTGGGTTTGACCCCTGGTCAGGGAGCTAAGATCCCACATGCCTCCTGGCCAAAAAACCAAAACAGAAAACAGAAGCAATATTGTAACAAATTCAATAAAGACTTTAAAACTGGTCCACATCAAAAATACTTCAAAAAATAAAATTAAATTTAAAAATGGGTTCCAGGAAGATAACATAGTTCTTCTTCCTTAAAAATACACAGACTCCGAGAGTCTGCTTTCCTTTGTCCTTGTTCTAATGTCTTCATCTTCATTACTATTGAATAAACTATGATGACATACTAGAAGCAAAACTGATATATAAACATAAAGCATATTTAATTTGGAAGGTACGGAATACAATTACACATACAAGAAATAACATTTTTTTCAGAATTCCCTTGGCTAAATCTATAAAAGGGGATCATAGAAAATGATCCTATGGAGACTTCCCTGGCATCCCGAATGCCTCAACCAAAAAAAGTAAAAAAAAAATTAAAGAAAAAGAAAATCCTATGGCGATTATAAAAGTTGTAAACATACCAACCATCTATCAAGGAATGACAACACTGTTACAATAAGTAATAAGGCAACATTCTCAGAAGAGAATCTCACCATATAAAATACTGTGGCAATTTGGCAATATCTGTCAACTTAACTTCTGACCCAATAATCTGATTTCTTGGTCTTTATCCCGTAAATACATTCGGTCACTTATGAAAGAATGTAAGTCGAGGTTAATCACAGGCAATGACGTACAGTGACTGAGCGTATCCACTCTGGAGCCCAAATCTTGGTTTCTAAATACTACTTCCCACTGAAGAAACTGGGGCTCCGTGGAGAAATGGCTGATCCCAGGGCTAAGAAAGTATGAGATGAACATGGAACATCTAGCTGTACCAGAAAGTAACAAGGCAGAGTCAACACATGATAGGGACACGTCCAAAGAACATGGGAGGCAGCCTGAAGGAGTCCTCTTTGGCCAAGTCTGAGACAGTTTGAGCGTTAACACAAGTAGTAGCAATGGACTATAACGTGCTGAATAAAACAAGATTCCACAAATCCACACTGATATAAATGACTGAACGGACAGGGAAGAGGGGGAATTAGAAAAACCTCCATTTGACAAAAATCATAGTAATAAGTGATTCAACCCAATATGAGGAAAGAAACAAGCCCCAATGAAAGGATATTCTACAAATAACTGGCCTGCACTCTTCAGAGTATCAAGGTCACTGGAGACAAAGAACAGAGGAGTCACTCCTGATTAACTGAGACCAAAGAGAAATGACAACTGGTGCAACGTGTGATCTTACACTGGGTCCTGGGCCCCAAAAAACTGTTTTCTTTTCCTCTGAAGGACATTGGTGGGACAGCCGGTAAAATGTGGATAAGGTCTGCAGATTAGATAGCAGTGTCGTAACAACGTTATTTTCCTGAGTCTGATAATCATACGTGGTTATATTAGACAGTCTGTTTTTAGGAAATATACACAAGTATTTAGCAATAAAGGGGGCATTATGTCTGCAACTCACTCTCAATCGTTCAGAAAAAAAAAAAGGCATATAAATGTTCAATTTGGGGGCTCTGAGTGAAGAGTAGAGAGGAATTTGGTATTATTCTTTCACCTTTTCTCTAAGTCTGCAGTTAGTTCAAAATAAAAAGCTAAAAAAACAAAGTCGTGTGGATTCTGGAGTCAGCAGCTACATTCCAAACCCTGGCGCCACCAGCCCCGGCCGTGTGTCTCGGTTTCCTCACTGGCAAAATGAGGGATCACAAGAGCACCTATGCGTACTATTGTGTAAGGACCAAATTCGAAGATCTACTAAAGGGCTTAGAACAGCTCTTGGCATATAATAGGGACTCAACAGATGTTTATTTTATTTTATTTTAAAATTTATTATTATTATTTGTTTTATTTTTGGCTTGTGGGAGCTTAGTTCCCCAACCAGGGATCAGACCTGGGTCCACAGAAGTGAGAGCACCGAGTCCTAACCACTGGACCGCCAGGGAATTCCCAACAGACGTTTATTACTGTTGGAGCCTTGTTTTTTATACCCAAAGGTTGGGAGAAAAATAAGTGCATCAACAGGTGACTCGTTAAATAAATTATGGCATATCCATAAACAGTATACTATGAAACTGTAAAGACAGAAATCTGTATGGACTGAGAAGGAGCTATTGAATGAAAAAAGCAAGGGGCAGAACGATGTATAACATACAACTAACTGTTTGCGTGAAAATGAGGGAATTTGCTTGTATTTGCATAAAAGCTCTAAATGGATACACAAGAAACCAACCACATTGGAGATCAGAGTAGCTGCGGGAGAGGGGGGAGGTGGGTGGGTGGAAAGGTTTTTCACCATAAAGGATTTTATACTTTTTGAATTTTGAAATATGTGAATGTATTCCCTATTCAAGAACTTTAATTATGAAAATCTCAAAAAAAAAATGCTGTGACACTAAAAATTAAAGAGTATATTACTTGTTTCTCATAATAAAAACCTCCAAAGTTGAAAACAGAGCAGTGGAAATTTTACAGAATGGGGAAAAAAAATTGTAATGTTTATACCTTAGACAGGAGCCTGTCTGAAATAACCTGTCTGCGGTGTAACCATGCTAATGTTTCCCCAACGTATTAGTCTGTATCTTTCTGAGACATGGCAAATAGATACAGATTTTAAAAAGAAATACTCTCCTTCCTCTAAAAACCATGATATATCTTCCAGCATAGAATGCTTGTTATTGTCACTCAAAAGTCCACCGAAGTAAATAGCTTCCACTGTTGGATTAAAAATAAATTAGTCCAGTATCAGGTCAAAGGGCTACATCACTAAATTAAGTGCTAAAGTTACCTGATCACCAAAGCCTGATATGTGATCAATGGTTGCTATCATCCATCTTACCAAAATAAAAAAGCTTAAGATTTCACACCACTACACATATATCTTTTTTACTAAAGCTAAAATTGTTTCACTCTCTGAACGCCAAGTGCTGCCCAGATATGCTCAATTGTCCTTACCTAGTCTACAAAAGCGTGTAACAAAATCTTTGACAAAAGGCAAAATCAGGGCTTCCCTGGTGGCGCAGTGGTTGAGAATCTGCCTGCCAATGCAGGGGACACGGGTTCGAGCCCTGGTCTGGGAAGATCCCACATGCCACGGAGCAACTGGGCCCGTGAGCCACAACTACTGAGCCTGCGCGTCTGGAGCCTGTGCTCCGCAACAAGAGAGGCCGCGACAGTGAGAGGCCTGCGCACCGCGATGAAGAGTGGCCCCCGCTCACCGCAACTACAGAAAGCCCTTGCACAGAAACGAAGACCCAACACAGCCAAAAAATAAAAAAATAAAAAATAAAAAAAAAAAAGGCAAAATCAACATAATACCATTCGGTTATTTAAAAATACCACAACAGCATCTACATAGGTATTAACTCCTAGGCATTCATACTATTCGAAACTTTCTTCCATTTACAAATAGAATCAAACCACAGAGCCGATCTTACATGGCAATTCCAGCCCAGGGTGGACAGTCGCGTTCTTAACCATCGGGGGAGAATGACGGCCGTCATCCATGTCCAGCTCTGCACACTGAGCCTCCCCGTGGATCACAGCTAAACCCAGACGCAGCCTCTCTGCATACGACTGGGCCCTAAGAGGAAGATAACGGGAAAGGGTGAGGTTCATGGGAAGGAAAACCCAAGCGCTGCTTTTTCATCACTTTGTTAACCACAGAATGAAAATATCACTTAACCTTTTATGGATATGCAAAGGAATTACTTCTACAAATCAGGAAGTGCGGCCCAGGCCGGAATGTAAATGCCTCAAGAGGCACTCGAGATGGGATGTGGGCTGGTATCTGATTCTAGATCATTTTGGTTCTACCCTTTGTCCAACAGTCTCACACTCATCTTCAGGGCTTTTTTGGTTTGTTTTGGTTTTTTCCCCTATTTTTTGGCTGCGCCTCAAGGCATGCTGGATCTTAGTTCCCCAACCAGGAATCGAACCCGTGCCCCCTGCAGTGGAAGCGTGGTGTCTTAACCACTGGACTGCCATGGAAGTCCCTCATCTTCAGAAGAACTCTGTTCAAAAAGGTCTCAAAAACCACTGTCTCAAAGGCGCCCACAGTCTTCCTGTTTTCCTTTTCCTGAGAACTTGAAGGAAGAACTTCATTTTCTCCCAGGGGAGAAATGAGTAACTCCGAGAAATGCTCGTGTTGTTTGGAAACTAGAGGTAAAGCTGTGGTTTGGGGTATGACAATGATTTGGAGGAAAGCTGGAGCTGATGAGTTTTCACAAGCCGTATTAAGACAGACCTCGGATTCTGAAACACCCAAAAGGGATGTGCATAAATGTCTGGCTTATTTACCTTTTTGCAGCATCAGGAGACTTAGCTACGATGACTGCATTCCTATAATTTGGAATCTAGATTTGGAGGAAAAATAAGAAAATACTGAAAAGGTATCAAAAAAATAACACCTGGGTGCTGGCAATACATTTTTTTCCTCCTATAACAATGACCCACACTAGCAAACAAACAAGCTAGAATTTCATTCACTCATTTTAACATTTTTTAACCCTTATCCATTAGCATCATTGCCAAAGTCTGCTACATGAAGAAGATAAAAAATAATGAATTCCCCAAACCTTCATTTTAGGAAATATAAGCAAATTGCTAAAAATACTTAGAAGGAAATCCATTTTTAATTTCTTTAAAAAATACTATCCTCTGTGCCTAAATGCTGACCTTATCTGACTGCCTCAGGCATTAAGACTTAAGGGAGAGATCATTTGATCATTGGATGTGCCTTTCAATACTGAAATCTGGTACCAGAGAAGAACTACATAGGGTCTCCTTTGAGGACAATGGGGTATTTATTGATGCTCCTCACTTCTTCCTGGATATACTGAAGCAGGAAAGGTGAGGCTCTAAGGTTGTCCACAGGAAAGCTGAAAAAGCCTTGTATTTCCTTTTGATGAAGATCCATAGTGATAATGTGAGTTAAACCTGAAATTTTAAAACAAAAAATTACAAAGTTCACCCCTACAAGTTAACGGCTACAGTGGACACAAACTAGAAGCCCAATGCCTCTTTCCTAACGGAAGACTGAAGGCAGGGGGGTACTGGGAACAAGCATGTTTGTTATAGACCTTATTTGCAATCTTAACAAAACTTAATGAACTAAAGACAATGTTAAGCCTAAAGTAAAGGAACCTATAACCTTCCACATGGATTAAAACACTAAAACTAAAAAATAGTGCTCTCCCTCTACTATAATCATCAGCTTAGGCCTGAACACTGGGAAAAGAAAAATCAGGTAGAAGCAAAAATATAAACATGGGGCTTCCCTGGTGGCGCAGTGGTTGAGAGTCCGCCTGCCGAGGCAGGGGACGCGGGTTCGTGCCCCGGTCCGGGAGGATCCCACATGCTGCGGAGCGGCTGGGCCCGTGAGCCATGGCCGCTGAGCCTGCGCCTGCGGAGCCTGTTGCTCTGCAACGGGAGAGGCCACAGCAGTGAGAGGCCCGCGTACCGCAAAAAAAAAAAATATATATATATATATATAAACATGGAATTAAATACTGGAGCAAAAATAGATGTAAAAAATAGGCCTTGGTTAAAGAATCTAGGAAGAAATGTTAAAGGACTGTGGATTACGGCAGAAGGAATAGGAAAGCAAAAGCGAAGTAATATATATACTAGAAGGAAAGAAATCCACAGACACAATGATAAGAGTTTGGAAACGTGTATATGTCCGAAGAGAATGGGTCAAGTACAGAAAAACAATGAAAACACACTCTTATAATCAACAGTGCTAAGCAAAAAAAAGGTACACATATAAGTACATGGCAAATGGCCAAGGTCACTGAAAATTTTCCAGAGCGAAGAAGCAGAATTACTTGTTCTTTCCAAAAACATTACACATTTTTATAGAGAATGGAATTCAAATGTGTTTCTCAGGACTCAGATATATATTTGAGTTTTTAAATAAACATGCGGCAAATACAATCCCATTAATTGTAAAGGGCTATTACATTTGATTTGGAGGCCATAAAGTACGTCACCACTACACAAACACACAATGAAAATGATCTGCTATAAAGACAATCGGGGAGGGGGGAAAAAAGGAGTATATAAGCTGAAGAAGTAGTAAAGGAAAAATCCAGTTTTACTATTATGTACATCAACAGAATTTAGCTAAGGTTTAAATAAATCTAGACCTGAAACTCAAAAGATCACATCCGAATGCCAAGATCGCCATCTGAAGTTTCGATGATGATAAGATGAAATGGAAAAGAAGGTGGAATGAGGAAAAAGTCCAAGATGAGAGAAGTAAGCCCTGAAGCAGACAAGGTCACTCTGAAGGAGGACAAAGAGAACAGAAAAAGAAATGACACCTAAGCTCACACAGCCCTAAGCAGAACTATGCAAAAGGAAGCAACACTTAGAGGAAACAGGTCCCCAACCAGCTACCTGCGGTATGGACTAATCTGGCACGGGGGACGGTCCCAAGCACCGGCGCGGGGTCCCGGGGCGCTGGCCACACTCACCGGCTTTCGCTAGCATGGACGCCAGGAGCTTGCATACGATGGAGCCCCTCTTCCGCATCTTGCTCTGCTTGCTGTAGGGGAAGTAGGGGATGACGCCGATAATATTCCTGGCACACGCGGTCTTCAGTGCATAAGCCATGATCAGTAACTCCATCACGGCTGTATTCACGTCTCTGAAACACATGAGGTTTGCACTTTGGGATTAATCTCATTTATTAACCCCTGGCAAAGATCTCAACCTCAGCAATCTGACCGGGGCTGCCAAGAATGACGTGACGTGGATCCTCACGCTAGCTTACGACGGCACTTCCTGAAGAGAGGAGAAAGCTCACTGACTCCTCTTTATAGCCGTCTGAGTCCCGGTTTGCATGAGAGGTTACTTAAGTTCACACAAGGTTATCCACTTTCACCTGTGCCTGGATCTTCTGTCAGTGACACAGTCACCGGAGTGGCAGGTGAAGCAGGCAGTGACTGCTGACGACCAGAGTGAACCCACACCTGCTGGCACCATCCCTGGGATCTGAACTCGGGCCAGAGTGCTAGCACCTCGTTTTCCTGGGAACACCAAGGGAAACCCACCTGCCCTTGTATTTAGCTGCCGTAACCATAAAGAATTTGGTCTCTTTTTTTTCTTTTGGGAGTAGGGAAAAGGGTGAGGGGTGGGGAGATTTTGGAACTTAATTTCCAAATATCTCCCCCATCCCTTCTTTCCTTGAGATACATAGATTCCTAACAAAGATTACCCAGATAGACAAGAAAATATGAATCTGAAAGGTATTCAAAGGAAAGGCTATTTCCAAATTTTAACGAATGCTGACTGCTAACCCTTTGCCAAGGTTGATCAAGCAAAAAGTGGGGACTTCCCTGGTGGTGCAGTGGTTAAGAATCCACCTGCCTATGCAGGGGACACGGGTTCGAGCCCTGGTCCGCGAAGATCCCACATGCCGTGGAGCAACTAAGCCTGTGCACCACAACTACTGAGCCTGTGCTCTAGAGCCCGCAAGCCACAACTATGGAGCCTGAGTGCCACAACTACTGAAGCCCGTGCGCCTAGATCCCGTGCTCTGCAAGAGAGAAGCCACTGCAATGAGAAGCCCATGCACTGCAATGAAGAGTAGCCCCCACTCACCGCAACTAGAGAAAGCCCGCGCGCAGCAATGAAGACCCAACACAGCCAAAAATAAAATAAATAAATTTACTGAAAAAAAAAAAAAAGCATAAGGTGGCCTCTGCCCTTAAAGTTAAGGGCCTTGAAATCCTTCCGGATGACCTTCCAAAGCTCTACCCTCTCTCTCTAGCCTCCTCATACTCCTCTTTGGATTATCCAAGTGTCTTCAAACAGCCTCTCTTTTGCATCAGGAGTGTATCTCCCTTGCCTTCACCAGATAAAGAAGATCATTTCCCACGTCCTAGTTCCCACCCAAGTGAGGAGTAGGCTCTTCAGATTATACAGTTTCTGAATTATCTGATCTGCAGCAAAATGGAAAGCCTGCCATCAACATAGCAGAGACTTAATAAATGCTTGTTGGATAAGTGGTGGAATGAAATACTCATCACGAAATGCTTTTTAGCTTGAAGGACAGTCAGGCCATTTTCCCCCAGTCTCTTCCAGTTTATGTTTACACCTGTGCCCCTGGAGTGAGCGATGCAAAGGACATCCTTTCACTCTGACAAAGTTTTCCACACCCACGTTCAACTGGTGGAACTTCCAACCTCTCCTTTGTAGTTTGGATTTTTCACAACTATTTCAAGATTCTGTCCTAAGGTTCTATGTTTGTTTCTCCCACAGGGTAGGCAGAGTTGATTCTGGGCTCAACTTCAAGGTGCAGTTGTCAACCTAGACATGCCTTTTGCATTGCTGACAGGTGATGTTACTTTCCAGCTGCCATTTCCTTCCTCTGAAATAAAGTGGTACATTCTTCTCCCTCGTGCTCCCAAATTAATAATGTCCCAAGTCTGCCATCAAAAGGTCAGAGGACACACGACCTTTTGGTATAATCAGGAGAAAACACTTATCAAGGGCTTCCCTGGTGGTGAAGTGGTTAAGAATCCGCCTGCCATCGCAGGGGACACGGGTTCGAGCCCTGGTCCGGGAAGATCCCACATGCCGCGGAGCAACTAAGCCCACAACAGCCCCCGTGCGCCACAACTACTGAGCCTGTGCTCTAGAGCCCGCGAGCCACAGCTACTGAGTCCGCGAGCCTAGAGCCCGTGCTCTGCAACAAGAGAAGCCACTGCAACGAGAAGTCCGCGCACCACAACGAAGAGCAGCCCCTGCTTCCTGTATCTAGAGAAAGTGCGCACGCAGCGACGAAAACCCAACACAGCCCAAAATAAAAATAAATAAAATAAATTTAAAAAAAAACCACTTATCAAACACCTCCAAGGTACTTAGGAATTCATAATATTTGGTCGATTTTCAGCACTTTTCAACAGTTTTCATCCTGGGGCATCAGTTCAACAAATATTTATTGAGCACTTTGCACCAGGCACTGTGTTAGGTGTGTCAGGTGGGGAGATAACAGGGTAAGCAAGGCTGACCTCATTTTGGGGGAAGGCCAGAGACGCCCCCGGGATCACCCTTGTAATCATCTGTCCCAAGGAGCACAGCTAACTCACCTAAGAATGTTCCCCTTCCCAAACACTTATCCTTCGTTCCAGAGGGGAGAGCCTCCCTTCCCACAACGGATCATCGACATTGATGCCTTGTGGGCTCTGGTGGCTGAGCTGGAAGCCTGCACAGTACTCAGAGGACAGAATACAGGTAACTCAGGAGTCCGTATCTAAACAACAGGCATCACATACACCGTAGCGAAAGCCTCTTCCATATACAGACTGCTCGTCAACGTTAGAAATAAAACTAGAGCTTTCTTAACCTTCCACTTGTGTGATGCAATGCGTGGCATTATAAAAGCCCCACCGGACCTGGTGGTTCCTCACACCAGATCCCAATGCCAACAATAACTGTGGAAGTTAATTAAACAGATCCTGGAAGAGGATCTATCTGGGTCATGGGTTTCCAGCTGGCTCTGTGATAGCATTTATAAGACAACCACACAACACGAGGTTTGGAGAGCACACAAGGGAAGGCCAGATGGTAAGACATGAATGTAACAAGAGGACCAGTTTTGGAGGAGCCTTGATTTCAGAGTAACTTTCTTTCCGCTAATGACTAATTTCTCTCCTGAGGTTTTTATTTTTTACTTTTTCCTCTTCCTAATGCCCTGTGCCAAGGGAGTCAACATTCTCTAGGCTAAGGAAAGCCTCCCCGCCCCACCCCTTATTGGTCAGGACGGCAACAAAAGGGCCTTTGTCACAACGGCTTTACCCATTCACTGAGGGACACTGGACAAACTGGATACCAAGCAGTTACTCTGCGGGCCAGCAGGGCGAAGAGAAATTGGCTGGCAGCCTCTGCTTTGTTTATCTGTTCCCTAAGACTGTTCCAAGTAC
This sequence comes from Delphinus delphis, assembly GCF_949987515.2. Taxonomy (NCBI): domain Eukaryota; kingdom Metazoa; phylum Chordata; class Mammalia; order Artiodactyla; family Delphinidae; genus Delphinus; species Delphinus delphis. The sequence goes on from NC_082701.1 coordinate 8,242,036, forward strand.
ATCCTGGCTAGTGCCTGCAGTCTTTGTATCTAAGTAGGACAATCTTAACTGTTTACCAACTATTTTTCTCTGGCCTAAGACTATCACATCTTATATTAAACTCAGCCCTGACTGCTCTCTCATTTTCGATAGACGAAAACGAGAGTTAAAGAAACAGACATGGTCTATACGTATCAATTAAAATTGCAAAGACAGACCAACACCACAGATGCAAGTACTGAGAACAGGTCATTTGCCCCGTCCCCACCTCCAACAATGAATTCCCTGCAGCAAATCAGCTGTAATGTTCTTTTAATGCCTCTTCTTATGTTACATCACCATACCAGAACCTGTAACATAAAACATGAAATTGTCCTTCAAAAAACACTTTGTGAGCTTCATATCTATTATACTTAGTTCCAACGCTCAGTACGTTTCGAAACTCCTTGAGTACCACCCTGTGATATTGTGATTTCTAATAAGAAATATGTATTTGGTTCCCATTTCGGGCACCAAGATCCCTTCTAAAACCTTTGGAATTTCCTAAGCCTCGAGAGGAATGAAGTTGTCTTTAGTTACGTTAAGGAGGTGACTTCTGGACTGCACCTAAAGGAGGGGACTGGTTGCCAGGGAGACAAACCACGGGATTAGAGGGGTTGGACTTTCAGTCCTATCCCCACGACCTCTGGAGGTTGAAACAATCGCCTAAGGCTAACGATATCATCAATCATACCTATGTGATGAAGCCTCAGTAAAAAGCCAAACGGAGGGGGTTCAGAGAGCTTCCAGGTTGGAGACCGTGTAGACTGGGGAGAGTGGCGCGAAAGCTCCGTGTCCCTTCCTGCATACCTTGCCCTACACATCGCTTGCATCCGGCCCTTCCTGAGATACATCCAGAAGGTGAATTCCAAAGAAATTCTGAACAACGGCAGCACCAGATAAAGGTCTATATTGTATCTCAGGACATCGGCTCTAAAGGCGACCGAACTCATTTCAACGTCTAAGCTTTGTTCTGTTTGTCTAAGATCAGCCTTATTACTTCAGGTAACATCCTCTCCTTCTCAATAGAAAATCTGTAAGATACATTCCTTCCCATTGTGCACAGGGATGTTCCCTGCCATTCCGGTAAACAAAGGATGCTGCCTGCCATCCCAGTTCCACCAGGATCAAGCCACTTGCCACTGCAGTCGCCCACTGAAGGCAAGCCCCGAGGGGAACTCAGGATGGAGGAAAATAAGCAGCACTGTGGGCTTGGGATACCTGCCCTAGATAGAAAGATGCATATCTAAGGAGTCATTTCAGTGACCCCAGATCCTTGCATCTTCCCAAGTACAGAGAAGCACTCAAATCATTAACTTGAGATATCTGTTCTTTTGTGATCAGCAGTAATCTTGTGATGTTCCGCTACATGGTTTTTTTCCAGCAAAAACCTCATATACATCCTGGCTCCTCCCTTACCTCTTTGGAGCAGTTTCTCAGAGCCATCTGAGGGGCTGGCTCCGGGCTACAGTCCTCAGTAAGGTCCCCGAATAAAACTTAACCTGCAACTTTTAGGTTGTGTGTTTCGCTTCAACTGACAGTCTATACAACCATTTATAGCAGAGAGTACTAAAAAACTAAATTCCCCGCTAAATTAACTAAATTTAGTTGTCACTAAAATATTCTGTAGTCGGCAATAAAATAGTTTATTGTGACAAACCCAATAACCCTTTTTTTTTTCCAATAACCCTTTTTATGGGATACATACACACAGACTTCTCTTTGTCCTTTCTCCAAATTTTTCCTCTCCAATCCCCATCATCCTAAGAGATACAGGAACCACAAGGTGAGGATGTTTTTGCTTTGATACCACCAAACTGAACCACAGGTGAAACAGAAGGGAAGGGGGCAGGGCACAACCGTTAAAAGCATGACATAGCCTGAGGATATGACAGAAACTGATTAGAACAAAATGGGTCCAAGATGGCGGACAAGTCAACTTCCACTAGACCTTGAGCCTCAGTATACGCTCACTGTAACACATCAGCAAGCTAAATGACACACCCACAGGCGCCAGGACAGTTCCAAGACGCACCATAAGGATCAAAAAGTGGGCGGTGGCCCACTTCCTGGAAATCCCCGCCCCTTCCTGAAATAGCTGGAATACTCCTCCCACTCATTAGCCTATGAAATGACCCACCCCTATAAAAACCGACAACCCCACACCCTGGTGCCTTTCTCACCTTCTGAGATGGCCCACGCTCTGTCTATGGAGTGTGTTTCTCTCTAAATAAATCCACTTCTTACCTATCACTTTGTCTCTCACTGAATTCTTTCTGTGATGAGACATCAAGACCCTGAACTTCGGGGGCTTCCCTGGTGGCGCAGTGGTTGAGAGCCTGCCTGCCAGTGCAGGGGACACGGGTTCAAGCCTTGGTCTGGGAAGATCCCACATGCTGCGGAGCAACTGGGCCCGTGAGCCACAATTACTGAGCCTGCGCGTCTGGAGCCTGTGCTCCGCAACAAGAGAGGCCGCGATAATGAGAGGCCCGTGCACCGCGATGAAGAGTGGCCCCCACTTGCAGCAACTAGAGAAAGCCCTTGCACAGAAACAAAGACCCAACACAGCAATATCAATCAATCAATCAATATTTATTTTAAAAAAAGAACCTGAACTTCATTAAGTCCTGGAACCAGGTGTGTGATCTCAGTTGGAAGACCATGGGTTTGGGCCGGGTTCGAGTCCCGGCACGTGGGTTCAAGTCCCAATCTGAGGTTTCACAAGGAAGACAATTATGGTTTCTCAATAATCTCAAAACAAGTACACACAAGGGAATTGCACCATCTTCAGGACAGGGTTCTGGTTTCCAAAAGCACCATGTATATCTGTGCTGCTCCTTCAAAAGGAAACCTTTCCATACGGTAAGTGTGTAAAATGGCTGTCAAGGTTATTCTAGAAGATTCACTTTCTCTGCTGCAGCTCCACGGACTGCTCCCTACCTCTTCCTTTGTTCAAATTTTCGAGTATCCTAAGCACAAGTGGGAAAAAAAAAACTACAAACGTTTCCCAATTAGCCATTAACCAACTCATTTTTCCATGTTAATTTGTCCTTTCCCTGGAAAACACCTGCACAGTGTAAAGTTCCGTATGTATTACTGCCCCAGGATGACTCTAAACTGCATGTACTAAATATTTCTACTGCATTCTTGGTTACCATGAGATATGGAAACCAAAAATTAGATAGAGCACAACTTCTTGTCACAAAGAAGTCTAACCACAAGCTGTCTCAAGATCCCAAGACAGGGCTGTTAATAGTGAGTGTTAAAAAAAAAAAAAAAAAAATAGCGAGCGTTATTTTGCCGTGCCAATAGACTGTGAACTGATACTGTTTATGACGTGTTAAAGAGGCCTGAACTAAAAGTAGGGAGGGAGATGTATTGTAACAAAAAGGAAATTATGGATATAGCTGTCCCTCTACCCCACATGCATTAACAAGTGCACAAGGATACCCCAGTGTGGAAATCTGTGGTTAGAGGACATAAAAGGGGGTGATGATGACACTGCCTCCGAGGGTGATGACTGGTGGAGGGGCTGATCCACCTGAAGCCCTTCAGCCTCACACACGTCACCAACTTCACACACCAGCCACGGCAAAGTCTGCTATTACTATTATTATTATATCTCTCCCCTACTTCCTGAATTCATAATGAAAGTAAAGGAATTAGAATACTCGATAGCCTCAGAGATGTACTATAAAAACACTTGGTCCTTGACATATACACACTACTACGTATAGAACAGATAATTAATAACCTACTGAATAGCACAGGGACCTACTCAATACTCTATGATGACCTATATGGGAATAGAATCTAAAAAAAAGTGGATATATGTGTATGTAAAACGGACTCACTTTGCTATACAGCAAAAACTAACACAACATTGTAAATCAACTACCCTCCAATATAAAAAAAAAATTTTAATTCGGTCTTGCTAAGTTAATCCTATGATTAAGAAATTGATTGGAAAAGATTATACTTTCACAAAGGCATCAAAGCCTCGACCATCCCAGCTCATCATGAAAATGAAGACTGGTCAACGCCCTGGCTCTCCAACAGCCGGCCGTCAGCTGTCTACACACAGCAGGAAGGCAGCTCATCAAGTCCTCGGTCACTAACGGCATCCAGGACTATCTGACACAATGGGGTCCCTGACGTGACAAGGTCATAACCTCTTAGTTCCTCCCCCAACTCAGGGATGATCCCTGATTACACGGAACAGAATAAAGCTACCAAGAGCACAGCTGCTCACGGGCTAGCACACAACTGACCACGACCAACTTAACTCTTGTCCTAGAGATGAGTTCAAAGTCAGAGCTCAGATTCCAGGCTGAGGTGCAGACCTGGGAATTAAGGCGAAGATTCCTTAAAGATAAACAATTCCTGACAGGACACACCTTCTTTTGCTGCCATAAATTCAGTTAGGGTAGAGTAAAGAGACTTCACTGACCACCACTGCCTCTGGACTCAGACCCCCGTATTTCCTGGAGGATGAGTGACAAAGGTGGCCCGTCTATGGCTACAAAGGTCGAGGTTCTGTTCTCTCTCCCTCAGTAAACTAGTAAAAGGCTCTCAGTAGTCTAAGGAGGCCAGGCCAAGGATCTAGGGTCACCTGCAGCTCTGTCCTATACCCTAAGGAACTTAAGAATTCAGAGGTAAAAAAAAAAAAGTGGTGACAATGCAACCTTACTATTCACCACCAACAAAAACCGGGATAAGCACAGAAGGCCAGGCAGCAGCCAAAGGGAGTGTCAAAGCTCTCTGACTACACGTTCTAGGGCTACGCAAGCCCCACAGGCTTTCCCCTCATTCCTGAGGTGCAGTGTCAAACAAGAGCATGGGGCGAAAAGATTCCCGTCACCAGGGGACAAACAGTACAAAACCAAAATTGCTGGAGGAAACATAAATTAGTAGATCCTCCATGGAGGGCAATATGCAATTATCTATCGATGCCACAAAGATTTCAAGTGTGTATCAACGCGGCCACATCTATCAATACTACAAAATGCATGGATCCTCACACCCAGCAATCGCGTTTCTTGGAATCATCGTACAGACACACCCCAAACACGGGCAATGTGACGCACACACAGGATGTTCTGCAGTTGGCAAGCGCAAGACTAGAGACGCAGCATATGCGACAGGCTGAACCAGCTTCGGTGTGTCCACAGAACACAGTGTGACGCCACAGAAGACAAGATGGGAACACAGCTCCACTGAACCCCACCATAACGAAATACGGCAAACCTAAACTGAGGGCCATTCGACAAAATAAACTGGCCAAAGTGTCGTCTTCAAAAGTGACGAAGTTTTGAAAGCCAAGGAAAGACCGAGGGATGGTTCCAGACTGTCCAGAAGACACGACACAGACAACCAAGTGCTACCTGAGCCTCGACTGGCTCCTTGTGCCCGGAAGAGGCCTGGGGGACAGCAGATGACACGGGGATGGGGTCTGAGGCTTAGGTGGTGACAACACAGAGGTCTCAGTATCCTGATTCTGACGGTGGCACTGTGGCTGTATAAGAGAAAGCCCTTGTTTGTAGGAACTACACGCTGAAGTGTTTGCGGTGGGGAGGCACCAGGCTGGCAACTCTGTCTAAAGTGGCCGCACAGCACAGGCTCATTTTCTGGAAGTTTGTGATTGTTTCAAAATTAGAATCTTTTAAAGATAAGGTAACTCTTTCTGTATTGATACAGTACAATGCTTTATTTTTAAAAGTTCAGCAAAGTGTATTAGTTCTTTTTTTTTTTTTTTTTTTTACTGCATGTTAAGTGTATTGACTGATCTAAAAGAAAATATTTACAAGTGGATGAAGCATTTCAGGATTAAGTACATCTAGGCAAAGAAGACCTCAGTGTAGGAAAAATTTTTGACTCAGTGAAATATTTAAAAATAATTATATTTTTTCAGTGATTATGATGTAGTCAAATCTACAAATTTCATATTTAAAAAATGTTAACATAATTGATGTGGCTACAAGTATGGTTATTTTCTAACTGTCTTTTTCTTCTGGGAAGAGGAATCATTTCTGAGTAAACTTTAGGTAGATATTAGAATCATTGCTAACTTACCAATTTAGAGTATCTTACATGCTTTCTTTTATTTTTTTTTTGAATTTTTGAATTTTATTTTTTTTATACAGTACGTTCTTATTAGGTATCCATTTTATACATATTAGTGTATACGTGTCAATCCCAATCTCCCAAGTCATCCCACCCACACCCCTGCCCGCCACTTTCCCCCCTTGGTGTCCATACGTTTGTTCTCTACGTCTGTGTCTCAGTTTCTGCCCTGCAAACCGGTTCATCTGTACCATTTTTCTAGGTTCCTTTTTTTTTTTTTTTTTTTTTGGCAGCACCACTAGGCCTGTGGGATCTCAGTTCCCTGACCGGGGACAGAACCCTGCAGTGGAGGCACGGAGTCCTAATCACTGGGCCGCCAGGGAATTCCCTATTAGACTCCTTCTATGTAAAAATTAAGAAAAACATATAAGCAACTGCTTGGGCACACAGAGTCTCTGAAAAGAAAGCTTAAGAACCTGATAGCACTTGCCGTATCCGGGGAGGGAAGCAGGGTGGCTGATGGCAGAGGCAGGACTCATCATACACCCTTTTGAAACCTGAACCATGCAGATAAATTAAAATTACTTTTATTTTGGTTTTGAGGATCACCCGAATTATGGAACCTAAATTCGTATGCACATTATCAAATAAAGAGGAACAAACAGGTATTTAGTTATCTCAGAGGGCTGGGGAATTTTTATTTTCCGATACACATTTCTATACTGCCTGTGTTTGCAGAGATGAACATTATTCTTCATGATCAGAAAAAAGTATTAAAATACTTAGTATCTACCAGTTACCAGTGTACAGGGAACTCTGTTATATCTGGGTTCAGATTACTCACTCCGTGACCCCGTGGTCCTCAGTTTCCTTCAGACCCAGTTTCCTCAATCCCTTCACAGGGGGCTGTAAGGAAAAACAGTTTTTCCCTTCTCTGTACAACACTGAATACTTCTGGTCACCAAATGTGTGGGGATTTTCCCACACGTAATTCTCGGAATCTCAGGACACCAGCTGGGCATCCTACAATTCAACTCAATGCTGACACTCTCTGCCTGGACAAAGCATCAGATCCCACAGGTTAAGGGCCCAGTAAGACTGCCCCCTTCCTCACTTCAGACATGGGCAAGCCCAGGCTGTCACCTGTGCTTCTGACCAACCCGCTATAAATCAGAGGTTCCCATGACCCACTCCTCAGCTCCGATTAATTTGCTAGAGCAAAGTAAAAAAAAAAAAAAAAAAAAAAGAAAAAGGCAAAAAAAACCTCAAGGACTTCCCTGGCAGTCCAGTGGTTAAGACTCCGTGCTTCCACCGCAGAGGGCACAGGTTCTATCCCCAGTTGGGGAACTAAGATCCCGCATACCTCGTGGCATAGCCAATAAATAAAACTCAGAAAAACAGTTTTCTCACTAGATTACCAGGTTACTATCAAGGATGTAACTCAGGAACAGCCAGATGGGGGAGGTGCACAGGGCGAGGTATAGGGCAAGGGGTGCAGAGCTTCCACGCCCTTTCTGGGTGTACCACCCCCAGCACCTCCACGTCTTCACCAACCCAGAAGCTCTCCAAACCCAGTCCTTTCTGTTTTTTATGGAGGCTTCATTATACAGGCACAACTGATCAAATCATTGGCCACTGGCGACTGATTCAACTTCCAGCCCCTCTCCCCTCCCCAGAGGTCAGGGGGGCTGGGCTGAAAGTACCAACCCTCTAATCACAAGGTTGGTTACCCTGGCAACCAGCCCCCATCCTGTGTTTACCCAGGGGCTTTCCAAAAATCACCTCACTCACGTAACTCAGGTGTAACTGAAAGGGGCTTGTTCTGAATAACGAAAGATACCTTTACTGCTCTTATCACTTAGGATATTCCAAGGGTTTTAGGAGCTCTGTGCCAGGAAAGGAAGACCAGATACCTATTTCTTATCATAAATCACAGTATCACAGAGGCCAACAAGAGCTGCCATGTAGGACTGACCCATAAGGATTAAAAATGATACGTGTAAAGCGTCCGCACCCTGCTGGCAGCCAGTGCCGTGTTTATTACTAACACGTCTCAGGAATCTAAACCGATCAAGACGTGAAGGTCTAGATTTTTCAAAGACACTCACTATCGACCCCATTCCCAGTGAGGAGCTGAGAGGAGATAACCCCACAGGGAAGTTCATGCTCAGGTATGCCAGGATTCCCCCAGGGCCAGTCCTCCCACACTGAGGGAAGGAATGGTAGATGGTATCTGTGATAGACGGGCTAGAGATGGGTCATTGTGCAAAATAAAACCCACCATTTAACAACAACAAAGGCTTTCCAGGAGAGCTGAGCGGACAGACACCGGCCTAGGTTCCGGCAAAAATGGAGGTAGAATATTTTTGTCCTTGAGGAGTTTAAAGCTTGGAGAAGATGATCAAGTAAACAATAACAGGGGCTTCCCTGGTGGCACAGTGGTTGAGAATCCGCCTGCCAATGCAGGGGACACGGGTTCGAGCCCTGGTCCAGGAAGATCCCACATGCCGCGGAGCAACTAGCCCGTGCGCCACAACTACTGAGCCTGCGCTCTAGAGCCCATGAGCCACAACTACTGAGCCCACATGTCACAACTACTGAAGCCCACGCACCTAGAGCCCGTGCTCCACAAGAGAAGCCACCACAATGAGAAGCCCGCGCACCGCAACAAAGAGTAGCCCCTGCTCGCCACAACTACAGAAAGCCCGCATGCAGCAACGAAGACCCAACACAGCCAATAAATAAATAAATAAAGTAAACAATAACAGTTAAGTATAGTGTGACAAGCATGGCAGGAATTCCAAAAGACTATATATATACATATATGTATAGAGACACACACACACACACACACATACATAGACCCACACACATATATGTGTACACATATATATAGTATTTTGGAAAGCATTTAATGTGCAAACACATTTATAATTTAAAGAAAATGGAACTGTTGTTCATATGAAAAGATAATAAGTTACATCACTAAGATTTTTAGAGGAAGAGAGATAAGTAAAGTAGTGCTGACTCTTACCTGGGTATTGTCTGTATAATGAAAATATCTTGGCCACGAACAGATTCTTTTATTTCAACTCTTGTTTCTGAAAAATAAAAATGTTCTGCAGTTTGAAGAAAAGCTCCTCGTGGTGCAATAATTAGGCAGCAATCGGAGGGAGTAAAGGTGAGTCTAAACCAATGCTCTGCTTAGCGCACCAAAATAAATTCTTAAGAGACCTCGGGATGGCACGTACTTACGTAAAAAACAGTCAAGCTAAGGGGAGAATAAACCAAAGATAGGCTAGAAGGCAAAAGCCACAAACAAGTGTACGTAAAATCTCAGGGTCCAGAAAAGAACATCCGTCACTGAATGAACACAAGATGCTTAGGGAAAAGTACGCAGCGCATAAAGAGGCCGAAAGTTAATATCCTTATTATTCTTTCAACAAAGGCCGATGCCTCCTCTGTTCCAGGCCCTGAGCTGGGGTCCCAAAGTGGGGGACCTGGACCAAGGGGACAAAGACTGACTCAGGAGAGACAGTGCAATGCCAAAGGCTGGCAAACCCTCCAGGCCAATGTGCAGGAGAAAGACCAGCCATGATAAAAGAGAAAGAGGGCTGGGAACGATGGCCTCACTGCAGACTGGAACATACGGTGAGGAAAGGAGTACGGAACGTGCAAAGATGTGGGGCTGCCACCGTGCGCTCGGAAACACAGTGAGAGAGGAGAAAGAGACAGAGAGGAGGTCAGGGAGCTGACCAGGACCACACCACGCAGGAGTCTGGATTTTATTCCAAGGGGTGACAGCAGAGCCACTGGAGGACTCGTGTGATCACTGGCTACTGTGTGAGGACAACGGTGGCAAAGCAAGAAGGGCTGCTTGCGGGGAGCCACTCCAGTTGCTTCTGAAGCAGTCCAGGCAAGCGACAGACGGCGGGCTGGACCAGAGCAGCTGCAGTGGAGGTAGTGAGAGGCAGGCAGGCTTCAGATGGATTCTTGAATCAGAGCGCACAAGACGTGCTGACGGACGTGGTGAAGGACGAAGCAGGTGAGATGGGCAGAACTCGGAACCCAAAGGGCCCCACGTGATTGCTAAGGAGACTGGACCATGGCCTATACAATTTTAAACGGTAGTAAGTAAAAAATGTGTGCATTTTGGAAATATCCTGATGGAAGTGAGTAGAACAGACTAGAGAGGCTGAAAATGGAGGTAAGACGACCCGTTAAGAAGCTACTTTGACAGCATGAGAGAGAGCTAGGAGGCCTGGAACACGGATGGGAGGATGGAGAAAAAGGTCTTCCCTAAACCACCCTCTTTTCCTCCAGCGCTTCATTTATGAGAAACCCAAATGCCATCACAATGAAGGAAATTCATTACTGTTAAATAGGCTATCTCACCTATCTGCACTCATCTTCAGGTGTTTAAATACCGGCATCTCCTGACTTGTCCTGGCAGGGAAATTTCTCAAGTCACCAAGTTAAAAGTTGTGAGTGCGGAAGCTGGATGAAGGGCTGCTGGGGGTTAATTATAACACACGTGTAACTTATACACACCCCGGGAACATGTGCTTTCCATTACTACCCATTAAACTATCTTTCCCTCTTCCAATACTTTGCTGTATTATATTAGCTCCCCAAACATCAATTTTGTCTGAACTATCTCCTGTTAAGCTAGTGATACCATAGACAGTTATACCCTGGAAAGAGAAAAGCAAGTACAAAAATATGAATCCAAGGCCTTCAACTTTGCAAAAATAATTCCAAATTGTTTTTATACGAACTTGTCTTCGCAATGAGTGATGACATTATACGCTGGAACCCACCGGGGTGGGGGGTGGGGGGGGTTTTGATGCTGCCGCATTCCTGGGACACTGGCTAGAAACAAGTGCCTTTAAGCAATATCATTTAATGTTCCAGCTCTCCCCAGAAACCCAGGCGGCGGCAAAAACGGGTGACCAACCCAGGGTGAGGGTCAACAAGACTTGAGAGAAAAAAATGAGAGATAAAACTAACTCAAGGAAGTTTTTTAAATAAGTCATTACTATCTAGTACTGATTGCACTTAATGCCATTTGATGGCCTAATGAAACAGATAAATGTCAAAAGTACTCATCAAATACAGCACAATATGGAAGAAAAAACTTACTCTCTACATCGCTCCTTTTTCTCGTTCTAAAATGACAGGATATTTGCATTATCTTGGAACAGGAGGAAAGGAGACTTTTAAGGAAGAGCAAAGAAGTCAAGATTTAGAGGGACGAACGGCATGCCCTCTGTCCCAACTGTTAAAACAGAAACGTGGGGCTTCCCTGGTGGCTCAGTGGTTGAGGGTCCGCCTGCCGATGCAGGGGATGCGGGTTCGTGTCCCGGTCTGGGAAGATCCCACATGCCGCGGAGCGGCTGGGCCCGTGAGCCATGGCTGCTGAGCCTGCGCATCCGGAGCCTGTGCTCCGCAGCGGGAGAGGCCACAACAGTGAGAGGCCCGCGTACCGGGGAAAAAAAAAAAGAAAAAGAAAAAACTCATTTCTGTGTTACACATGATTAACATTCGCCTTTTAAAAACATGCCAGCCGATTAAACAGAGTTTAGAGAACAAAGGATGTTTAACAAATAAGTTTAACTTACCTCCATTGGTCTCTTGATAAACCACAGACTTCCCCAATTCAGCACCAAGACGCCTAAAGGAGGGGGAGGGGGAGGCAATTAAGAACGCTCTTTTTAAAAAACTCCAGTTCACAGGCATGTGTTTAACAAAAAGACTACAATAACTACACCAGCATTCTTTTACCAAAAAAAAAAAAAAATTTAGAAAATTTAATTCATTAAGAACTAAAACCTGCCGTCATTCCACAAGCAGCTTCCAGTGCTCACCAATCTGTAACACACTGCTTTACTGGGAAGAGCCCACAATCAAAGTTTAGTGTCTAGTTCCATTGTTTTTTTGAATAACAATTGTCTTGGAACATCAATACCCAACAAATACGTGGTTACTAGCAATAATTCCAAAACACACAAGCCCAAGGTAAATGCCTCAATTGTCAAAAGCGTTGCAGACTTCAGTGCCAATGCGAGTGCATTTGCACCAAGTGTGAATCGTGTCTGGATCCTGATTAGAACAAACCACGTGTAAAAGCCCATTTTGGGGACAACCTAGGAAATATGAACAAGGACTAGATACTAGATATCAAGGAATTAATGGTAGGTTTTTGTTTGTTTTCAGTTCTTATCAGTTAGCATTACCATTTTTATGAGTGCAATGATATAAGGGTGGAATCTGTTTAAAAACACTCCAACCAAGTGTACAACAGAATATTATTCAGCCTTAAAAAGGAATGAAATTCTGGTACACGCTACAATACGGATGAACCTTGAAAAAATGATTCTAAGTCAAATGAGTCAGACACAAAAATACAAATACTGCATGATTCCATTTATAGGAAGCACCTAGAACAGGCACATTCACAGTCACACAAAGCAGAACAGACGTCACCAGGGTCTGGGAGTAGAGGGGGAATGGGGAGTTAGTGCTTAAAGGGTACGGAGTTTCTGTCTGAAACGATTAAAAGATCTGGAAATGAATAGTGGTGATAATCACACAACACTGTGAATGTACTTAATGTCAGTGAATTGCACACTTAAAAGTGGCTAAAACTTAAAACTTTTCTGGAACAAACTTTTCAAGAACCAAATATAAAAACAAAAAAGCAAAACCGGGGCTTCCCTGGTGGCGCAGTGGTTGGGCGTCCGCCTGCCAATGCAGGGGACACGGGTTCGAGCCCCGGTCCGGGAGGATCCCACATGCCGCAGAGCGGCTGGGCCCCTAAGCCTGCGCTTGTGCTCCACGGCGGGAGAGGCCACAACAGTGAGAGGCCTGCATACCGCAAAAAAAAGGAGAAAAAAAAAAAAAAAGCAAAACCATTGACTATTTAAATCTGCCCTCCTCCCTCTGCTTTCTCTTACCAAGGTCAGTGTGGTAAATATGACCCAAGATAAACAAACACAAGCTTTATATTTAAAATCAGTATTTTAGTTGGCCTCAAAAAGAAAGACAAATAATCAGAGGTTAGAAATAGAAACTAGGTAGTAGATTGCAAAAGGACTGTTTGTTTTTTCTTTTTTACGCTCGTCTAATCTCATTCAAAACTCTAACTGAAAAGAACATAGGCATTACTGAGAAAATATGACAAAAGTTTCCCCTTTCTTCTACAGTTTCATCTAGAATTTTAAAATATCTTCATGCCATTAATTATCAACTCTGAAAAACCCACAGAACTCTAATGTAAGTTGTTTAAAATGTGAAAATGACTTTAAAAGTTAAAAGACAAGCTTATTTATTTTATAACAAGTTTATTTGCAAAGGGCTCAAAAGGCTCTTCCTTTACACTAGGGTTCTGGGATTCTTCACAAGAGCCAACTAGAAAAGAGGCCATTTAGTAAACATGTATTATTCAGAGGGCCACTACGAGCCTCTGCTCTGCTAGATGCTTGATCTGCTTTATTTTGTTCGTGCTCACAATGTTCTGGGTCCAACAGACGGAATTATCCCTATTTTACCAATGAAGTTCAGGAAAATCAAGTCTCTTGCCCAGGGCAAGGCTGACAAGGCCTTCAGACCCCAAAGGCCACTTGAGGCCAGAGGCTTCCTTAGGTGAAAAAGACAAAAAAAAGGCAAAGACTTAGACTGATCGAATCTGACTTACAAAATACGGTTAGACCATGGTTTCTATCACCAACTCCGACAAATCTGCTCCCCTAGGGTTGCCCTGTTCTCCCTGCCCTCCCCTACACCTCTACTTCTGTCGGTGCACCTTGCGTCTTCCACCGGCAAGGCCCTCCGGCCGCCCCCACCTACTGCACCCGCCCCGTCCGTCCCCAGTGTTGTAACTACGTGCGGGCCTCCGTCTCCTCGGGGAGACTTGGGAATGGCAATGACCAGCTTCAGAGGTCAACCCCAACCGTGGGAAAGGGAGCCAAACCCGGAGCCCCTCTCTCCAAGGCGCGCTAATCCAGCGATTACAGAATCCTCACCACCGCCTGGGAGGTGGGAGTGGGGAGCCGAAAGCGGGGCGAGCGGGGCGAGCGGTCCAAGGACCCAGAGGTGGGGAGAAGCCAGCAAGAGTCAGACGAACGCTTTTCAGCTGCAGAACTGGGGGTGGGGGGGTGATCCTCTGTCACCTCCAAGGGTTTGTCCAGACCTGAAACGGCAGGATTCTGCGACTCCCTCTCCCAGGGGCAGGACGATGGGGTCAAATTACCCCTCGCCCGGGTCGGGGAACGTGGAGGCGAAGAGGAACAAGACCGTCTCCCGGGAGGGGCCCCTCGGGACATCCCCGGCTCCCGCCCCTTACTCGGTGATGCGCTTGGCCAGCTCGGTGCAGGCAGCCGTGGAGTTGGCCGAGAAGACTCGGTAGCCGGTGCGGGCGGCGTTCATGGCCGGGCGGGCGGCGGGGCAGGCTCGCGGGGCGCGGAAAGCGGAGGACACGGAGAGCGGGGGCAGCAGCAGCAGCTTCTTGGGCATCGTCCGGCCCGGGGGCGCAGTTACAGCCGGCCCGCGGCGGGGCTGCACGGGGGAGCGGTAGGCCCGCGTAGGGAAGGAACCGAGAAACCCGGCACAGGAGGGAAGAGGTCAGAGACCCCCACCCTCCTCGTACAAAAGGCTACTAAGGGCTCTGGAGCAACCAGAGCTCGCTGCGACCTGCGCCGCAGCCACCTCAAAGCCAGTGACGACGGCACCGCCCCCTCCGGGAATCGAAAAGGCGCGGCTAGAGCACCCGCACAGTCACCATCTCAGATGAGGGCAGGGCAGTGGGCAACTCTCTACAAGCTTGTTTTCCGAGGGAAGCAGCACGGATTCACTCCGCCGCCTGATCTTGTCGCTCCACGGGAGTTCTTTTGCTCTCATCTTCTTGGGTGGTGCAGCCGGACTTGGTAGTGGTGCCAGCCTTTCCAACTTTTCCGCCAGGATCCAAAATGTCAGCCTCCGAGGTGGCTGACGATCTAGCTCTGCGCCTCCATGATAACACAGCGCCAGAGCCCTGCGAGGCGCATGCGCCGCGCTAGGCTGGGATTGCTTTGAAAAGTGGAGGGCGGGGTTATTTCCGGGTGGTTGCCTGGGATACTAAAATGCCCAATAGGTGGGGTACTCCTGAGCCTGATCTTTATTCCCCAAACTCCAAACTTGCATCTGCACGTGAGGCAAGGCTTTCTGAACGAGTCAAGGCACTCCTGCCAGTCTTTGCTCTCAATCAGAAAAGCCTTTATTCCTCCCCTTCCATGTGCTCCAGTCCCTTAAAGACCCACTCACGTCACATCTGCTCCACGGAGTCTTTCTAGATACTTCAGCCACAGTAAGCCGCCCTCGCCCGCTGGGCGGTACCGTGCGTGGCACCATGTATAGTTGCTTCTATTTTTATTTAGCTTTGTGAACATCTGTCTTCCCGACTAGGATGTAAGTCCTCCTAGGGCAAGATCGTATGTCACTTAGTTCTTCGTATTTCCCAGTGTCCAGGGCAGTGAGATGGGTTCCAGAGCCACGCAATCAATACCTGTTGAATGACGTCCAAGAAGAAAGTAAAGGGCAGGGAAGCATTTGAGTCACTAGTTATCAGTTGCCTCAGGATTGGGGAGGGAAGCTGATCTCCTGCTTCTCCATCTTCTGAGGACTCTGCCTGTTGTGACATTGGGCCTGAGGGAGCAATTGATTGTGACTCTCGTGTCACGAAGCCTCCGAAGCCTGCAGCTTCAGGATTTGGAAATTGAACTGCCCCAGGGCCTGTAGCAGCCTGACCCACATTCCAGCTGGTTCTCCAGAATTACTGATGCACCCACCCCCTCTCTCCTAGAGCAGGTGAAAGAGAAAAAGAAAGAAAAGAAAGAAGGAAAGGGAAAAAGCAAATGGGCATGGGGTAAATAGCTTAGACCAAATTATTTACCTGCACACAAGTTCAGCCGATGGACCCAGCCATAAGCCACGTTACCTTCTAAAACTAAAGGAAACCACTTCCCTTCACATTTTCCATATAGATATATTTTTTCCATATATATATCCCACAGAACCCCTCAAACCTTAATATACCCCAAACTAAACCCATCTTCATTTTCTCAGTTCTCTCCAAACCACACCTGCTCCTCTATTCCCTCTGTGAGTAAACATAACGTGAGGTTCCCAGTCAGTAAGTCTCAGGAGAATCCTTGACTCTTTCCTTTCTCTCGCTTTCTGCATCTATCCATTTATCCATCTATTAACATTTACTGAGCACCTACTGTTTGCCAGGACCGTTTTAGCTGTTTGGGATACTTTAGAGGAAAAAAAAAAAGACAAAAATTCCTACCCCGGAGAGGTACACCTAGCAGGGGGGAGAGCAATTTTTAAATAAACATAATAATTGAGTAAATTATGTAGTGTGTTAGAAGTTGTATTTGTTTCCTATTGCTGTGGTAACAAATTACCACCAAGTGGCTTAAAACAACACAAGCTTACACAATCTTAGTTCTGGAGGTCGAAAGTCCTAAAATCAAGGTGTTGGCAGGCTGATTTCCCTCCGGATGTTCTGGAAGAGAATCCATTTCCTTGCCTTTTCCTCTCTCTAGAGGCCACTTCTCTCCTTGGCTACTGGTCCCCATACTCCATCTTCAAAACCAGCAGCCTAGCGTCCTCAAACCTCTCTCTCTCTGATCTTTGCTTCCATTCACATATCCTTACCCACTCTGACACTCTTGCCTCCCTCTTATTAAAAGCTTTTGTGGGGGCTTCCCTGGTGGCACAGTGGTTGAGAATCCGCCTGCCAATGCAGGGAACACGGGTTCAAGCCCTGGTCTGGGAGGATCCCACATGCCGCGGAGCAACTAGACCCGTGAGCCACAGCCACTGAGCCTGCGCGTCTGGAGCCTGTGCTCCGCAACAGGAGAGGCCGCGACAGTGAGAGGCCCGCGCACCGCCATGAAGAGTGGCCCCCGCTCGCCGCAACTAGAGAAAGCCCACGCACAGAAACGAAGACCCAACACAGCCGAAAATAAATAAATTTATTAAAAAAAAAAAAACTTTTGTGGTTTTTAATAATAAGTCCTCCCACCTTCTTCACCCTGCTGTGGGTCTCTCACTAGGATTAATAATCAATTTCTCTGACAAGAAATCACAAAATTTAAGATTGGAAGTACTCACCTTCCCCAAGCCTCAATGTCTAAGTTCCTACAAACTTACCTTATTTCTCCACTGATAAGATAGGGAAGAAGGGTCATAAAAGATGAATTTGGGACCATTTGGGAGCTACTTATGAGAAACAGCTGCCCTCACAGATTGGCTCAGGCCCGGAGGGAGCAGGCTGGGATTTAGGCACAGAATGTCATGGGAAGCGCCCTCAGGCTGGGCATTTAATCTCAGCCTGGCATCAAGAACGACA
The DNA here is from genome assembly GCF_949987515.2 of Delphinus delphis. NCBI lineage: Eukaryota > Metazoa > Chordata > Mammalia > Artiodactyla > Delphinidae > Delphinus > Delphinus delphis. The sequence continues at coordinate 8,259,512 of NC_082701.1, forward strand.
GCACCGGGGCTTCCCTGGTGGCGCAGTGGTTGAGAGTCCGCCTGCCGATGCAGGGAACACGGGTTCGTGCCCCGGTCCGGGAGGATCCCGCATCCCGCATGCCGCGGAGAGGCTGGGCCCGTGAGCCATGGCCGCTGAGCCTGCGCATCCGGAGCCTGTGCTCCGCAACGGGAGAGGCCACAACAGTGAGAGGCCCGCATACCGCAAAAAAAAAAAAAAAAAAAAAAGAACTGCAGAACCATGCTCTGTTTTAACATGAAGCTTCATAAAAAATGAACATTTAGATTACACTGTTGGAAGTTTTCCCACTTTATGACCTATGTATAACAATCTGTGTGGCGCTGGGATGGCTCACAAAATGTATCTGGGAGAAGGAACCCCTAGTGACCTCCTGGTGCCTGGCACGTGGTAGGGGTTCTACTCGTATCCGTGGACCCAACGAGTGATATAGAGAACAGCTATTTTTTTTATATATAATTTATTATTTTTATTTATTTATTTATTTTTGCCTGCGTTGGGTCTTTGTTGCTGAGTGCAGGCTTTCTCTAGTTGCAGCGAGCCGGGGCTACTCTTTGTTGTGGTGTGTGGGCTTCTCATTGCAGTGGCTTCTCTTGTTGTGGAGCACAGGCTATAGGCACACGGGCCTCAGTAGTTGCGGCTCGTGGGCTCAGTAGCTGTGGCTCACGGGGTCTAGAGCGCAGGCTCAGTCGTTGCAGCACGCGGGCTTAGTGGCTCCGTGGCATGTGGGATCTTCACAGACCAGGGCTCGAACCTGTGTCCCCCGCATTGGCAGGTGGATTCTTAACCACTGCGCCACCAGGGAAGCCCCAGAGAACAGCTATTGATCTCGTATCTCAGGCAGGGGCCTCCCAACTGGCCTCATTCTTTCATGTTCCGTCCTTCTTTCCCTCCAGTACCTCTAGTCCACCCTCTACATCCACAGAGCAGATCCCCTGGTTAAAAGCCTCCAGGGCTTTCCACAGTTTATAAGCCCAAACTCCTTAGCCTGATATGGCCTGAGTCTCCCTCTCCATCTCCCTGCTTTCTCCAGGCCACGCCCTAGGTCTGTGGCTTTCTGAGCTGTTTGCCATTTGCTGAAAATGACATGGCTTTGTTTTGTTTTGTTTTTTTTGGCCGCGCCATGCGGCATCTTAGTTCCCCCACCAGGGATTAAACCCGTGCCCCTGTAGTGGAAGCGCAGAGTCTTAACCACCGGACCACCAGGGAAGTCCCGACATGGGTTTTTATGTCTGAGAATCTTTGTAATTCTCACTGTGATTTCTTCTTTGTCCTGTGAATTGTTAGAAGTGTGCTGCATGATTTCTAAACTTTGGGAAATTTCTAGAGATCTATTATTGATTTCTAATTTAATTCCACTTTGTGAGAGAACACACCCTAAGTGAATTCAATCCTCTGCTATGTGTTGAGACACACTTGGTGGCCCGGCATGTGATCTATGTAGGTAAATGCCCTATATGCACCTGAAAAGAATATGTGTTCTACAGTTTGGGGGTGTGTGTTTTACATCTGTTGGTTAGATCGTTTGTTAGTTGTAGTCAAATTCTCTATTACCTTAATTATTTTTCATCAGCTTGTTCTCTGATTGTGGTGTTTTTTATTTTTCCTTTTAGCTCTTCAACATTTGCTTTCTAAATAGATAGATATCATGTTGGTTCTGTTTCTTTTCTGGAGAATTCTAACCAATACAGGGTCTGGACTGAGTAGAAGGACACTTCTGCTCATTTTGCAAAGAATGTGTTTTTTGCAGTTTGAAGTGAGACTTCTCTTGCTCAGTTCCAGTTTTTTTGTTGTTGTTGTTGTTGTTTTAATGTTTCTCTATAAAACAGGCTGATCCTTGAGGCTCCAAACCTGCTGGACATTTCCTGCAAAAACAAAGACAGCTCTGCTCAGTGCAAGTTGACATTTCCATATTCAACCCAATTTCAGTTTTCAAGTTATAAAAAAAAAAATCCTGTTGCTAACTGGGCTGCAGGTTCAGCATGAATTATAGAAATATAATCTCCTCTCTTCTAAAAACTAGAAGAGAAAGCACAGGTTCAGACTTGGCACGAAGAATTGTCCAAGAATGAGCAGAGAAGACAAAGAGGGGTGTGTTCAGAATGGCTCAGCCTTGTCCCCAGGGAATGAATTATTTGGAAGACAAGGTCAGTCTTTGCAACAAAGGAGAACACTTTAGGCAATGATTCAGAAGTGTTGCTTCCATGTTGCACTACTCCGACATGAACTTTGGAAAAATGTGAGACTTTTCCCTGTTCTCGTTGCCTGAACAGGCCGAAGCAAGCTGAGACTGAATGATCTTTAGTTCTAAAAATAATACCGACTTGGATCTCTAAGCTGATTCTCTCCATAGGACACCAGAAACCATGCTGGGGGCGAGGGCAAAATACTGGGCAGACAGAGCCGAGCGCGCTGGGAGTGACCCTTCCCAGCTTCAGCAAGGGCAGTGGTAGAGAGCAGCTGCCCTGCCGGCCGCTGGAAAGTCTGAAATGGAATCCAGCATAGAGTCTCAGTAGGACAGAACCTCTTCTGTCATGGGGTTTTCAGGAACTCTTGGTGGAGGCCTTTGGAGGCATTTCAGGGTATCACCAATACCCATACCTCGTTGAAGACTCTGATTCAAGGTGAGACCATAGTGCCTCCTAGTACCTTCTAGAGTCTGCCAAACAGGAGACGTCTCCTCGCCCGTATCTCCAGATTTACAGCAGCACACTGGCAAGGTAGGCTCATAGGGAAAGACATGGAAGGAGGAAAAAGGCCACGGGGACTCGGGGCTGAGAAGATAGAAGGTTAAACATTAAGGAGACAGGTTACAACAAATCGTGGACCAAAATAATTCAGAAAGTTGTAAGGTTCCTGGCTCAAGTGACCTAAGTGTGTCAGGTTCAAGGGGATCCAGGCTCTCTAATAGCTAAAACCCCCACATGATACAAATATCCAAAAATAGCTTTCGTCCATCCATAAATGGGAACGCTATGTGGTCACTTAGTGCCCCAGCTACACCAACTCACTGTCTGCAGTGAGACGCTGCAGCGTGTGTAGATGAGTGTTATCTCGGGAGCCAGGCTCTTGGAGTCCACTCTTAACAGCTGTGTGATCCCGAGCAAACAATTATGTCTCCCTTTGCCTCAGTTTTCTCCCCTGTAAAGTGGGGGTAATAATAATTAGTGAGTTAATACATGTCAAACCGAACAACGTCTGGCACGTATGAGCTATTAGGTGAAGGGAGATGGGAAATGTTTATACATATTTATTAGGTCAGAGGCAATCAGGAAAACAAACCACGTTCTTTCTTTCTTTTTTTTTTTTTTTTTGGCCGCGCCTAGCAGCTTGTGGGATCTTAGTTCCCTGACCAGGCATTGAACCCTCGCCCTCCGCAGCGAAAGCGCAGAGGCCTAACCACTGGACTGCCAGGGAATTCCCAACACATTCATTATTTTAACAAAGAATTTAATATAGAGAATTGGTTAAATGGGTATTGCAAGATAGAAGCGGCAGAAAGCCGACACTGGGAGACCACAGGAAGCAGCTACCCCACCCCCATGAATGGGGAACCAAGAGGACAGGTTGGGATTATGGGATTCTAGAAGCCTGGAGGAGGGGTCCCACGGAGCTGGCACTCGGATCTCCGGCGAGGAGGCACTGCCCAGCTGGTGCGGTACCTCTGAGAGGCACAGAGGCAGGTTCTGGGAGCGCAAGGACACTGGGGCCTGGAGCCAGATGTCACCATTGCCAGGGTGATGCTCGGGTGACCAAGCAGAGCAGACAGGAAGCAGCGGCCCTTTCTCCCCTTCCAGCCGTGAGGGCCCCACTAGCGCCCCTGGCGGCAGAGGCTGGAAGGGAGCGGCCGCAGAGGAGAAACGGGCTTCGCAGAGTCCCAGCGGCATCACGGAGCTGCGTGTGGTCCCCACTCGAAGCACTGCCCCTCCTCTCCTTCCCCACAGCCTCAGGACAGCGGATTGGAGGAGGAAGAGGGTGGGGTGCTCAAGGCCAGAGGTTTAGAGGCAAGCCTGAATGACAGTGTGGCCACAAGAGGGAGAAAGCAGGGCAGGCTGGCATGTGGGTTTTAGCATGGGAGAAGGGGTGGTGGTTCGGCCGCGACCCCGAGAGCCGGGGATGAGGTCAGACGCGGATGAAGATCATTCTAGGTCGGAGAGAGATTATGGCAGGCGTCCAACTCCCAGAACCTAATGTTTACGCGTTCTCAGAACTTGGAGCCAAGAAGATGGTGAGCAGGGAACAGAGACGTCAGGAGTGGGCAACAGCAGAGGGGGTGTTCAGAGTGGTGAGCCCGGTAGCAGAGGGTCAGAACAGGGAGGGCTTTGCAGGAGGAAAAGAGGTGTTCTGGAGGCCGCCTGAGGAGCTGGTAGGACTACACCAGTGGGGGTGCAGGAGGCAAGGCTCCGTCGCCCATGAGGGGGCAGCTCTGGAGTCAGACAGACCTGGACTCAGTCCTTTTCTGCTGGTTCACCTGGGGGAGTCCGTCAACCTGTACCTACGTTTCTTCATCTGTGGAACGGTGATCACAATAATACCTGCCTGGGGGTGGTGGTGAGGACTAAATGAGATGATGCATGTGTGACAAGGTGGAGGGAGGTGCCTGGCAGGATCTTTCCTGCTTTCCAAGAATTGCCGGAGCCTACTGCCAAGAATTAAAATGCACCCCACATTCTACGTTCAGAGAACTACCAGCCGGGAGCTGGCTGGGAGATGCCATGCAGCACTGACTCTTTCAATCCTGTGTGTAATCCAGCATGTGGCTGGCCTTTGTCTGGTCCCTGGGAGGTCACCTCTAAATCCTTGGAATTTCCTGAGAGATAGGAGGGTCAGTTATTCATGGTGGGCCCCTCCAATTCTATCTGATAGTTTAGGATAAACGTGATATTATCTCAACCTCTGGGGAAGGAAGGGGAGCTAGAGACTGAGTTCAATCAATGGTCAATGACTTAATCGATTGGGCCTACATAATGAAACCCTCTAGACACCCAAGCTCGGTGAGCTTCCTTGGTTGGCAGTGCTCTGCCAACAGGGTAACGTGTCCCTGAGGACGCCAGAAGCTTCAAGTCTGGTACCTCCCCACCCCACGACCTCACCCTAGGTGTCTCTCCCTGTGGCTGGTTCAGATTTGCATCCTTTTGCTAGCATTAAACTGTAATAGCAAGTACAGCGCTTTCCTGAGTTCTGTGAGCCATTCTAGTGAATGATTGAACCTGAGGGGGTAGTGGGAACCCCCGAATTTGTAGCCAGCTGGTCAAAAGTGAGTGTGGCCAGGGGACCCCCAAACTTGCTGCTGGTGCCTGGACGGTCTTGTGGAGGATGGTGGGCTTAACCTGTGAAGTTTGGCCCAACCATGGGTAGTCGGTGTCATGGCATCCTGCCTCAAGAAAAAGGGAGAGAGGAAGGGTGAGAGGCTGCTTCTTCATGAAGACCGGCTTTTCTGGAAACCAGGTGGGTGGGGGGGGTTGGGGACACAGTGGAGTCGCTGTAAAGTGTGTGGGACAGTAGAGAGGAACATCTTGTCTCCCACTTGGCTGTCCGCTTGGCCGTGGGCTGGTGGATCTGCCCTGGGGCTCCTGCAGTTTGGACAGTGCCCAGAGGAGCTGGCATGGTGGGCAGTCAGCCAGGAGGCAAAGGACTGGATCCACCCATCCCCTCAGAAGATGGGTGCAAGCCCACAGCCCCAGAGTCGGATCCAGAGTGTGGATGGAATTGCAGATTCTGGGATTTGGGATTGGGGAACCTCCTCAGAGCAATAAATATGGCATGAGGCCACCTCCAAAGGTCAGCAAGAATGTGGAACCAGGGGAGCCCCTTGGGAGAGTCTCCGCTGGCAGTCCTGTGGGGCGCCCACTTGTCCACACCAAGTCTAAGGAGCGCTGGTTCTCGGCCAGGGCAAGGTTGCTCCCAGGGGACATTGGCAATGACTGGAGACATTTTTGGTTGCACAACTTGGGAAGTACTCCTGGCATCTAGTGGGCGGAGGCCAGGGATATTGCTAAACAATGCACAGGACAGGTCCCCACAACAGAGGATAATCCAGCCCCCGGTGTCAATAGTGCTGAGGATGAGAAACTCTGCTCTAGTGAATGAGTTGGGTCAGCAGTAAAGACCCAGGGCACAGGACAGCCACATCACCGCCCCCAACTAGTCACCACAGGAAACACATCTGTTTTCTATTTCTCTCCCCTCCGCCTCAACCTCACGAAGTAAGCACAGAGCAGTGGGCGGCTTGTGAGAGATAGGCCTTGTCCCTGCTTCAGTGCTGGAGCCTGTGCTTGAGATAAGTTTCACTTTCTTTCTTTCTTTTTTTTTTTTTTTTTTGGCCATGCCCACGGCTTGCGGTACCAGGTAATCAAACCCGGGGCCCCTGTAGTGAAAGTGCTGGGTCCTAACCCCTGGACCACCAGGGAATTCCCAAGTTTGAGTTCCTAAATGGACCAGTCTTAAACTCCCAAGTGGGGCTGCCTTAATAACAAAAAAAAGTGACTGGATCAGTGGAATCAGATTGAGGTGCCTTAATGGGGAGTCTTTCAGCCAGTAACAAAGGGGGTTTGGACAGAGCACAGCTGGCGGTGGTTACTGGAAACAAACAAACAATCAACCTTTTCTCAATGGGCACTTCAACAAGACAAGTCTTCCTAATGAAACGGGCTAAGTATATGCACTGCTCAGCACAGTGTCTGGCACAAAGTAAGAGCGTGATGAATGTCAGCACTTGTATTAAGAAGGAAGTGGAAAAGCAGCAGCTTCCGGGGGTAGAAAGAAGGCTTAAGGACGAACGCCGTCAGGCAGGGTAGCTGGTTTCAGTTAAAGCAAGGAGACCCAAGGAAGCTGGGGCATTGATCAACACGGCGCTGGGGTTCCTGAAAATATATTTGAAGGAATCTTGTTCTTAAGCTACAAACTAGTTTCCTTAAGGGTGAAGCAGTTCCCTAAATTTGTCCCAATTCTCAATTCCTAAGGTAAGTAACTGAGAGCCCCTAAATATGGCCTCCATCAGTCCCTCCTCCCCGACCATGGGGGAAGGACCCTGGTTCCATTCCCTGGAATCTGGGCTGGCCTTAGTGACTTGCTTGAGCTGTGGAATGTGGCACAAGTGATGGCCTGGGACTTCCAAAACCAGGGCGTGAGAAGCCACACAGCTTCCGCTGGGTGTCCTGGAATGATGCTCTCGAGACCTTCCCTCTGGGAACCTAGCTGCCATGTCACATGGAGAGTCCACACAGGCACTCTGGCTGACGGCCCCAGCTGAACCAGCTGACAGCCTGCCTCAATGGTCCCACGGGAGGGACCCATCTCAGATGTTCAGCCCACTGACATTGTAATCACATGAGTCCCCAAGTGAGAACCACCTGACTGAGCCCAATCAACCCACGATGGACCCAATAAATTATTGCTTCAAGCCACTACCTCTTAGGGTGGTTTCTCACTCGGAAACAGATAATTAGAACACTTCCCTAGGGAGTCAAGTACTTGAAAGGTTTCTGAAGAAACATATGGTGCTTTCTTGGATGAAAACTTACTTGTCTTTCTAGTGATTGTCCAAGAAGGGTTTGCACAAGTGGGCTATCTGGGCTGGTGGAAAGATACAGGTCAAACACCATTCCAAGCCCAAGTAGCCTAGGCACAGTACCAGCTCACAAGCTGGGTAACCCTTGACACGAAAGCATTCCAGCTCCCCCCGCACCCCCCTCCCCGTCCTCCCCCACCTGCCCATTTCTTCCTCCTGTCACTCCTTTCCCATTCTTTCGTAAATTTTATTTTATTTATTTATTTATTTTTTTGCAGTACGCGGGCCTCTCACTGTTGTGGCCTCTCCCATTGCAGAGCACAGGCTACAGACGCACAGGCTCAGCGGCCATGGCTCACGGGTCTAACCGCTCCGTGGCACGTGGGATCTTCCCAGACCGGGGCACAAACCCGTGTCCCCTGCATCGGCAGGCGGACTCTCAACCACTGCGCCACCAGGGAAGCCCCTTCCGTAAATTTTAAACCACTATTCCACACAACCACCATAGAAACACAGGTTCTTAGAAATCTGACCTATATCATGAAGGTACAGTGTGATGAGGTGGAGGGGGCAGGAACTTCCAAGGCTGACCCTCAGGGTGAGAGTCCTCATGGTGGGAAGGTAACTGCATCTGCCTTTCAGGGAAGGTCGAATCCCCCCGGTAATTAAATACCAATTCGATATTAAGAAAGAGCATTTTCAAAATTGTATTACTGTCCAACAGGGAAATAAGATTTAATTGAGTTTTTTTTAATTCACAAGAGCATCTGCTTTGACACACCTAGTGGGAGTGACTGTAACAACTGCAGAGCCTCCCCTCCCCCCATTTTCCTGGAGCCTGGGTGGTAGCCAGCTTTGTCACTATTCCCACATTCCCAAGCCAGTGTCTGGGAGGATGTGGGGAGAGGCTGTAATAGTATGTGTCATTTCTGTAGTATGCCTGACTCATTTCCAGACGTGAAATAGTCAGTGGGACCGTGACAATTCATGATGGTCCTGAATAAGAGAGTTTTTTGTGGCAGTTACAGAATCTCTGGGAGGCTTTTGAGTTTGCCTGCCTGCTTGGAAAACAGGCTTCAGATCTTCCTTTTATGCTAAGTCAGTACTTCCCACATTTGTCTGCATATTTTTTTATTTATCTATTTTTAATTTTTAAATTTTTTGGCCTCGCTGCACAGGATGTGGGATCCCCGACCAGGGATCAAACCTGCGTTCCCTGTATTGGAAGCACAGAGTCTTAACTGCTGGACTGCCAGGGAAGCCCTGTCTGAATATTAGGATCACTTCAGAGCTTTGAAAAACTCTGAAGCTCGGGCCACACTGCAGACCAGTTAAATCACAATCTCTGGGGGTGGGACCCAGGTATCTGTAGTACTGAAGCTCCACCAGGGGGTTCCAATGTGCTGGCTAGTTTGGGAGCCCAGGTGCCAAATGACCCAGAAAGGAGATGGGTCCATCAGCTGATCCCGTGGCTATTGCCAGCTGCCTCCTGCTGTCCTTTAGGAATATCCCGAGGCCAAACCCACTTAGCGCCCTCAGCCCTTACCACGTCTGAGCTATTTGGAAGAGCCTTCACAAATAAAAAGGGCTGGATTTAAAATTTTTCCATCTCTAATGTATTTTCACTTTGTTTAAATTTTAAGTATTTCTTCCCAAATATAAAAATACACTGCATGAGTGGTTATCTTGTGTGGGGCGGCGAGTGGCTGGGAGGGCGCACCGGGGGTTTCTAGGATGTGCTCTTTTATTAATGCAGGTGTGTTAGTGCATAAATTCATAGTTTATGATCTGTGTGCTTTCCTGTATATATTTATACTTCAATAAAAACTCCACACAGCAAAGTGCTTCAGTTATACACACGCACACACACACACACACACACATATACACATTCTTAAAAAAAAACAAACCTCACACATATTGTATAACTATGGAGGGAAATACAGAGAAATGAAAAGAAAATAACAGTGACCAAAGATCGGCATTTAAAAAAAAAAAAAAAGATCGGCATGTAGGGCCCCCACAAGGTGACAGTACTTTTGAGACAAGATAAGTCCCTCCAAATAATGCCACCAAAGCACTGGCGGCCACCCCTCACCCCTGAGAGAAGAGGGAAGGAGCCTCTGAATGGTTCCATGAGGCTGACATTACTGGACTCCGAAAAATTTAGTGACAAGGAGAAAGATTCTCTCTTTGATCTAATCGGGCTCATCTGAGCCCTCTTCCGACTAGGTCTCAAACCCTGGGCTTCTGTGTCCTGCTTTGCAGAGTCCAGTTCTAGCAAGAATCCTGCCAAGTCAGTTTAGCCAGAATCCCCCATCCTCCGTGTCTGGTCACCTTCAATATCTGTTGAGGTTCCCCATCCTCCACCACCCTGGGGTGATGTCTGAGCCCCCTGGCCTGCCTTTGGCAAGTTCAGGTAGGTCGGTTTAGCAAAAATCTCCCCTTTCCCCTGATGTTTCCTCTTAGTAATCTTCCATCCACTGACCCCGATCTGCTCCCTGGCTACACATTCCCACCTTTCCTTATATTCACAGTTGAGCCCAATCTCTACTCCCTCCCCCACCACTGCAAGACCCCAGGTAGTGGTCCCTGCCCCCATCAAGATGGTCCTGAAGAAGTCCTCCTTCCCCTTCTTTAACAAATGCCTGGAATAAATATCTACCACCACCCAAATCAGAATTTCAACTGCATCCTTAGAAATGGACTTTTTGTGCATCACAAAAGAATGATCCTGAAAGGGTCACGGCTGGTTCAAGTCCCTCATTGAATAAAAATAAAATAAAATTTGGGAATTCCCTGGAGGTCCAATGGTTAGGACTCTGCACTTTTATTGCCGAGGGCGCAGGTTCAATTCCTGGTCAGGGAACTAAGATCCCGCAAGCCAAGGCGTGGCCAAATTAAAAAAAAAGGAACAAATAAATAAAGTAAACGAACATTTAAAAAAAAATTCGGATGAATGCACATAACATAAAATAGACAAGTCAGTGGCACGTAGCACATTCACAATGTTGTGTAACCGTGACCTCTAACTAGTTCCAAAACAAAACCCATAATAAAACTATCACCCTAAAATAAAATCACCCCAAATACAGCCCACATCCATTAAGCAGTGCCTCCCCATACCCCGGCCAACCACCAGTCTGCTTTCTGTCTACCTATTCTGGACGTTTCCTTTAAATGGAATCACACAATATGTGGCCTTTTGTATATGGCTTCTGTCACTTCTTTCACATAATGTTCATGGTTCATCCACACCGTAGCATAGATCAGGACTTCCTTACTTTTCACGGCCAGATGCTATTCCTGAGGATGGATACGCCACATTTCTTTTACTCATTCCTCTGTTGATGGACACTTGGGTTGTTTCTACCTTTCGGTTATTGTGAATAGAGCTGCTATGAACGTTCGTGTACAAGTTTTTGTGTGGACACATGTTCTCAGTTCTCTTGGGTAAGTACCCAGGAGTGAACTTGCTGGGTCATGCAGTAACTCTATGTTTAACTTTTTGAAGAACCTTGCGTCTCCTTTTTTTTTTTTTTGGGCCCTGCCACGTGGCATGCGGGATCTCAGCTCCCCAACCAGGGATAGACCCCACACACCCTGCAGTGGAAGCTCAGAGTCTTTAACCGCTGGATTGCCAGGGAAGTCCCAAGCCTCTCCTTTCTAAAAGATATTTTTCAGGAATTCCCTGACGGTTCAGTGCTTAGGACTCCACGCTTTCACTGCCGAGGTCTCGGGATCTCACAAGCCATGTGGCTCAGCCCAAAAGAAAAAAAACAAGATATTTTTCTTGGGGGTAGGGAGGAGGTTCAGTTAGGAATTTGGAATTAACAGATACACACCACTATATATAAAATAGAAAAACAAAGACCTACTGTATAGCACAGGGAACTATATTCAATATCTTGTAATAACCTATAATGGAAAAGACTCTGAAAAAGAATATAGGTATATGTATAACTGAATCGCTTTGCTATACACCTGAAACTAATACAACATTGTAAATCAACTATACTTCAATAAAAAAAATTGTTAAGATATTTTTCTCAAGGGCTGGTGGGTATTCCAGATTTGTTTTCCACATCTCTTAGGACCATTTCTTCACGGGCGACCTGCTAGTCATTGTTAAGCACACACAGATATCCAAGTCTTGGTTTAGAATTAGAATTAGGCTTCTGCTATTCCACTCAGGGTCCTCAGCATTTCAGAAATGCCTGAGACCTCAGAGACCTGGTCTTCAGTGTCCTGGGGTTTGCTTGTCTCCGGGCCACCACTCAGCCTCTCCCCAGCCTGTGTGGCTCCTGCACCACTAATGGCTGCAAATCGGGGTAACAGATCCACCCCTGAGGACTCAACACACCTCTCCCCTTAGGATAACACTTACCCCTGCCAAGAGATGAAGGCGGCAGATCCGATTCCACGCTAAACATATTTTGCAGTTAGACTGTCTTCCCTCCTTAAGTGCTCAAAGTTCTCAGTCTGAGAACCGAGTGGTCACAGATACTTGTCACGTGGCAACTGGAACCTCAGCTTAAAATGATAGGATCCTTAAAAAAAAAAAAAAAAAGACAGGATCCTTGTGCTTGTTTGCAAATACCAAGTTCTGATGCTATGGATTTTTCTAGGTCATGCCGAGTCAGGAAGATGGATTTGTCCTTCTAACTCTGCATCAGAGCCGTCTGTCTGTCCCTCCCTCCCCGGACCCATCAGCCTGCTGCGCGGAGCCAGGAGGAGGTGGGGTGTTGGACTGTGCCCTTCCTGGGCTCTGCACCACTGCAGCAGCCACCTGGCACCCAGATAGGGCTCCCTCCCCTGGATCCGCCAGAGGGATGCGGTTGGGAGAGCAGCCCACAAGCATTTCTCTCGAGGACTTCTGTGTACAGAACCGCAACGACTGCAGCTCTAGGAAGGAGACAGCAAGAGCAAAGAAAGGATATGTTCTTCAGCCCCCACCTATACGCTCCTCACAGCTCAGGAGCGCTCTCCAAGCCCATTCCCTCTTTTGTTTGTTTTTTAAACATAATTTCACTCTTTAGTCTGTAGGCTTTGACAGGTAATCACTAGGTTCCCCATTCTGTTTTGAAACGGGGAGTTTCAGAGGAGGCTGCTAGGATCATCTGATGGTGCCTTGAAGGAGAAATGACATCTCAACTCATTTTCAAGATGCCGGTCACGTTGCTGTGGTCAGTGCTTTCGGGCAATGAGCAAAAAGAACAACGAGCCGCTTTTGGAAATGGTTCTCCTGTCGGATCAGCACAGCATCACTCCCTTGGCTGCACAAAGCCTTGGGGGCACACGTGTGGAATGAAGTTACGGTGTCCCTTGCCCCGGGCCCCTCTCCTCGACCCCTGTCCAGCCCATCCTGTATATTCATTACTTAAACTACCAAGGTTGTGTCTGGAAAGAATCGAAGGGTTTGACCTTCAGGAGGCCAGCCTCCAGGAAGGGGGAATTTCTATTCTCAGGATGTAGATAATAAGCCTCGGGCAGGCAAGCCCACTCCAGCCTCCCTCTCTGCAGCTTGGCAAAGAAGCGCGCCGGCCCCTCTTTTGCCTCCAACAAATTGGCTTCTGTGGAGGAGGCCTGAGTGGCTGCACCGTTTGGATAAAAGACGAGAGAGGGACGCATCCCCAGGTGGCCACCAGGGGCCAGCAGGGCGCCTCGAAAGGGCGTTCCCAAGGCAGAGTGAGCATCTCCGGAGGGGGTGAGCTAGGACTTCACCTTTGCTCGGAGGAAGGGATCCATCCGCAGGTACCAGGAAACCACCCTAGATCATTAGCGCTAACGCACTGTGTCCAGCCCTCTGTCTGTTTGCTTTGGGAACAACCCAAGGACATAGCTTAGCTTCAGAGAGATGTGAAAGTGGAAAACATTGCACAACAAAAAGCCCCCGGAAAACTGTGACACACCCATCCCCTCGGCCTGGACGCCAGGCTACTCCCAGATAAAAGCGGCTCGGCTCTCCTGCTGCCCGACCGACTGTAGAGGGGCCAGGCCCCTCTTCCCGCTTCCCAGAAGTTCTCCTTTTGGGAAGCACCCAAAGCACCCAAAGCAGTTTGACACGTGGCTGATGGCTTCTCTTCCCTTGAATGAGAACGTTCACCAGTTACACAGTGTCTCCGAACCAGTAGAAGCCAGTATAAACGAGTAAGTGATTACAAAGCACAGGTGGATGGGGTGGGGACTGGCTGCAGCCTCAGAAGGGGATCATCTCTCCCCTCACAAGTACCCAGGATGGGGGATAGGGCGCTGGAGACCAGGCCAGAGCCCACGCTGGGCCCAAACCAGAGCTGGTGTCAGCGGGAGCCTATGGAAGGTTCCTAGCCATGGTTCTCCATGTGGCTGGCCTGGTCCAGACTTACCACAGAGGACAGAAGTAGCTGGACTGTCGGGTCACATGACAGGAGCTGAGCGGACCGCACATGTTGTGTAATACCCAGCAGGCTGCGCCCTGTGGTAAGCCCTTCCTGCCAGGCTGGAAATGGATGGGCTGGTCTGCTCCCCACCCCTTCCTCAGGTGAAAAGTCCTTTGCAAACCTATAATTACTCTATTTCGTGAAGATGTCAATTTCTCTCTTTTGGGTAATTTGTTTTTTCCCTCCTGGGTAATTTTAAAAAATGGAAACCAGCTTTCTTTGCAGGGGCCTCTGCCGGATGAGTCAAAGACCAAAAAGTCTACAGAATCAGGTGTCGATGACCTCAGCAAGAGTGTTTTCGGTCCCACCACGACAAATGCTTATCTGGGGGAAACTAAGTTCCTGGTATGTGTTCAGTTGGTAGCACTGGGGAGGTAAGGAATGCTAGAACGAAGGTTCTGTAGCCAAGTAAGGACACGGTTCCCAGAGTTTTCCTACCCAGCTGTGGTTAGCAAAATAACAGCCCCCCAAAGACGGCTGCGTCATAATCCTTGGGACCCATGAATATGTTACCTTATATGGCAAAAGGGATTTTGCAGACGCTATTAAGTTACGGCTCTTGAACGGGGAGATGATCCTGGGTTAGCCAGGTGGGGCCAATGTCATCACAGACAGGAGACCCTGTAAGAGGGAGGGAGAAAGGTCAAAGTCAGAGATGTGACAGCAGAAGCAGAAGTCAGACAGAGACCTGAAGATGCTGTGCTGCCGCCTTCGGAGGTGAAGGAGGGCGTCCTGAACTGAGGAATGCAGGTCTCTAGAAGCTAGAGCAGGAAGACAGCACAGCCCCGTCAATCCGTTTTAAACTTCTGACCTTCAGTACTGCAGGATAATAAAGTGGTGCAGCGACAGGAACCCGGTGCACTAACACAAAACTCAGCTTTGTTCTTCCGAGGCCTGGGGAATAAACGCACCTGCTCAGGATGCCAGAGATGCCATAAGCCAAGGTATGAGGTAAGATCTGAAAGTCAAGGTAGCTGGGGCAGTGTGCAAGCCTGGGCAAAGCCACCCGGCAGCCAGCACAGATATAAACAATTCCTCCCAACAGCGGAGGCGGGCAGGTCCAGCTCCCAGACACCTTTCCTGCGACACCCACACGAGCGTGCACTGTTGTCCTCTTTGGGGACACCTAGTATTGTTAGATTTTTTTTAGTTTAAAATGGATACCTCCATTCACACTAGAGTCCTGATAACTTATTGGTTTTCCCTCCCAGAGTAATTTGCTTTTGAAAAAGAACATGCCCGACAGAAGAGAAGGCAGACCCTAAAAGAACACATCTCAGCCAGACCTTTCACAAGGGAAGAGGGCCGTGTGACGATGAGGGCAGAGTCTGGGTCAAGGAACACCAGAGTTTGCCAGCCAACCACCAGAAGCTAGGAGAGCAGCCTGGGACAGACTCCCCCTCACAGCCCTCCAAAGCAACCGACCCTACCAACATCTTAATCTTGGATTTCTTGAGAACAGTGACACAGTAAATTTCTGTTAAGCCACCCAGTTTGTGGCACCTTGTTGCGATGAGCCCAGGAAACTAATACAAATGCCTTCAGATGCCGGGCAAGCATCTGAAATGAGTGAAGTGGGTGAGGCTCGCAGGCTTCCACGGGGAGGGCTGTGCCCGCGAATTCCCCTGAAAGGGATGTGTCCCTCTCAGCAGGCCTGCGGGTGGGGGTGTGTGGCAGGCAGAGCCCAGAGGCCCAGAAGAGACTTTGGTTCCCAGCCCTGGCGAGGACACCCGTGAGGAGAAGTAGGCCACGCAAGAGGTCGAGTTAGGCTCCCTCCACCACACCCAGGGTGGCTGAACCGCCGCAGGGACAGAAACCCGTAACATTCCCTGCAAGAAGCCAAGAATCTTGTGTGACCGGTCTGCTCTCCTGGATATCCATGTGTGGCGCACTCCTCAATGCCTGGCACGGTCACCAGGATCTCAGAATGGAAAACCACATCTGGGGCTGTCCCAGAACACAAGTCTTAAAAACAGTTTGCAGGACATCCCTGCAAACTGCGGTCCGGTGGTTAAGACCCCACGCTTCCAAAGCAGGGGACACGGGTTCGATCCCTGGTCGGGGGGCTAAGATCCCACATGCCGCGCGGCGCGGCTAAAACAACAACAACCAAAACCAACCAAACACAAAAATACATTAAAAAAACAACAACAACACAGTTTGCAGGGCTGGATACCTCCCTTCCCCTGCCCTTGCAGCCTCCCAGGCAGAAAGGACTTGAGGTCAAGGGAGGCCTCGAGGTCCTCCAGTTCAACTTGGGAGCTGAAAACCTCAGGAACAGGTGAGATGACAGGAAGCCTCTCCTAATAAAAGCAAGTCATTTGCCGTCTGGCGGCCTTGGCTCCAAGTTTCCGGAGAGCCGGGCCAGGCCCCGTGAATGCCTGCTTTCTTTCTCTGAAGAAGAAAAAAAAAACGGGGGTTCTCAGGTGTGTCCACCTGGGAAGGCTGCCCTCAAGGAGGAAGGAGGGTGGCTGGGGGAGATGGAAAGGCAGTCTCTTTCACCTGGGAGACAGGTGTTACCTGCGGGTTGGCGATCAGCACAGATCAAGCCTGACTCCAGAGGCCCTTGGCCACAGCAGCTAGTTGCTTAATCAGAACCTGGATGATGAAGCCTGGAGAGGGCTTCGGGTTGCTTCCTCTTTCCCAGGGAGACCCAGCAGCTGGGTTACTGGGGCAGCTCTGTGGCAAGCAACCCACCCGGCCGACAGATACTCAGAGATCAGCTAGAAGCCTGGGGTCAGCTGGGCCTCTCAGCCTGGGGGTTGGGACCTGTGTTTGCTTCTCAGCTCTGTCGGGAACTGGTTCCGTGGCTCAGGCGAGACCCTTCACCTCTCAGGGTTTCAGTTCCCCATTATCAAAGGGGCAAAGCATCTTGCTTTTGCTCAATCTTGTCTCTTGGGCCAGGGACGCTGATGAGTGTTTCTGGAGATGAAATAAAGCTCTTTAGAGAGGGGCTGGAGGGCGGTGTGGGCCTGGAGGGAGGCAGCCTGGAGGGGGGAGGTGACGGACAAGAATGAGGAGGGCAGAGCAGGGACCGTGGGGGTGGGGGCGGGGGCGAGGCCGCTGGGAGGACAGAGCAGCCATTGTGCAGACTGGAACCGGGGCCAGAGGGCTCGGCCCTTCACCTCCCTCCCGCTGGGCCCCCGGAGGCCGGATAATGAACCCAGCAGGCTGCTCCGCCTCCCTCGTCGCTCGGTTTCCAGTCAACCCCGCCCCCGTCCGGCCCCACGACCCCAAGGGCTCCAGCCCGGGGCGCTGGGAGGCGGAGGGACCCAGTGGCAGGTGGGCTTTCTCCCTGCGGACTCCTGCACAGCCGGGTCTTCCTTTCCCGAGGGCCTCAGTTTCCCACCAGACTCCAAGGTTTAAGGCAGCGGCTTTTCAGGACTGATGGAAGTGCCCTCCCGAGCGGGGGAGAAGGGGGAGGCTGCCCTGGCGGTCTCCGCAGCACCCTCCCTCCAAGACTGAGATCTCGGGGAGCACCCCGCCCGCGTCCCGCGTCTTCTAGGCGCCAAAGCCCCGACTTTGACCGGAGTCCTGGCAGGAGGAGAAGGCAGGCGAAGGGGGAGGAGAGGGATCGAGCCCCGGCTCCCGCAAGGAGCCCCCTCCTCCCGCAGGCGCTTGAGTCTCCGCGTCGCGTGACCGCGGCACTGCGGCTGCAGCGCCGCGCTCCCCTCCTGGCGCCGGATTCCTGGGGGTTGCGGGTGGGGGCCTGTAGGTTCAAGATCAGACCTCAGCGGACACCCGCCGCGGCCCTGCGAGAGGGCGATGCCGCCCCGCCCCCGCTTCCTCGCCCGGTTCCTAGTTTCGCATGGTTTCTCGACCCGTGAAAGCGTCGCTGAGTCACCTTCCCGGAACACGCTCGGGACGCTCAGGACCCAGCCAGGGCTGCCCGGGGGCCACGCAGGACGGAGGTGGCCACCACCCGGACGCGTGCCAGGCCAACGCGTCCCAGCCTGCGCCTCCCCTCTACGTGGGGACACTTGGGCCCCGCCCTCCTCCCCTCCCAGGTGTTGGGAAACGGGGCCGGGCCGCCTGGGTCCTCTGTAAGAGATGCGGCGGAGGCGCGCCCGAGTTACCGGGGCCGCAGAGACCTGCCTCTTCTCGACTTGAGGCGATGGGAAGAGAGTTGTGAGCGGGTGTCGGTGGGGGCAGGTGTGGGCGCGTGAGCACTTTGCAGCCTGGGCCTGTACCACCTCAGCCTCCTACAGCGGTTTGGTTTTTCCTAACTTTGGCCCTACCTGGTCAGGTCGCCAAGTCCGCCTTGGTAACTTCCTCCTCTGGGTCGCCGCCAACAGCCCCCCAGGGAGTTTACTCGAGTTGGTCGCGGACAAGTTCAGGTCAGACACTTACTTGCCGGTGATATGTTTATCACACAAGCACGGATACACGAGTCCTGGGCCCGTTTGCATCTTCCCACTGAGCCGGTGGAGGCGGCGGAGGACACGCCCCCGATGCTTGGCTGCCCAATGCGGATGGGGACCCCTAGGCCTGTTTACACCGCCGAGCTCCTCTCGGGTGCGTGGGCCTGGATCGCCCGCTGCGGAGCAGCTTCTCTGGCCTAGGCGAGCCTCGACGTTGTCCTCTGTGAAAAAGATCCAACTTTTGAGGTTCTTGACAAGGATCCCCCCTCTGGACCGCATCCCCCCGCGCAGGTCGCCAGCCTTCCCCGGGACCGCTCGCCTGGCTGCCTCAGGCTCGGTGGCTGCGCTGCAGAGCTGCCTGGTTGGGAGGCTAAAAATAACTCTGGGGGAGAACTGGAGCGGCTGGAGAGACGCCCCGGCACGGAGCGGGGGGCACCCGGCGGGATCTGGGCCTCGAAATCCGGGTGGGATGGGGCGGAGCGCGCGAAGCGGGCGCTGCTTGCCCGGAGCCGGGAGCGGGGCCAGTTCTGCCAGGAGACTCCGGGGCGGAAGGTCGCAGCGTCCAGGGACAGCCGAGGGTCTGCCCGGAGCCCTGAGCCACGTGTGCCCGGAGTCCCACCCGGGGGCCGCTCCGACTTTGGGCGCCGAGGCGAGATCGCGTGAGGCCCGTGCCTCGGCCTGCGCTGCGCGTTCACCGTCGCGCGCCCGGGACGCTGCGCTCGCGGCGCGCCGCTCGTGGCCGGGCCTGGGGCTCCGCGCCTCGCCAACGGCCTCCGCTTCGCCTGCCGGGCTGCGGCGCCGCCTTCCGCCGGTCGCCTACTCCCAGCGTCCCGGGACCCAGGCAAAGGGCTGCGCGTGGCCGAGCCGTGGGCGCTGACCGTGCGGGGGCGGCGCGGTGAGGCCGGGGACAGGCGGGCTCCAGCTATGCAGGGCGCGGGGTCCTCCCCCGCAAACGCGGGGAGCGCGGGGCGTGGCCAGGCCCGGGGGCGAGGCACAGGTCCCTCCCCGAAGTTGAGACAAAAGTTTGAGGCTGGAGACAGCGAGGCCGTGCGGTCAGCGTTTGCCCGGCGCTCCAGTTGTCCCTCAGATGCGAGGCTGAGCCAGGGACGAGCTGCGTTCAGCCCTAGGCCACTGTGGGGAACGGAGGTGGCGCTTCCCCAGCACAGCGGACCGACTGGGTAGGGCTGGCCGCCCGCCCTGTCCTCTCGCCGTGCGTGGCTCCTGGGCGGTCGGGGGAACTGCCGTGCACCGCATGGCCTCCGCGCCCACTCGGCTGCGGCCGAGGGAGGCGGCGGCTGGCGGCCGGGCTCCGGCTCAGCTCTTGCGCGACTCCGGCGCTGCTCCCACGAGCGCTGCGCGCGGCGCCGCAGAGCCTGGTCCTTAGAGGCGCGCGCGGCGACTCCGGCCGCTCCGGAGCTCAGGGTAGAGGACACGGCGACCCGGCTGTTTCGGGGCGGGGATCGCTCGCCCCGAACTTCGCGCCCTGCGATGTCCACTCACGTTCTGGGATTTTCACGCAACTGGACTCCCCTCCTCCTGGCAGCGCCCAGGGGGTGAGGACCTGATCCCCCGGAGAGAGCCACGGGGCTCTGAATCATCGTCGGGCCGGAACCCGAGGCCCCAGGAAAGAAAGCCCCTCAGGAAGAGACCCTTTGCCTCTGGGGGTGGGAGCTCAGTTCTAGGACGGGAGCGCCCTTGGTGGCACTGGACCTCGGCTCTCAGGACCTCTCGGAAAACTAGGCGATGCCGGAGGCGCGGCTCCCCGCGCGTGGTCCCAGGACCTAGCAGGGCGCCCCCCACCTCAGGGGGCCGCTGCGGACTCCACCAGCGGTGTCTCCTCTCCCCCAGATCCGGCAACCGCAGGGAATGACGCGGGTGCCCCTACAGCCCCGGCTCCGGGCGGGGAGGGCGAGCCCCACACCCGGCACCGAGACGCCCGCCTGGGCAGGACCGATAAGGAGCTGAAGGCAGGAGCCGCCGCCGCGGACAGCGCCCCGACAGCGCCGGGGACCCCCTGGCAGCGGGGGCCACGGGTCGAGGTTATGGATGCAGGTTTGTGGGGGCCTGGCGGGGAAGGCCTGTGGGGGGATCCCTTCTCTCTCGAGAGAGAGGAAGGTTGGCCCGAGTCAGGTGAACAAAAGAGGCTGGGGACGCCCGAGAGAAGCACTTTTCCCGACGAGACCGGAAGCGGGCCGAGCCTGAGCCAAGCCAAGCTGGCCGGGTGAGGAGCGCGGGGCTGCCGCTGGAGCTCCCCACCGCTGGAGGCCGCTGCCTCTGGTCAGACTCTGTTGGATCAGTTACCCGTGGGTTTCAGGCACAGCGTTTCCACCCCAGTCCCCCTGCTGTGATCGTCAGCCCCCTAGTGGCCGGTTCGGGTTTGTCTTTACAGCGGGCGGCTCCCGGAACCCGCTCCCGAGGCCCTGCCGAGTGCTGGTGCTGTTAAATCCGCGCGGGGGCAAGGGCAAAGCCCTGCAGCTCTTCCGGAGCCACGTGCAGCCCCTGCTGGCCCAGGCCGATGTCTCCTTCACGCTGACGCTCACTGGTGAGTGTTTCCCCGCGGGGATGCAGGGAGCATCCCCAGACAGGGACCCCCCACCCCCCACCGCAGCCCCCGCCGTGATAGCCGCGCTGGTCTCTCCGCAGAGCGGCGGAACCACGCCCGGGAGCTGGTGCGGGCGGAGGACCTGAGACGTTGGGACGCGCTGGTGGTCATGTCTGGAGACGGGTTGATGCATGAGGTGAGGCCCGCACCGGGAGGCTGGGCCTGGGTCGTGGGGGTGGGGTGCTTCCCAGGCTGAGGCCACCTGCGCTCCAACAGGTGGTGAACGGGCTCATGGAGCGGCCTGACTGGGAGACCGCCATCCAGAAGCCCCTGTGTAGCCTCCCAGCCGGCTCTGGCAATGCACTGGCCGCTTCTGTGAACCATTATGCCGGGTGAGAGCCCAGGGCCACAGTGGCCCTCTGTTTCCCCTTAGTGCCGCCCTACTGCCAGGCTTTCTTTTGTAAGTTACCATGCCCAGGGGTAACTTCCATGCCCTCTTCTCTGGAGCCTCGGCCCCTCCGTCTGGGGCCCTCTCCGTGACTCCAGCTGCTGCCTCCACCTGCTCCATCTGTCACTCCTGCCAACTCCCTAGGGACTCAGTGTCACTTCGCCCGCCCCAACTCCCCAGGAGGAGGAAGGGGAGGACGTGTGAGGGCTCCTGCCCGCCCCATCTGACTTCTCCCTCTGCAGCTTCGAGCAGGTGACCAATGAAGACCTCCTGACCAACTGCACCCGGCTGCTGTGCCACCGGCTGCTGGCGCCCATGGATCTGCTGTCCCTGCAGACAGCCTCCGGGCAGCGCCTCTTCTCCGTGCTCAGCCTGGCTTGGGGTTTCATCGCTGACGTGGATCTGGAGAGTGAGAAGTTTCGGCGCCTGGGTGAGATGCGCTTCACTCTGGGCACCTTCCTGCGCCTGGCGGCCCTGCGCACCTACCAGGGCTCCCTGGCCTACCTCCCTGTAGAAACGGTGGTCTCCAAGATGCCCCCCTGCCCCGCTCGGGACCAGCAGGCCCAGCAGGGCCCTGTGGACGCCCACCTGGTGCCCCTGGAGGAGGCAGTGCCCTCTCACTGGACGGTGGTGCCGGAGCAGGACTTCGTGCTGGTGCTGGCGCTGCTGCACTCACACCTGGGCAGTGAGATGTTTGCTGCACCCATGGGCCGCTGTGCGGCCGGCGCTATGCATTTGTTCTACGTGCGGGCAGGTGTGTCTCGGGCCACACTGCTGCGCCTCTTCCTGGCCATGGAGAAAGGCAGGCACATGGAGTGTGACTGTCCCCACTTGGTGTACGTGCCCGTGGTTGCTTTCCGCCTGGAACCCAAGGACAGGAAGGGTGTGTTTGCTGTGGACGGGGAACTGATGATCAGTGAGGCTGTGCAGGGCCAGGTGCACCCAAACTACTTCTGGATGGTCAGTGGCTGCAGGGAGTCCCCACCCTCTCTGGAGCCACAGGCCTCACCCAGCTGGAGGCCACCTCCAGCAGAGCACTTATGACTCCGCGGGCCTTGCCGTGCCTTAGTCTGTCTACTTGGTTTACTCTGAGCTTAGGCCCCTCCCTCCCACCCCAGGGACTGGAGGGCCTGTCCACAGCTCACGTGGCCGGTCGGGAGGAGGAAGACTCCTGGAGAAGGCTGGGAAGGATGGCTCTGCCCACCAAAGGCCACGATGAGGTGCTGGGCTAGGAGCATGGAGGCCACCGTGTTTGGTTTTGGGAGCCCCGGGAGCCCCACCCCCTGAATCAAATCCAAATAAAGCAACTTTCCCAGCCTACTGGTCTTATCCTAGGGGTTGGGGAGAGTGGGGTCTTGCTTCTTCCAGGGCTCTAGAATTTAACATGATGCCCAACGGTCCCTCCTGGATGGGGCAGTGCACATGCTACTGGCCCCTGGGAAGTCATTTTGGTGGTGGGCACAGGATCAGAGCTGGTCCCGGCTGCTTTTGTAGGGGTGGGGCCCTGCCCCAGTGATGATTGTGCTACATCTGGCCTGGAGCCAACTGCCTCTTCGCACAAGCAGGAAGACTGAGGCTCAGAGCGAGTGTGTCTTACCTAGGGCCACACGGCCAGCGAGTCTCAGCGGAAAGAGAAAATGCCTCCGAGTTAGGCGCACTGGGGAGAACGGGCAAGGAGCAAGGAGGTCCAAATGGCAGGCAGCTGGAGGAACCCGTCCTTGTGGGGGAGTGGTGGGCGGGGGGTTAAAAGGAAGCAGCAGGGAGGGGCAGATGCTACCCGCTCAAAGCGGGGCACCCTTTTGGCTTCAAGCCCAGGCCAGGTGCTGCCGAGTCAGCTCCCCCAGCACCTGGAAGGAGCTGAACCGGTGCAACTGGTCAGTCACGGGCCCCTGGGGGCCACGGCTACCGCTGACGCACTGCTGAAAGGCAGCTCTTGAGGAACAGGACATGGGCCCTGCTCGGAGGCGAGAGCACCGACCCACTGAACTTCTAGACCCTCATCTCCCGGCCCCCGTGAGTCCCCCGGACGGGCGGCGCGGAGGCGCAGAAGCAGGCTGGGAGGGGAAGGTGCCGCTGCCTCGAGCCTCCCCAGCAACAGGGATCTTTCCTTCCCCTGGGGAGGGTGTGTGAGGTGCCCCCGAGGGGAAGAAAGGCGACAGAGCCGGATGGATGGCAGAGGCAGGTTTAATGGTGCCACCTTGTCTTTTTTGTACATTGTAATGAGCCAAACAAAAAAAAAATGCAAGTAAAAAAAAAGTTTAATCACACCGCACTTTATACAGGTATCTTAAGCAGTAGGCATTCACATCTCCACATGAACAACGCACCAGGGAAGCGCAGCCCCGGCGGCAGTCACCCCGGGTGATCCTCGAACAAGACACCGGCTCCGGCCCCGCCCTTCCCCGTGCTGCTGCCGGCCGCCCGCGCGGTTGCGGCAGCGCAGGTGTGGAGCCAGCGTAAGGCGGACAAGACGCATCATGCTTTGGCTTCTTATTTTGTCTTTTTTTTCTAGTAAGAGTTAATATCTTTGCTTTTGAGATTTATTTTCTTTCAATCTTAAATATTACATACATACACCAAAATTACACAGCTGCGATGTGCTCAACAGCATCCTACTCAACTGGAGCTTCACATTATCAAACGCTTAGAAAACTTGTAAACCTCTGGGCCCGTCTCTGCGAGGGAGGAGCCTGCGGGCCGCCTCTCTCCCGCATTGAGCCTGCAGCTTTTAAGTGAAGGGCTGACAGGCCTCGCTCTCATCCTCCGGGAGAGAGGGCTGGCTCGCTGTGTTCAGGGAGCTATATGCCGCCTCCCAGCGTTAGCATTTGATAGTGGGAGGGGCACAGTCTACAGGAGGGGCCCTCGCACTTGCCCTGGCCTTGTCTGTGCTGCGGCCTCCGGGGGCCCTGGGATGGGGCTGAGCAGGGGAGCAGATGCACAAGGCCCCGTGGGACAGGAAGAGCAAGGCACCTACAGCTGTTTCCTTCCCAGCAGCTCCCTGGTCCTCACTCCATGTCAGCGTGTGAGGGCCACCACCTCTCCTGGGGGTCACCCCGAACCCAGCCCGGTCCCAACCTCTCTTAGAGAGCGAGTTCAACAGGCCCGAAGGCTCTCCTGTGCAAATGGGCCAGAGCAGAGCCAGGAGTCTGTGACGGCAGCTACAACTCCCAAGGGAGAGTGTTGGCGCTGGGACACGAGGGAGGAGGCGGTTGGTGGTGGCAGCAGGAGGGCCTGGGACACTAGGAAGCTACAGTGGGACTGAAGAGGACAAAGGGGACCGGGGCACCGCTGGAGCAACCCACACTTCATGCAAGGCACATCCACTCGTCCCACGGGTCCGGCCCCGCGGGTCCGCACACACCTGGGCCCCGAGTTCTCCCGCGTCAGCCCCCACGAAAGGCCCACCTCCGACCTGAGGTGGAGATGGCGAGGGAGGAAGTGCTGGGACACCCTGCCTGGGGTGACAAGTGGAAAATCAGCAACAGGGTTCAGATTTTCTTTGCCACGCGGACCCCTCTTGCTGGAAGATTGCTTGGGAACAGAAATGGCAGCATCTCAAGAAACTTCCTGCACTTCAGCATCAAACTCACCTTGGGAAGAAAAGGGCAATGGGCGGGGCTTGCACTGGGGACGGAGGAGGAAAGGGAAGAGGGGAGGTTCCAGGGGAGGGAGTGAGCAGGCAGCAGCTGGCCTCTCCCCGCGGCGGCGCTCCTTCCTCCAGGGCTGGCTGACTACTTGTCCTCCAGGCTCTCGGGCATGCCCGCCTCCATCAGAGCGGCCCGGAACTGCGTCAGGACCCCCCGGATGCTCTTGATGAAACCCTTAGACAGCGGGAAGAGGGGGAAGCCGATGTCAGGGTAGCCACTCTTCTCAGGCAAGAAGCTCCGGTAGCTCTTTCTCCGCTTCTTTGGTTTGACACTGGGTGGCACTGAGGCGTCAGGCGCTGCCTCCGAAGTCTGGTCTGTGCGGTCCCTGCTGGCTGAGGCCGGGCCCTGCGCGCCGCCCTCCGAGTCTGAGCCCTGGGAGGCCTCTCCAGGGGCCAGCCCTCCGTCCTCAGGTTCTTCTCGGCCGTAGTCTGAGAGCTCGGCCACAGCTGGCGGCTCTGGCGAGCTACTGTCCTTGGGAAGCCCGTTGGGCAGCGCTTGGGCCCTCTCCAGCAGGGCGTGGGTTTCCAGCCAGGACTCAATGCGGTTCACCAGCCGCCAGCCGCCAGTACCGAAGTGCTGCCGGATCTCCTGCTCGAAGACCTCGGGCGGCCGCCGCACCAGCTGGGTCATGGACTGCACCACGCGGATGAGCGCCATCTCGTTGTAGCAGCGACTGTTCTCATAGCCCTCCTGTAGGCCGCGGTCGCTGTCAAAGCCGGCTTCGTTGTAGTACGGTTCATTCACCAGGATTAGACCTGCGGGAGGAGAAGCCCATCAGGCCCGCCCGACCTCAACCCCCGAGAGGAGGCCAGAGCTACAGACAGGAGGTGGGGGACGCAAAAGCCAGAGTCACTGTGCCCTCTGGCAGCCCTGTCACCACCCCCGGCCCCGCCCACCGTACCTTGGATGGAGATGAGCACCTGGAGAAGGCTGGATTTGCTCGTCCACCTCTCTGTCCCCTAAAACACACACACAGTGCCATCGATCAACTCTGTCCCAGACACTTGTCCAGACTGGCCTCCCCCAGTCCTGACCAGGTGCCGGCACCGGACCCACCTTTCCAATCCAGGTGCCCAGGAGGCTGACGCACACCTTCCCATTGTCATACAGGTTGGGGTTCAGACGGCCACTGCACTGGGAGAGGTAGCAGAAGTGGGGGGGCACGGCTGGGTAGATGTTGGGGAGCTGGATGTCAAACAGGTAGAGGCCGTCCTCGTAGGGGGTGCGAGTGGGGCCCTTGATCAGGGCCGAGAAGAGGTCCTAGAGGAGGGAGGGAGGGAAGGCTGAGGTTGGCGGCGGGCTTCCACACGGGGCAGCTGGATGTGATCTTTTCCAGGGCGCTGTGCGGCTCCAGCAGGAGCAGCCCCCTGGGACTCCAGACACTGCCCACAACAGAGAAGCTAAACGCAAACATCTCTGTGCAGACCTGCTTGGCATCTTTTAACTCCCGGCACAAAAAGAATTTTCCAAGCCAGTTTGTATCCTACCAGGTTTTTTCCTTATAAATCATTACTTGTAAGTTGCAGTCCTCAAAACAGCCCCCCACCCCCAGTGAAGCAAGCAACAATTACAACCCATCAGAAGATGAAAGAACATTCCAGGATGGCAAGGCTGCACTTGCTTTTAGGGAACTAGAAGGATCAGAGGAACTGAAGTCGGGGAAAATGCTGGGAGACCACTAGAAACTCAGGCTGTAAGTCATCGAGGAGACTCTCCACAGACACCAGAGATCCACACTGACTGTCGGGGTTGGGGGGACCATCGCCAGGGCAACGTGCCGGGTGAGCAACGAGCTGAGAGCCGGCTAGGGCCCAGGACGAGCTGGTGACGGAATCCTCGCGTGTGCTTGGGACTGGAGCCACTCTGTGGGCCTCAAGATAACACACGATTTCCCTTTCCCTCGGAGTGAGATTTGGGTAGAAAGCGAACAGAAGAGTTCTTCCACCAGCAGAGCTGAGATGGGCTGGAATTTTCAAAAGGAATTTTACTAAAACCCAAGGAAAACTAAAAGCATCATCAAGAACCTCGAGCAGCCCTGACCACGCACGTGCTCCTGGCCCTGCCCTGGGGTTTCTGGCCACCTGCAGGCCCATTTCAACAGTGCCTCTCTTTTTTTTTTTTTTTTTTTTTTTTTTTTTTTTTTTTGCGGTACGCGCGGGCCTCTCACTGTTGTGGCCTCTCCCGTTGCGGAGCACAGGCTCCGGACACGCAGGCTCCGAGGCCATGGCTCACGGGCCCAGCCACTCTGCGGCATGTGGGATCTTCCCGGACCGGGGCACGAACCCGTGTCCCCTGCACTGGCAGGCAGACTCTCAACCACTGCGCCACCAGGGAAGCCCAACAGTGCCTCTCTTTGTGGTCCCTTTCCTTTGGCCCCTTCCTCCAGGCCTGGGCTGGAGCTGAGGCCTCACTCGGACCCAAATTCAGTGTCTCACATGGTGCCTGGCACACAGCAAGGCCCAGTGAAGGTCTGCTGAACAATAAGGTGGCAGATGGACCACGCTCGCTCATTCCTGGAACAAACAAGGAGGCGCTCACACGCCTCCACCAGCATGACTCAAAACACAGGGCCCAGGTCACAGAGAAGTGGCAAATGGAGTGCGACGTGGCCACGGGAGGCTATACTGTCCTGTAGCTAAAAAGCAATGACCTACATCAGCAGGTCTCAAAAATTACCCTGTTGACTGAAAAAAAAACAAGGTATAGATGATGCGTATGATGATGTGCTATTCGTGTAGAAGAAATCCTACAAGATAGGCTGGTTTATGGCGAGGCACGAACACGTAAACACAGAAGTAGATCACCAAGGAGACCCATGAAACTCCTGAAGTCATGGCCCCTGGGGGCAGGGTGAGGATTGGTCAAAGGCAACTATGACTTTTTCTAAAATGTTCTAATTTTTCAAAAAACAAGAGAAGAGTCAGGTGATCATTACAATCTTAAGCTAACTTTTAAAAGGACGACCATCTGGTCTAGACGCACGCGTGGGACTCTTGCCAGCCGTGCGGCTCCCCCGGCGGAGCCTGTCCTGCCCCGTAGGGAGTCGCCGAGGCTGCAGCCTCTCGGGCGCCCGGCGGTCCCCAGGCCTGGCCCGCACCCGGCTACTTGCCATTCTGTCCTCGAAGGTCTTGACCATGATGCCGTCGGGCAGCGAGGTGGCCAGCAGGGCCATCTCCTTCCGCACCGTGCTGAAGAACTTCTTGGCTTCTGGAGGCTGGAACTCAATTTTCTTAAAAGAGTGATTTGCTAGAGGGGGAAAGAGCGTGGTCAGTTCCTCAGGGCGAGGCCTGGGAACTCCACCTGGAGGTGCGGCGGCCGCTGGGAGCGCTCCCCCGACAGGTGGATGAACCCACATGCTCCCTGCCCTCCTCTTCTGGCATGGGGACTGATGCCCAGGCCAGGGAAACGGCTCCCCCGCCCTGGGCGGCAGCCAGGGGCCAGCCACCTGGCCTCCAGATCTGGAACACACACGGGGCGAACTCACAGGGCGCGAACTCCAGCACCGAGAAGACCTCGCCCTTGGCGCTGGTGAAGGTGACCCCGGGCTTGCCGCCGCACTGCTGGCAGAGCACCGGGGTCTCGCTGGGCCACTCGGCCTTCACAGGCGACTGCCCCTCGGGCTTGTCCTCCTTGCGCTCAGTGTCTGGCACCGCCTCCATCTTCTCCTCCTCTGCGATGGCCACGTTGTCCAGGGTCTTCTTGAGGTTTTCCTGCAGCTTCTTGATGTCGTCCAGAAACTTCTTCTCCCGCGTCGGCTTCTCCGGCTCCGCCGTGGGGGAGGTGGGCGAGCCCGTCAGAAGCTGCTCCACGGTCATGTTCTTGAGGCTCTCCAGGATCTTGATGGCCTCTTTCAACTCCCGGAAGCTCTTCGGGGGCCCATCCTTGCCCGCCTTCTCCATCAGCCCAGCCACAGGGGTGGCCATGGCCACGGCTCCCTGGATGGCGGCCGTGGCAGCCTCCTCGCTGATCACCACTCCCTTGTCCTCCTCGGGGGCCGCTGGCTGCTCGGTGGCTGGGATGGGGGGCTCCTCTATCTTGGGGTGCTCGTCCTCCACCAGCCCATTGTCCGTCTCCCAGCTGTCACTGTCATCCTCCCACTCATCCGAGGACGCCCCACTGGTGCTGCCTTCCACCGAGTCATAGTCTGACTCCTCGATCTCAGACTCGATGTTGTACAGGTGCTGGTGGGGGAGATGGGGCGCGGGCCATTCAGGGGCGCTCTGCCAGGACCCCAACCCTCAGAGCTGATGGCGCCCTGAGGCCTCGGCAGCCACGCCACCCTTCCTCCCTTTCCTGCTCTGGCCTCCGCAGCTGGGCCTCTGTGCTTGGTGGGCCCTAGGCCCCTGAGAGGCACCTCCGCTGCCCCAGCCCCACCCCCGGGCCCAAGGCCCAGCCAAGGCCTGTTCCAGCCTCCTGGCCGCTGAGTGCACTTGGTCAGCGCGGCCGTGTCACAGCCTGTTCCCGCCCCTGGAATGGCCTCCTGGACGAGGGGTGAGCCCCTTCCCCACCCCACGTTGGTGCCAGGAGAGGGGAGCTGGGGTGTGAGCATCAGCTCAAACAAGGGAGCGAAGAAACAGCGTCAAAAACAGCCCTGCCGCTCAGAACCCATCTGCTTTCTCTCCCTGATCTGTGAAAGTTTTCCTAGAAGTGTTGGTGTGAAGGCTCTGTTTCTTAAAGGAAGCAACCTGTGTTTTCTTACCACAGTGGACGGGGATCCAGGCAGATCTGGGAGGTCTGAGAAAATCTACACACGACTGGCAATCCAGCTGTAGGCTGCCTCTCTGCTTTCCCGACTCTCTCACCCCGGGGCTCTGGGTGTAACACTGCCTTTCCTTTCCCTGAGACCTTCCTCCCCCAAAGCAGACTCCCTGGCCAGGAAGATCTGAGCTCCCGGCCCGGCTGCCACGGTCTGGAGCCGCGAGGCGGGCTCTGCAGGGGCTCACCTGGGGCAGGATGATGGTCTTTGAGTTATCAGCCCATACCACCTCCACCTTGCTGCTGACGTCCACGCGGGCGACCTGGCCGACCGACGGCTGCAGGGCAAATGGGACAGGGTCAAAGGTGCAGCTCCCCAAGGGTGAGGGCAGGGGCAAGGCCATGAGAACAGAAGGGATGTGGGCACCAGCCAGAGACCACCGTGAGTACCTCGAGCACGGGACCCTTTGGTTGAAACACCCCCAATGCTCACTGTCCACTGAGCCCCCCACTCACTCCCTTCCTGCTCACAGCACCCTGGTCTCTCCGGGCTTCCAGCCTCGGGACTCTCGTCCCCACTCTTCCTCTGCCTGGAATCTGCCCAACCCCACCCCGTGTCCCCACTTGGGCTCCAGGGCGCAGCTCAGACGCCACCTCCCCAGGCCTCTCCTGTGCTCCTGTAGCGCCTGACACCACGCTCGTGGCGCGGAGGACAGGAATGGGCTTCTCTAATAGGCCCAGGGAGCAGCTGTGTGAACGAGGCCTGAGCCCGGCAGGCAGGTGAGTCCTCGTGCAGGTGCTCGGACTGAGCGGCCCCACTGCCGGCAGCCGCTCTCCTGGGGAAGGCGCTTGGGGTGGACACGCAGCCCAAAGGACTTGCAGGTCTTGGCTCCTGGTGCCACCTGGTGGCACCATCATGTACTGCAGCTGACGCACAGGCCAGGGCGCACGTACCTCATCCTCCCTGTGAGGCCCTCCGTCCTCAGTGTTGCCAATTCGGATAACAATATCGGTCGTGCGGAACCGAAAGTCAGGGTGATCGGCAATGTCGTAGACGCTCACATCTTCCTCCTCTCCAATCAGCTGGGAAAGGATGGGTGGTCGTGAGCCCAGGGGCCCTACATCCAGCCCACCAGAGCCCACCCTGAAGGAAACGTGGGGGCAGCACACGCTCACCTCCACGTCGTCCCCACTCGGCCGCAGCTTGAACCACTTCACCATGCAGGTGCGGCCCACGTGGTCCCCAGACTGCACCACGCCGTAGACAGCAGGGTCCGGACAGCTCTGGACTGGGGACCCAGCGGGGAGGGGGGGCGCATGACTAGCTAAGGCACCCTGGTGGTGCCACCTGCCACCCACCCACCCACCCACTGCACGTCAACCACAACGGGGCCCAGAACCCACTGCTTCCCTGGCTCGGTCAGTGCAGGCCAGAAAGGCTCCCCGAGTCTTCAGAAGAGTGAGCCACCATCCAAGGGGAGTGTCCTTGATGCCCAGACCTCTCGCCCCTTCTTCCCAAGCCCCACCCGGCGCTACCTCGCTTGTCCACCACGAAGTCTCCAGGGCAGAACTCATTGTTGTCCAGGTGGTGCACAGGGAAGAGGTCGTTGGAGCGGACGTTGCACTCCACGGAGCCGTCCTGCCACATCACGTCTGCTGAGGTCATCGTGGTCACCACCTCCACCGCCACCCTGCAGGGCAGGACCAGTGAGGAAAGGGCAGCTACGCTCTCTACCCACCGCCCCACCTCGCGGGCTTGGTAACCTGAAACCCTGAGAATCAGGCAGCAGGGAAGAAACAAGTCTCCCCACCAGCCATCTCCTCCGGGAAGGGGCCCCCGTCCCGCCCTCTCCCACTCCCAGATCCCTCCTTCCCACCCGGCCAAGCCCAGGCACCCAGGTCATCTCGGCTGGGCGCCCCTGAGCCTTCGTGGGGCCTGCAGACCACGAGCGCGCCCACGAGCACGCGAGCCTGGGTGTGCATGCGTGTGGGGGCGGGGCGGGGGCAGGACACCCGGCCGGGAAAGGGAGGCACCCCTGAGCTCACCTGTCCCCCGGCTTGAAGTCCCGACTGATCTTATTCTTCTTCCTCTTGTGTTTCCGCTTTAAGTTCTTGATGGACAAGGGGATGCTCTTCTTGCGACCTGCGCCGCTGCCGCTCTGGGAGGAGGTGGTGGAGCTGGCGGAGGAGGTCACCGAGCTGCTGTCGTCTGTGTCGTCGGCGGCCTCGTCATCGGCGTCCTGCTCGGCCGAGTGCAGCCGGTCGTCCCCGCCCTCCTTCAGCAGGAAGGGGGGCAGCTGCTCGCCCCCCTCGTGGGCCTCTTCGGGGCCCTCGTCCTGCATCTCCACGGGGCTGGCAGACCCATCGGGCGTCTCCTCGGGGCTGGCGGACCCTGCTTCGCTCTTGGCTTTGGCCGCCCCCTTCTTGCCTGTGTCCTCCACGGAATGGTCCCTGGAGCACCGAGAGTCCGGGGAGCAGGACATGATCCTCACAACCTGCTTCTTCAGGAGGCGCTTCACCTGCGGGGAAGGAACGGGGAGGGCGGGCGCTGTGGAGAGCCGGCTGACGCGGCCGGACCCCAGGCAGCTCGGTCTGAGGGGTGACAGCTGTACACACCTAACTGGCCTGCAAGGGTCACCAGGGCTGCCCCCCAAGGCCTAAAGCACAGACCTTCCTGCTGTGGAAATGGCTCCAGGCCAGTTCCTCAAGCGCCCGCCAAGCCCCAAGCCCGAGGACATACCTTCTTGGCCACAGAGCCCTCCCCCTGGGCGCAGTGTTTTTCTGGACATTCACAGGCAATCCTGGCCGGCTCTACCTTGGCTGGGAAGACATACAGACAGCGCTCCCCGAGCTGCCGCTGAGCATGGTCAAAGCATCCGAGACGCTTCACCCTGGGAGGGGAGGGAGGAGAGGCAGGGGCTGGGCCAGGGGTTTCTCAGCCCCGCGCACCCGTGCCCGCGGCCCAGAGACTTGCTTGGGGACCGCCCCTGGGGGCGCTGGAGCGGGTGGCGCACTGGAGCCGCTCACCTGCCTAGGTTTTCCTGGGTGATGACAGAGGGCGGGGGGCTGACGCTGTCCGTGCCCCCCGGACAGAAGCTCTTGGTAATCCACGTGACCTTCAGCTCCACAACCTGCACCTGGGGGTGGCGGGCGGGACAGGGCCACGGTCAGCAGGCTCTAATGCCCTCTCTTTAAGCAGCTGTCCGGAGCCCACCTGCCCCCAGAGCAGGAAGCAGGTCCTCATCACGGGGCAGCACCAAGTCTGGACACCCCCAGAACAGGCCCAGCCCAGGGGTCACTCACTGCGGCCTCCTCACCTCCAGTCAGGGCCCAGAGGACCTGCCACTCTCCACCCTCCCACCTTGCTCGGCCCGGGTTCCCTTGGTCCTCAGAGCAGCCCCGCCCCAGATGAGGCAGCGGGGGCGGGAGATCCAGGGCCTCCCCCCCCCCGTCCCGCCCCCACCCCTACCTCTTCGACCAACACGCGGAACTTGCTCTTCGTGCTGAGCACGGGCTTGACCCCTGACAGCCACTGGACACTGGAGAAGATCTTGGCAGGGCCAATGAGCACCTGGCCTGGGTAGAAGCCGTAGGAATCATCAAAGAAGAGACCCTGCAGGATTGGGGGCCAGAGAAAAGTCCCCGTGAGCACTGCCTCCTCAGGGGAGGGCGCTCTCCATACCCGCACCCCCTGCTCTGTGCCTGGCTCCCGCTGGCCCCGCGCCTCCGGCTCCACAGCCCCTAAGGCTCCGGAGCAGCACCTCCCAGACCTCAGGTGCATACAAGTCGCCAGGGATCTTACTGAAATGCACGTCCGCCCCATTCTGCTTCCAAGCCCTCAGGCCACAACAGTGCTGCTGGTGCAGGGGAGGCACTGTAAGGACTGAAGCTCCAGAGGACAGGGGTCCCCAAACCTGCTTAATCACACACACTCCCCTAGTATTCTTACTGACAAACTGTGTCATGTACTACTGTTCTAAGATGTCAATTGCAGTAAAATACTGCATGCGCGCTAAGAAAACAGGAGATTTAAAGAGGATGAGATACAAAGTTAACAAAATGCAAAGAAAGGTCCTACTGCTTTCCGCCCACACCCAAACTTCTATACCTTCGGATGCACACCGCCCCTTTTCTAGGAAAGCAACGGCGCAGAAGCAGTGGTTAGCCTGGGCCAGCTCCAAGCTCTCTGCTGAGAAGTCCCTCCTGCACAGCCCAGGGGCTGAGGAACATGAGATGAGGGGCCCCCCACCCCCCAGGATCCTTGGGTGGAGCCAACGTACAGAGTCGCTGACGTGCGGGCAGACATCGTAGAGCTTGGCACCATCCTCTGTGTTCATGGAGCACCTGCAACAGGGCACAGGGGCTTGGTTGGCACCCGACACAGTGCCTGAGTCTTAGGGGAGGCGAGGCAGCCAGGACCCCTTGTGGTGCCGGTCAGGATCTAAAGGGCTTGTCCAGAGGTGTCAATACGTCCGCCCCCCCCAAAATAGGCAATTCATCCTCCGCCCACACCTCAGCCCCTGCACTGGTACAAGGAACTCTCCTAAAACAAACAAGACTCTACCCCCAGATCTGAGCGTTCACCACCATTAAGGTGCCTAAAATGAAGCATCAGCTCCTCTCGCGTGTCCTGAACGATCATGCAGCTCTCCCGAAGCCACCGCGCAGCCTAGACCAGAAACTGAGCCAGAGAACCAGGCCGGGCTGACAAGACCAGCCCAGGGTCAGGTCCTGAGACTCGGGGCCCCGAAAGCCTGCAGGCCCTGGCACGGCCCTCGAGGAAGTGAGACAACAGCCCCTGCCCCCCTTCCCGGGCTGCCCCCCTTCGCGGGCCGCCCCACCGGACGGGCTCCTCCGCGGGGAGGTCAACAGCCCCTGCCCCCCTTCCCGGGCCGCCCCGCCGGACGGGCTCCTCCCGGACGGGCTCCTCCGCGGGGAGATCCGCACCTGGCGCCGTTGGACAGCTTGAGGATGATCTGGTTCTTCAGGTCGTAGACCTTCCCCAGCCAGCAGTCATAGGCGATGTAGTCCCCATACATGAAGGGCTGCAGATCAGGGGGACAGGGCCGTGAGAGGTGGCCGATGACACTGGTGTCCAGGGCACCAGTTCCTCTTGGCCGCACAGACAGGTCCGACCTAATAGCTGCTGCAGCAGGCTTTCCCCCGAGAGTCCAGCTGCACCCCAGCTCCCCTCCCACGCAGAGGCAGAAGCTTGACGGCGTCCCAGGGACACAGGACACGTAAGTGAGAGCGGGCTGGGGAGGGTGGTTATACAGACGAATAAGTAAAGTGATTTAAGCAAATAAATAACTCAACTGAGGATATCGAGAGCCAAGTCTCTCACTACTGGGGACGGCACTCACTGATACAGGAACAGGGAGGGCAAGAGAGGAGGGACCTGAGGAGCTGGACTGGGGCTGGAAGGATCAAGACGAACCCACACATCTTACACACACAGAACAGGCACGGACGTATTTAGACGTGTGTGTGTGTCTACCTATGTACACATACATGTATTCCCCCGTGTTGCCCTGAATAGGGCCTAGCAGCGGTTAGCACAGCGTGCATCAGACCTTGGCTTTTGAAATACCATTTTCTGAAAGGAACCAGGGCTCCCTGAAGAAACAGCTGACTCTAGGCTGGATGAGAAAAAATACAAGATGGAAAGAAAGTGTTTAAAAAAAAATGGTGGGGATATGTCAAAAGGACACACATGTCAGCTTGAAGGGGATCCGACTGGCCAAACGTGG
Organism: Delphinus delphis; assembly: GCF_949987515.2. Lineage (NCBI taxonomy): Eukaryota > Metazoa > Chordata > Mammalia > Artiodactyla > Delphinidae > Delphinus > Delphinus delphis. Next base: position 8,294,902 of record NC_082701.1, read on the forward strand.
GATCATTCAAGCAACAAAACAAATAATGACAGTAATAGGTTATCACCAACTGAATAAAACAGGAATCTCTGCATCCATACTGATGTAAAAAATGAATAAATAAATGGGACAGAAAGTACAGCTCTTCCATACAGCAGATGCCAAACTGATAAAAACAAGTAGGCAACGATGGAGTCATAAAATCCCCATTTAGCAGCCACCGGAGCGCTGGCCGATTCAGCTGGGAATTGTTAATGGAAGCTAAGGCTGATGTACGGGGGTTTGAGAAGTACCGGGTTATTGACACAATCCCGGAATATCTCCCCACAAAGCTGATACAATCGCTTCCAACGGGGTGAATGCTGACTTTACGGTGGGGAGGCATGGCAGAGCCCCAGACGACTGGGGAGCAAACGGAATGTCCCCACCCTGCGGCCGCGGGACGTTCCGGGCCAGCGAAGAGCTCAGCGGCACTTCCGTGGCAGTTGTGCCAAGAACGCAGGGCCCCAGGCTGGTCACGGGCACTGTCAGATGGCCCCACGCTCAGGGTCACCCGGGATAAGGAAGACAAAGCAAGAGTGGGGAACCTCTCCAGACTGGGGGAGATCAAAGAGCTGACAATTCTTGTGTGTGCTCCTGATGGAATCCTGGGTCAGAGGGGAAAAAGGAGATTGTTGGGACAACTGAATGAGGTCTGTGGATTGGACAGTATTGGGTCAAGGTCCTTGCTTGGGGCTTTGAATGGTGGTTAAACAGCAGAGTGTTTCTGTTTTGGGGAAATACACATTGTAGTACTTAGGGGTCATATAGCATCATACCTGTAGTTTGCTTTCAAACGTTTCAGAAAAGGGGAGGGGAGAGAGAGAGGGAGAGAAGGCAGTGGGGGCAGTGAGAAAGAGAGAGCGACAGAGGAGTACAGAGAGGCGGGGAAGGCGGGAGGAAAGGCGCCGGAGCTAATGCAGCGAAGCGTCGCCAGCTAAGGAGCCCGGATGTTGCAGGGGATAAAGGTACCTACAACTTTTCAGTAAGTTTGAGATCATTAAAAAAGTAAGCTGAAAAGAAATTTGTTCCAAAAAAAAGCATTAGAGGAGAAGGGAAACCAGCAGTCTGCTGGAGACGTAAAGCTGTGTCCTGACCTCGCGTCTCAATGGCTGACTCACAAGAAGCATGGTCAGGCTGCAGGGAGCGAGCTGACTGCTGGGCTTGGCCGCCCGGCCTGGGAAGGTGCCACGGAGAGAACCAGAGCCCCGAGAGGGGAGGTCAGCAGGGGTGGCAGGCGGGGCGGGCTCACCCAGATGTGCTGCAGGTCCTTGCTGTTGACGGGGTAGACGATGCAGTTGGTGCCAATGAGCTTCACGGCGCAGTCGATGTTCACGTCGATCACCGTGCCACACTGGCTGTCCTGCGGGGGAGAAGGCATCCAGGTGCCGGCAGGCGCCCCGCGGGGCCACCCGGCAGACCCGGCCAGGACATGTCCCAGGCCACCCCCGCCCCCAACCCTGCCCCACCAAGTGGGACGCGGGACTCACAGTGGAGCGCATGTGCCGGACCACATCCCGGGGCACCACGGAGCGGTCCTCTAGTTTCAACTGGAACAGAGAGCACAGGTGTCAGAGCACGGCCCCCAAAATCACCTACAGGATACAGTCTCCTCCCTACCTCTTAGTGAAGCGTAGCATACGTATAGCTAAGCGCACAAACCCTAAGCCCAGAGCTCGGCTTTGCCAAACCCCACGCGCCCCTCCAACAGCACCTGGATCAGCGGACAGCACGCCAGGTGCGACCTCCCGCACCAAAGGCAAACACCGTGCTCACCAGCGGTAACTCTGGTCACGCTGAAAAGTGGCTACATGACAAACCACGTAAGGCCTCATTGTAAATGAAAGATTTAACAGCCCATTCTGCAGAGAGCCAAACATTTTGCTGTGAGTGGAATCCTTTTTCCAGCTTCTGCCTGCCCTGCACCCCTGCTGCCGAGTGCTGAGCAGGGTGGGTTGCAGGAGGAGTGTGACACTGGGCCGAGGGTCACCCTGAAGCCGCTATCAGCCTCACCACCTTCTAATCTGGGCCATCCTGCCCCGCCAGTCACAGCCTGCTCGTTATCGACTGCCCCGCAGAGGACTGCAAGCTGCTGAGTAACCGACTCTGGACTCTCGGGACGCCGGCTTCTGGAGCCTGGCCAACCGCGCAGCAAGCACTGACCCATCCCTCCATGACAAAGCCCCTCCCCCTGCCGGGCACCGGATGCCCCACAGCAGCCCAGGCGGGAGACGCTTCTCCACTGGGCCAGTGCACCTTCCTTGCTGGCTCCCCAAACCTGGGGCCGCTCCCCTGCGGTTCTTCACTGAGTCCTGGGAACCGGCGCATCTCTGTGTGGCTGCCCACCTCCCTGGCTCAGGCACCTCCAAGACCCCAAACTAGGGGGATGGAAGAGCTGCTCCCTCAGACACCCAACCGAACACTCAAGGTGACTCCACCGCAGAACGTGGGGCCTGGAACGGCGACCTCACGGGAGGAGAACTGAGAAGGGAGACACGCGCTTAAGGGCACCGAAATCCTGGCAACGACTAAAGCAAACCCTGCTATTAGTGGGATGTGACTTTAAAAAAAAGTAAAGGGGAAGCAATGGGCCCGCCATCAACAGGTGACAGAGATGCTCCTCCAGGGACACAAGCCCGTGTTCCAGATGAGAGGGAGCCCCGGAGTTAAGCACACCGGACACTCACCTGCGCTGGCGCTGCAGCCTTGCAAAGCAGCCTCGCGAAGCGCTCGTGTAGAAGGTGGGATGAGTGGCTCAGAGGATTAACGAGGCAGTGAAAGCACAGACGGCCACCAGGCGCCTGGCCCACAGTAAGGGCTCAGCCAACGCTAAGTGCTGTGATCACTCCACCTGCCTCCGCTGCCCCCTAGGCGCAGGCTGAAGACCCTGAGCTCAGGATCCAAGATCCCAGGAGGCTGCAAGGGGCCACGTGGAGCTCTGCTAAGGGTGTGCTGGGATGACAGTGCCATTTTTCTAATTCAAAGAACCTCCCATCCTGTAACCCTCTGGGCCCAAATCCCTGGGTGGGACAGGTATTTTCAGTGCTGTCCCACCCTATCTCAAACCTCTGCTCTCATTTTAGACTTCCAAAAGCCACAACTGCAGGTCTTTCCAAGTTGCCATGGAAACCAGAAGTTGCAGTGAGGGGAAATCCACTGGGAGATGGACAGTGCTGCATGGGGCGGGAGGTGACGCCATGCTTGGGGCAGCTGCGGCTGCGGGCACAGGCTGCCTCGCGGGCTCAGGGACCCTGAGGAGAGACCCAAGTTGAGTCTGCACATCATCCCAACCTCGGCGTCTGTGTCAGTCCCCGAGAGAGCTGCCAGGAAAGGAAGGGAGTGGCCCAAGTGCAGACCCTAAATCAGCACAGTCTTTGATGGGACACAGCCCAGCCTCGCTGCCCCCAAGGGGGTCCGGGAAACTGAGGCCCCTGCTCTGAGGCCGAAGCAGGAACAACACAGCCAGTGAAAGCTGTCACGGCAGGGACAGGGGTGGGTTTTCTCCCTCCTCCCTCTGTAGAACCTCTGCGAGGCTGTGGGGCAGGCAGGTCCCCGAGTTCCCGGGAGGGGGCCTGGTGAGCCAGCGTGTCCCCGGATGTGGCTCTCCTGACTTGCGCTTGGCCTCTTGCCCGAGCCTGACTCCCTTCCACCCTGAAGCTGGGTCTCCAGGCTCTTCTGATCTCGCGTGACAATGACAATGACAGTGTAGAGCAGAGCGGTGTGGCAGGGAGGACGGAGGGGTGCAGGGGCCACTATTCTGGCTACATTCTTTTTTTTTCTTTTAATTTATTAATTAATTTGTTTTGGCTGCGTTGGGTCTTCGTTGCTGCACACGGACTTTCTCTAGTCGCGGCGAGCGGGGGCTACTCTTCATTGCGATGCACGGGCTTCTCATTGCGGTGGCTTCTCTTGTTGCGGAGCATGGGCTCTAGGCACGTGGGCTCAGTAGTTGCGGCTCGCGGGCTCTAGAGCGCAGGCTCAGTAGTTGTGGCGCATGGGCTTAGTTGCTCCACGGCATGTGGGATTTTCCCGGACAGGGATAGAACCCGTGTCCCCTGCATTGGCAGGCGGATTCTTAACCACTGCGCCACCAGGCAAGTTCCTCTGGCTACATTTCTTTTCCTTGGGAATTCCAGAAAATGAGAACAAGACGCCTGGGAGGGCAAGGATGACTTGCAAGCCTCTTCATGCTCTTTCACAAGCTTCCCTCCCAGGTGCCCATGTCCCACCACACTGGGCACTGCTCCTTTCACATCCGCCAGCCGCTCCAGCTGAGCATCTCCCACACGACAGCGCTTACCCACGTCCTCCTCGCCTCTCCCTGTTCCAGACACATGCTCCCTGCATCTCGAAGGCTTTCAGAACCCCTGCTCTGGAAGCCTCTCCTCACAGCGACAGCACAGCTGGTGTGTATTACACTCCATGCAGTTTTCTAGCACTTCACGTGTTTTAACCGGAGAAATCCTCAACTCCACGAAATAAGCATACTGTCATTGTCTTTACAGATAAGTAAACTGAGACAAAGAGAAAATAAGTCACGTGTTCATGGTCACACGGCTCCTAAGTGGTGCCGCTGGGACTTCAACTCAGGCAGTCTAGCTCGAGTCCATTCGCTTAACCACAGAAAAAGCTCCTCCTCCCCAGAGCAGCAGAGATAGGGACAGAGTAAAACACATTTCTGGCAGGTCCACACCCTCTGAAAGACAGCAATTCTTCTCCTGGTTATAAAAGCAACAACTGCTCTATTCACTTCTGGGGCACATGGCAGGCGGCTGCGGTGGCCTCTGCCTGCGGATCAGGGCCCTGAGCGTCCGCCGAGGCCGCCAGGTGGGAGACACCACCGGGTCTCAGCAGCCCGCCCGCCTCTGCTCCTCCCACCCTTGAGAGATCAGGCACCCAGACCACAGGCACCAGACACTGGAGGCTAACACCAGAGGGCGCTGTGCCTGCTCCAGGAAAACGCCAGATTGTAAAGTGAAACTAAGTCATGAAACGGAGCCACGTTTTTTGCTAGGCGCACCCTGGACGCAGTTTTTTAAAAACTGTTACCAGCGTGGGATCTGAGGTGGAAGGTGGATAGATTTTAACTGTCATTATTGGTTCTAGAATTCTGAACAACCTCTGAGGTGGTGAACTGTTGTTTAACATTTCTTGAGGGAGAGCTGTAGCTATCAGAGGTTTCTGAATAACAAAAAAAAGCAAGACAAGAAAGGTAACACACCAAAATGTTAAAGTGTCTGAGTGAAGAGGGGCTACAGGTGGTTTTAAAAACGAACATCGGGCTTCCCTGGTGGCACAGTGGTTGGGAGTCCGCCTGCCGATGCAGGGGACACGGGTTCATGCCCCGGTCCGGGAAGATCCCACATGCCACGGAGCGGCTGGGCCCGTGAGCCATGGCCGCTGAGCCTGCGCGTCCGGAGCCTGTGCTCCGCAGCGGGAGAGGCCACAACAGTGAGAGGCCCATGTACCGCAAAAAAAAAAAAACAAAACGAACATGCATTACTTTGGAGACTTTTAACATGTTTTTAAATTGACGTATAGTTGATTTACAATATTGTGTTAGTTTCAAGTGTACAGCACAGCGATTTGTTTTTGTGGGTTCTTTGCAGATTATATTCCGTTACAGGTTATTACAAGAGATTGGGTATAACTCCCTGTGCTTGGACACTTTTGTGACATGTCTGTGGGACGTGCCTGGTGGAATCCGAGAACCCACATCCTTCGCTTCCACTGCCTCCTCTGGAAACAGGAGTAGCAAACAACACACCTGCCCCGCATAGCGAGGATTCCCGCACCTGCTCTGGAGGAAGAGAGCCAGGCTTCAGGGAGGACAGGCACTGGTGAGATAAGTCCCGCTCTGACTCAGCCTCCATTCTAGTGCAGCAGAGAGACAGACAGACAGACAGGCACACAGACAGAGGTCAGGTGGTGCTATGTGCCATACAGAAAACCAAGGCACTACCCAGGGCGTGTGGGGGACAGGCTGGAAACGGGAGGGGAGCAAGTTATTTATTTTGAGAGGGTGACCAGGAAAGGCCGCTCCAAGGTGACATGTGACCAGAGATCTGAGTGTATTAAGGGAGTGAGCTTTCCAAGCAGACAGAAGAGCCGCCCTGACTGGATGTTCGACGCCCAGCAGAGGCCAGCAGGGCTGCGACAGAGCAGCAAGGAACAGGAGGCGAGGCCAGGCGTCTCGGGCCTCAGAGAAAAAGCACCAGGGAAGGACCTGAGAGTCCGTCCTGAGTGACGGGAGCTCCTGCAGGTCTCTGAGCCGGGGAGGGGGGGTCACGTTAAAAGCGTCATCTGGCTGTTGAGCAGGGCAGGGTGACCAGGTAGCCCAGTGGTTCTCAACTGGGGGCAACTCTGCCCCCCAGAGGACATCTGTAATGTCTGGAGACACGCTTGGCTGTCACAGCTGGGGGGTGGGTGGGTGGGTGGGTGGGGGCCGGTTCCTGGTGGTTAGAGGCCAGGGACACTGTTAAACATCCAACAGTGCTCAGGACAGCCCCCCACGGCAGAGACTGATCCGGCCCAGAGCATCAGCAGTGCTGAGGCTGAGGAGCCCTGAGGCTGTTCCCAGGAGAGCCTGGTGGTGCTGAGACCAGAGGAGGGGGAAGGGATCACTCTCCAGACCCTTTCTGAAGTTTGAGCTAAGGAGGTGCTCCAAGTGGGAAAGCAATTCAGTGGCCAAGCGAGGAGGGGGGACACTGCTGGGGGAAGGCAACATGGCACGGGGGCTGAGCACTTCCGTCCCACCCCCATTTGAGCTCCAAGGAGCTCTGCCCTGGCCAGGAGGCCCACTCTCTGCCCCTTGCCCCCCGGGCTGCCCGAGGCGCACACTGCTTCCCTGAGCTGCAGCTCTGACGCCGAGCACTGACGGCACAGCAGGAATGACGAGCTGGTCCCGCAGCTCCTGGTCTTAGACCCTCATTCCCAACACTGCTCTCCACTGAACCTAATGCGCCACATAAAAATGTTCCAAGGACAGAAAAAGGCAAACTGAGGCTGATCAACCGGTTCAAAGTACAAGGAAGCTGAAACAAGAAGTTACTTTAAAGTGGATTTGAACGTCACATCCTGTAAGACTGGGTGGCCCTAAGGGCTGGCCTGCTCAGTGGGGGCTGAGCACCCACCTTAGGAAAAAAGCAGGCTTCACACCTGGTCCCTAAGATCAGTATCCACTAACAGGGCTCCCAGCGTGAGGGGGGAAGAGGCAGGAAGTCCAACAATGGGCAAAGGAGGGCCATTAAAGGGGCCGAGCGTCTGCGTCAAGGCTGGAAGCCACCCGCCCGCCACTGCCATCTCCTGTCAAACTCCGGCAAGGCCAAAACACAGGGGAGGAGAGGCGGGTGTCCTTGGGACCCACAGCGAGAAAGCCGCACAGTCCTCCCTGGGGGACTGACAATGGGCGTACCAGCACCCACAGCCTCGGGTCGCAGGACGAGCTGGCTGCCAGTCCCACACCGTGCCCCTGGGAAGTGAGTGGGCGATGGGGGATGGCTTGCTGTGGCCCCCGGTTTGGGCAGTGTTTAGTGGCCTGAGCCAGGCCCTTCCTGGGGAGGGAGAGGAAAGAGGAGTGCCAGGGCCAGCAGACACTCGGGAGATGAGGCTGTTTACCTAGGCCAGGACTCAAAGAACGGATTCCTGAAAGGAATGTAATGAGGTGAGGCCAGTGCTGGAAATTTCTAAAGGCCTGCTACTTCCCAAGGGGTAAAAAGAATCTGAGAAACACCATGCCTCCCACCTCTCATACAGCTAGAGCTGGGACAGTGGTCAATGTGGGGTGGGGTGGGGTGGGGAGACTTCAGCGCCTCCTAACCAGCCCCTCTCACTCCCTCAGCCGGGGTCGCAGATGCTGAAGGAGGCCCCAGTCCCGCGGCCCCTGGGTCGGCTTGGCTGCAAGCACCCCAGCTCACTGCGGTGGCCACCCAGCTGCACTCCAAGCCAGGATGGAATGGGGGACATGCCAGTCACTGGCTGAGAAGCCCAGCTCAGTCTAGGGGGTGAGAATAGAGGAAGCCATTCAATAGGAACTTTGCTAATCCTAGGACTGAGGTCATGGAAATTTTTTTTAGTGCTTCCTATAGATTCAAGGCTAGAGAAGAATACAAATGTAAAATAAGGAATGTACACAGTCTTTAAGGAATTTAGAAGGATCTGGCACAGAGATGGGTGGGGAAAGGGGAAGGGCAGGCCCAGGGATATTAACTCCCTCCCTCCGACGCAAATACAATTTGGAGGCCAGAGAAGCTAAGATGCCAGATTGGGAAGTTTATCCCACAGTGCAGAATTCTGAAAAAGCCTTGGAAATCCTAGAATGGAATGCTCCCTAGAGCAGTGTTTTTCCTTCTTTCTTTTTTTTTTCTTTTTGCCGTGCCAGTCGGCCAGAGGGATCCCAGTTCCCCGACCAGGGATTGAACCCAGGCCCTCGGCAGTGAAACTGCAGAATCCCAACCACTGGACCATCACGGAATTCCCAAGCAGCGTTTTTCAAACTGAGGGCTGTGACCCATTAGCGGGTTATGAGATCAATTTAGTGGGTCGTGGCCAACACTGGGTGTATCACACACAGGAAGGCTAGGTACCGTTTTTTTAATTTATTTTATTTTTGGTTGCATTGGGTCTTCGTTGTTGGGTCTTCGTTGCTGCACACAGGCTTTCTCCCGTTGCGGCAGGCTACTCTTCGTTGCGGCGCGTGGGCTTCTTACTGCGGTGGTTTCTCTTGTTGCAGAGCTCGGGCTCTAGGTGCGCAGGCTTCAATAGTTGTGGCACGTGGACTTCAGTAGTTGTGGCTCGCAGGCTCTAGAGCGCAGGCTCAGTAGTCGTGGCACACGGGCTTAGTTGCTCTGCGGCATGTGGGATCTTCGAGACCAGGGCTCGAACCCGTGTCCCCTGCATTGGCAGGCGGGTTCCCAACCACTGCGCCAGCAGTGAAGCCCCGAGGTACTGTTCTGAGAACATTTTTCCAGGTGCGTATATAACATACATGTGTCCTGGGTCACGATGTATATAATATGTTCTACGGCGGGTCACTTTCAAGAAGTCTGAGGGCCCCACCCTGCCTACCTGCTCTGCTGGCTCCCTCTGGCTAGGGTTTCAGCCAGTTACAAGCGGAGCGAGACCTCTCTTCTCGTCAGAAGCTGGTCTAGATCTAGCCCAAAACAAGAAAACAATCAAAAACCCTAGGATCTAAACGTTCACACACAGATACCGTGGGAGTGGGGAACTTTTAACTCTTTCTGACATTACCTAAAACGTCAGTAAGTTGGCCTTCAGAAGAGTGAACCTGGGAGTGGCAGGAAATGGTACTAACTGTGGGTTGGAGCTGGGCTCCTCTTCCAGCTTCCAGTTCTGAATGGATTTGGGGATATGACTGGCCAGTGAGTCTAGCGAATGCCAGTGTAATGACTTTCTCAGAGCAGTTGACCATCATGTGACTGAGTCCCTAAAAATCCAGCCATCAGCAAACTGCCCACCTGAGGATCGAAGGTTTTACCAGCAAACACCAATGGCCAGAGGGCCTCACATGCCGGGGGGGAGGAGGAGAGCTGGAAATGGCTGGGCAGTGGAAGAAAAGACAAACGCCGGTGCCCCTAACTGGAAAATTCTGTCAATCACGTGCTTCAGAAACCATTCAACAGAAGCTCTGCTAAAACCAAAGACTGGGGTCAATCAATTCAATAGTTCTTTAGTGTTTTCCATAGATTCAGAATGAGACAAGAATACAAACACATAGGTACGTGTCCTGGCTTTACAGAACTTACATTTAGATGGGGGAGACAAAATGAAAATACCTGAAAACATTTATACAAGTAAATACACTGCCAAGCTGGGTAGAGACACAAAGATTCCTGCTTCCAAATGGCAGGTGGGGGAAGGCGGGAAGGGCCAGGCTGCAAAGGAAATGTGCATCAGAGACACAGGCAAGGGATGCCACCCCCCGCCCCCTGCAGATGACAACTGGCCAGGCCTCTGTACTCTCAACCCCCAGGGGTAGCCCTGTCTCCAGGGGCCCCTCTCTCTGACGGCACACCACAGTCCCGAAGCCTGTCATCAGGGCCGGCAATGCAGCATGACTGCATCCCTGCTTGGAAACTGCAGCTGCGGCTTGCCAGCTTGCTGAAATGGTCCAGAGGCACAGCCTGCCCAAGGGGACAGAGAAAGGGGACTGAGTCCAACCGCCTGCTCAGTGAGGGGGAAGGGCCAGGGAGCTGTGCCTGGCGCCAGGCCAGCTGGAGCCCAGGCAGCAGAGCTGGGTCGCTGCAGATGCTGCAGTGTTTGGGGGGCAGCACATGCGTTCCAGTGGCAAGAGCTGGCGTGGAGAAAGAACCCAGCACTACACCCAGTGTCTTGGCCCTGGGCTTATCAACCTGGCTCTAAAAAGGACAAAACAGCCCAGGACTCCCGGATGAGAAAGGAGGGTACAGACAGGCAGCTTTAGACTGAGAAGGCCTCCCTCCTCAAGAGGCACGACTAAAAGGTAGAAAGTAAACAGCATGACGTCCTGTCTCTTCTCGTTGCCGGGCTGCCGGGCATCCATCCCCGGGAGTAAGCAGAGAGCAAGCCCACGGTCCAGGTGCAGACAGAGCCCAACACTGCCTTCCAGACCCCCACCCTAAGCCCCACGTGTCTGATAGCAGGTGAGTTCACAGAACAATGACCCAGGCTGGTAATCCCACGAATAGACCTTTATGGAGCCCGCACTGTGCAGGGAAAAGCCCCACGTGGAGGTACTGCTCTGGTAGCTCTCGTGCCACAGAGGAGGCTGGAGGCTCGGAGAGGTAAGTGACCTGCCCCAGGCCACCTGGCGCCGGGATTCCAGAGCCCTGGATCTGCTAGTGTCCTTCCTCATCTGGCGGGCGTGACCCTCTGCACGGCCCTTTCTACTCCAGGGCATCGTCCTGGATCTTGCTGAAAATGCAGACTCCCAGGCCCAGCCCAGCTGCCTTAGAATCCACAGGTCAACAAGGTCTCCAGGTGACCCACGTGCACATCACCTCGTCCTCACGTAACAGTGGCTCTTAACAGAGGGGCATCAAGATGGAAGGAGGGCCCCATCCCAGGCTCACTGCCCACAGTCCCCAGGATGGTATTCTGAAAACAGGCATTCTGAAAAAGTTCCTAAAGGGATTTTGATACATATCTCCAAATCCTGGTTACTCTGACTGGCATTTTAAAGGCAGTAAGGGAGGAGGAGAAATAGCTAAAAGGGACTATATCTGAGTCCAGTGGGGCAGGTCAAGCCCACTCTCAACTATAAGGGACCCCATGAGGAAGAAACACAGCCTCCTGAACCCACACCAACCTCTGCTTGTTCCTCAAACACCTGTGGTTACTATTTCAAGGCATGAAATGGATCCCCATCCTAGGGTACAGGGTATCACTCAGGCACCAACTGGCCTGGCAACTCTGGCACAGACCAAATGGCTCCTGGGGGCCGCTATTACCTCTTGGTTTGACCGTTAAGTCCTAAAAACCTGACTGACCATGAAAAAGCAGAATCCCTGAGGCTGGGAGGACGCACCCCTCCATTCCTGCAGGCACAGTGAGACGAGGCTGCAGCTGGCCATACAGCCCAACAGCCAGGTCCTGCAGAGGCCACGGTGCTGCCACTCCCCAGCTGCATGCGCTAAGTCCTGTCACCTCCCTGGGCATCATCTGGCATGGGCAGCCCTGGGCTGGACAAGCTCTGGGCCCTTCCAGCTCCAGAGCTCATCCCCTGCAACGTCTCCAGAAGCCCTGGAGTCTACCTGCCCAGCACCTGTCCCTGCAGAGGGGCCACGTGGGTATTCCATTTGCAAAGTGAATCCCCACAGACCCCCAAGGGGGGCGGCTGAAAGGAAAAGATGGCGCTGGTGCACACGGCCTGAGAAGGCCCCGGGACAGGAGCACCAGGGCAAAGCCTGGACGAGGTCCCTGACAGTTTCTCTCCCCAGGAACTTAGAGCTCAGCTGGAGAAAACAAGTACACAAAATAACATCTACAAAGACAGAAACAAGATGCAAAAATTAACGTACAGGGCTCCTCTGGTGGCGCGGTGGTTAAGAATCTGCCTGTCAATGCAAGGGACACGGGTTCGAGCCCCGGCCCGGGAAGATTCCACATGCCTCGGAGCAACTAAGCCCGTGCGCCACAACTACTGAGCCCACGTGCCACAACTACTGAAGCCTGCGCGCCTAGAGCCCGTGCTCTGCAACAAGAGAAGCCACCGCAATGAGAAGCCCGCACACTGCAACCAAGAGTAGGCCCTGCTCGCCGCAACCAGAGAAAGCCCGCGCAAGCGACGAAGACCCAATGCAGCCAAATATAAAAACAAATAAATAAATAAATTTATTTTTAAAAAATTAACGTACAGGTGCCTCTTGAGCTAGATGTCATTACTAAAAAGTCTTTTACAAATTGAAAGGATTTTAGAATCGGGGAGCTATTTCAGGAAAACCCACAGCAAATCTTATAGTATGCAAATTACCACCTTCTTATATGGTCAAAATTCTCCTCCCCTCTTAATGACTGCAGACACACCCACCTCAGCGATGAGCAGATACAGCCAAGAGAGAACCAGAGCGCGTGGGAGAGGGTGCGCTCAGCTGGATGGCGGGGTGGCACTAAGGTGCCTGCCTGGAGGAGGTGCGATCGGAGGAGGTGGTACTGCACGGGCCAGGGGGCCAGCAGGAGGTGCTCTCAGGCCCCGGTAAGCCTGGAGGGAGGGAGGGAGGGAAGGGTAAGGAGTGTCCGAGCGCCTCACAGACTTCATCTGGGCCTCACAGCCCCCTCAGGAGGAGGGTCCTGGAAACGATGTGCCGGGAGTGGGCACAGGGCTGGCACGCACCAAGTGAGCCTCTCCCCAGTCCGCCTCCTGGCACCAGGCCAGCCCCGCTGCCCCACGGCACCCCTGAGCCGTCTGGGGAGAGGGGGTGATCAGTGAACAGACACCAGCACGCAAGACCCTGGCCTGATTCTCTTTTCTGTACGATTAAGCATGAAACTTCATTCCTTCCTTCCTTCCTTCCTCCGGGCTCCTCTAGGTCCGACATAGAAGGACTTCTCAGGCAGAATTCATATTATCACAAATCTGAAGGAGGACACACTTCCTGAAAGTAAGAGATCAAAATGTATTTGAACTATTGGACGCCCACCTCTAGACACCAAGCCCTGAAATCAGCAACTGCAAGGTAGCGTTTTGGCCGACACACACCACTATGTTTGGTCTTGAAGGGCAACTGATGGAAACCACCCGATGGCCCCATAAAGACAGAGTGGAGGAGTCTAGATATAACTCATCAGTGTGGAAACAGCAAAAGATTATGAAGAAGAACGGAGGCAGCCTCGACAGGCCCCTTGGGAGGAGGACTAGACTTTACTGCAACTATCAGAACCCTCAGAACTCTTTCAAAAATACACATTCCTGGGCTTCCCTGGTGGTGCAGTGGCTGAGAGGCCGCCTGCCGATGCAGGGGACACGGGTTCGTGCCCCGGTCCGGGAAGATCCCACATGCCGCGGAGCGGCTGGGCCCGTGAGCCATGGCCGCTGAGCCTGCGCGTCCAGAGCCTGTGCTCCGCAACGGGAGAGGCCACAACAGTGAGAGGCCCGCGTACCGCCAAAAAACAAAACACATTCCTGATTTTTTTTTTTTAACCCCAAACCTACTGAACGAATCTCTGGGTGAAGCCAGGAATCTATCTCTTAACATTCGCTGGGCGAGTCAGATAACCAGCCTGGTTAAAATAGCTCTGCTTCAACCAGTATGCTTCCCTTTCTTCTAAAACAAAATAGGACTACTAGGGACATTTGTGTTTTTTGTTGTTTTTTCTTTGTTTTAATTTTATTTATTCATTTTTGGCTGCTTTGGGTCTTCATTGCTGCACGCAGGCTTTCTCTAGTTGCGGAGAGCGGGGACTGCTCTTCGTTGCGGTGTGCGGGCTTCTCATTGCTGTGGCTTCTCTTGTTGCGGAGCACGGGCTCTAGGTGCGTGGGCTTCAGTAGCTGCGGCATGTGGGCTCTAGAGCGCAGGCCCAGTAGTTGTGGCGCACGGGCTTAGTTGCTCCGCGGCATGTGGGACCTTCCCGGACCCGGGCTCAAACCCGTGTCCCCTGCATTGGCAGGCGGATTCTTAACCACTGCGCCACCAGGGAAGCCTCGGGACATTTGTTTTTAATTTTTAAAAAATTTAAAGATAAAAATCTGGGGATCAAGATGCAAAAAAGCAAGGTGGATTAAAATAATGAACAAAGTGAGGTTCAGCTCATACCCGGCCCTCAGTATCCCTGACACACTCCTCCTGCGGTTCAGCCCTTGAACAGACACACAGGCACCAGGTCCCCTAAACGATGTGGCCCCAACTCTGACCTCTGCTCAGGTGGTCCAGACCCTGGTCTAGGTCAGCTTCCAGACAGACACCAAGAACAAAGCCCCAGACCCTGCTGACCAAGAGCCCTGTGACCTGACCCAGGCCAGCTGCTGCCTAGGTGGCAAAGAGCAGAACCTGCCAGTACACATCCCCGGACACCTGGGGGACACGGTTTTCCCACCATAAAGACTTCCAGGCAGGAAGGCAGCTCCTAGGCCCATGCTGCGGCCACAAGAAACGTGATTTTTAGAGCTGGGTTACTGGACGGGACGGAGCTGGAGCATCAGATGTGGCTCTTCTCTCCTGTAAGAACTCCGAGTCTGAGAAAGAACTGCCCTGGCAGGAAGGCGAGTCACTGCCTGATGCACAGCCTCCAAGACGACCACGAGGACCTCGGCTCACAGACGCTCCCGCTCCCTGTTCTTCACCTTCCTCTCTTCACACCCACAGAAAACTGACAGCATCTTCAAAACGATGTCACCTCTGGTCAGCAGAGAGCTGGGGACTCATTCCCGCAGTGGCTCATGACGCCGAGCCTTATCTCCACCCAGAACGTCTGCGGCTCCCGCGGTCCACGCTCCCAAACTGAGAATCAGCTGCTAATCAATGGGCACACTCTCTGCAGAACGCACCCCACCTTCTGAAGCTGACTCACACCGAAAGGGATCCACTCAGCACTGCTATTTTTAAAAATGCAAATACGGGAGGAAAAGACAGTACAAATAACACACCAGACCCCTGGTCCGAGGCCGAGTCCTTGCTCAGGGGTCAGGTTCTCACTGAGGTGGGCTGTGGGAGCAGGGTGGCTCATCTCCCCACGCGGCTTTGTTTTCATCATACCTGTGGGCCCAGAGCCCCCACCCCACCCGTTCCCTGAGCCACCCCCAGGCAGGTAAGGGGGATCCACACCAGAGGGGCGGGAGCTTCACGACCCTCCCCAGAATGACCGTGTCAGAACCATGCTGGTCCTCTGCTTTCCTCAATTCCAAAACTACATCTTTCCGAGACAAACCGGGGTGGGTGCTGCAAACATCCCCTGCCTGCCCCCCACCCCGGAAGCAGGAGCTTGACGAAGGCACAGGAAGCCAAGGAGGAAGAGACACGAGACCCCCGGGATGGAGAGCGAGCCAGGGTCTCGCATCACCGAGTGATGGTCTTAACAGCCAGCTGGTCCCAAACTGCTGACAGCCCTCTGGACCTGCCTGATCCCCACCGTGGATGCCACAGTCACTGAGAGCCACGCAGACAGGCTGGCCCCGCCACTCCCCAGTGCCAACCTCGACAGTCACATCTTCCTTTTCTCAGTCACCCCATGTCACTAGAATTAGGTCAGGAAGGGATCAGGTAGCCAGCCTTCTGAGCAAAGATTTCTAACAAAATGAAGCACAAATACTTAGCAGTCGGCTTCTGGGCTGAGTCGTGGTAACTGGCACGGCTGGGAAAGTGGAAAGGACTCACCACCACCCACTGGAGAGAAGTGAGGAGGAAACACCTACTGGCACTGTAGACTCAGCTCGGGCCTGCACGGTCACAACCCCTCCAAAGACTGAAACGCCAGCGTCGTCGTCATCTAAGCCACCAGAGCATGGAAGGTGAGCATGTTCTGCTCTCCTAAGGATGGCAGTAATCAGCACCACTGAGATACACTAACACATTACCATGGACGCACTAGGGTGCCAGCACCCCTGCTTGAGGAGGGCTGGAGACTTGCCAGGAGTACGCAGTACACCTTTTTTTTTTCTTTTTAAAATTTATTTTTGGCTGCGTTGGGTCTTCGTTGCTGCGCGCGGGCTTTCTCCTGTTGCTGCGAGCGGGGGCTACTCTTCGTTGCGGTGCGCGGGCTTCTCATTGCAGTGGCTTCTCTTGTTGCAAGGCACAGGCTATAGGCGCGCGGGCTCAGCAGTCGTGGCTCACGGGCTCAGTAGTTGTGGCTCGCGGGCTCTAGAGCACAGGCTCAGTAGTTGTGGTGCATGGGCTTTGTTGCTCCGCGGCATGTGGGATCTTCCCAGACCAGGTCTTGAACCCATGTCCCCTGCATTGGCAGGCGGATTCTTAACCACTGCGTCACCAGGGAAGCCCGCAGTACACCTTTTACTATAAACATCTCAGCCTTCCTATCTCTCCTACCTGGGCTGTCCCTATTTCTCTAATCCCTGGGGACTCAGAGCTGGCCAACAGTCTGCTGGACCAGAAATCTAAAGCAGAACCAGAAGACAACCCCAGACTGGCATATCTGAAGAATCCTTCCCACTCCCGCAGGTGTATCCAGATGCCCTCAAGGACTCTGCTACGGTCCATCCTTCAAGGTCCAACCAAGCCACGTGAAGGTGACAGTAGGCCTGTGGAGATGGTTTTGAGATCTAAGCCCCAGGACGTATGTGGCACGTGGTAAGTAATGGAAATAGTAGTTCTCTTGTCCTCCCACGCCCACCCCGCTTACGCTCTCCCAGCAATTTCAGAGTTTACTTCACCCATCAGTAGTTTGAACTAGCCTGAAACAGCAGGTAATATACGAAGCTGTGAAATGAACCACACAGGGAGAGGGCGTGCCAGAAGGTGTTCAACCTAAACCTGGCTTTCCGCAGGCCTGGGCTTCAGACCTGCCCCTCCTCTCTCGGGCTCGGCGGGGACAGAGCCCGCCCTGTAGGAAGTCTGGGTTTGCTTCCTTTGACATCTGTCATCCGCTGCTCGCTCCATCGACAGTGGATCATCCATCCATCCACCCACTCATTCAACAGTCTGCATACCTACCAGGACGCCAAACGCTGCGCCTGGTGCTAGCAAGACACCAGGCCACGAGGAGCCAAGAGGAGGGGGGGCGGAAGTGCAACCAGCAGCGACACACGAGGAGCCGCCGCGGCAACAATCACGGCCTTCACGTTTGCCCAGACAGCTGACTCAGGCCTCTGTCCAGACGTCACCCCCCAGGAAGCCCCTCTCTGACCGCCTGTCCAGCGCTGCTGCTCCCTGCTCACCAGCCCCGCCTGGCACGGGGCGGCCCCAGCACAGTGCCTGGGAAACAGACAGCACTCAAACGCGTCCCCCAGGGCAGAGGCTGCAGGGGGACCCGCGGGAACGGGGACAGGTGGCCGAAAGCAGTGGTCAGCAACGCCCACGCTGGAGGACAACTGGCCACCCAGGAAGCAGGGACCAGAGAGGCTGGCGGGAGGAGAAAGGAAGAGGCAGGTGGAGGGGACGCAGGCTGGGCAAGGGCCTCTTTTTGAGACTTTAAAGTTAGGTGCGGCGGCGGCGGCTGAGGGGCAGTCTGGAGAGTCCAGGCTGCGAGGTACCCAGGGAGATGCCTCCAGCCCGGTCGTGCAAGAGCCAGAGCCTGGCAGCTCCACGAGGCTGGTGTCCCACGGGCACCCTGGAGTCCGGCCGCCGGGCCACCCCCGCCGCCCTCTCCGGGCGCAGGCAGGCTGCAGGGCCTGGCTTCTGCTCCCACTGCGCCCGCCTCCCTTCAGCCCCAAACGTCATGAGCAGCCAGTTCCCCGCAAGAGACCCTCGTCTGGCAGCCACCTCCGCATATGTGAGCTGCTCCCCCAAGCAGACCACCCGCGGCTCAAGGGCAGGGTCCCATCACACACAAGTCTGCGCACACGGACTGCAGTCATCGGCCTGGCCCAGAGGCTCAGCCCCCCTCCCCTCCCCCACAAGCGCCCCCCGCCCCCCGTCTAAAATGACAGTTCCGGGGGTGACCAACGTCCACAGGCGCAGACACCGCCAGTGGTGGTGCCCAGAGCCCGCAGGCCGGGGCCTTTCCCAGGGTCTTGGAGGAGTGGGATGGAGACCCAGCAGCAGGCTGGAGGATGGGGAGACGCCTGCCCTTCCCTGCTTGTTATCACCCTGATGTGTTTCCTTCACTTGAAGCTTTAACAGAGCTTTAAGACTAGGCTTACACAACGGTGGCTTTTATGAAAACTGAGTCTTTTTTGGAAGGGGTGGGAAGCGGGAAGAGAAGCAAGGAAAAGGGCAAGGGGGGGCGCGCGTGCGTGCGTGTGCGTGTGTGTGTGTAGTGGAAAAACCCATTGATTCTACAGACCTTTCCTGATTCTCAGGAGAGTTATATAAAAAAAATATGATAATAAAAGAAATGGGAGGGAGAAGATTACCAATAGCTTCAAAACACAAATCAATCCTAGCACCCTTAAAAAAAAAAAACCTTCGGGCTTCCCTGGTGGCTCAGTGGTTAGAACCACCTGCCAATGCAGGGGATTGGCAGGGACACAGGTTCGAGCCCTGGTCCGGGAAGATCCCACATGCCGCAGAGCAACTAAGCCCATGCGCCACAACTACTGAGCCTGCGCTCTAGAGCCCGCAAGCCACAACTACTGAGCCCATGTGCTACAACTACTGAAGCCCGTGCGCCTAGAGCCCGTGCTCCGCAACAAGAAAAGCCACTGCAGTGAGAAGCCCACGCACTGCAACGAAGAGTAGCCCCCGCTCGCCACAACCAGAGAAAGCCCGCCCACAGGACGAAGACCCAATGCAGCCAAAAATAAAAACAACAACAAAACGCTTCACAGCTTTCCACTGACTGAAATCTGAGGGTTGAGTTCCAGAAATCCAGGTAGAATAACCACTTAAGAAACAGACTTTAAAACAGTAATACTTCAACCTTCACTCTTAACACCCCACGTTCCTGATGCTCACAAAGCCAAGAGAAGGAAGCATTTCAGAAAAAGAGCTGCTCCACACAGATGACAGTGACCCGACAAGCAAAAACAACACTACTTCGGAGAAGCAGCAAGAACAAGCAAGGTGAGGCCGTCCGTCCCGCTGTTGTTTTGAGTCAGCCAGCCTTTCGACAATATTAAGTCCAGTTTTGATCACTACACTAAGAGAATGTGGAGAAGTCTGAGAAGGTTCAGAGCAGTGCTAGAAACAGTATCTATGAGCAAAGAGGGAAACAACTTCCAGGAGAGAAGCCCAGGACTGTAATTTCTGCCGTCAAGTCTATGGCTTTCCTGGGAATATGGAACAATTCTAAATGTCAGTGGAGAATTTAAAGTAGGGGTGGCTGGGCTAAAGGAAGAAACCAGGGTCAGAAATTACTCTCCAGAACGGGCTTCCGGAATGTCGATCTGCATATCGTTAAAGACCCTCACGGAGCAGACACCCTCCATCCTTCCTGGGTCAGACCCGCCCTGCCCAGCGGGGCAGCCACCAGCCTCGTCTGGCGACTAAGCGCTTGAAATGTGATGTCTGAATCAGGATGTGCTGGAATACAGAGAGGATTACAAAGACTTACTACGAAGAACGCAAACTACCTCATGAATGTTTTTTTACATCCGTTATATGTTCAAACAATGTCTTGGCTCTATACTGGCTTAAATAAAATATATTACAATTAATTTCACCTGCTCCTTTTTACATTTAAAGAATTGAGGCCATGAGAAAAAAGACTTTCAATAGAAAGTGAGACTACTTTCTATGGAACAGCGTTGGTTTAAACCAGTGAATTCTTTAAAAAAAAAAAAAAAAAAACAAAGAGTTCCGAAGGGCTTAACAACACAAAACAGCAACGCCCTGTCTTACTGTCTCAGTAGCGCTCCCCTGAGAAAACCACTTTCTAATTTCTTAGCAGTTTGAGTATTTACCCATATACATAAACAATATGCTTGCACCTCTAATTCCTAAGTTATTAACTGTGGACATTACCTAGGGACCTCCTGTTTCTTACCCGTCCCGTGACAACCCCTTACCTTGAGTCCATCCTTCCGACAGTTCTGCAGCTTTGACAGAAACAACCTGAATGGAGTGCTGGAATGGAGTAAACGCGGCTCACAGCTGGACTGAGTGTGCTCTGTGGATACACACAACCTGTGTACAGATTGAGAACTCTATCAAATAGCTATCCCTAACTTTTCCAAACATGCTCACACAATCCATCAGGTGACTCTGGGTTCTGTCTCTCTTCCTTGGAGATCTCTCTCCTGCAGAATTCCAGCCTGCCTCTCCAACAGCCTGCCTGTGGGGGAATCTCGTTTTCTGGATGCCAGAAAACTCCCTTGTCTTGGTGAAGCACACCTCCCACCAGCTTCTGGAGGAAGGTCCACGGGAGGCACATTTTTCCAGTCCTTGCAGGCCTGAGAAGAAATACTCGTCAGGTAACTGGCTGGATGTGAAACTCCCAGAGAACATCGAGGGCTTAGCTCTTGTCTTCCACCCCGAGGCCTGTCGTTAACTGGCACTTTTGCTCTGTTTATATTCACTGTGATCCCTGCGGATTTATTTGTTACCTTTAGGGCTTTCTGCCTACCACGCTTTTTCTTTGCTCTTTTTTCTGGTGAAATGACCTAGTTTTTATAATTCTGGATATTTTCCCTCTATTGGTTTGAAGGCTTCCAATCCTATTTCTATCCTTAACATTTTAATATGTCTACTTGACTCAGACGATCTAAAGCAAATCAGTATCCCTCCCACTCTTGCCAAACAGTTCAAAGATCTTAGAAAGCGTTAATTTTCAGATAATCCCCTCTCTCATTTCCATTGATTGTTTGTCAGGATTTCAGTTTTTAACTCTCCTCAAGTCAGTAATGATCACCGTTTTATAAGTTAATGATGATTTAGCTCTACCGCACGTTTCTGCCGTATCTGTACGCCATTTCTTTTTGTCTCTCTCTCCTGGGTTTAGTTTCCTTCTTCCTGAAGTACAATGAAGGTCTGTGAGTGAATGAACTTAGTTTTTCTTTCTGTGAAAAATGCCTGTATTTTGTTCTCACTATACTATAGAATGATAAGCTGGTCACTGAAAACTAAGCTCATTTTCCTCGGCGCACTGAAGATTTTATTCCATCGTGGTCTGGCCTCACTGTTACTACTTAGACATCTGCTGAGCATCACTGCTGAACCTCGGGAGCAATCCGTCTTTTCCTCTCAAGCTGCTTTTAAGATGCTCTTGATTCCTCTGGGAACTCCACCCGACTCTGCCTGGGCCCCTCCTCCCACCCTCTGAGCTTGGCACTTCCCTTCCCTCAATACCATCTACACCATCTCTCTGGATCTCTGTGCTAATCCTACTTCGCTTCTTCAGATCTATTTTCCAGTTCATATAATTCTCTCTTGTGGTGTGTCTATTCTGCTATTTAACATTTCCACTGGGTTCTATATGCAACGATTAGAGTTTTCATTGTAGAGATTTTATTTGGCTCTTTTAAAAAACAGTCTCTAAAACGTACTGTATCTTATTCTTTCCTTGATTTCTATTCTTTCTTTAAGCCCTTCAATCACTTTAAACATTACATTTAATCTCATTATCTGAAGTTTTAAAATGCTGGAAATCCTCCTGTTTGTTGTGACAGCTGACTCTTCCTTATGATTTTTCTGTATGTTTAGTAATTTCTCAGCACGAGCTCATCATTTGTGGAAATCACAGGATTCCAAGTGGCCTGCGTTGTGGAAGGGTCATTCCACAGAAGTTTTGCTTTTCTTTCTGCAAGGACCTCCAGGAGCGTCACCAGCCTGGTGCTGGCTTGGGGATTCCTGAAAGTGGGTATTATAAATACAGACCTCAAACTCAGATGTTTCAATCGCTCATGGGAGACTTCCCCTAACACCTCACGGTGTGGGGCAGTGATAAACTTCCTCGCCATTTCTCTGGCTTCATGGGGGAGATTCTGTCACATCTTTTTTTTTTTCCCTTTTACCAGGGAATAGTCCTTTGAGGGGATTTCTATTTCAATTCGATACATTTTCATTAAAATCCAGACTTCTATTATTGTTAGGGCCTGTTTTAGGGCCCAATAAACACCCCTCAGGGCTGCTATGACATCAGCAGCCTATTCTGCTCTGGTTTTAGGTTCCCTCTTTGATTCTGGTGTCCTGTTATCCCTTTTCTTTCTTATATGCTTAGCTACATTTAAAATGTTTGTTATATTTTAATAGCACTTCTAAGTGACTGTAGTAAGAGTGGTTCTACGTTAGCTCAATCTACCATGTCAGATTGGAAACCTACTACTCCACTGCCTCCGGCTTCCCAGGAGGTTGAAAATCCGATGCATCTTCATTCCCAATCTTTTTTATGCGACTGTTTTCTCTCTTTGGAAGCTTTATCCCCAGTGTTCTGGAATTACACAATGTGCCAGCTAGGACTTTTTCCATGCACCATCCTGGAACCTTGTGATCTTCAATTCTGGAAACATTTCCGATTTCCTTGATCCATTTCTGCCCTTCATTTTCCCTTTCTCTCTTTATAGATCTCCTAGATGTCAGATACTTTATTGTATTTGGTGGGAGTCTTTGTCAACTCTTTTCTTCTAATATTATGTTTGTAATTTCCAAGAATTATTTCTTGTTCTGATTTTTATAGCATCCTGTTTTATTTCATTGACAAAATATTGACTCTTATTTCAGGCTATTCACTATGTGTTCTGAGGGTTTCTTCTGTCCGCAGTATCAACTGCTTCCTCCGACACATCTTTCTCTTGTTTGTTCTAGCCTCTACCCTTCATGCTGGGAGCTTTCTGAATATGCTGTGATCCTTGGCTGTCCATTCCTATTTTAAAATGAGTCATCAGGGAAATCTTTGTGGTGATGGTACAGTCATGTACCTCGACTGCTGAGGTGGTTACATGAAGCTGCATGTGATAAAATGGCATAGAACTGTACACACATCGTATACATGTCAATTTCCTGGTTTTGCTATTGTCTGTGGTTATGTACAATGTAACCATTGGGGGAAACTGGATGAAAGGTGCAGGGGACCTCTCTGTATCATTTTTGCAACTTCTTATGAATCTATAATTATTTCAAAATAAAAAATATAAAAGTAGGGGCTTCCCTGGTGGCGCAGTGGTTGAGAGTCCGCCTGTCGATGCAGGGGACCCGGGTTCGTGCCCCAGTCTGGGAAGATCCCACATGCCGCTGGGAGCGGCTGGGCCCGTGAGCCATGGCCGCTGAGCCTGTGCATCTGGAGCCTGTGCTCCGCAACGGGAGAGGCTGCAACAGTGAGAGGCCCGTGTACCGCAAAAAAAAAAAAAATATATATATATATATACATATATATATATATATATATATATATACACACACACACACACATACATACATAAAAGTTGAGGTAATAAAAAGATGATGGAAGCTTTGTGGACACAGCAAGCCTTTGGACTAGTACTGATCATATTAGCTGGGGTAGCATCTAGCTTTTGCTTTGAGGGACTGCCAAACACTAACAACTGCTGGCCTGTCTCCGACACTGTTCCTTCTCCAGAGGGAAGTCCGCCAACCCCGCGCCTGGCCTGATCTCAGGCTACGGGATTTCCCCTTGAGCATACAGACGTCCATGAATCCCCCTTTCAGCCCAGGGTTACACTGACCCCTTCGCTCCACCTGAGGTTCCTCATCTAGAGTCTCCAGTTTGATTTCTCCGGAACATCAACCTCTGCGCTCGCGTGGGCGGAGGGGATAAGTATTCTCTGTACTAGTGGGCAGGTAACTTGGGGAATTGAATTTCTCCCTATACAGACTCTCAGTTAATCCCTCTGTCTTTAGGCCCAGACCGCACTCCCACCTCGAGGACACCAGGCTTCCCACACTGCTCCTCCCTGGGCCGTGTCTCTGAGGCACCAAACATTTCAGCTCCTGCTCTGCTGCGGCAGTCACCGTCCATCATCCACAACTTGAAACCTACTGTCAATTGTCTTCTCTCGCATTCTTTCTCCTCGTGGGCTTAGACATTTTTTAAGTTCTTTTTTTTTTAATAAATTGTATTTATTTATTTATTTTTGGCTGCATTGGGTCTTCCTTGCTGTGCGTGGGCTTTCTCTGGTTGCGGTGAGCGGGGGCTACCCTTTGTTGCAGTGCGCCGGCTTCTCATTGCAGTGGCTTCTCTTATTGTGGAGCACAGGCTCTAGGCGCGTGGGCTTCAGTAGCTGTGGCACGCGGGCTCTAGAGCGCAGGCTCAGTAGTTGTGGCGCACGGGCTTAGTTGCTCTGCAGCACGTGGGATCATCCTGGGCCAGGGCTCAAACCCATGTCCCCTGCACTGGCAGGCGGATTCTTAACCACTGCACCACGCGGGAAGCCCTAAAAAATCCTTTTACTGTCATTTTAGAAGGGCTTCTGGAGGAAGTGGAAATAAATGTGTTCAATCGCCCCTGTTTACCTAAATATACCATGCCAACCAGAGCTCTTTAACCTTAATTTTCCAAAGTACTTACACATAACCATGGGACACATTTGAAGACGGAGAGACGGTAATGTGTCAACAGAAACAAGAAATCACAAATTCAAAAATGAGAAATCCTCAGTTTCGACAATCACTTACAAGTATTTGCACACTACCTACTAGACACCAGTGTATCTTTGAAGGGCTCTTCCAGTATTGCTGCTCCAAGATTCGAAATGGTGGGAAGGGAAAAGAGAGCACAACTCCCTTAGAAAGTGCCCCAATCACCTGAAAAGGCCACCTGTCTGCCCCTACAAATAGCTTTTTGTTTCAAATGTCGGAGAAACTTTAAATTCCATAGATCGCTGTGATTCAACCATGACAGTCAGAACTGATCCAGGACAAAGCTGGGCTCCAGGTGGGAGAGACTCACTGTCAGTGTAGAGCAACAGGCACGAGTAATCAACACTTTACACACTTACAAAATTAAATGAGACTCTTAAATGCTAACCTAAAAACAATCGCTGAGAAAGTCACAGGACATAAATAGCAGTACACGTGCCCCTCGGCAGACAGTCATGCTGCTTAAGGAGGGAGGATCTGTGAAGCAGCGGCGGCCAAGACACACTCGGAAAGCCAAGGGCCTCTGGGAACCAAGCTCTGTTTGTCACACACAGGCATCCTCTCACTGTTTCAGCACAACCATGCCTTCAACCTGCCGAAGGGCTACAGAAACGACGCAGTTACCAAAGTACATTCATGTCAAGCAACAAGCATTTCATCATCTACTGCATAAGAAATATTATAATCCGTACTGCGAGAACGAGCCAAGAAAAACAAAAAAAGATGGTATAGCCTCTGCCTTTGAGAAACTTCAACTGTAAATGGCATACCATGCATAGTTCATGTGACTGGTACGTATGTGAAATGCTGCCCCACTGTCCAAGAAGCCCTATTCAACAGCCCCTTTCTTATTCTAGAGTGACTGTGGAGCAACAGATGGAAAACAATCAGAACTCAGTTCTTAGAAAGATTTAGAACTTAAAGACCTTTCAGTTTATAAGGGTCTCAAATCCTCTAGAGCATATTTAAGTAGGAAAGGAGGTTAAATCTCAATGTAATGCAAGACACCTGGCACAGACCCCTACGCCATGCACAGGGCACCTACCACAGACCTGCTAGAGTCTAAAGAACACCCAAATGCAGGGTCTCAGAGGCAAGCCAACACATAACCCAATTAGAAAAATAGACATCAGGGGCTTCCCTGGTGGCGCAGTGGTTGAGAGTCCGCCTGC
This sequence comes from Delphinus delphis, assembly GCF_949987515.2. Taxonomy (NCBI): domain Eukaryota; kingdom Metazoa; phylum Chordata; class Mammalia; order Artiodactyla; family Delphinidae; genus Delphinus; species Delphinus delphis. The sequence goes on from NC_082701.1 coordinate 8,320,670, forward strand.
CGATGCAGGGGACATGGGTTCGTGCCCCGGTCCGGGAAGATCCCACATGCCACAGAGCGGCTGGGCCCGTGAGCCATGGCTGCTGAGCCTGCGCTCCGCAACGACGGGAGAGGCCACAACAGTGAGAGGCCCGCGTACTGAAGAAGAAAAGAAAAAAAACGAGATTAAAAATATTTCAAGGTGGGCTTCCCTGGTGGCGCAGTGGTTGAGCCTGCCGATGCAGGGGACACGGGTTCGTGCCCCGGTCCGGGAAGATCCCACATGCCACAGAGCGGCTGGGCCCGTGAGCCATGGCCACTGAGCCTGTGCGTCCAGAGCCTGTGCTCCACGACGGGAGAGGCCACAACAGTGAGAGGCCCATGTACCGCAAAAAATAAAAAATAAAAAAATAAAAAAATAGACATAGGATTTATGTGAATAGACATTTCTCCAAAGAAAATATACAAATGGCTAACAAGCACATGAAAAGACACTCAACATCATTAGCATAATGCACATCGCATCACAATGTGATACCACTGCACTAGGATGGCTATAATGAAAAGACTGATAATAACAAGTGTTGGTGAGGATGTGGAAAAACTGGAACCCTCAAACACTGTTGGTGGAAATGTAAAATGGTGCAGCCACTCTGAAAAACAGTTTGGCAGGTGCTCAAAAGAATAAACACAACCCAGCAATCCTACTCCTGGGTATAGTACCCAAGAGAACTGAAATATACATGTCCACAGAAAAACTTGTACAGCACACAAATGCACGTAGGAGCACTATTCAAAATAGCCAAAAGGGGGCTTCCCTGGTGGTGCAGTGGTTGAGAGTCCACCTGCCAATGCAGGGGACGCGGGTTCGTGCCCCAGTCCGGGAAGATCCCACATGCCGCGGAGCGGCTGGGCCCGTGAGCCATGGCCGCTGAGCCTGCGCGTCGCCACGGGAGAGGCCACAACAGTGAGAGGCCCGCGTACTGAAGAAGAAGAAGAAAAAAAAACACCTCACAGAAAAAGAGGTCAGATTTGTGGTTACCAGAGGCAGCCGGTGGGGTGGAGGGGGAACTGCAGGAAGGTGGTCAAAGGTATCAACTTTCAGTTATAAGGTAAATAAGCACTAAGGATGTAACGTACAACACGATAAATACAATTAACACTGCCGTATGTTATATAGGAAAGTTGAGAGTGAATCCTAAGAGTCCTCGTCACAAGGAAAACAGTATTTTTTCTTTTATTTTGTATCTATGAGATGATGGATGTTCACTAAACCTACTGTGGTCATCATTTCGTGATATATTTAAGTCAGATCATCGTGCTGCACACCTTAAACTTATACAGTGCTGTATGTCAACTATATCTCAATAAAACTGGGGGGAAAGCAGAGGCAAATTTTCAATATCATTTTTCTATGTTAATAGTTTAAAAAAATCTAATTCAGTCTCACTGCAGAACCATCACAGAGAAATTCTAAACAGGGTGTTAAAATATGCCTAGTCTCGTAAAAAAAAATTATATATATATATGCACAGAATAGACTATATCTGGTCATAGTGGTGGAAATGGTAGGAAGGAAACAAACATTTCATTACATACTCTTTTAAACCTCTTGAATGTTGTTCCATCTGCATATATTATCTATTTAAACACACACACACACACACACACACACACACACACACACACACACACACATGCATTAAGATTTCAATTTAAAGTCAGTCTTACAGGGCAGACAAGCTAATTAGCAATATTCCCCTAAACCTGCAATCATACGTACTGTGCGGGCTCCCAAACATGACGAAGAAACTAAAGCAGAGATAAACGATTCCCCGTTAGTAGTAACTGCTGGCCAGCGCTATGCTGAGCGGTGCTCAGGGTGATCTCATCCAATTCCCAGCAACTGTACAAGATGCTGTCTACGGGTCTGGCTGTGGACACAGCAATTGCAGGTCTACATGCTGACGCCAAGCCCTGTGTCTGAACACCTCCTGTCCCTCCGCCTTCCCACCCCAGCTTACTCACTGCCTCCTCGTCCAGCCCTCTGCCTGGGGAATGCACACGCCCTGAGCTGAAGGCACAACAGACCGGCCTGCCCATCCTGCAGGGCTCAGGGAAACCCCCTGGCACAAGAAGGGCTTACTTCTTGGCAACAGGGGCGCGGCCACAAAAAGGCCCAGTCAGCTAACCTGAGCTCTAGTCCTCGAGATGCTGCCAACTAGCTGGGTACTCCTGCATAAGTCACAAAAAGCCTCACCATTGTGCTGGGAAATAGGCGTTCTAAGATGGAAGTGTAAGTGGGTACCACTTGGGGGGGGCGTGACACTTAGCAAAGTGAATCAAATCTTAAAAATATGTTCTGGGGGGCTTCCCTGGTGGCACAGTGGTTGAGAGTCCGCCTGCCGATGCAGGGGACGCGGGTTCGTGCCCCGGTCCGGGAAGATCCCACATGCCGCGGAGCGGCTGGGCCCATGAGCCATGGCCGCTCAGCCTGCGCGTCGCAACGGGAGAGGCCACAACAGTGAGAGGCCCGCGTACCGCAAAAAAAAAAAAAAAAAAAAAAAAAAACATTCTGGGACTTCCCTGGTGGTCCAGTGGTTAAGACTCCGTGCTCCCAATGCAGCGGGCCTGGAATCGACCCCTGACCAGGGAACTAGATCCCACACGCATGGCGCAACTAAGAGTCCGCATGCCGCAACACTGCGCGCTGAAACAAAGATCCCATGTTGCCGCAAAGAAGACCCGGCGCAGCCTAAATAAATATATAAATAAGTAAATAAATAAATATTAAAAAAATGTACTCCTATCCCTTGACCAGTAATTTCATTTAGGAATTTATCCTAAGAAATTTAACAAGATAGCAAAAAAAGTAGTATAAGATGTTAGTCCCATCATTTAAAACTGTGAAAAACAGGCAACGAACTAGCTTGTCAAAAGAGACTGGTTAAAGAACTGGTTTCATCCATCTGATGGAATTACGGGAATTCATTAAAAATCACGCTGTCAAAAGAATTTTGTTTTTAGTATTTATTTATTTATTTAATTTGGTTGCACCGGGTCTTAGCTGTGGCATGCATGTGGGATCTAGATCCCTGACTAGGGATCGAATCCGGGCCCCTGCATTGGGAGCTCGGAGTCTTAACCACTGCGCCACCTCAAAAACTTTTCTTGAAATGGGGAGAAAATGTTACGAAATAGAAACACCTCCACCTCTGAACACCCAACTTCGGAACACTGTAGACAGGCCCAAAGCCACATTCCAGAAAGCAAACAGTCCTACTCGGCCTTTCCGATTGTGCCTGCAGTGAGTCTGCATGTGTTCCACAAACGTTAATCCCATCACATCTGAAAAGAGCAAAGGCAGTGGGCACCACAGCTGCTGTTAAAAGAACTTGAATATGCAGGCTCCCAAGGTTACAGATGACAATTCCAATAAAGAGAACGCAGAAAGAGCATGATGAATCGTACTTGAAGAGTAGTTTATGGAATGAGCTGATCAACAGAGGAAATGACCCTGAAGGGCTGAGCAAACCCCTGTGAGGTGCCCACAGTGCTGGCCTTTCTGAGGAAGAGGGACGGATGGGTGCAAAGACCCAAGACCCGGGCACCTCCTCAGCCAATGTCTGCTGTGGGTTCAGCAGAAGGCTCGGACCTGAGACCCGAAAGCCGAGGCAAGGTAAAAGTGGCAAAGGTTTTTGTTATTGGTGTTCTTTGTTTCTGAAAGACAATCTGGGAATAAGTCTTTAGACTCGAGCCCAAGAGAATCAGTGTGCATCAAAGCATGAGGAGTCGCCTGCACAGCAACAAATCTGACAGAGTTCCGACGCAGATGACACTGTCGTGGGAAACGTGCGTTTTAGAACACTGACCAGCAAAGGGAAGCAGACTGTCTGGGTTTAAAGCTTCCACTGTTCTGTGGAAATACACGTGGGTACTGCAAACTTGAACTCCTCCTGGACACTTGCAAACGGTCCAGTTTACGTTTGTTAAGTGGTGTGGGACAGGAGGAGGGATTAAGCACAGCATGTATTTGCGAAAACAAATAGTTATATGTTCATAGAAGACTAGAATAACCATCCACTGAAATGATAAAAAGCAGTTACACTTGAGTGGTGGAATCATAGGAGACTTTTTTTAACCTACTTTTTGTATGTTCTTGCAATTTTGTATCAAGTATGTATAAGTAACTTAATATAACTTGCAATCAGAAAAAATAAAAAAGCTATCAATGTAAGACAAATAAGAGAATAATCCCACCAATTTTTCTTCAGTGTTGGACCACAGAGACTGAACAACAGGATGTTAAGTCTGCACTTTCCCTACGTCCCTGACCCTGGGTGCCTACACTCCCACGCCCTCCGCGTTCACCTGTCTACCCACTGCCGCTCTTTCTGCCAGCGGCTGCCCTCTACTCTCCACAAGTGCTCTCCATGGTTACAGGTGGCTTCCGACACCCTTCTCTCAGAGAGCATCTTGCTTGACCCCTTCTCTCTGGCATCAAAAGCTGTTGAACAAAGTTCTTCAGTAAGATAACTCTTAGGGAAGAGGATGAAGTGTGGCTTAGGTAAAGAAAGATCAATTAGAAGGGTTTTTCCAACATTTGAAAGGCAATTATGCTAAATGCAATGTGGTACCATAGATTTGGACCCTGGAACAGAAGAAAGACATTAGTGGAAAACTAATCCAAGTAGAAGTGTGTAGTTTAGCTAATCGTGTGGAACCAATGTTAGCTTCTTGCTTTTGACAAATATACCGTGTTACATAAGATGTTAACATTGGGGGGAAGCTGGGTGAAGGGTATACCAGGATCTTTGCAACTTTTCTGTAAATCTAAATAGTGTCGTTTTTTTTTTTTCTTCTTTTTTTTGTGGTACACGGGCTTCTCACTGTTGTGGCCTCTCCTGTTGCGGAGCACAGGCTACGGACACACAGGCTCAGTGGCCATGGCTCATGGGCCTAGCCGGACTGGGGCACGAACCCGTGTCCCCTGCATCGGCAGGCGGACTCTCAACCACTGTGCCACCAGGGAAGCCCAGTGTTTATTTTTAAAATGCAATTATGAGGGCATGAAATAGGACAACAATAAGAATGAAAGAAAGATGGGGGGGCTTCCCTGGTGGCGCAGCGGTTGAGAGTCCGCCTGCCGATGCAGGGGACACGGGTTCGTGCCCCGGTCCGGGAAGATCCCACATGCCGTGGAGCAGCTGGGCCCGTGAGCCATGGCCGCTGAGCCTGTGCGTCTGGAGCCTGTGCTCCGCAACGGGAGAGGCCACAACAGTGAGAGGCCTGCATACGGAAAAAAAAAAAAAAAAGAGAGAGGCCTGCATACCGAAAAAAAAAGAAAGATGGGGGACAGACTGAACACATATTTCCAAGGCAGGTATCTCCCTAAGACACAGCACATCCAAAACAGAGTCCTCACCCTCTGTTCCCATCGCTATTACTGGAGGGACATCACCTGGTCGTGCCCTTGGGAAGCCCGGGTCTCTGCCACATGTCCCCTCACTCCCTGAACGCTGGGGGACCACATGTCTGCAGTGAATGGCTATTACTCTTGCAAATGGTTACCGTTTAATGAGGACAGAGCTTCAGTTTGGGGAGACGAAAATGTCCTGGAGATGGATGGTGGAGAAGGTCGCACAAAAACGTGACTATACTTAATGCCACTGAACTGTACACTTAAAAATGGTAAATTTTATGTTACGCATACTTTGCCACAATAAAAAACAAGAAACGTAATGGCTCCTCGACTCCCTCCTGATCATCCCGGCACCTGGCCTGCCGACGCCCACTGCTGCAGCCCTGTCAGTGCTACATGTGCTCTGCTTCTTACTCCCCAGAAGCCTTTCCTGCCTTTGTGCCCCGCTGAGCAAAGCTTCCCCAACACCCCTCCACCTCTCTAACCCCATGACCCTAACTCAAAGCTTTACGACTGCTGTCTCAGGTTCAACAGAGTCCTAATTTCACTTGGGAGTTAGGTCCCCAGGTCAAACTGAGCACCATCAAAATTATCCTTGAAAACTTCCTGACGCCATCACTAAGTCCAACACACCAGCTTTCCCTCTGAAGTCCTTGGGTTACACTTAGGGCCATTTTGTTTGAAAAATCAGTACTTTCAACACTCTGCGTGAGCCATGCATATATATATGTATGTGCAAATTCAACATACAGAAGACACAACTCACTTGCCCCGTATGTAAAAGCCTCCTAACTGGTCTCCAGGGTCCCCAGCTCCTCTATGATCTCCAGGATCCCCAGCTCCCCCACCTAATCCATCTTGTGAGCTGCTGCCAGATCATTCACTCATTCACTGCAAACTTTGAAGTGGCTCCTCATTATGTAAAAAAAAAAACCACAAAACAAAACCGGAAACAAAAAAACCAAACTCCTGAGTCTATCATTCAAAGACCTTTATAAACACAGAGCAAGTGTGATGCAGTCTTTGAGGGGCAACTGCCTGGTTTAACCCAAGCTCTTCCACTTACTACGTGACCTTGGGCAGCCTCAGACCCGTCCTCACCTGTTAAATAATAACACCTGTTTCACAGGGACAGTGCCTAGAACGTAGCAGGTGCACGATAAACGTTGACTGTTATTATTTGCAATCAGATTCAAGCACATTTGCTGGCACTCTCTCTCTCACCTGCCTTCTCCTCACCCCCACCTCTAGCTCAGCAGTTCTCAAAATGTGGCCTAGGGATCCCTGAGGCCCTTTAAGGAGGTCCAAAGTCAAAACTTCCTCAAAATACTATTAAGGTGTTACTTGCTCTGTTCACTCTCGTCGTCTCACAAGTCTATGGTGGAATTTTCCAGAGGCAACATGATGTGATGATGTCACTGTTCTGATGGCTAACAGAATGTGTGCCTGGGTATTCCTGAGTTTTAAATTTTGTTTAAATTTCTTATACGGTAAATATCAATACAACCCATATAAATGAAAGCTCACTGGGGGCCTCAATAATTTTTAAGTCTAAAGGAGCTCTAAGGCCAAGTGAACTATCGCTCCGGAATGTTGCCCAAACTTCCGGCCTCTCTTGTCTTTGTTCACATTGGTCTTCCCACTTAGGACACCCTTCCCTCCCAGCACTGTGATTCCAAATTCTTACCTTTCAAGAGCTAGCCCAAAACCTGCCTCCAGGAAAGCTTTTCCTAATGCTCTCCTACCAAACTCTCTTTTGAGTGTTCACTGCACCTTCAGATGGAACCTTATGTGCACTCCTTCATTCACTCATGAAACAAACATCAGTGCTGCTTTGGGCCAGTCCTGTTCTAGGCACTGAGAGCAGAGACGTTTCTGACCCCTTCCTTTCTGATGGGGGAGACAGCAAAGAAGGAAATGAAGTAATAAAATCTCAGAGACTGCAGGTGCTATGAAGAAAATAAAGCGCTCGAAGGGGTTAGAGGGCTGCTGTTCTCTCCTGCCAGACTCAGTTTCTCGAGCAGTGCTATCCAATACAGTAGCCGCTAGAGAAAGGAGAATGTCAAACATTTCAACAGTAATTTTTATACTGATTACACGTTGGCAGGATGTTTTTGATACATTGGATTAAAATACATTACAATTAATTTCACCTGTTTTCTATTTTCTTTTCAAATGTGGTTCCTTATTAAGGTTAAAATTACGAGACCTGGCTTACATCATATGTCCATTGCTCAGGACCCTTCCAGAGCACAGGCTGGCCAACTGTGTCTTACAGGCCAAATCCAGCCTGCTGTCTCTTTTTTTGTGTGTGTGTGGTATGCGGGCCTCTCACTGTTGTGGCCTCTCCCGTTGTGGACGGAGCACAGGCTCCGGACGCATAGGCTCAGCGGCCATGGCTCACGGGCCCAGCCGCTCCGCGGCATGTGGGATCTTCCCAGACCGGGGCACGAACCCATGTCCCCTGCATCGGCAGGCGGACTCTCAACCACTGCGCCACCAGGGAAGCCCCACTGCCTCTTTTTTAAAGTAAAATCTTATTGGAACACAGCCCATGCCCAGTTGTTTGCTTACTGTCTCTGAATGTTTTCACACTGCCTCAGCAAAGGTGAGTAGATGTGAAGGAGACAGTATAGCCTGCTAAGCCGAAAATATTTCTACCTGGCCCTTTATGGAAGTCTGCTGGTCCCTGATCTAGAGGGCAGGGTCTGGGGGGGGTCTCTACCTTCCACAGCACCCAGCAGTTGCAGGGGCAGCTGTGTACCCAGTGCAAAGAGCCCAAGGGATTTCCCTGGCGGTCCAGTGGCTAAGAATCCACTTCCAATGCAGGGGACTCGGTTCAAGGGGAACTAAGATCCCACATGCCTTGGGGCAACTAAGCCCACGCACAGCGACGAAAGAGCCACGAAAGATCCCGCGTGCGGCGAGCAAGACCCGACACAGCCAAAAATAAATACATTAATTAATTAATGAAAAAAGAAAGAAAGAAAGAGAAAAGAGCCCGAGCTTTGGCAGCACAAACATCCCAGGCCAGCCCCTCACTAGTTGTGTGCCTTGAGTGAGTTACAGGCATCCTCTCGGTTTTAATCTCTTCCTCTCTAAAATGGGGACACTGGCCACTTTAGGGAAAGAGAAAGATGACACACGCAAAGCAAGCATTACACTTCCTGGCACACGGCAGGCACCCCGCCGGTACTGGCTGGCTGAAGGACAGCAATTTCCATCATTTTTCTCTTGGACTGGTTGCATTATACTCATGACAACTGTCATATATTTTCACCCTAAAAAGAAATTAAGTCCAATGAAACGTCTCAGCGACAGCTGTGTACTAATATTGGTCAGTAGGCAAAAGGGTAGTGGGGAAGAAAACAGGTCTTTCTACCACTATGACCTGAAAGCACTGCCTGGTTTTTAAAGGCAACTTAATTTCCCTTCCCTCCTGTGGCCCCATCTTTTGACAATTTCTGGCATTAACACTGCTACTAGAAGACTAAGCAGAAGGGTGACAAAAACCTCAAACCAGCTGTATATGCGTAAAACTTGGGATAGGGGGTAGATTAAAAACTGAAACTATTGACATCAACAGGGCTTTTAAGGACCTACGTATCAGTCCAATTCAAAGGGTAGTTAGTCCCATCAAGCAGAACCTGCATCACAGGGAGCATATTAGACGTGCAGGTCCTCAGGCCCACCCACCCCAGTCTGTTTCAGAAGAATCTGCATTAACAAGAGCCAGGTGATTCCATGCAATCAGCCTTTACAAGTGCCGATCAGATATCATTTACCCACGCTTTCCCCACTCCCCCACCACTGATAAACAGGGATGGTTAGATCCTTTTTTTTTTTTTTTTTTTTTTTTGCGGTTCGCGGGCATCTCACCGCTGTGGCCTCTCCCGTTGCGGAGCACAGGCTCTGGACGCGCAGGCTCAGCGGCCATGGCTCACGGGCCCAGCCGCTCCGCGGCATGTGGGATCTTCCCGGACCAGGGCACGAACCCGCGTCCCCTGCATCGGCAGGCGGACTCTCACCCACCGCGCCACCAGGGAAGCCCCCAAATCCATTTTTTTTTTTTTTTTTTTTTTTGCGGTACGCGGGCCTCTCACTGCTGCAGCCCCTCCCGTCGCGGAGCACAGGCTCCGGACGCGCAGGCTCAGCAGCCAGGTTCACGGACCCAGCCGCTCTGAGGCATGTGGGATCCTCCCGGACCGGGGCACGAACCCGCGTCCCCTACATCGGCAGGCGGACTCTCAACCACTGCGCCACCAGGGTAGCCCCCAGATCCATTTTTAATTGAAGGAGTTACTCACTCCTACACGTGAGTCACTCAGAATATAAGCTTTCACAGAAAGCTCTCTTTCTCAAGAAGCGTCCAACCCAGGGAGAGAACCCAAGTGTGTCGTCTAAGTGCCACAGGGCTTGAGACGCAGGGAACAGCGCAACTGATTTGGGGAAACAGATTAGCTGGAGTCACCTGAAGAGGCTGGAGGCCATGTGAAACATAGGTGAGGAGCCTTGAAGACAAGCTAAGGCATGACAAGCGGCTGGGGGTCAGCCTCGGGTCCTGGGTCTGGAGGCAGGGAGACCAGGAGAGGAGTCTGGACACGAGGCAACCAGAGAGTGAACCAGTCCAGGAGAAAGGACATGCAGAGGATGCAAGAGGCGTTTCAAACAAAGATTTAATGACAAATTAGAATGGGGGCCTGACACCAAAGCTACAGACAACAAAAGAAAAAACAGACAAATTTGGGCTTCATGGAAATTTTAAAACTGTATGCGTCAAGACATTACCAACAGAGTAAAAAGGCAACCCAGAGAATGGGGGAAAATGTTTGCAAATCACATATCTGATAAAGGATTAATATCCAGAATACAGAGAGAACTCCTAAAACTCAACAACAACGAAAAAACAAACAACCCAATTCAAACATGGGCAAATGACTTGGAATAAAAGGTTCTTCAAAGAAGATATACAAGTGACCAATAAGCACATGAAAAGATGCCCAACATCGCTTATCATCTGGGAAACGCAAATCAAAACTACAATGAGATATTACCTCACACCCAGCAGGATGGCTATGATCAAAAAATAAATAAATAAAAATAACAAACTAGGATATGGAGAAATTGGGACCCTTGTGCCCTGTTGGTGGGAATGTAAAATGGTATCACTGCTATGGAAAAACAGTGTGGCAGTTGCTCAAAAAAGTAAAAATGGAATTACTATATGATCCAGCAATTCCACTTCTGAGTATATCCCAAAAGAACTGAAAACAGGATCACAAAGAAATATTTGTACACCCATTTTCATAGCAGCATTATTCATAATAGGGAAAAAAAATTAGAATGGGAGCCCAGAAAGGTAAATTTAAAATGATCCCAAATGTTCTGATTTTTAGAAGATGTACACTTGAGTATTTAGAGGTGACTGTCACCATGTCTGCTACTAACTTACCAATGGCTCAGGAGGAAACATTCGCATACTCTCACACACACAGATAAAGCAAACTTGGCAGAAGGTTAACTGCTGACTCAAGATGGTTGTTGGTAATTAGTAATCACTGGACTAGTCGTCCAACTTTTCTGTATGTTTGAAATTTTTTCATAATAAAAAGTTGGGAAAAGGAATTTTTAAAATTCCATAGATTTGGGGTGGGGAGGGCAGTTACACGTGAGAAGTCTGAGGCTCTAGATGACAGGACAGGGCTAGCAAGGAAGCAGTTGGGAACGCGCTGTGGACGTGGAAGTCGTGTAAATGCAGATACCAGCTGCACTGCAGGAGCAGATGACAGCACTGAAGAAAAGACAGGAGGAGAGGAGAACCTCTGAGAGAGGTTAAGAGGAAAAAGGTAAAAGAGAGAAAAATTCACTACAGCCAGTATAGTGGAACCCAGTGGAAGAAAGGTTCCAGTAGGAGGGTGACGGACCATATTAACAAGGCTGGCAGGTCAAAAGGACAGGAACTGAGAAAAAATCAGTGAGTACAGTGACCAGGAATTCACTGGTCCTTCAGAAGAGCTGTTCACACCCAGTGGTGTGAGGCCAGAAGAAGAAAGGCTTGGGGTGTGCCAGTCACAAGGAAACGGAGGCACACCCCCTTCTCATCACGGGGTGTTGGGGTGCCCCCCAAAGCACACCAGGGTGGGCGAGATGCTCTTCCTTCCTCACCCTGAAGGTGATATCATCAGCCTTCAGGGCCCTCGAACTCCCTTAAGTAATTACACAGAGCAGACAAATAGGATGCTTTCAACACGGAGTATGTCACATCCTGATGCTGCCAGGAGCCACGCAAGAGACAGAGAGTGTGTGTGTCTGTATTCCTGCCCGCCTGTACTTACAGGGGGCCGGCAAGGACAGTCCTGTGGATATGCCTGTCAAGACGGCTTCACTAGCCCTCATCACAGCAGCATCTCCCACAAAGAGGATCAAAATTAAAACAAGGAGGAAGAACCTCATCAGAGCTGCGCAGTGTGAAAGACCAGCTCTCGCTTGCAGGATGCAAATGAAGAACGCTCTTAATACTGCAGGAACTCTCTCCAGCAGCTGGGGGGGGTTCATTTTATTGCTGAATAGGATTGACTGCTTTTTCCTTTTTTTTTTTTAAAGCACTACTCAGTTAAATTTTTTTAACTGCTCAGATTGTCACAGTTAGAATGAATTTTTACCAGATATAGTTATGCTATCAATTTAAACCAGAAGTGACCTGGTAAGTGTCTCATTCCTTTGACCTCGCTGCAGAAAATAAAAGGTTTCCGTCTCTCAAAATATGCAAACCAAAAACCCCTCAGCCAGTCAACTGGATTTAACCCAAAAAGGACATGCATTCCAGCACTTACTGCCTAGCTGAATACTCCTGAACAGTGTATCATTTGCCTCAATGTTTAAATCATAAAAACTTTTTCACAATCCTGCTTAAGAACACAGTATACCTGCGGACAAAACTGACCAAAAGATCCATTCAACACAGTCCGCCTGCACTGAAGGACACGAAATCCTCAACCGCAGAGTGCAGCTGAAGAGCAAAACAAGGGCAAAGAAGCTTGGAGTAGATAAACGCAGAGGGCTCCCATTAACATGATTCAGTCCTATTCTGAACTACAAAAAATTCCAGTAAGCGTTTTGCTCTTCTCTGTCTGTAACCACACGTCAGGTGGCTCCTAATAAAGCCCCCCGAGGCCGGGGGAAATGTCAGCAAGAGAAGAAATTCTGAACGTGTGTCCCTGCTCAGTAAGAGCTGCCACTGTGGACGCAGCTGCGTGAAAACCTCGACTTTCTCAGGGCTTAGCATCGAGCCGCCAGGCCAGTGAAGCCTCAGGGAGGAGCTACAGTTAGAAACACCAAACTGCTAGTAAGTACAAGTGACAGCACCTTGTAAACTGAAAAGCACTTTGTTAACGGTCCTGATGGCCATTTCCCCCTTTTGAGCACCCTCCCACCCCGATCCAGAAGCTGCCTAACTCCGAAAGTTCTTTCAATCGGAATAGAAGCACAGATTACGTCTTCCAAGGGTTAAGGCTTTTTAACAGCGAACCCACTCATCACCGAAATCGCCCTAAATTCAACTCTGAGGGGACCACAGGGTCAGCTAACACTGATCACGGGTCCAGCATTGTTGTGACGGCAATTCACGTCACACACTATACCTGCACCCCTCTTGTAAAGTACTGGCCCCATAGATGTTCCACTGGATTCCATGAGGCCCCTGGGGAAAAGAGTAAAAAAGAGAAAAAGTTCCTTTCAATGGAACAGGAAAATGACAAAGAAAAAAGTAGGAATACCAGTGATGTGGGGACGGGGAAAACACTAAAAGACCTTCAATGTCCTAAAGCCAAAACAGGTGGGGAGCAGAGTCTGCCGGGAAACTGACAGGAGAAGGGACTGGAACTGAGCGGAACTCAGCCTCTCTCCGAGGAGTCCTTCCGAACCTGAACCTGACTCGTGACTCAGCATTCCCAGCCGGAGGGTGACAACAGCAGCAGGAGAGGGGGCACAAGGTCAGGCTGGATTTCCTAACACCAACCTTTTCTAAGACAACACAGAAAGACCAGTTACTCAGACCTGCTCTGCTATGGGAGATGCAGGTGGGGAATCAGACTTACAAAGGTTCCTTACACTCAACATCTAGGGGTGTTCACAAGTTCTCCGGAAATAAAATGTGTTTTCTGACCATTATTTTGATAACGACCGAGGGGCCAGGGAATGACAACTGTAGAAGAGAAGCGCCCTGCAGCGCCACCATGGTGTTTCCCCCCCACGCCTGCTCCCAGCCATGATCCCCTCCCTTGCGGCCGCTGGTCCACCTCCCACCCACCCCAGTGCCCTGCCCTTTCTCCTCACCTGCGCTTCCCGCCTATTCCACTATGACTTCTAAGTGTGCAAAGACTGGAGGATTAATGCCAATCACAGGGTCTGTGACTCATGTTTGATTAGGGAACTCGATATATTAACGACCTGTGAATCCTCAGATGACAGCAAACTATATTTACTTCCATTTGTATTTGGGTTCCTCCACTTATTAGCAGTGTGACATTGGACAAGTTACTCAACTTCTCTGCTCCTCAGTTTCCTCCTCTGAAATACAGGGATGATAACAGTACCTAATTCACAGGGGCACTGCAAGCATTAAGTGAGCAACACACATAACGCACTTACGGAGTGCCCAGCACGTAGTACCACAATAATGAGAAGAACAAACATTATGTAATCTTTAAGTACAAAAGCAATACTCTGTCATCCCTATAATTCATAATCCCGTTACCTGTCTTTTGGGAATTTCAAAAGATGCCTCCTGGATTCTGGAAGATATACATAACATACATACACATTCATTCCCTCCCCCTCCTGGAGGCTGGTGGACTTCGGCAGACGTTACTTTAAACGTGCACTACTGAATTTCTTACAAAGTAACAGAGGAGTGAAGATCATGAGTATTTATAGAAGAGGCTTAATAAAGAAATCAAATCTATAATCCACCAGGTCACAAGCAACAACATCATCAAACAGGAATTCCTACACCCCTGAGACAAACCCCTGTGGTGCACCTTTTGCTTCTCTTTCGAGTGGCATCACCCTATGACACATGGACGTGATCTCCTGCAGGGACGGGGCTGGCTCTGTCTGATGGACATCAGGATGGTGTCTGCTAAGAGCCAAGTGGCTGCTACGGGCACCACCTGGCGACACTTCTGGTTATTCCACCTGTGCAGGCTCATTTCAGGGGCTAGAAAGACAGACCTCGTATTTTATTGCAGAGAGACAAAATGAGGCAGTGACAAGGCCAAGGTCATTCAGAGTAGGTGACAGACAGGAAGAGCACCCAAGGGTTTTGACTTCCAATCACGGGACACAAACACACGCCCTTCATCTGGTGAAAGTGCCCTTGAGTCAGGTGGCGAGCCAGACAGAGGCACCACAAAGGCACTGAGGCCTAGGAGTTAGAAACCAGAAGCCAAGGGGCGAAGACTAAAATCACAGAACAACGGTGAGATGCCACAAGCGCTGTGATCCTACCTGAATAAAATGCAATTAGATGCACTTAGTCCTGCATCTTGCTTAACCTTACATCACTAAGAACAACTGCTTTTAATGAGCCCAGCACCTGGACAAGAGAAGGAAGCAAACTTCGCAGGCTGTGATGCGACACTTAAATAGCTTTCCCCATGGAAATGATGGCCTGAGTAGGAGACAAAAATAGACTGAAAAGCCAATTCCTGACATCAGGGATGCTACACACACACACACACACACACAAAACATCTCACAAAAGCAGGATGATCACGAACAGACAGCTTTAATTTAGACATGAAATTTCAAGCCAGGTAAGACCCTGAAAGTTGTGGCAACTGAGAGCAAAAGACAACGCACGAGAGATGGGAAAGCAAAGGAAAGCTAAAGCAGTGTAAACAGGAAGGCCCTAAACCTGGACAGACAGCAATTAGCTCTCTTCCTTATAGGGGCCACTCTGTCCAACCATCTCACGTGGAGACCAGAAAGACCCACCACGTCTAGCCAATGCTCGAGAAGGGGAAGAGGCTATCGGCATTTGGCTTTATTCCAAACATTTACTCAAAGGATGACCGCTGATGGGGATGGGGCACATCTCCGCATAGGAGATCCACGGCCAAATGGGAAAAGTTTCAAGTAGATAAATCAGCTCCCACGCTGAAGGGGTCAGGAGCTCCGGGAAAGGAAGGAGCACGAACCGCGCGCTTCTTTTACGTCCTGAAGAAGCGTAACTTTGGCTGCTTGAAGCCTCAGGCGCTGGACCATAAATTCCAGTTTCTAGGAAGAACTCCTTATTTTATTTCTGTTGATAATTTTCATGGTAGTGGCCAGGAGGGGATAGGACTTGTTGGCCAGCCTCTTCATCTCTCTCTCTGAATTTTCTGAATTTGTTCATTAAAAACTTAAAAGAAATTAAGAGACTAAGATTACTCATTGTCTACCGTACTAACACAAAAACTACAAAAACACTCCACAGCCTACTAAACAACCCACACTAACAGGACGCTACTTACAAAATGCCAATAGGTGGCAGCTTTAAAAAGAAAGAAGTTTCCCAAGATTGTCACTAGTTTATTCTATCAGTAACTGGGTTCTCAAATCTCATAACCAGATTAGTGCGGGACTAGGAATCAGAACCTAAATGCTCAGTCTCGGTCTAATGGTCTTTCCTTTACGGCACACCGTCACCTCAATGGATTCATAAGGAGTGGGAGGTGAGAAGGAAAATCTTCCTAAACCACAATGCTGCAAGGTCCCAGGACCCACCCCGTCACCCTAGTGGGTGGTCAGGAGCAAAGCAAGAGAGACACTCAGCTGACCAGGGTCATCTGTGCCTACGGCTCTGGGTAACAGAGAGGTGCCTATCAGGTATAAACTCGCCTCTCCCTCCCCAGTAAGCCTACTCTCAAACCCTAAAAGCAGCAGTGGGTCCTGCCATCCATGAATAGACACTACATGTCATCGCTTCCTAGAATTCTTATATCCCTTAGCTTCTGCCAAGCTCAGAAGCTGCAGAAACTACAATGGCAAAGAAAACATCACCAGTGGAGCCACGATGGATTCCAACAAATTCAAAGCAAGTCAAGACGGCAGCTTCAAAATATATCCAAGCTGGTGCCTTGAAGCTACTTTCTACTAGATTCCAAAATAGGTATTTTAAGTCAAACTTCGTATAATTACACATGGTGGGGGGAGGCAGACTGAACATGACTGTAAACAAAGTTAACCACCAGTGTCAAGATGAACAGGAACAACAACTGATAAACATGGCAGCTCCCGGCAGTGAGCTAGGCCTGCCTCCCTGAGTCCCAGGGCAGGAGGCCATGACAGAGTAAACCGAGTTCCGTTCCAAAATCACAAACCTTTAGAGAAGATGGTTAGGGAAAAACATTTTTTAAGAACCCACGGGAAAACGCTAGCAACCATTTGCTAGTGTGACAATGCACAAACACAGCGTAAAGAGCAAAAATCTTCCCTTCCCAACACGGCAACACTGGTGGTAATTTTTAAGAAGCATTCTGCTGCAAAAAGTAATCTTTTCCACATACTTTTGCATGAACTTATCGTTTTCTCTCCGAGTCAGAGAAGCTACCACCTGATTTGTATTTCTCTGAGGGGAAGCCAGGGGTCCTGTGTGCAGATTTCTATGTCTGTGGATGCCCGTGCGCTGGCCAGGAAAAAGACCTTGCTGGTATCAGCAGTCACTTCTGCCACTAGGAAATGGATCATAGGCTCTTCCTGGGAGTGGGGCCTTTTTCCCCGCCTGAGCTGTCATCACAGACCCCTTGTGCAGGTCACCTTTGTCTCCCAGGGTGTGAGAAACCCAGATCAACTTCTAAAGTGCCCTCCCCTGAAATCACACCACTCAACATCCCAGGCAGCTAAACCAGCCCAGGCCTTATTCCTGCTTCCCAACACAGCAATACTGGTGGTAATTTTTAAGAAGCATTCGAAATGTTTTCTTGAAGGAGAGAAGGAGGAGGAGATGAAGAAGGGGTGAAAAATACAGGGGGCGTGTGTGTCTGTCTGAATCACTGATAGGAATTCACACTCAAGAAAACAAGTCATGAAAACCACCAAACCAACCCTGGTTCACAGTTTCAGGTTTATGACAATGAATGCTTTTTGCAGTTTTGTAAAACTGCAGTATTCACCAACATCATAAGAGAGTCTGACGTTTCCTTAATGGCCTCAGGTAAAAAAAAAAAACCCTTCAGGTTTCCAAATGGGTGGCTCTCCTCCATCCATAGTTCTATAGTTTTTTTTTTCCAATTAGTCCAACTGTACTTAAGAGTCATCAATCCCAGTCAGCAGCTGTCACATCCCTCCCTGCTCCCCCAGTACTATTAATATCACAGCTCTGATTGTTAATGATTTACTCAAAGTTCCCTGCAGCAATTAAAACGAGACAACAAGGTAAAACACAAAGGAGTTGGTTTTCTTCACCCATAATAACGCATTCTGTAATCTAGTGAACTTCTTGGGGTTTTATGTCGGCCGCGATTTTCACCTCTATCTTTGTTTTGGAATGCCACAACCCCTCCCTGCACGGACCGGACCGGCACGGCCTTCCTTTCTGGATGCACAATGCACCATGTAGCTCCTTGGGGGTCAGCAAAACGCCGCACCGGTGTAAAGCCGAGCGTGCCCGAGAGCCCCAGGAGTTCCCCCCACTAGAGTGGGTCCACATACACAATCTTGAGGCCGACACCGCAGCCTAGTACGGCTTGGAAGTCCTCCGTGTGCGGAAGCCCGGGGCCCGGTGGCCCAGGGCTGGTGCAATGACTTTGCACCGGAGCGTCCCCTCCGCTGAGGCTTGTCCTCCCACCTCGGCCCACTGCAGTTGCACCATTCCGGGCAGCGACCCGCACGTCTCCACTCCTACCCTAGGGCTCTAGCTGCCAACTCGGTCCTCCGTCGGCCCCCGGCCCCGGCCCCCGCCCGCCGGCCCGCCGGCCCGCCGCCCAGCCGCACCTTGGTCTCCTTCACGTGCTGCTTGACGCCCTCCGGGTACCACTGGACGCGCACGTAGCCGCGGCGCAGCGGGCTGGCCCGGCCCTCCTCGTGGCCCGCGCCCCCCGCCTCGGAGCAGCCCGAGCTCCCGCGGCCCTCCTCCTCGCCCTCCGAGTCCGAGTCCTCGCCGTGGATGAGGCGCACCAGCCCGAAGTGCACCGAGCCGCGGTAACGGCCCGACACCAGGTCGTGAGAGAAGAGCAGCCGCTGCGAGCCGGCTTCGGGACCGGAGTCCGAGGACGGCCCGGAGGCCGAGTCCGGGGCGGGCGCCGGCGCCGGGGCGGGGGCTGCGTCCGGGGCCGAGGTCTCGTCCGGGGCCGTGTCTGGGACCTGGGCGGGAGCCGAGACTGCGGGCGCGGGTGCTGCTGGATCCGCCATAACTGCTCTGCGCGAGTCTCGGGCGGCGGCGGCGGCGGCGGCGGCGGCGGCAGCAGCAGCAGCAGCAGCAGCGGCAGCAGAAACGGCAGCAGCGGCGGCGACGAAAGAGGCGCGGGCAGGCGGGGCCAGCCGGCGCCGGGGGCGGAACCACGGCGCGCTGACGTGACCTTACGTGCCGTCGTCGTCAGGAAACCGAGATGCGGTTGCTAGGGGCTACCGCCTTGTCGCTAGGGGACGCTGGAGATTCTGCCTGGGGCGGGGGACGTGGTGGGAAAGGATGAACTCCACGAGGGCGAGCGGGGCCAGAGGGGATAAAAGTAGAGGGAGCGGGCAGGGGTGGGGACCCAGGAGGAGGAAGTAGAGTGGTCACCGAGGAAAAGGGGAGTGGCCGAGGTGGGACGGAGGATGGTCCGAAGAGTGTCAACAACACTTAATGAGCTCCCCTGGCGTCTCCAGTCTAGTCATAGGCGCTGAGAGGGATACAGAAAGAACAAGGTACAGTTTCTGTCCTCTAGGTGTTTACAATCTAGTTGGGGAGGCAAAACGTGTACTATACACATTAAATAGCTTAAAAGCAGCTCCAAGGCAGCTTGTAAGCAAGGCCACATAGAGAGTGTATCTAGAGTGTATTGCTTTAGGGAATTCCGTGCACAGCCTGGAAGGTTATGACCCCTCAGGGATTGGTCAAGGGGTTGGTGAAGGAGTCCCAGAGAAAGATCAGAAAGGTAAGCAAGTTGGGCTTCCCTGGTGGCACAGTAGTTTAGAATCCGCCTGCCAATGCAGGGGACACGGGTTCGAGCCCTGGTCCGGGAAGATCCCACATACCGCAGAGCAACTAAGCCCGTGCACCACAACTGTTGAGCCTGCGCTTTAGAGCCCGAGAGCCACAACTACTGAGCCCGCGCGCCGAAACTACTGAAGCTTGAGTGCCTAGAGCCCGTGCTCCGCAACAAGAGAAGCCACCGCAATGAGAAGCCCGTGCACCACAATGAAGAGTAGCCCCCGCTCGCCGCAACTAGAGAAAGCCCGCGCGCAACAACGGAGACCCCACGCAGCCAAAAATAAATAAAATTAAATAAATAAGAAAGGTAAGCAAGTGTTAGTGGCCCCTGTGGTTTGGCTTTAAATACATCTAAATGAGTTCAAAGCTCGTTGAGGCTTATGCATGGCAAGAGGTAGGATAGTGAGGTAGTTAAGAGTAGAAGCCATAGGGGATTCCCCGGTGGCGCAGTGTGAGAATCTGCCTGACAATGCAGGGTACATGAGTTCAATCCCAGGCCCGGGAAGATCCCACATGCTGTGGAGGTACTGAGCCCGCGCACCTAGAGCCCGTGCTCCGCAACAATAGAAGCCACCACAATGAGAACATAACTGTAAACAAAATTGATTCCAATTTTCAGCACTGCCACTTACTAGTCTTATAAAATTGGCAAGCTGATAAACTTGTTTTCACCTTAATTTTCTCATCTGTAAAATTGGGGAGGTAATAGCAGTACCCGTCTCATCTGGCATTTGAGAGGATTAAGTGAAATAGACCAGTGCCTGGCATATAGTTCCCTCAATAAAGGAACTTTTTTTATAATATTACATTATTATAATATTTCAAGCCCCCTGCCTAGACTAAAATTCTAGATTGGAAGAACTCTTAGACCTATGATCTGCTCCAGATTGCCATTTTAAAATATAAAAAGTAATTATACTAATGTGTCTCCTAAGTAAGTTCCAAATGATTTAGATGTATTCTCAGCAGACAGATTCATAATGGGTTGTTGAAAGGAAATTAGGAATAATCAAGCTATAGCCCTCACCTTTCTCAGTTAAAATCTTTTTTCTTTTCCCACAATTTTCTGCAAGACCATCAATGGAAGATTAGTAAGATGATTCAATATTACAGTATTTAGTTTCTTCCAGAAAGTCATTGGGTACTTTATAGACTGCCGAGGATACAGACTACACTCATGGAAAAGTTATAAGAACACTCATGAAAGAAAAAACATTTTAAAAAAAATAGAAAAAAAAGAAGAAGAACATGCGTGAAGCACAGATGGCAATCTGAGTACATGAGATGCCCTGAGCCAAGTACTTATTGAGTAATAAGTAATATTGGTAATTATTGGGCTTGGGGTGGGGGGGGGCCCAATATGGACCTGTATCTTAGAAAACTCACATACTAAGATATAGAAAAAGAGCTTAAGGGGAATTAGTATATGATTCAGGGCCACAGCTGGGTTCCCAAATCATCGGCTTCCCATCACAGACCGCAGTGCAGAATGGCCATCTGGAATCATTGCTGTAAGGACACAGTTCCCTACTCCCTTCCCCATAAAGACCTGGGAGGCTTAGTAGCAGTGACATAGTAACTTCTGTTCCATCTACCATGTCCCTTTAGCTCTGTCTCCTTGGCCTCGATCACCTAACATTTATTGATCATCCACCTAACATTTATTGATCACCTATATTGACCAGGCACTTTGCCAGGCACATTCACATACATTATCTTGTTTGTTATCACAATCTGGAATATAGGTGTAACTAACCCTCTTGTACCAGTGAGGAAACAGAACCCAAGGAATTCAGTGCCTAAGGTCACAAGGTAGTAACTGGCAGAGCCAGGTTGGAACCCAGGTTTCCTGACTCAAGTGCAGGGTCTTTTTTTTTTGGCCACGCCATGTGGCTTGTGGGATGTTAGTTCCCCAACCAGGGATTGAACCCAACCCCGGGCCCTCGGCAGTGAGAGCATGGAGTCCTAACCCCTGGACAGCCAGGGAAGTCCCTGCAGGGGCTTTTCTAGTCCTGTGTCCATCAAGGGATGGGGGGTGAGCAAATCGTTAGGAGGGGCAGGGCAATGAACGCCCGAAATCTTTGTTTGAGGTCAAAAATCCAAGTGAGCTTTGCGTTCTACTCCAGCTTATGCCAGTGTTTGTTTTAATATAAAAAGAATGTCCTTTTTTCCCTAATCGTTGAGTAAAATTAGCACTCCAGGAAGATGTGCCGTGTTTATTCTGTGGCTTCTTATAATAACAGCTAATAATAGCAACCATTTATTGAGCTGTAACTTAATGCCAGGTACTATGATAAGTGCTTACATAGATTACCCACCTTTACATAGATGATCTGCCTGTGAGGGAGGAAGTATGAGCCCCTACTTCGTGAAGCACTGTGCCAGACTGTGCTGTGCCCCGCTCCCGCACCACTACCAAGAACGTTCTAGGCTGTAGGCAAGAGACCTAGATTTCAAATGCTGACCCCTCCCTTGCTAAACCTGTTCTGAGCACGTGGATCCTCTTGTATTTATACGTGTAACCCTGGTGCCTAGTAAGTGCCTGGCACAGCACTGGCACGCAATAATGTAACATCTTGGTGGGTACAGTCTGAGGTTTCTGTACTTCCACTTGGCCAGTTTCCCAGCCTCTCCTCTGTATACCTGAGGAGTTGAAGCTGGGGTGGGGGAGAGCAGCACTCTCTAGCCCTCTCCTGCCCATGCTCCCTCAAAGCCCTTTCTTCTCTTTTCTTCATATTTTATTTATTTGGCTGCACCGGGTCTTTGTTGCTACATGCAGGATCTTTGTTGCCACGTGCGCGGTATTTGTTGCGGCATGCGGGATCTTTTAGTCGTGGCATGCAAACTCTTAGTTGCAGCATGTGGGATCTAGTTCCCCAACCAAAGGTCAAACCCGGGCCCCCTGCATTAGGAAGGCAGAGTCTTAGGCACTGGACCACCAGGGAAGTCCCTCAAAGCCCTTTCTATCACCCCCAGCTTGAGCTTCATCCGAGCCCTTTTACAGAGAGAAGCTCAGTGCGTTCCTCCCCACCTCGTGGTGACCTTCAGTGCCCTCACTCAGACCTGAGATGCCCTGGACAAGGTTTGAGTCTTGACTCCTTCCCAAACCCCCAGACAGTGTCTCTTTACATCCAGGCTGGCGAGTGGGGTGAGCCTGGATGGAAGCGACTGCCTGATTTTTATTTTCATAATTGTTGAATGAAAAAAACCCTGTATTCCCCAATGGAGAAACCCCCTTCTCTCATGGCCCCAACACCTAGCCCTTCTTGGCAAAGAGAGATGCTTCTTGGGAGAATTTTGCTTATTTACAAATGTGCCTGCCAGAAGCTGAGCTAGCCTGGCCACTCCCCTTGCTTAGGAGCTGGCCAGGTGCAGGAGGCAGCAGAGCTGACAGCAGAGTGAGCTGATCTCTGGGAAGCAGGCCGTGTCTTGTCCCTATCTTAACTGGCCACTGGCTGCCTCTCCAGACCCATGCATGAAGTGTGCACGGGCCCCACACCGCCCGCTGGGGGTGCCTTACCCTGCCCAGCCTCTCCAAACCTCCGTGTAGGAGCAAATTCAGACGGGCTCAGAGAGGTCCTTCTACCCTGCAATGAGTGTTTGGGGGCTCTAGGCTGGCTTCAGCACTGGGGGCTTTAGTTCAGAAAGTGGGACAGGAGGGGAGCTGCCCTGGAGAGTCCTCCCACACCTCAGTGGCTGGCTGGAGAAACGCCTCTGAGATCCAGCTGTGTGTTGCTCTAGAATCACGGGCTCTTGGAGTTAAAGGGGCTCTTCTTGTCCCTGGAGCCTCACCTCTCCTTGCATTGATGCCCTGGGAGAACCAAGTGTGGGGTCTGCCCAAGGTCACCCTGCAGTACAGTCAGAATCAGGACCCAGACCAGCTGGCTTTTGGCCATTCTCACTCCTGACTCTGAGGATGGGTTGCAATCCACTGCGTGAAACACTTTGTGCTGAGGGCAACAGTGGGAAGGCTGAGCCATAGTGAGAGCCCAGGCTTGGCAGGCTCATCCTGCTTCCCTCCTCCTTGAGGATACAGGGGCCAAAGACAGCAAATCCACCAGACCAGCTTGCAGAACAACAGGGCTGCAGTGGCTTAATCAGGCCATGCTCTTCACCACCGACAACCCAGCACCAACACGTGGGTGTTTCCTGGATGACCAGCCACGGGTGCCAAGTGGCATCTTCTCCCCAGACCCCTTCCTTTTCCCAGAGTCCTCATCCAGGTTGATGGCAGGGTCACTTACCTGGGTACCAAGTTGGCCACCTGAGGGTCAGCCCTCGATATTGAGCTCCGTAAGTCATCAAAGCCCAGGTCATGGTCCCTCTACCCCCTTCTCACAACCCCAAATCCAGAGCTGCTCCGCGGAGGGCAGCTCCACGGGGGCTGGTGCAGGAGTGGTGATGGGATGGTCCAGTGGCTAAGGCTGGGGTTCTGCCTTTAGATGAACGTGGGTTTGAAGCTTGTGCTGCCGCTGACTCACTATGTGACCTTGGGCAGCTTATTTTACTTCTCTGAGCCTTGGTTTCCTTTCTGTAAAATGGGAATAATAACAGTACCTACTAGATAGGGCTATTGAGAATTTAACTGACATGATGAATGGGAGGTGCTTTGCACCTGCCTGCACAATGTAGGCGCTTGATCAACGTTACCTGCTGCTATTAATTCATCTCCATCCCTTGCCTACGCCATTGCTGTAGTCGCCTCACCACCTTGTTCCCAGGAGATTGAAAATATAAACATGATCATTCGACTTCTTTGTTTAGCGTCTTTCTGTGGCTTTCCATGGTCCACCAGAGAATGGCACAAGGGCCCCTTCATGAATTGGTTCCTTCCACCTACCTCCCACCCCGCCTTCCAGCTCTGCACCCCAGTGCACACAGTCCACGCTCTGGCCTCAGCTGCTCACGCCAGGATCCCAACGTTTTGGGGCCACCATGCCTTTGCACTTGCTTCACCATCTGCTTGTAATTTTTTCTTTTTTTTCTTTTTTTTTTGGGGGGGGGGGTACACGGCCCTCTCACTGTTGTGGCCTCTCCCGTGGCGGAGCACAGGCTCCGGCCGTGCAGGCTCAGCGGCCATGGCTCACAGGCCCAGCCGCTCCGTGGCATGTGGGATCTTCCCAGACCAGGGCACGAACCCATGCCATGTCCCCTGCATCGGCAGGCAGACTCTCAACCACTGCTCCACCAGGGCAGCCCTGCTTGTAATTTTTTATTCCTCTACTTCAACCCATGGTTTTACCTAAAGAACTCCTTTTCATCTTACAATACTCAGCTTGGGGCTTCTTTTTATTCTATCTATCTATCTATCTATTTGTTTATTTATGGCTGAGTTGCATCTTTGTTGCTGCGCACGGGCCTTCTCTAGTTGCTGAGAGCAGGGGCTACTCTTCATTGCGGTGTGCAGCCTTCTCATTGCAGTGGCTTCTCTTGATGCGGAGCATGGGCTCCAGTACTTGTGGCTTGCGGGCTCTAGAGCGCAGGCTCAGCAGTTGCGGTGCATGGGCTTTATTGCTCCGCAGCATGTGGGATCTTCCCGGACCAGGGCTCAAACCCGTGTGTCCTACATTGGCAGGCGTATTCTTAACCACTGCGCCACCAGGGAAGCCCCAGCTTGGGGCTTCTTATCTATGAAGTCTTCCAAGAGCCCTATTTTCCCCACTTATTCCCCCACTTACCTGGTCATACCTGTCTGATTGCATTTATTTCCCTCTATTACAACCATATTTGCATGCCTGTCTCTCCTGTGGGACCGTATCTTCTTTGTAC
This sequence comes from Delphinus delphis, assembly GCF_949987515.2. Lineage (NCBI taxonomy): Eukaryota > Metazoa > Chordata > Mammalia > Artiodactyla > Delphinidae > Delphinus > Delphinus delphis. The sequence goes on from NC_082701.1 coordinate 8,346,012, forward strand.
CTTTGTATTCCAGCATCCAGCATAGTTCTGATTCATAGTAGGTACTCAAAAGATTTTTGTTGAGAAAAAGACTCACAGACATAGAAAACAGACTTGCGGTTGTCAGAGGGGAAGGGGGTGGGGGAGGGATGGATTAGGAGTTTGGGGTTAGCAGATGCAAACTATTATATATAGAATGGATAAACAACAAGGTCCTACTGCACAGCCCAGGGAACTATATTCAATATCCTGTGATAAACCATAACGGAAAATATATGAAAAAGACTGTATATATATGTATAACTGAATCACTTTGCTATACAGCAGAAATTAACACAACATTGTAGATCAACTATATGTCAATTTTAAACAAATTATGTTGAATGATTGAACAAAACAAACCAACTTCTCTCAAAGGTCCCGATGGTGCCAACAGGTCTCTGGGACACCTCTGTCTTTGCTCAAGTCCCAAGTTCTCCATTTGTCCTAGACACACACCCTACACAGGCACATTCACCCCACGTGCACATACGTACATATACACGTGTATACACACACACGTGCACACACATACACATGTGCCTCCCCCCACCATTGCTCTCTCCTTAAACTTCAGTTTCTAGATCTGGGCTGCCCGCTGCCGTGGCCCCTAACCACCTTGGGCCTTGAGCACTTGAGATGTGGCTGGTCTGAATTGACACTGGATTATGAAGACTCAGTGTATAAAAGAAAAAAAAAAAACAGAGTATGAAACATGTCTGATAATTTTTATATTGATTCCTTGTTGAAATGACAATAACTTTATATATATTGGGTTAACTACAATATTTTTTTAAAATCAAATTAACCTGTTTCTTTTGGCTTTTTCTCGTGTGGCTACTAGAAAATTGAAAATGACATATGCGGCTCACGGGATCTTTCCGTTGGAGAGCTGGGCTCCAGAGGCTCAGGAAGCCGTAGGTCCCTTCTTTCTCCAGGAGGTGGCGAACTCTTCCTGCTTTTGACACCTCCGTTGCAGAAAGGTCTGGAAAGTTCCTGAGGAAACTGCCTGTGTAATATGGCAGATTTTGAACCCTAAATAAGGACGGGGCCACGTTCAGCCCTGCAGTGATGTCAGCCTATCTATGCAAAGGAGGCTTCAAAATAAATCCACAGCAAATCAACGAGCTAAGTGTCATCCTCCTCAACGGAATCGCCACCCAGTTGATAGGCTCCTAGTCTCTGTATCTAGCACATCGCCGCCACACGTTCAATGCAATTTCTGTTTTCCAGAGGTTTATACGCTCCCGGGAGCTCGCCCAGTGAAACTCCTGCACACAGTTCTCCATCTCAGCCTCTGTCCCCTGGGGAACCTGCTAGTGACAGACTATGGTTGGAAAAGTAACTATGATTAGGCAACATGTGCCCCGTGCCAGGTGTGCAGAGCCTATCTTAAGTGCAGGGGAGGACTGAGAAAAGGATGCCACCCTCAAAACCACCAGAAAATGCAACTAGTTGCCCAAGTGCCTGAACTGAGGGCTGCCTTCCCTGCCTGTCCAGGCCTTTTGGTTGCTCTGCTGGGAAAACTGGGGTCTCAGAGGTATCATCAGAGTGTTTCGGGGCCCCCCAAAACACTGCATCTGGTCCCCACCCACCCCACCCCTCTGTCCTGGAAGGACTTTTTTTTTTTTTGCGGTACCCGGGCCTCTCACTGTTGTGGCCTCTCCCGTTGCGGAGCACAGGCTCCGGACGCGCAGGCTCAGCGGCCATGGCTCACGGGCCCAGCCGCTCCGCGGCATGTGGGATCTTCCCGGACTGGGGCACGAACCCGTGTCCCCTGCATCGGCAGGCAGACTCTCAACCACTGCGCCACCAGGGAAGCCCTGGAAGGACTCTTAACGGCCATCAGAAGCCTCCTTGTTAGGGGAATCTAAGATCTTTTCTCCACTCTGGGCTGCGTGAGATGCTGCTGGCCACCCCCTCCTTGGGTTCTGGGGTGTGTCCTGATCCTGGGTCTGCTCATTTCCTCATCTTTCTTCCTGTTAATGGTTCCCCCCTCCAACCCAGAGAGAACATCCCCAAGCTTGGGCCCCAGCTTCCCTGTGGGGACACGCGGTCCCTCAGAACGTTCCTCCCATACTGTGACTCAGATGTCCGCTCCATCGTGAGGACAGCCAAGTCTGTATCCATCATCCCACCGCTATGGAGCATTAGTGGGGTGGGGGCTCAGCCGGATCAGAGGCCAGGCTCTGCTGGGGCAGGTGGGCAGTCAGGTCCCATGGCCCTCTGGGGTTCACCATGTGCCCTGGACAACCTGCCTCCAACTGTCATAGAATGTTCTGGAGCCCTGGAGCAGGAGCCCAGCCATAGCCCAGGACTTGCCTGGGACTACAGAGCCTGTAGGAGAGACCTGGCAGCCAGCCACAGCTGATGCCCAGATGTGTGTATCCCTGTCTGGCGGGCTAGGAGGCCCCAAAGGAGACCAGGCTGGAGCGGGTGACGGTGGGACCCCTAAAGGGGAGAAGAAGTGCAGAGTGGGGGCAGGGTGAGCAGAGTCAGAGCTGGGGGAGCCGTGGTCGCAGGACCCTCTCAAGGGAGCTGGTGCTGGAGGGAGACTGTGGCACAAAGAGCAAAACCCTACGAACAGGGGTCTGGAGAGAAGCCCCTGAGCCGTCCCCACACCGGGACATTTGATGACGTTGACTTTACATCCAGCACCCGGACTGTCCCCTCCCCTCTGGGTCTGCAGTTCTAATTGGCCACCAGGCAAGTGCTCTAAATGATAGCACACTCAGGCTGCCAGAGCTGGAAGGACCCTCAGAGCTGGGCTTGCCCAGGCTTCCAGGGGACAGAGGGTGAATGCCTGTGCCAGCCAGTTGGCGCCAAGGCAGGGATTAGAGTGGACCCATGAGTTTAGCCCCGTGCTCTTCCCCCCAAACTCTGGGGCCTCAGCCAGCCACTGTAATCCTCTGCAACCGTGTGCCATCTGAGGTTTCACCCTCAGCACGCAGGGACAAGGCGCAGGGTGGCCGGAGCCCTGCAGACTTCGACCTTCCTGTAAAAGGGAGGCGGGGCGGGTGGGGGATTAGACATCTCTGAGATCAACGTCACGTGCTGCCCGGCCACGCTTGCTGCAACAGCCGTGTACCCAGGAGTCTGGATTTTTCTGGTCCTGAGCCTGTGGATGGCCCCTGGGGTGATTGGCTCTGTGGGGGGAACATTGGAGCCCCTGCCCCACAGTCCTGATAAGTCGGACCCCTGCCCCTGGGCTCCCAGAATTCAAGAACGGGAGTCCCCTGCTTGGGGCTTGGAGATGTGGGGAGAGAAGGTGGAGGAGGGAGGGCAGGGCGACATGCAGGACGTGGGGCTTTGTAAGGGAGGGACGGCCACCTCTAAGAAGTGCACATCAGCAGACGGTCAGGGAAAGAGACAAACAGTGACCCGGGGACCCAGTAAGCAGGGACAGGGCAGGAAGTGTCCACGCCCTGCTTGCCCGCTCCACCCCAGCCCCCAGATTCCCCACTCCAGGTCCCCTACAAAAGAGGCAAGATGCACCATCACCCTGGACGGCCCCCCGGGAGTTGAGGACCAGACCCCTGACCGTCGCTCCTCCGCAACAGGTGCAGAGGGGCCCTCCTCATCACAGAGGCCACTTCTGAAGCTGGGGCCCCCCAGGGTAGCAGCAGCGGCCAGGAGGTCCACTCAGAGCATCCACTACCTGAAGCCTGTGGCTCTGCGCCTGCCACCTGGGATCCCAGAGTCCCCAAGTCACCAGCGGCACCACACACTCCCCACCGAGTTTTGCTGCCTCACCCCAGAGGATGCTCCTGGCGTGTCTGAGATTGAGTGAGAGGGTGGGTAACCCCCCAACAGGATCCAGGACGCTGCTGAACTCTGTCGCTGTTGCCCTTGGAGAGAAGACCCTCGAGTCTCCTGCCCTTGGCAGTTGGGACCCCAGAGTATCTGACTCTGGGTGTTTCTGTGCATGTGCAAGAGCACATGTGTGTTCAGCAAAGTGGGGGGAAGAGCAGCCCTGAATCCTCTGCTTTCCTGTGGGGGAGGGCTGGGGGCTGAGGGAGCCCACCCCCAGCATCCGAGCAGATGCTCAGTGGACAGTGGGCATGTGGCACGGTGACCACCGAGTCACCACCAGGGCCGGCTCCACAGCCTTCATCTCTGTCTCGGGCATCTGCCCCCTGAACCTGGACCAGGTCCGGCACTTCCTGGCCCTGTGTCCTGAGCTGTCCCTGGACTGGTTCGTGGAGGGCCGCCTCGTGGCCTTCATCGTCGGCTCCCTGTGGGCTGAGGAGAGACTCACTCTGGTGAGGAAGGGGCTGGGGGCAGAGATGCCCAGCCCCAGGAGGGCCTCCGGGGGAGAGGCCACTGCCCGATGGTGCCAGCTCCTCCTGTGCTCACAGAGGCAGCCAGGTGGGGGGAGGAGCCTGGAGGCTGGGATTTCTTCCTCTGAGATAAGAGATGAGCACAGACGTGGGTCCTCTCCAGGGCAAGACCAGTCCTTTGCGGTCTCAAGGCCCTCATGAAGGGACCGCCATAGGGCTGGGAATGTAGGTCCCAATTTGGGGTCTCCTTGGGTAGGAGGGGGGTCCTGATTAGAAGCACTCAGGGGCACCTGCCCTTGGCCCAGTTGGGGGTGGTTTGGGGGTGCAGGTGTCCACAGAGGTGACCTGGACTCGTGTCCGTCTCTTGCCCCCAGGGGTCGCTGACACTGCACAGGCCCGAGGGCCGCACGGCCCACCTGCACGTGCTGGCCGTGCACTGCCCCTCCGGAGGCAGGGCAAGGGCTCCATCCTGCTCCGGCGCCACCTGCACCACCTGGGCGGCCATCCGGGCGTGCACTTGGCCGTGCTCACGTGCGAGGACAGGCTGGTGCCCTTCTACCAGAGGTTCGGCTTCCACCCTGTGGGCCCGTGTGCCGTGGGCTCACTCGCCTTCGGGAGATGTAGTGCGGGGCCACGCCTCCCCGCGCAGACACACCGACTGCTGAACTGGCCGCCCCCGGGGAGCCCACGGACGGGTGCCAGGGGTGTGGGGAGGCAGGCTGGGGGCTCCTACCCAGTCCCGCTGTCCCCTTCTCTGCCCTGCTGTCGCTCAGCTCAGCTCAGCCTGAAGGGAGACAGTGATTCCCAGAGGGTCCTGGGGTGGGGGGTGGGGGTGAAATAAAGAGAGGGCGGGGCGGCTGCTCCCGGCCCAGGCTGCCCTGCTGGGGCACGAGTGCTGTATCCTCCAGTCTGTCCACGCGAGGCCTCCTGGACCCCCTGCATCCAAACTGTGCCCACACGTGGCTGGGTGGGTGAATTGGGGACAGTGGGAGGCGGCCTGCAGCCCTGCTTCAGCGTCCTCACCAAAGGAGCCGGCTGCCCAGGGGGCCCTTATTCCCCCAGGCCCAGGGCTGCCCCTTCCCATCCTCATCCCTGGAATGGAGGCAGCCGGGAGCAGGGAAGGGCAGGGGCCACCTCCCAGCTTCCCCACCCACCCACCCTGAGCACCCACGGTTACTGTGGGTCCTCTGTCCCACGGGGTGTGGGATGAAGGGCTGGGGGGCGCAGGGAATGGACCGCACTGCTTCTGCCAGGACGGCCCTCCCCTCCACCCAGCCAGACCCCTGATGGGGCTTGGGGAACGCAGGGGTCTAAAGATTTGACACCACCTTCTCAAGGGCCCCCTTGAGCCCCTCCATGTGACCCCAACCTGGCTTCTTCTCCAACCAAATCTCCCACAAGACCCACAGGCATCCACTGTCCCTTTGGGCCAAGCCCCTGCCCCCTAGCTCCTCACGGCTGACCCTGCCACCCCCCACTCCCAAAATAAAGTTCCAGTTTTTATTCTATGCGAGGCTGGAGGTCAAAAGACGATATTTTCTTAAAGAATATCATTTAATACATTTCAGACATCGTCCATACAAAGTTAGCGTTACTTTAAAAAAAATTAGGACCATAATATAAACTGGTAAAAAAAAAAAAAAAAAAAAAAAGGCCTGATTGACCTTGGACAACCCCTGGACCCGGGTCCTTGGGGTGGCCCTGCCCTCACCTGGGCAGGAGTGAGGCAAAGGATGGTTGGCTGGCTGGCGTCAGTCCAGCCCCAGGAGGCAGAACACTGACTTGAAGGAAGGGACTGGGCTGGGAGGGGCTGGGGGGCCCGGGTGCGGGGCAGGTTCAGCCTCTGTTTGCTGAGCTCAGCGGAGGCTCTCGGATTGCCGGTCTGTGTCTCTTGGCTCCTTCTCTGCCCCAGGCCACTGTCAAACCCTGTCCCAGAAGGTTTGGACCCGGAGCCTCGTGGGCTCACCAGGCCTCGGATGAGTGCAGGGCGTGGATTCACAGGGCAGAGATGGGAGGGGAAACAGGTAGGGGCCGTGGCCAGGCAGGGCTGGGAACCTGGTGGGAAGCCCAGCCAGGTCCCCAGGAGGGGCAGGCTCACAGCAACGGGGAGGGGGAACGTACCAGCAGAGCCAGAGGTGGGAGATGGGCAGCAGCCCAGGACCTTGGGAAGAAAGGAGCCCACCCCCCAGGAAGTGGTCCTGACAGCAGGGGAGCAGGGTGATGTCAGGGCCTGGGCCCTGAGCTGCAGAGAAACACATGTTCGGAGTGTCCCCCGGCCCAGGCCTGGGGAAGGGGGCCCTCAGTCCCCCAAGGAGCCGCCCTTGATGACCGTCTCCCGCGGACTCAGCCTCTCCTGGGGGCAGAGCTCCTGGGAGCAGGGCCGGCCCCACAGGGTGTCTGGAGCGGGGGTGGGCGCTGTGCAGGCAGGCAGCCTGGCCCGGGCACAGTCTCCACGTCCTCAGCGCTGCGTGGGAGCAGCCGTGCCAGCCCCGCCAGGCAGGTGGTCAGTGCAGCACCTGGTCCAGCTCATACTTCTCGCAGAAGTGGCTGGTGAAGGGGAAGCAGGTGAGGTACTCGATCCAGGGCCAGTGGATGGGGTAGACGTAGAGCCAGATGACCAGCGAGGCGAAGAGGCCGGCGAAGACCAGCAGCGACACGAGGATGAGGGCGCGCTTGCGGTACTTGTCGCTCGTGCCGAAGGTGATGTAGGGCAGGAAGGCGAAGGCCAGCAGCAGGCCGCTGAGGAAGCCAAAGATGTGGGCGATGTTGTCGATCCAGGGCAGGAGGCCGCAGATGAACAGGAAGAGCACGATGGCCGACAGGTTCAGGAAGGCCTTCCAGGGCCGCTCCAGCAGCTGCCAGCTCTGGAAGAGCTCCACGAAGAGGCAGGCCAGGAGGCCGAACTGCGACCCTGCTGGGCCCACCTGCGGTGGGTGGATGGGGAGGGGACAGGGTCACTTCCGGGTGCCACGTGGGAGCCTGTGGGGAGGCCTGGGCACAGCCGGGCTGGAGGCCCAGGACCTGGGTCATCCTCTCCGTGAGCCCCTCCCAGGGTGGGGACCCCGAACCTGACGGCCGGGGGGCAGGAGAGGTGCAGCTGGAGCTGCTGGAACAAAGCTGGGCTCGTTCCACCCACCCTTTCTGCGACACTGAGCACCTACTACGCGCACGCCCAGTGCCATAAGCAAGACAGACTGCTCCAGGCAGCGCACGTGGGGAGGGACAGACCGACACTGAACAAGCCCACAGCGTGAGGCTGGCTGATCAAAACACTGCCGTTTCTTTGGGTCAAGAACGGTTGCACGAGGGCAACTTCATATGGCCCAGCTCACAGCTATGGGACGCGCTGCAGGCGGTGGTCATGGTCACGGAAAGAAATGAAGCAAAGAGGCAGAGTGAGGGACGGGGTCCAGGTCTTCCTGGAGGTGGCCTCTACACGTGACCCAGGGGCATCACTGCTCCCTCGCGCCTCGGGATGGACTAAGGAATTGGCCGGGAAGCCCCCAGCTTAGCTGTCCATCCGCTGTTGAGCCTGACGTGGCAGGGGCTGTGCGTCCCTCAGGCCAAGCCAGGCGGGAGGCGTGGAAGCAGTAGAGCTAGCCCTCCCTGCCGCATCCTGAGTCCCTACCTCCGCGCGGTACGGGAGGAAGATGGCACTGGCAAGGTTGCCGGTGATGCCGCTGAGAATGAAGATGATGGCGATGCGGTGCCAGCCGGCCAGCTTCTCCAGGTCCCGTAGGATGGTCATTTGGAAGATCACAGACACGAGGCAGTGCACCACGCTGGGCGGGGACACACCGGGCATCAGCCCCCCGCCCCGTCTGCCAGCCAGCGACTTCGGGAGCAGCGGGGTCTGGCAGGTCATGCCAGCTGCGCCCTGGCCCAGGGGCCCCTCCTCCGGGAGTCCAGGTGGGTGGGCACCACAGGGGTCTGGGGGGTGGGCAGCGAGGCACCTCTTACCCAGCGTGGAGGAACAGAGACAGCCAGAGCCTGTAGAACTGATCTGGGACCTCAGGATTGAGGAAGGGCAGCAGCCCACACACCTTGTCCAAGCAGTGCACCTGGGGGTGAGAGCACGGCAGTCAGCGCCTAGGATCCCGCTGGGTCCGAGGCCCCGATGTAGGGGGCAGGACCAGATACCCGCTGCAGGGGAGCATACAGGCTGCTGCACCTGGCTGCTCGTGCCCAGGGCCCCACCAGACCCCACCTCACCTGGGAGCAGAGCGTGGCCTCTTCGTGGAAATAGCCGTGCACGAACTCGCAGTATTCCCGAGTGGTGACCTCACAGCTGGGGGACAGGGAGGCAAGGCGAACGCCAGGGCCCTGAGTCCTGCCCGCCCCCACCTAGTGCCCAGTGCCCGGCCACAGAAGGCACCACTGGGAGGACGCGGTGCCCCTCTGCAGGAACTTGCCCACACCACGGACGGCCCCTGAGTGGGGAGGGAGAACGCCAGCTGGGCGGTGGGTGACAGAGGGGGAGCACAGGGGCTCCGGGCCCAGGGCCCAGGCCAGCTCACCTGCCCTTGGTGCCGATGCAGCAGGGGCGGCCCCGAATCTGGCAGTCCATGTGCGGGAAGCCCGAGCGGTTACTCTTGGCCTGCTCCGTGCAGATCTGCCAGGAGGGGCACAGGCAGCGGCTAGGGCTGTGCAGCAGCACGCAGGCCCTCCCCACCCTTCCCGGACCACTCTCCCCCCTGGACACTCACCGGCCACTTGGTGATGTCATCGGGCCAGATGTGGGCACCACTGGAGGCCGGCTCCTCGCAGGTTCTGGAAGCAGAGGTCGGAGGGGGCAAAATGAGGGGCCACGGCATCCCCGGCCTGCCACGCCCACTGGCCAACATCCCCATGGGTGGCACAGACCACGTGACGCTCAGCCCCATCTCCTCAGCTCAGCTGTGGGTCTCCCGGCACTGTACCTGGGGTCCTGGTTGCACACGGCCCCCGATGTCCGCTTTTGGCCCAGCGCAGACTTGTCCATGGGGGGCCCCGTATCATCCTGCCACTTGACAAAAGTGGCCAAAGTCTCCTGGAGGATGGAGGCAGGCTGGTCACGGCTAGGACAAGGTCACCACCATCAGAGTGGGCAAGGGCCCCTCCAGGGCCGGGGCTCTTGCCCTGCTGTCCAGGGCTCAGGCTCATCTCCCAGACCCCCACCCCCACTGACACTCCCAAGACCCAGCTTTCACCGCTCTGGGGCTGGGGAGGTTGGCACCCTCCCTGTGCTGAGCTGCGTGCAGGGGTGTGTGATGCCAGGGAGGGTAGAGGAAGGACAGAGGCCACGTAGACACTGCCCTTGAAGGGCCCCTCCCCCAGGCTGGGGCAAGTGGAGATGGTGCAGGGGACCAGGGTGGGGCTCGCAGGGGTCGGAGGGCCTCTGCCCCCACCGAGCAGTCCTGCTGCAGCGTCTGGATGCAGCCCGAGTGGTCATTCTGGACACAGCAGCCCGAGTCCCGCTCCAGGTCTCGCTCCCGCAGCACCAGCTGCTCGATCTGCTGGTCCTTCCGGATGCAGGGTGAGAACTTGGCTCCCAGGTGGATCAAGTCAATCTGGGGGCGGAGGGTGGTGGGGAGTGAGCGCGGGTCCAGACCTGGCTGCTCCGTTGAGAGTCTCCCCCTGGGGGCCCCTGATGAGGGGGGCTTCCAGGCAAGCCAAGCCCCTTCCTGCTCAGCTGGGGGTGGCAGAGGCCAGAGGCTCCCTGCTGAGATGCTGCCCCTGCCTGGGCCCCTCACCGAGCTGGGGCCAATCCAGAAGTTCTCCTGTTGGATGTACTTCATGCTCTCGTACACACCTCTGTTCCTGAGTACCTGGTGCAGAGGTGGAAGGACGGGGGGGTCAGGGGTTTCTCTGTCCCAGGAAAGGGCCTCCGGGGAAGGGGCTGAGAAGCAAAGCAGTGGTGAGCCCAGAGCACCCTCCTGCTTGGGCCAGGTTGTTGCTGTGGGAGGGCCTGGGTGGCCCAAGATGCTGCCGCCTCTTGGGGGAGGCTAGGATCCCCAGGGCGGAGCCCCCCTTCCCTAGCCCCACTCACCAGCTGGGTGGTGACGTGCTGGGCGAAGCCCACCGGCGCGATGCCGTACGTGCAAATCACCAGCAGTGTGATGATGACGTGGACGAAGGTCAGCCAGTAGGTGAAGTAGGGCCTGCGGGCAGAGGCCTCGGGTCAGCGGAGCCAAAGTCACATCCCAACCCTCAGCCCCAGCCGCCGACAGCTCGCACCTGCTCCCTATCCTCCACTACTCCCCTCCAACTCATCCTTCTCCACAGCAACTCTTAAAATGCACCTCTCTGCGTCTCTCCCAGCTTAAATCCTTTCCATGGCTTCTCGCTGCCCTGGGGATAAAGTCTAACATGGCTCCTTCCCCACTGGTTGCAAGGCCTTGCTACGTCTGCCCACCTCCCTGGCCTCCTTCCTCTCCTTCTCCTGCAGTTCCTGGAACAAACCCCAATCCCCGCAGCCCCAGGGCCTTTGCACATGATGCTTCCGTTGCCTGGGATGCCCTTGCCGTCTCTCTTCACCCAGCTAACTGCTGCTGCTCCTGACAACGCTGCCCCCCACCAGTTGTTCACTCCCAGTCTCTGTCCTCCTTCTCCAGGACACTCACCACACCTGCTATCACTTAATTTTTTTAAACTTAGGGTCCAATGTCTAGCAGGTTGCTGCTAATTGTACGTTCTTTGAGAATGGCCTCTTCCCAATCCTCTGGCTTCCCCCAAGGTCTGTGTGCAGGCCTCTTCACAGTCCCTTCACTCGTGGTCACAGCTTCTAACTGCCCCTCTGACCTACCCCGCCCGCCCTGCTCCCCGCAGAGGAAGCAAGTCCAGAAAGCGGGGAGGGTGGAAAAGAGGCAGCAACACCCGACAACCCTTCCCAGGTGACGTGCATGCTTGTAGGGTGACCCTAGGGGCCGTCCCTGCTCCCCTGACCCAAAGACTCGATGAACAATAAGGGGAGATTCGGGAGGGGCCCCAGGGGAACCTGGAAGCTCCCAGGCCCTCCTGGATGGCTCTCAGCCCTTCTCCCCTGGGCCTACGCCTGGGAGTGGCTCTCCCCGCACTGTCACAGAGTGGGTGGGGCCCCAGGCCCGCGTGGCTCACCGGTGGCTGTCGAAGCTCTCCAGCTGGCGCTGCACGGTGCTGCTGATGCTGTGGCGGTAGCTGCGGTTCAGCCAGTTGCCCACAACACCCAGGCCGTAGTGCCGCTTCTTCCGGTCGAAGGCGAAGTGCTTCACCTTGGATGCGATGCGCTTGCCACGTTTGGCCGCGGGCCCCGGGGCTCGGTCAGACTCCTTCCTGGTGAGGATGGTGGTCTCAGCCTGGTGTCCTCCCCTCCCACATCCCATGACGGGGGTCCGGAGGGACCTGTGGTCTAGGGAAGCCCCCTGGCAGGGTCGTTGGGCTCTTCCTCCACAGTGCCACCTCCCTCCACCTGGAGGATTGCCCAGAACTCACAGAGGGATCTGCACCTCTTCGGGGGAGACCGGGGAGGCCGAGCGTGGGATGCCCCGGAAGTAGCTGGCAGAGAGTGGGGGCGACTCAAACACATCGTCAGGCACGGAGCTCATTTCTTCCTGGAGTGGGTGTGGAGTCGGGGACACAGAAGGAGACAATGTGAGGAGCCACTGTCTCCAGCACTGCCCCCAGTAGCTCAATCAAAGGGCAGGACAAAGCCGGACAGGCTCTTTGGAAGGGAGGTAGAAGGCACGTGTTTGTGGGCCCTGATGGGGACTTTCCCGGCTGGCACCCTTCCTCACCCCAGGTCCTTGCCCTGCCGACAGAAAGACGCACCCCCATCCCACCGACGGGCCTTTGGACATCCCAGGGGCTCCCAGCAGAGCATGACTGAGGCCGGGTGACCTCTCCTGGCTCCCACCCATCCCGGTCCCCCGACCCCGAGGGCCCACACACGCCATGCTTGCCTTACTAAAAAATGAGGAGTAGAATGTCTCCGCTCCATCGACCGCGTCCTCCTCCAGGAAGCTGGGGTAGGCAAAGCTGCGCTTGACCACCCGACACCGCTGTCCTGCGGCATCCATTACCGAGCGCCCCTGTGCCAGACAGAAGCATGGGCGTCAAGCCCAGGTCAGGTACCCCTGCCCCTGACACCAAAGGAGTCTGTCAAGCCCATCTGTCTGGGGAGGTGGGACCCTGCCCAGAGCATGTGCATCTGCGAGAGAGGCCAGGACCGGGCTCCGGCTCCTGCGTAGCCTGACTGCAGCAATCTCTACATGGTTGGCTCTTAACTTCTCCCTGGTGACCTCCGGCCCTCTGGCTTGGGCACCTGACACCCCACCACTCATCCTGCACCCTTATTCCCACCGGCTTCTTGGCACGGCACACCAGGCCCCTGCTGACCTTTTGATCCCATCTCCTGTCATTCCTCTTGTAAACACACTTCACTAAAACCACCTGCTACTCCCTCCTACCTCCAGGCCTTTGCATAGGCCGTTCCCCTTGCTGACAATGCTGTTCCCTTCCTGGCAAACCTTTCCTTATATTTCTCAAGTGCCTTCCCTGACACCAGCCTCTCCTATGGGTGGGCCCCAGCACTTATCACACTGAATGGTTGACACCTGCCCTCACCCGAGCTGAGGGCTCCTCTAGGGCAGTGACACTGGCTCAACTCACTCTGTAGCCCCTGTGCCCAGCACATAAGGGGGTTCAGTAAACACAGGTCAGTGAGTGGTGCCTGCACATTTCACTTCCTACTTTCCACCTTATGTGTCAGTGCAGAAACCAGCTGTCCACACTAGGGACAACTAGAAGTGGACCACTTCTAGTGGGACCACTAGAAGGACGTGGGTCTGGCGCCCAGGGATCCCGGAGCAACCACTGCCCTTGGCACAGAGGAAGATGCCTTGGGACAGAGGTGCTCTGGAGAGAGAGATGCTCTGGGGAGAGAGATGCTCTGAGGAGAGAGATGCCTGGGGAGAGAAATGCTCTGGGGAGAGAGATGCCTGGGGAGTGAGATGCTCTGGGGAGAGAGATGCCTGGGGAGAGAGATGCCTGGGGAGAGAGATGCTCTGGGGAGAGAGATGCTCTGGGGAGAGAGATGCCTGGGGAGAGAGATGCTCTGGGGAGAGAGATGCTCTGGAGAGAGAGATGCGTGGGGAGAGAGATGCTCTGGGGAGAGAGATGCTCTGGGGAGAGAGACGCCTGGGGAGAGAGACACCTGGGGAGAGAGATGCTCTGGGGAGAGAGATGCCTGGGGAGAGAGATGCCTGGGGAGAGAGATGCTCTGGGGAGAGAGAGGGAGCAGGCTGGGCAGAGGTGTCTTTACCTTGAGGAAGGCCGTGGCAGCTTGAAAGCTCATGTGGGCCACAGAGATCCTCTTGCGGTGGGGCAGGTGGGAATAGCCGCTGGAGCGGACGCTGGTGAAGGAGGTGAGGGACAGGACCCCAGGGGTCAGGGGTGGGTGCGGGGCGTGGGGCCGGTCCACCTCGTCCGTGTGGCGGAACGCCCGTCCTCGGGCCAGGGGATCCACAATCTGGACGGGAGGGAGGTGGTGAGCATAGTCAACTGGGCCCTGGGCCAAGTCATCTGCCGCCCCGCAGCCCCCGCTGGAGCCCACCTTGGGCATCTTGCAGGGTCTTGGAGACTCGGTGCCCTGGAAGGAGGGCAACTCTTGGCTGGGGAGCTCCAGGTCCCGCTGGCACGAGGCCTTGAGCCGGCCGTAGCGGGCGCTGCAGTGGCGCAGGCTCCTGCGCTGCCAGTGCTGGTGCTTCAGCTCCCAGTCGCTGCTGACCCCGAACCACTGGGCCGTGCCCCTGCGGGAGCAGATGGGGTGGGGAGCAGGCAGGTGTGTGACAGGGGAGCGACCGCAATGAGAGAAAGGCCATGTGCACAGAGAGGTGACAAGAGAGGTGACAGGGCACGTGTGTGTGCAGGGGAGGTGACGGGCACGTTTGTGTGTGCAGGGGAGGTGACGGGGCACGTGCGTGTGTACAGGGGAGGTGACGGGGCACGTGCGTGTGTGCAGGGGAGGTGAGGGGGCACGTGTGTGTGCGTACGCAGTGGGAGGGGCAGATCAGCTTCCCCTTGACCCCTGGTTCGGTGCCCAGGAACCAGATGGGCAGAGGGGGATTCAAGTCAAGAGCTTGAGGGCTGAGCTGGGAAGGCCCCGGGAGCTGCTGTGAAGGGCAGGGGTCCACCCCCAGCTCCCTGACTCCCCTCAGCCTCCTCACTGTGGCTTCCTACCAGGCACAGAGCAGCCTGGGCCTCAGTTTCCCCACCTGGACCATGGGCTGCCTGCCCGTGCCTCCCGGGAAGGGCCCAGGGCCCAGGTCCCAAGAGTTGACTGGCCCAGGGTGGGTGGGGAGGAGGTGGGGACGCGGCAGGCGTGCTCACTTGCGGATGCTCTGGGACAGGGAGGCCTGTCGGCGGCGGAAGCCGGGGCGCTTCTCCGAGCCGCCCTCCTGCCATCGTGCCCTCGGCTCCTGGAGGCTGACGCTCTTCAGGAAGGCTGGGTTCCTGGGCCTCTGTGGACAGCGGGCAGGAGCATGGGCTGTGACTGCCTGCAGCCCAGATCCCAGGCTGGCTCTGCTCTGGCTCCCAATGTGAAGATCCAGACAGAACAAACCTCGACCCGAGTCTACCCCAAGCTGCTTTCATTCCGAGGGTCAAATCGTCATTTTCTAGTGTCTTCGGCGATCCCAGCACACGCTTCCCTAGCTCCCTATCCAGCGCTCCTGCCTTAGGCCTTAGCCGTGGCTAAGCCTTGGCCTCGCCTGGCTTTACATGTTTGAAAGAGCCCTTGGCATGAGTGGGCGGCATGAGACAGCCTCCCCGGTGCCCCAGGCTGCGCGGGGAGCCCACGCTCTTTTTTTGTTTTTTTTTTTTGCGGTACGCGGGCCTCTCACTGCTGTGGCCTCTCCGGTTGCGGAGCACAGGCTCTGGACGCGCAGGCTCAGCGGCCACGGCTCACGGGCCCAGCTGCTCCGCGGCATGTGGGATCCTCCCGGACCGGGGCACGAACCCGTGTCCCCTGCATCGGCAGGCGGACTCTCAACCACTGCGCCACCAGGGAAGCCTTTTTTTTTTTTTTTTTAGCCCACGCTCTTTGCAGCTAGTTCTCAATGAGCTCTTTATGGAACGCTGGTCCGGACCGGACTGCTGGCAACGTTGATTCCCCCCCCCCGTTCCCCCGCAGGAGCTGGGCGCTGGGATCCAGCTGCTGGTGCTGCAGGCGCGCTGTGCCCCTTCCCCCAAGTCACAGGCAGCCCACCGCCCGCAGAAGGGCCAGGGCTCGGGCAAGGGAACGGAAACAGCCAATTCCCAGGCGGAACCGGCAAGTGTTTCTTATTTTCCCTGGCCCACCATGAGACAGAGACTGAGCTCAGGGCCCACCCCCTGTGAAGTGTGGGGCCAGGAAGGACGGGGTACAGCCTACAGCAGGGACACAGGGCAGCTGTGGCTCCAGAAAGCCCTCCTCCGGGAAGTGAAACTGCCCGAAAGGTGTCATGGGAGCACAGCGGTGGCCGGTGGCAGGGCGCCGAGCGCCCAGCTGCTCCCTTACCTGGGGCAGCATGCTGGCCTGCTCGCTGGGGTCCGGGGTCCCAGGCGGAGGGATGGCGATGGATAGGTTGGGTGGCTTCCGGCTCTGCAGGCGACTACTGGACACCGAGGAGACGCTCTCGCCATTCTGGTCAGCGGAGGCCATGGTGGGCGGGGGGGTGGGGCAACTGGAATGGAAACAGGGAGGGGGCACAGGTGTGTCAAGAGGCGGCAGGACAGGAGGGGACACGGGGACAGTCCAGGGTGTCAGGGTGGTACCTGGGCAGGCAGCCCAGACTGAGAACAACCTGTAGAAAGTTGGTTCAAACCTAACTCTGGATTTCCGGGAAGGGAGGCGAAGGTTGAAAGAAGTGCAGCCGAAATTGTAACCAAAGGAGGCATTATGCTTCCAGAAAAATCACAAGGAAAAGTACTGCAAGCAACGGTAGTAGCTGTTGGATCCGGCTCTAAAGGAAAGGGTGGAGAGATTCAACCAGTTAGTGTGAAAGTGGGAGATAAAGCTCTTCTCCCAGAATATGAAGGCACCAAAGTAGTTCTAGACGACAAGGATGATTTCTTCTTTAGAGACGGTGACGTTCTTGGAAAATACGTCGACTAAAATAAGTCACTATCGAAATGGCATCACGTGAAGCTGCCACTGAAGTTCTGAAATCTTTCATCATGTAAATAATTTCCGTGTTTCTTTTACCATAAAGTAATGATATCCAAACTCATGATATTCAGTGTCTCTGAAATTTAGTTTCTCTGTATTGATTTAAACATTCTCAAATAAAAGTATATCAATGAAAAAACAAAACAGAACAAAAACCTCACTCTGGACACTAAACCATGAAGCAGAGACTGACTCTGGGCTGTGTGGGGCAGGGTGAGAAGGTGTATTTTCATCCTTCATTTGCATTCCAGGGCAGCAGGGGTCTGGGAGGTCCCCAGCTCACCACCTCGTTCCATTTCCAGTCTCTCTGCTTCAGGCAAGGACCTCACCCAGAAAGGAACATTGAGGGCCAGGGATGCAGAGCTGCCGTGATCTTGGCCACCTCATCAGCCTGGCCAGAGCAGGCCAGGGGGCCAGAGGCAGCTTCCTTGGCCAAAGGGCCCTGCCTTCGTCCTGGGGGCAGGGCTTGGGGGAGGACAAGGGGAAAGGCTCCAGGCAGCCCACAGACAAGGGGCCCACAGCTGTGCAGGGAGCAGGTGGTTCTCAGAGGAGAGATCCCTGGGCTTTGAGCAAGGAAGGAGCAGCTCAGCCTAATTCCCAGGTAGATGAGAAAGCCACCGTACCGGTCCCTGTCCCCCAGGGTTGGCAGGTTCCTCTTTCAAAGGAAAGTGAAACTGCCACCTGTCTGGTACTTTTTTCTTTTCACAAAGGAAGAATATTATATCTTAATGATAAAGATGATATATGAACCTTGCCAAAAAAAAAAAAAGACTCAGAAGACTGTAAAGCAGAAAAGTGAACTCCTGGCCCGCCTGTCACCCCACGTTCCAGGAAAGAGCTCGGTGTGCACCCCTCTCCAGGTGCCTCTCTGCACTTGGAAAAGGACACGTGTACTTAACATTTTACACGCACTCATACCTTTTCTTCTATAGCGTGGACATCCTTCCCTGTCAATGCAGACAGATAGCTTTACCTGATCTTTCTTGATGACTGGGAAGGTTTCACTGAGTGGAATGTACCAAGATTTACTTAATTCCAGACTGATGGTTGTTTAGATTCATGTCCAGTGTTAACGAACACCCTTGCCTATACCGTGTGTACTTGTCCCAGTATTATCGCAAGACGAACTTCTAGAAGTGGAGTTGCCGGATTGAAGAGTAATTGCATCTTGAATTTCAATGGATCTTGCCAAATGGCCCAGCCAGGAGGAAGTAGCAGTTTACCTCCACCTGGGGCTTTTCCATAGCCATCATGGTGCCACTGACACCCACACCCCCCTTGACCCACCAGAACTAACACCTCCGCCTCATCTATTCTCTCCATTTCATCTCTCACACTGGCCGTGACTTTTTTCTTGCTAAAACCCTTCACTATTTCCTCTCCCCACGTCCCAAGGCTGCTGGGGCAGGTTTGATTTCTCTCCCCTCGCACAAGGCCAGGGACCTCACATCCATCTGCCAACTCAGGGGAGAGTCACACAGGAGCCCTCCAGCCATGGGACGGGCGCCGAGGTGTGGGACGGCCGGGCAAGGCAGCAGCCACCTCTGTTCCCAGTCTGTCCGCTCCCCACTCTCTGTCCAGCTCCTAGAAGAGCCACCGTCGCCTCTCATCTGAAGGACCACAGCCTCCAGATGCCTCTACCTGCTGCCCCCCCGAGCTCCCACCCCGGGACCACTTTCCACACGGCGGCAGAATCCACCTTTGAAACGTGCAAATCATACCATGTCACTCCCTGCTCAACGCTAGGCCAGGATCTCCAGCTCTCACTTAAAGCAAAGTCCAAACTTCTCACTGGGGCCTCTGGACCCTTTGTGGCTTTGTCTCCTCCTTGCTCCTTCCCCACCCCATCAGGGCACCCTGGGCCCCTCACCGCCCCGCACCTACCAAGCCTCTGTGAGGAGGTGCTGAGGGCTTGTGGTCAAAAGCACAGACTGGAGCCGGGTGGCCAGGGTTTAACCTGCACTTGACCATGGGTCACCCAAGTCCTCACCTTACGAGGGAGGAATAACCCGCTCCGCCGGAGAGGTGTCCTGGGCATCAAACGACTGCACGCATGACACACACTCAGGCAGCGTGGCCACAGAAACTTGTTCAGGAATGTTCACAGCGGCCTGTTCATTGCGGCCCAAAGGTATAAACAACCCAAATGCTCACCGACATACAAATGGATGGGGGGAGGGATAAATTAGGAGGTTGGGATTAACATACACACGCCACTATGCATAACATAATCAACAAGGACCTCCTGTATAGCACAGGGAACTCTATTCAATATTCTGTAATAACCTATATAGGAAAAGAATCTTAAAAAGAAGAGATAAATGTACACGTATAACTGAATCATTTTGCTGTACACCTGAAACTAACACATTGTACATCAACTATAATATTAAGATTTTTTTTAAAGTGTACTATAATCTGTGGGAAAAAAACATACAAATGGATAAAAAAAATGTGTTAATCCACACAGTGGACAATTACTCAGCCACGAACAGGAATGCTACGCTGAGACGGGCTACAGTGTGGATGAACCTGGGGGATGTTACGCCAGGTGAAAGAAGCCAGACACAGAGACCACTTACTCCAGGGGTCCAAATACAAGTCCAGAAGAGGCAAATCTATAGACAGAAGGATGAGTCGTGGCTTAGGGCTGGGGGAGGGGGCTGGAGGATGACAGCTAAGGGGCGTGGGTTTCACTCTGAGATGATGAAAATGTTCTACAGTTGACAGTGGTGATGGTTACATACACCTGTGAATATACTAAAAACCATTCAACTGTACGCTTTAAATGGATGAGTTTTATGTGAATTACATAAATTAAATGTGAACTATATCTCAGTAAAGCTGGTTAAAAAAAAGTCTCCAGCAGGTGCTCCATAAACGTTGGGCCTCTGCCCCTGCTGCTCCCTTCCTCCCCAGATGAGATCATCACACAGCAGAGCAGGTAGCTCCTTCTCATCATTCTGGTCCCAGCTTGAGCGCCACCTCCTCCAAGCAGCCCTCCCTGGCTGCCTGAGGCAGCTCCCCCTCTACCCCATGTGCCTCTCCATCACTTCACCCTGCTCACCTCCCTCGCTGCCCTCTTTCTGACTCATTCGCGCTGCATCTCCACTGCCAGAAGAGTGCTGGCCCCCATGCGGCATTAGGACGTAGTTGTTGAAAATCAGATAAGCAAGCAAGCAAAGCAGCTGGTACCTGGGGTCCAGCCCACTCGGCTACCCAGATTCCTACCTTCAGGGTCTGGGTTGAGCTCACACCTTCCTGGGTCTTGTTGCAGAGGGCTTTAGAGCATGTTCTAGTCCTTTCCTCACTCTGCACAGATGCTCTAGGGTGAAGCCTCAGCTCTGCGGAGAGGTGGATGGATGCAGAGACAGAAGGAAAGATGGACGGATGGCTCCAGGTCAAGCAGGGCAGCTCCCTTGGTGCTCACAGCCTATAAGGAAGGGAGTGCAGGCTCAAGGGTGTCAGGACTACTGCACCTTTTGATCTTATTGACCTCAGTCTCCTCATCTATAAAATGGGGATAATTCCACCAGCTTCATAGGTGAGGGATTAAGAGATATATTCTCCTCCTCCTCCCCCTGGAGTAAAGGCCCTTGTGGTGATGAGCTGGATGCTTCAGAGTGCCTGGAGGCCAGCAGCCTCTGGGCATTTACCTAATAAAACCACCTAAAGACCTGGGTTCTGGGCTGGGAACCATAATCAAGATGGTCCCTACTTTCTTTTCCTGTTTCTACAGAACTTTACTAGAAACATTTAACTTTAAAACACGCAGGCATTATTGGCTATCTTCTGATTAAGACCTGTTTTCAATTAAAGTAAGCCAAATATTCAAGGCAGTGTTCAAATGATTCGGAAATGTTTTGCTGTTGTTTTGGTTCTTTAAATTAATTTTTTTTAAGGTAAAATCCACACAACATAAAAGTAAGGATTAAAAAGCGAACAACTTGCGGACTTCCCTGGCGGTCCAGGGGTTAAGAGACTGTGCTTCCACGGCAGGGGGCACGGGTTCTAGCCCTAGTCGGGGAACTAAGATGCCACATATGCAGCTTGGTGCAAAAAAAGGGAACAACTCCAGGGCAAGCCTTTGTTTTTGAGAAGTCCCGCATAGGGGACATTACCGTGTAGCAGAGCACTCGGCAGCCCCGGCTTGGTAGAACGCCGAGGGCCGTTGGGGGCAGGACAGGGTCAGGGCCCCAGGTGGGCCAGGGCTTCCTCGGCCCTTCGCGTGCATTATCCCGCTTTGTCCTCAAAACACCCTTCGAGATAGACATTATCATCGCTTTCATTTTGTGGATAAGAATGGAAGCTCAGGGCTTCCCTGGTGGCGCCGTGGTTGAGAGTCTGCCTGCCGATGCAGGGGACACGGGTTCGTGCCCCGGTCCGGGAAGATCCCACGTGCCGCAGAGCGGCTGGGCCCGTGAGCCATGGCCGCTAAGCCTGCGCGTCCGGAGCCTGTGCTCCGCAACGGGAGAGGCCGCAACAGTGAGAGGCCTGCGTATGGTAAAAAAAACAAAACCAAAAACAAAACAAAACAAAAAAAGAATGGAAGCTCAGAGGGGTTGAGTAACTTGCCCAAGCTCACACAGCCAGGAAGGGGAGCAGCTGGGACTCAAACTGCTCTGGCTATAGGGCCTGAAGTCTCCTCGGAAAACAGGCGCCCCCCCTCCTTAAAGCTGGGGTACACTTCAGGCTGGACAGCCTCCTATCAGGGAGACAGAGTAGAGAGTCCAGCCTGGAGGGAAACTTGGTCGGGCATCTCAGCACTTTGCAAACTGTGTTCCTCAGCGGGCTGGGGTTACCCAGAGGTGCCCAAGGGGCTGCCATGGGGTGAACTGGAGGCCGGGGGAGGGTCTGGGCTCCCCTCTGATTCCATGGGGCAGCACCCCTCTGGCTTTACATATTAGAGCGGGGTCTTTCACTTGGTTGCTGAAGTCGTCCAACTACAGGTGAGAGGAACTCTGGGTGTGGAGGGGGTGCCAGAGAGGGATCTGAGGCAGAGCTGGAGGCCCAGGACGCTCCCTGCTTAAGGCCTGAGCAAGACCTGGACATCACCCTTCTACGCTTAGTGCAGGGAGTCCTGACCCTTCATCCCAGGGGGCAGACAGGCCGTGGATGATGAAGCCACTCGGAGATCACAGACAGGACGTGGTGCTGGCCTGGCTGGCGCCTCGGACGCCACTCTGCACCACTCTGTGGACAGCTCCAAGACAACAGCCTCACCTGGGACGCCTGCACAGAAAGTTCTCCAGCTTGGCCTCCTCTGGGACCAGGGTACAGTGAGAAGGCACCAGGTGGGCACTGCCCTTGGAAACTGGCACTAAGGAGGGAGGGATGCAGTGGAGGAAGGCTGGTGGTAAGTGTGGAGCTGCCAGGTTTGAGCTTGGGTAAGGTCACCAAGCAGGTAGGATCCTTCTGGAGCTCACAGCTGATTACATCTCCCCACAGTCAACACCAGTGCCCTTCAAAACCTGCCCCACACACCACTGGACACACCACATCCCCCACAGCTCCCCAAGCTCCTGCTTCCTCTCATCTGAGGCCCTGCACCTGGCCCACCAGGCTCCACCCCATCTGCCTGGCCAACACCTACCAGCTGCTTTAAGGAGGGTAAAGTGTCATCTCCTCCAGGGAGCCTGTCGCGTTACCACCAGCCAAAATCAACCACTTTCTCATAGCATCCTACAGAGATCTGCCTACAGGTAGGTATCTCCCACCCACCCCTGGGCAACACAGGGTCCACAACCCAGTTAGCCCTGGTAATGGCTAACTGGATGGAAGGTGGGGGAGAGGGTGGGCGCCTGCACGGCTGCAGATGGTAGGTCCACACTGACCCTGAACAGAAACTGTCTTCCGGAATCCTGCAGCCAGCCCAGGAAGCGGCTCATTCCGGAAGGACCTACCGAGCACTGCTTGCCCAACCCCTGCTCTGTGACCACTGCCCGGCCAAGGATGGAGGCTGCTGTCCCAGGATGAGTCCCTAGAGGACCTCCTGTTTCCCCCCTTCTCCAGCACAGCCCAGATTCCCCAACTAGCCCTCCCATCCCAAGGCCATACCACCCCTGGCTGGGACCCGTAGCCCAGGACTTGCCGTGCTGCTGGCATCTGTCCCAATCTTCTGACGGGAAGAAGGGCAGACTCAGTCCAAGGCCGAAGGACTGGTGAGACTGGACCAACCCCAGGGAAATCCTAGGGGTCCCAAAGAGAAGTGGCGCGGCCCTGGAGAGCAGAGGCAGGGCTGGGGCACATTCTCCCGGGGAGCCACTTAACCGTCCTCATAGGGCGGTGCTGAGAGCCCTGGCCTGTAAGCAGCGTGACCGGCACAGCCTCAGTTTCCTTCTCTGTTAAGCGAAGGGATTGGACAAGGTGATGGCCCAGCTTTGACACACGTGAGGCCCACACGTTTGGCATAAAAACACCACTTTGGGGACCTCCCTGGTGGTCCAGTGGTTAAGCCTCCGCGCTTCCATTGCAGGGGGCACGAGTTCGATCCCTGTTTGGGGAACTGAGATCCCGCATGCTGCAGGGCATGGCCAAAAAACAAATGCACAAAAACACACCACTTTGCCCCAGTCGCTCTCCACCACAGACGGGAGGGCCTGCTCCTGAGGCCGCGTGCCCCCAACTTGTGCAGAGATGGTAGGCAGGTGCACCAGAAGCCCAGCCCCTGCCTCGGGGCTCAGGGAGGGAGGGGGAGGGGGCGGCAAGTGCTCGGGGCAGATGCAGGGGTCGTCGGACCCACTCTGGGCACCTGCGTAACCCAAGTCCAGGGCATGGGGCAGCCCAGACGGCAGAGACCAGACAGAAAAAGTGCTGGAACACTGGGAGCACCGCCCCGCCCAGCCCTTACCTCCCGCGCCCTCAAAGTGCTTCCTCACTGCAGAGGAAGCTGTGACAGCCTGGGACCAGGCTTCCTCCTGGCCCAGTCACATCCGCTGCTCTCTGAGACCCCCAGGCTTGCGGCGGCGCCCAGACCGTGGGCGGGGGGGGCGGGGTTTGAGGGCCTGGCCCACCCGGCTGGCCACTGTCACTTGCCCGCAACAATTTTGGCTTCGGTGGGGCCTTCCCCAGAAAAGAGCCTTCAGCCCCAGGATACCTAGGAGACCCCCAAAAGGCCCTGGGTAGAGAGAGGGGGTCCAGCATGGGGTAGCAGGGGGTGCATATCCAAAGAAGCAGCGCAGTAGAGAGTTCACATCACCCGAGGCACCCACGGGTTGACCGACCCAGGGTCTGAACCACCACTATGCCCACACCCAGTAGCCTAACCCCTTTAGCAGCATCCAGGAGCTGGCACATGTGGCAGAAACACAGACTCAGAAACTACAAGCTGGTGCCGCTGGGGAAGCCGGTTTCCCCACAGAGGGTGGAGCTGAGCACGGCCGGCTGAGCCCGTCCCGGCAGCCACGGCCAGGGTGAGCCGGGCCTCCCCCGCGGGTCCCCCGCCAGAGCACTACCAGGGCACAC
Source organism: Delphinus delphis (assembly GCF_949987515.2). Classification (NCBI taxonomy): domain Eukaryota; kingdom Metazoa; phylum Chordata; class Mammalia; order Artiodactyla; family Delphinidae; genus Delphinus; species Delphinus delphis. The sequence goes on from NC_082701.1 coordinate 8,369,937, forward strand.
GCTGGCAGGGTGCCCCCTCCCCAGGCTGCATGGGCCCACTGTCCCCTCCCCACCTGCCCCCACGTGTGCTTCCGCGGTCCTGAGGAGTCTGGCTCCGGCGCCCGCCTTCCCTCTCTACCTGCCCGCCACCGACACACTAGCAGGTTTCTGAAAGCTCCCCTGGTCTCGCTAACGGTGGATGGATTCTCCATACCCCCGGCTGTGAGGACCTCATGAGCCGGAAGCAGGCGACTGACACGAGGACTCAGCCTGCGTGTGGTCAGAAATGGGGACAGAGAGAAGGGAGGGGTCCTTGGAGGAGGGGAAACAGGCTTTCTGAACCACGAGACATGGTCAGGAAGTTTACGGGACCCCCACGGGGAGGGCCTCAGGCCCCCTGAACAGAGGAAGGGAAGAAACCACCACCTGGCCCAGAGGTTCCGCCCAGCTGGCGGTGGGCAGGCCGTCTGCAGGGAAGGGAGGCGGCCAGGGCCGCTGGGACCTGCCTGTCCCCCGCTGAATCACAGGATGTCGGGGTGAGGGCAGGGGGCAAGGAAGTGGCCTCTCTCCCTGGCTTCCCTGTCACAGAAACCGAAACCCGATGTTTCCCTCCCCACAGCCCTTCTGGGAACTGGGTCATTTTTAGAAAGCAGCAAGGAGGAAGCTGGCCCTCGCCCAGGGTGCAATCCCCAGCAGAACCCCTGGTTCTGCTGATCTCGGAGCCACTCCGGCTGCCACGAGGCCCGGCAGGAGCAGCTTATGTAAAGACTGCAACCTCGCCCAGGCTCCCTACCCGCTGGCCCGGCACGGCCGGTGACTCACCAAGGACGCCTCCCTGCCCTGGCGAGAGCCGGTGGGGACAGGAGCGCCGGGCAGGAGGGAGCAAAGGCACCCAACTGGGGGTCACGCAGGATTAGGAAGACAAAAAATGGACAGACCAAGAGGGAGGGAAGTAAAGTGCGCCAGACCCAATCATCAGAGCTAGAGAAGGCAGGGGGGGAGGGGACACCTATCTATCTCCAGAAGCCGGCAGGAGCCGTCCCTGTGGCCGCTCTCCCTCCTGGCAAGCGGCCACTTCCCTAGAGGTGCCAGTCGGCAGACACACTTCACAGGCTGCCCCAGCGCACGCCCACCCTTCAGCCCAGCTGCCCCCAATGGAGAGGAAAAATGAAACCACCTGTGGGTTTGTGCTCCAGCCGCAGGGAGAGGCCCCACTCACAGAGGGCCCCGGCCTGGGGAGGCCCCGATTTCTCCTCCACCTTGAACGGCTTTGCTCAAACTCTAGAAGATAAAGAACCTGGGGACAGGTTCAGGGACCTGGTGACCGTCCCCATCAGACCCCAGGCTCTGGGCTCCCCGTGACCCAGTTAGAGTGGCTTGGGCATCACGGCCGACCCCAGACACGGGAAGTGGGAGCTGGGCACATGCTCTTGGTGGCAGCCTGGAACCCAGTGTCCGCCAAGAGCGTGTGGGTGCGAGGAGGACGGGTTGCCATGTTCACAGCCCCACTCTGTTCCGCCCGGAGGCTTTCTCAGGACCACACGTCAGCGGGGCTGGCAGCGATGTGAATACCCCCATATTCTGTGGGGACCCCAATTCCAGAAACCCAGCTGGGAGTGCCCGAGCCCCATGTCCCCACGGCCTAAGGTGTGGCAGCTGCTGGCAACATACAGGGACAGGCATTATTGGAAGTGGAAGTGGCACCAGATCTCCCCAACTGACCACAATGCTGGGCCCTGCCCACCGTGGTGCCCTCCCAGAGGCCCCTCTGGGAATCTCTGGACTCCAGAAGCTGCTGATGGAAGCAGATCAGGGGAGAGCAGCTGAGCAGAGACCTTCCAGACCCCAGGCAGTAGCGGCTTCCAGAGCCTGGGGGCCGATGGCAGCTTAAGGACAACAGCGGGAAGGGAGCAGAGTGGCCGGGTCCTAGGATTTTCTACCCAGCAGCCCGGCCTCCTTTGGGAAGGTGGCCTATTCTGTCCCAACCCTGCTGTTCCCTGAGCATTGCTGTGAAGGACAGGAGTCAGAAGTGGCCCCTAGGGGCCCAGAAGCCTCTGCTCCTTCCAAGCCAGACACCAGGGCACAGGAGGGATCCTGGAGAGGAATCAGCACCTCTGGGCACCACGCTGTCCCAGGTGTGAGGTGAACCAGGCTTTGCTCCAAACACTCATGAAGATTTGCCTCTCTTGGGATCTTGAAGTAGTGGGAGTGGGGTTTCCACTGGACCTTGGAACACACGACTAACCTCGGCACACAGAGCAGGCCTCTGTCCCGTGCTTGCAAGGGTGGAGTCCACCCAACTTCCACCCACTCCTCGTGGCCTGGCTCCAGACAATGAAAACACTGTCCAGCTGGGGGAGGCACAGGGTCAGAGTCCCAGCCCTGACCGCTGTGTGATCTTGGGCAAGCCGCTTGGCATCTCTGAGCCTCAGTGTGTTTATGCATAAGACGCTAAGGAGCCTCCCAGGGGTCTGAAATCTAGGTGGCTTTGTCACCATTAGCCAGGGGTCACCCTGGGAGCACAGGCAGCTGAGGGACAAAGTCTGGCCATATCTCACAGAGAGGTAAGCACCTCACGCAACGTCACTCAGCCGGAAGTCAGGCCCTGGGCGGCCCTGAGTCCCTCACCTCAACACACTCAGGACAGGGCGCTGGGTGCCCCTCACTGCTGGAGGCCCAGGTCGGCTGTCAGCAGGGAGGGAACATGCCAGGCAAACACTTTTCAGCTTGTAAACAGTCATTAAGGAGCTAATAAACCAGACTTCCCAGAATCCTGCCCTGGGGCTTTGCTCCTTCCCTGGAAGAGGCTGGCCCCAGCCCCAAAGGCTGCTGCGAGGGCTTCGGGGTACATGGACGTGGGCCATCCAGGCCACTCAGACCAAGGGAGCTCTCCACACACGTCACTAACCCCATCCCCCCATCTTGCTTTGGAGCTGTATGGGTTCTCTTGTTGAGAAATGAGGGCTGGGGAGCTGGAGACAGGGCTTAAACCCTGGCTTGGCCACCTACCCGCTGGGAGACTGGGCAAGTTATCACTTCTGAGCATCAGTTTCCTCTGCTGCAAAATGATATGATGCAGCCCCCATCCCCAGGGATGACACGAGATCATGAGTGAACAGTGCCTGGGACACAATTGGTGGCTGGTAACTGGTAGCTTCTATTATTCCCAGCTGACCTCTGCCACCATCGCTCACTTGGTTTCTACATCTGAGCCAAGAGTTCCAGAGGTGACAGATCTCTGTTTGACAGGTGGGGAGACTGAGGCTCAAAGAGGTGAAGTCCCCTGTCCAAGGTTACATAGTTACGTGGTGGGGCTGTGGCCTCCTGCCACCTCGGAACTGGTCGAGCAAAGTGGCAAAAGAACGGGCAGTGGGGTGGTGACTCAGGCGCTGCGGACGAGTTTTAGGTGCACAGGCCTTTGACTCATGAGTCCCTCCCAGCCCGCCAAGCAGAAATGACATCACCTAAGGCCTGATGCCACTTCCCAGCTTATCTAAGGACTTTCACAAGCATCCTCTCACCCTTGTCCTTATCTCACGATTGTCATTGGCTGATAAAGCCATGAGCTAAACAGCCAGGGCTCAGGCCAGACTGCAGTTCCAAGTCCTGCCTCTGCCCGGTCCCACGGCAGCTCTCCCACCTTCTCTTCCAGGCCTTTGGGGCCCACACTAGAGGCATGACCTGGGGAGAGCCACCAGGAGGGGGAAAAGGTGCTTCTTGCTGGCAGCCGGGCAGGACCACCTGAGGACCCTCTCGCCACAAGCTCCGGGGCCACACGTGGGAGGCAGAGAAAACCAAGCTTACCCTGCTCCCACCTCCAAGAAGCCCAGCCAGAGGGAGCAAGGGCTGAAGGACACGGCCTCCACGACCACCACCCCCACCATCATGACGCACATGCTGGAGGGCGGGGGCCAGCAGTTCACAGCCTGATCCCCCACTCCCAGATGGAAACCCACTCACTGTTCCCATGGCCTCCGTGGTGCTGGGGGTCCCCTCCCCCCCCGACACAGCCACTTCTGCAGGATAACAGCAGTGCTGCCGTTCTGCAGTATGTTCTCACCTCCTCCTCCCAACAGCTCAAGAGACGAGGTAAGACCTCCGGCATCACCATGAGTCTGTGCCAGGGCACACAGACACGTTCCTGTTACTGTGACAGCTCGCCCACTGCATTCTTAGTGCAGCCGGGCACCTGCCCAGGCTTTACATGAGTCGCCACTGGAATCCTCACAGCAACCCTCCCAAGCAGACTACTGTGAGCCCACTGGGGAAACTGAGGTACAGACTACTTAAGTGACCCCCATCCTACTGACCACACTCTCATAGCCCAGGTGCCTGCCAGCCTTTGGGCCTGGCTCCCCAAGCTGGGAATCACCCCCTCCCACTGCTGCCCCTCACCCTCCAGACCAGCGACCCTGATGGCCCACCTCGTCTGCCCTGCCCGCTTAGCTCCAAACACTTTCCTAGAGGGGCTTGGAATGTGCCTTCCCGTAGCTTTGAAACCTCAAGTCTTGCATCTGGGTCCCTGGATAAACTTACCGCGTGAGGGAATGTGGACACAGTGGCTGTCTATACTGCCCTGAAGTTGAGAAGAAACTGTTTCCTTTATGCCAGTCCTGAGAGCTGCCCTTGCACGGCAGCCTCCCTGCCGGGGTCCCCACGCGCTAGGTCAGCCTGCACTGACGTCCCCGCCACTCCTCCCCCGGCCTGGCCCAGCCGGATGGGAAACTGGGAGCAGAGGCGTGAGCTCACTCTGGAAATCCCCACTGGCCGGGGCAAAACTGAGGCCTGCTCCAAAGTGGGTGTCACAGAGACCCAAGGGGAACCGCAACCTGGAGAGTACATCTCCCCTGACGCTGCACCAGGTGGCAGGCAGGGGGCCGGGGCCACCCCAATCCCGACCCAAAGGGAGGCGCCAGGTGGCTCATCCCAGTCACATGCACAAACACACACCCCTGACTTCCTGCTCTCATCTGGGGTCTCGCCTGGGGACAAGTGTGCACAGCAAATCAACAGGAACCCTGTGAAGAGCTCTGGCCACAGTGAAAACACCAGCACTGACCCAGAGCTGGGCTCGGACCCCAGCTGCTCCCACAGTGCATTTCTGGTGTGATTATTCCTCCTCTTCGAGGGCCAGGAGTCCCCATCTAGGCAATGAGCGTGTGCCTGTGTGCATATGTGCGTGTGGGTTACACCAGGTATGGCTGCAACTCAGAAATGAGCACATCAGGTAGGAGTCACCTGGTACTCTTGCTGGCAGGTGGCAGAAGGTTTTAGGGCTAGGCCTGGGAACAGACAGCCCAGGTTCAATGTCAGGCCCTGACAATTACTTCCTGAACAGCTCTGTCCAAGTCTGAATGCTGCTTTGTGCCTTGAGAGGCACACAACAGATGGGGGTCACTATTATGGGGTTGTTTTTTTTTTCAGCTGAACAGATGAAAGTCTCACTCCAGCCTTTTAAACTTAAAAGACCAATAGAAGCCCCCAAAAGCAAAAGTCAAACCAGAAACTGCCACCTGCCCTCTGACCCCACCAGGGTTCCCAGGTCAGGAGGCCAGGGTCCAGAAGTGAACAGGGTGGTGGGGGGAGGGAGGGATGGATATTGTCAGGGAGTGGGAAGGGAGGGCAGTGAGGTGGCCTGGGCTCCTGGGCATGAACGGCTGCTTCATCCCATCCTGCCCCTCTGTGACAGCCCCCTGCCCCAATTCCCTACAAAGCGGGAGCATACTCCTTGAGTCCAACCCAAATAATTCAAAGTCATGCCTACCGGGGGAACCCCAGGCCTGTGGCTCTGCTGTCCTCCATCTCTCACTGGTGCTGAGCTAACACCACGAGCAGGGGGCGCATCACTCCACCAGCAGCTGGGCCCACCCCAGGCCTCTTGTCTCACCCAGGGTTCCCACAGCCACGGTGGAACTTCCTACTGCAGGAGGGAAGCAGATTGGGGAGCCGCAAGGAATTAGGCGCCCTGTTATTCCTCAGATGTTATTTTCCTGGTGTAAGTGACTGAGGAGTCAGGTGTGGGTTCAGAAGGGAAAATTACAGCTGGTCACATGGCGTCAGGCGTCCAGGCCCACCTAGCAATCCAACGTTGGGAAAACCTATGAGAACAGAGCTCTGCGCCCCGGCCCCCCTCAGGGGTATTTGACCTCCAGGGTTGCCCTGGCTCACCCTGCGTGGGAGGTGCCCTAGGGGCGAAACACTCCAGGACAGAGCTGTGAGAGGGCCCCTGTTCCCAGCGCCTCCCCCAGAGCACCGAGAACTGCTTCCTGCAGGGCTCGTGGTTTAAGCAGGGAAGAGGCCGGCTTGTGGCACCAAGGGAGGCCTACTGCTAGGGCGTAACTGCCCTCACACCTCCTTACCGCTTATCTCATTTAGGCTTATTCCAAGTTCCTCCTCTAACCCCTGGGGAAACTGAGGCAGGGAGGGGCAGTCAATGAGAAGTAACTTGGTGGCCCGGGTACTGCGCCAGGGTTGCTCAACCTCAGCACAGCACTACTGACACTTTGGGCTGAGTAATTCTTCGTGGTGGGAGCTTCCCCGTGCACTGCGGGGTGTTTAGCAGCATCCCTGGCCTCTACACCCTAGACCCCCTCCCCGGAGTTGTGACAACCAAAAATGTCTCCAGACACTGCCGAATGTCCCCTGGCAGGCAAAAGTCACCCCCTGCTGAGGACCACTGCTTTAAAAGAAGCTTCACGGGCTTCCCTGGTGGCACAGTGGTTGAGAGTCTGACTGCCGATGCAGGGGACATGGGTTTGTGCCCCGGTCCGGGAAGATCCCACATGCTGCAGAGCGGCTGGGCCCGTGAGCCATGGCCGCTGAGCCTGTGCGTCCGGAGCCTGTGCTCCGCAATGGGAGAGGCCACAACAGTGAGAGGCTCGCGTACCGCAAAAAAAAAAAAAAAAAAAAAAAAAAAGCTTCACTTTCCACTCTTCGCTCTGCTTTACCTACAGCAAGTGACAGTAACATAACACAGACTCTGGGCTCATTATGCCACCCACACAGGGTCCTAAATCTATAGCCATTGGGAAAGAGAAGCCAGTCCACGTGTGGGGTCAAACCCGCAAGCCCTCCCCTCCTTAGACACTCCCTCTTAGGGGCTTCAATTCTAGGCCTCCCCCTTGGCCTTTCACCCAGTTAGGCTGAGACCTGGGCTCCCCTCTGCTCTGGGGTGGTGGGTTTATACTCTAGGGACATACTCCTCTCTAACCCAACACAGTGCCCTGGGGGAACGGAGGAGGGGCAGCCTTTCCAAGCCCCTCTGTCCGGAAGTCAGGAGTCCTGGGTCCAATTTCTGAGCTCTGGTCCAGCCTGGCTGTGAGCCCACCCTCCCGCACCTGTTTCCACCTCAGCTAGACTGAATGGACAAACTCCGCCCCGACCGCGGCTGCTCACCCAGGAGAAAGGGGAGGGGAGGGGAAGGTATGAATTCCAGGCGCTTCTGGGAGGAAGGCGGGACTGCGCGGTCCTGCCCTGGGGCGGTCCCCTCTCTTCCTCCCGGGACTTTAAACTTCTGCCCGATCGGCATGCCCCCACCTCTGGTGACCCGTGGCCCAGGGACCCCTGAGGCGTCTTGTCCGAGCTGAGTCCCAGGGGCCGGGAGACCCGGTCCAGCGGCCCCGTTCGAGTAGAGCCCCGGCCTCTGGCCTCGGGCTCGGCCCACGTGGGGCCCGAGTGACCCGCAGCGCCGGCCCCTTCGCCGGCCGCGCACCGCCGCCCCAGGGCATGCTCGGGCGCGACCCCACGGCCCCTCCGGGGCCCGGAGTCCGGCTGCCGCGAACCCGGCCTCGCCCGTCGCCCCGCGCTCACCTCCCTGCGGCCCCAAGTTCCCGGGACTCGGCTCCTAGCGGCGCCGGCTGGCGCCTGGGCGGTGGCTCCTGGGGGCGGGGCCCCAGCGCTCCGCCTCTTCCCTACCTGCGCGCGGGCGGGAGGGCGGGGCCTGGCGCCGGGGGGCGGGGCCCGTGGGGCCCCGCTCGGTCCCAGGCGCAAGTGTCCTGCTCTGCTGCTCCCGGCTCGCGCCGCCCTTCCGCGGTCGGCCTAGTGGTGTCCCCTACTGGGCAGAGCCCTATTTTCCGCCGGAGCTGGTCTCTTCCGGGCGCCGTCCTCTCCTCCCCCGACAAAGCGTATAATCTAGGTCTGAAGTACCATCATCAGGTCAACCCCCAAGAAGAACCCCTCCAATAAATGACAGCCACCTTCCATACCCCTCCCTCCAGACCCTTCATCCTTAGGCCAAACGGGCCTGTTCCCTCGAAACTTTTAGCCCTCACCCTTTCCCTGAAGCACATTTGGAGGGTCTCACCTACAAGTCCTGCTGCAGCTCCCGCCTCCGGGACGCCTTCTCTGATCTCCGCCACTGCCCTCGCCTCTCCTCTACAGCGAACGCGCCCTCCTCCGCATCCTCCCGAGGCGGAGGCTCCTTCCGAAGCTGAGCCCAGGTATTGCTCAACTTCCCCCGCCCCCACCCGCCCTCGGCACTAAGTGCAGAGCTGGCGCAGATGACAGAAGGGTGCCTAGGCTTTGCTACTAGAAGAAGCCCTCACTGAGTGCCTGTGTGGGCGGCGGGGTCTCTGGAGGAGTTACAGGAGTCTCCTTTAGGGCAGACCCGGTAAAAACCCGCGATGCCTCTGTCCCCACGACACAGACCTTCCCGATGGGGCAGAACCTTGGTTCACACGGGTGTCTGCAGCGGACGCAGAGGAAAGCGCTCAAGATCTGGAGATTCGGCTGCGGGGTCAGCCTCCAGGACGGGGTCGCCTGGCTCAGGCCCTAGCCCGTCTGAGGCAGTTGTCAACAACGTAGTGACCCAGGTCCGGCCTTCTCACCTGTGAAATCACGGGCGGTGGGGTCTCTACAGCCAGCGGAGCTGAGTTCAGATCCTGACTCTGCCACTTACTGTCAATACCTATGTGGCCTTGGACAAATCCTTCAACCTCCCTGGGCCTCAGGCTTCCTCCTCTTTAAAATGGGGGTAAAGGGAATTTCCTGGCGGTCCAGTGGTTAGGACTCCGTGCTCTCACTGCTGGGGGCCTGGGTTTGATGCCTGATCGGGGAGCTAAGATCCTGCATGCCGCACAGAGAGGCCAAAACCAAATAAATAAATAAAATGGGGGTGAAAATAGGCCCTGTCTCTTGTAAGAAGCCCCTTGAAGGGCACGTAGCACGGGCTCATAACTGTTAGCAGCTGCTATTGTAACTACTGCTGTTGTTACTATTATCACAGGAGGACCCTAATGTCTCCTCAACTTTGAGCCAGTCTCTCTACTTGCTCTCAGCCCAGAGAAGCTCAGCTTTGATTCCTGATCTCCCTCCTATGCTGCAGCCTCTCCCCTAGCCCTGCTGCTCCCCTGGGGTGGGAAGAGGCATAGTCCCCATGGCCCCAGGCGCCCACCCCTGTAATGTCCCTCAAGCATCTGCCCAGCAGCCGGGGGCCACCTTCCTGCACCTTCCTGCTCCCAGAGGCATTATCCACAGGGCCCACCTAACTGGGACCTGCTGGGTGGGTGGGGCCCTGGCTGACCCCTGCTGGTGCCCAATCACTCCGTCCTTCTGTCCTTCCCACCACTCGGCTGGGGTCTGATTACCCAGGTGACCCCTTCTCCCTCCTCCTAGCTTCCTGCTTCAGATTAGATGAAAAAAACCATTGTGGGGGGGGCCAGGGGGGTGAGACCTGGGGTGAGCTCCAAGGTCCAGATGCCCCTTTCTTAGCCCTGGGCAGGTTCTTATCTCCCCCCACCCCCGCCCTAGCCTTGGGGAGGCGTGGCTGGCCTGGAGAAGCAGAGTTTGGAGTGAGACTCAGTCCTGGCGGGAGGGGGACAGGGTCTGGACCTGTTGGGACCAGAATCAGGCAGTGGTGTTGGTCTCAGGGTGCGTCAAGACCCTGGCCCTTTAAGGAGCTCCAGACCCCCGCCGCCCCACCCTCCCGGTGTTTATCGCTGACCTGGATGGGGGTGGGAGGTAAGGAAACAGAAAGAGGGGGAGGGCCTCCGGAGTGCTGTGGACATCCAGAGAAAGGCATCTCGCCTCCTCCCCTCCCCAAGGGCAAAGCTGGAGGATTGCTCCTCTGTAGCACCGGCAAGGACCATTTATTGTGCACCCACCGCATCCGCATCCCGGGAAGCTGTGGGGTGCAGAGAGGACAAGGCCAGGGCCCACATGCAAAGAGCTGGTACTCTGTAGGGTAGATGGAGTACAGGAGGCACTATGACGGGAAGATTAAGGCAGCTAGCCATCCCGAGTCCTTTCCGTGATCCAGGTGCTGTGATAGTTTATCGCATGTTATCCTTGAGACAACTCCGGAAGTGATACCATGATTATCATCTCCATTGTAGGGATGAGAAAACTGAGACAAAGAGAGATGTAGGGAGAGCAGCTGGGATTTAAACCTAGCCACCATCTGACTGTAGACTCTGGCAAATGTTCCACACACCTGAGCTCTGTGCTCACCCCTGGAACTCCAAGGAAAGCTCTGTAGGAGGCCCAGCAGGGGAGGGATTCCTGTGGGGGGAGGATGTCATGGATTCTCCCCATAGGAACATGGCACACTGCCCTGCCACATGGGTGTAGGGATGTTTACCACAGCCTTGGCTGCAACAGCACCTGTCCAGCCCGAGGGAAGGGTCTTAAATAGAGCAGGGGGATAATTTGTACTAATGTCACCCAGCTGTTAAAAGCAGGGAGCCCACTCTCTCTGTGCTCATTTGGAATACGTCCAAGATACGTTAAGTGGGAAAGAGCAAGTGTGTGTTCTGTATAATTCCATTTACCTACGTTTAAAGAGAATATACACGTACATGCTGGTAGAGCCACAAAAACTTTCTGGAAGTACGTGTGTGCAATGACCTCGCATTTGGAGGAGGGGGATGAAGACAAAAACAGAGACTTGCTTTTTATTTCGTACCGTGTGCACATATTACTTTTATAACTGACTGAAAAACAGTCTAAAATTTTCTTCTAATAGGTGTGAAGTCGTAGGGAGGATCTTGACAGAGAGGAAAGAGGAAAGGGAGTTTCGGGTGGAAAGAACAAGAAGGAAGGCACAGGAGTGAGGAATCCCTGGTACGGCAGGGAAACGTCTGCTCCCGTGGTTTGGCGGCCTCACAGGATGTGTTGGGAGGATGACAGGCGGCGACAAGTCTGGGAAGGCAGGTGGGCGTGTGCTGGAGGCTCTGATGGATCAGGGGAAGGTGTTTTTATTTTATCTTGTAAGTAATGGAAGATTTTTTGGTTGTTTTTTTTTTTTTGGCTGCGTGGCATGTGGGATCTTTGTTCTCCAACCGGGGATCAAACTCACACCCCATGTATTGGAAGTGTGGAGTCCTAACCACTGGACCGTCAGGGAAGTCCCAACGGAGGGTTTTTTTAAACTGGGAAATTGCATCCTAATACTTTACACTCACGGAGCCCTCTGTGAAAAGTGCTTTGTCAGACATGATTACATTTTTAAATCTTGACAGCAATCCTGCAAGGTAGGTAGGGAGAGTTTTACAACGAGGAAACAGGCTTTGTGACTAAAGGCCACACGCTCAGTTTTAAAATGAGAAGCTTTGTCCTTTGTATGCACTGCTTTGCAGGAAGGCAGCAGAGAGGAGCCGCCACCGGCCGGTTCCCCAGCTCTGCAGAATGACAGGCTTCCTTTCATATCTGAGCAATCTCGAGGACCCCTCGTGACATTCAGATCAAGAAGATGAGATATCATGACCCTCGAGAGAAAAGGGCAGAGGACCCTGAAATCATACGTTCACAAACTCAAAAAGGCTCTGATGACATACCTTTCAAGGATGTCCCTGTTTTTGTCCTGGGGAGTAAAATATTAGGGGTCTCTTTGTTAGCTGAGATTTAAAAATTTTTAGAACACAATGAAGTTCTATTGAATGAAGGGATGCTGACTTTCTTGTCAAGGTTCAGAGAGGTTTAGGGCTACGCCTAAGGCCACACACCTGGTGGAGCCCAGAGGCGGGCGCTGGACCCGAGGCCAACCCTCTTTCCGGCCATCATGGACCATATACAATATCAGACTGGTTTGGACGAAGATGGGGAGGCCAGTGAAGAGGCTACTAAGGGTTCAGAGACCCAGCCAGGAGGAGGGGGCCAGGAGAGCCAAATGGTGAGGACTGTTGAGAAAGGCATCCCCTCTCTCCAGAATTTGGTGGACACAAGACCCCACATTTCCTTTCCATTTATGCTGCAGGTTTACCTCCTCTCACCCACGGGCTCCACGGGACAAAGTCAGGAAAGAACGGACTTGGGTGGGGTGAAGCTGAGGGGTTTTCCTGAGAAGGGAACCGGTATCTCCCGCTCACCTGCAGCTGGCGTTGATGGTGCAGAGTTGCCACCTAGTGTCGATAAGGGGTACTGCACCAAGGAACGCCACCTGTGATCACAAGAGCTCAGAGGAGCCACTTTTCCTCTTCCTCCTTCTACCTGCCTTCTCCGCAGAAAACTTGGCAGTCCCGTCTAAAGGTTACAGGCAGAAGGCCTCGGGCTCACTCTTTTTTGTTTGTTTGTTTTGTTTTGTTTTGTTTTTTGCGGTACACGGGCCTCTCACTGCTGTGGCCTTTCCCGTTGCGGAGCACAGGCTCCGGACGCGCGGGCCCAGCGGCCACGGCTCACGGGCCCAGCCGCTCCGCGGCCCGTGGGATCCTCCCGGACCGGGACACAAACCCGCGTCCCCTGCCTCGGCAGGCGGACTCTCAACCCCTGCGCCACCAGGGAAGCCCCTCAGGCTCACTCTTAAGAGGGCTTGTGAGTCTTAGTAAGATGCTACAGCCTCTGTAACTCTTCTCCCCGCCATCCTGCCTGCCTTTCAGGTCATCATGTCACCCTCTATAGGGGCGCTCAGGTGCTGCAAGACCCCAGGCACCCTGAGAGCTGCCTGCCACTCAAAAGAAGCGCCGGGGCACCCAGTGTCCTAGGGTCTGATGTGGTCAGGCCTTGGGGCCCCAGGGATGCTTTTCAGCTGTCTCCTCCTGGTGCCGTCTCCTCCCCCATGGCAGCCTTGAAATCCCCACCTCCCTCCCAGCAGCCTGCTCCACGCACATGCTCTTCTCACCCCTCATCAGCGTCACCCTCTGGGTCATCCTTGTCTCAGCCAGGGTTTGGTCATTCCAACTGACCTTTGGGAATGGACTTTGAATGTTACTCCATTGCTCATGTTACATCCCACGTCCCTGCAGGGCTCAATCTGCAGGCCTTGGATCGCTACTGCATCTTCCCTCCCCCTCCCCCCTGGGAGGGCCCTGTGAAAGGGCACTCTGGCTTTGGTGGAAATACTCAGGTATACCCAACTCACCACTTACTAGCTGTTTGACTTGCGCCATTAAACTTGAGGCAACGAGGCCTCCCTAGGAAGACACCCTGCCCAGAAGCTCCACCCAGTAGCCATAAATGAAAAGATGGACAGATCTGGTGACATAAAAACTGCAAACTTCTGTGCCATAAAAGGCGCCCTAGACAAAGTTAAAAGCCAAGCATATGGGAGAAAATATTTCCACTGCATGGAACTGATAAAGGACCAATAGTTAGAAACGAAAAAAATGGGTCAACAAGTCAATCTTAAAATTGCAAAATAATCTAAGAGAAATGTGCATAAAGCCTAGGAACAGATAATTCATAGAAGAATCAGTAAAAATGGTCAATGAAGGTAGGAGAAGAGGCCCAACCTTACCAGTAATTAGGGAAACACCAATTAAAACTACGATGAGCCCCCTAGCATCCAGATCTCAGCGTCTAGAAGGAAGGCGCCACTGTTGGAACCAGGGCTCCCTGGAGAAATGGCTGCTCCAGGCCTGGGGCAGGGAAAGTGCATGGGGAGCCTGGGACATCTTGTTTGGGGCAGAAAGCAAGGCAGCTTTCAAAGATTAATGGGGTCATGTCAGAAGGACACGGGAACCAGCTGGAAGGGAGTCCCACTGGCCAAATTGTAACAATTTGAAGCTCAAAAAGAAAAATGATTGTTGGCAATCGAAATACATCAGGCTGATGAAAAGCCATGTGCTCCTAAGGAACTCCGACAGTAGAAATCCAGAGAAAGTCTTGGGACCCCATTGAGGCATCTACTAAACCAATATCTTGATGAGTACAAGGTGTGTTGAGGGAGCCGCCGGCTTCCATACGGAGTCTTAGTAGCATCAAGACGCGAAATAGGGACTTACCTGGCAGTCCAGTGGTGAAGACTCTGCTCTTCCAATGCAGGGGACACAGGTTCGATCCCTGATGGGGGAACTAAGATCCCACATGCCGCGTGGCCAAACAAAACAAAAAACAAAATAACGTGAAATAAAAAACACTTTATTTAGTTCTGTGCAGTGTTTCACCATTCATTCTAGTAAGAATGACACACAGTCATATGCATGTATCAAACTATGAGCTACCAATTGTGTAAGTTTGATGATTCTGCAGGTGAGTTTCGTGCTCTTCCAGTAGCATTTAAAAACTGGCAGTAGAGGACCTCCCTGGTGGCGCAGTGTATAGGACTCCGCTCTCCCAATGCAGGGGGCCCGGGTTCTATTCTTGGTCAGGGAACTAGATTCCACGCGCATGCCACAAGTATGGAGCTGGTGCAACCAAATAAATAAAATAAGTATTAAAGGGCTTCCCTGGTGGCGCAGTGGTTGAGAGTCCGCCTGCCAATGCAGGGGACACGGGTTCGAGCCCTGGTCTGGGAAGATCCCACATGCCACGGAGCAACTGGGCCCGTGAGCCACAATTACTGAGCCTGCGCGTCCAGAGCCTATGCTCTGCAACGGGAGAGGCCACAACAGTGAGAGGCCCGCATACCGCAAAAAAAAAAAAAAAGACTAAAAAACACCTGGCAGTGCACAATATGAAGATGAACTGTTAAAATTCATGCTAATAATTTAAACTTTTATTTTATTTTATTTTTTTTAATTTTTGGCCAAGCCATGCAGCATACAGGATCTTAGTTCCCTGACCAGGGATCTATCCTGCACCCCCTGCAGTGGAGGTGCAGTCTTAACCACTGGACCGCCCAGGAAGTCCCTAAACTTTTGTTTTAAAGTAAATGGCATTCATAAATGACATTAAATAGCAAATAAAAAAACACCAGGAAAAAGTTTTATATTTTATAACTTTTTAAAAATTTTTATTTATTTATTTATTTATTTTTGGCCGCGTTGGGTCTTTGTTGCTGTGCGTGGGCTTTCTCTAGGTGTGGTGAGCAGGAGCTACTCTTCTTTGCGGTGCGCGGGCTTCTCATTGCGGTGGCTTCTCTTTTTGCGGAGCACTGGCTCTAGGTGCGCGGGCTTCAGTAGTTGTGACGCGAGGAGTCTAGAGCACAGGCTCAGTAGTTGTGGTGCACGGGCTTAGTTGCTCTGCGGCATGTGGGATCTTCCCGGACCAGGGCTCGAACTTGTGTCGCCTGCACTGGCAGGCGGATTCTTAACCACTGCGCCCCCCTGGGGGCTCTTGAAGTAACTCCCAGAGCAGACTCGGTTCAGCAGAAGAAGGAACAACTCAAGAGCCAGCAGGGTCCCAGTGGTCATCTGGCCCCTCACTTTCGACCATGGTAACTGATGCTTAACTGAGGGTGAGACCTGCTCACGGTTGCACAGTAAGTCAGGGGAGACGGGAATAGCCTGCCTCCCCTGACCCTGGTCTGAAATGGTACCACCCACCATCTGGCCCTGAGAAACAGACGGTTCCCAGGAGCTTTCCTGTCTCAAGGCTCCCGAAGGCCTTTCCAGGTCCCAGAAATGGGTGGCCTCGGGCCTCTCCTCCTGTGGAAGTGAAGCCGAGCTGGGACCCACTGCTTCTCCTGTGTGTGAACACCTGGGCCCCCCACCATGGCCCAGATCTCAGTTCGGGAGTAAGAAGCTGTGCACATGAAGTCTAGAAACACTCCCGCTCTCCCTCCAGCTCCCCTCGCTCTCAGATCCCAGGTCCCTACTCGACTTCCTTAACCTCCCCCATCAGCTGCTTCTTTTGTGGGGTCCTTCTTTTTCCTCTTTGGCCCCGCCCCGTGGCTTGCGGGCTCTTAGTTCCCCCACCAGCGATTGAACCCACGCCCCCCGCCGTGGAAATGCGGAGTCCTAACCACTGAACTGCCAGGGAAGTCCCAAGTGGGGTCCTTCTTTTGTGGGGTCCCAGGACCCATCTAGGACCCAGAGGCCATTGACAGGTCTGAGCTGCGGCCATGATTAAGAAATCGTTGCTGGGCTGCTGGGCGGAGACACACTGCAGCGGGTGGCAGCTCCTGGAGTTCCTTTGATAAGGACACTAGTCCCATCATGAGGGCTCCACTCTCATGACTTATCACCTCCCAAAGGCCCCACCTCCAAGTCCCCCCACCGTGGGGATTAGGTTTCAACATACTGATTTGGGGGGGGACCCAACATTCAGATTCTCCTCCAGCGCCATCAGAGGGAGTGCGGCCCTGCCCACACCTTGTTTTCGGACTTCTGGCCTCCAGAACTGCAAGAGAAGACATTTCTGCTGTTTGAAGCCACCCAGTTTGTGGTAATTTGTTCCAGCTGCTACAGGAAACCAACATGATGAGTAATTCAAGTTTCCCAACCACCACCGACTCTAGCTCTGACCTTCCTCACCAGAGCTCCATGCTCTCCTGGAAGAACCCCAACGTATAAGCAGATAGGGTAGGGGGTCCCTGGAGAAAGAGAACCAGGCATGGCTTTCTTGACAGAAGAGAAGCCATTTTTGGCCTAGGCCATTTTGTGATCTAAGCCCGGCCACGATGCTTGCGCTTCAACGGGTCTCAGTAAGTAATGATTTTAAGGGAACAGGAAAAGCAGGAAAACATTATCAGGCAAGAGAAGTAACAATAGCAAAGAAAATGAATCAGTTGTAAAGACTCCCGGTTCTGTTCCAATGGTAAAGATGAGCCTGCAGCACTTTCTTGAGCTGTTTGCAGAATTTAACCCACCTGGAGCGCTCAGCCACCAGATGAACCAGAACCTAAAGAATGATGCTGGTGTCCGTTTCTGACCCCGGTGACTTCAATCAACTAAAGCTTGGACTCTGTTGTCCTTTGCCCCCATTGGATGCTTTAATTCTTCTCCGCTCGAGCCCCTTCATGAATATGCATACGCCACCCAACCCCCTTCATGAATATGCATGAACGCTTAGCTTAAAACTTCCCCAATTTTGCGCTTTAGGAAAGATCCCCGGTGTTCCTTACTTGCTGGAAGTAATAAATCCTTCCTTCTCCTGCTGTTTGACTTGGTTGTATCTTCTGACTCAACACCCACCAAGAGGCGAACCCAGTTTTCGGGGAACAAACTCACTGTCTCTGATCCCTGCCCTGTTCTCAGGGACCCACCTGACCTCTTCCCCCCACTGCTTCCCCAGGCAGGGGGCTCCTCAGGACTCCCAGCCTGGCCCCTCTCGGGGGAGACCCCTCCTCTCTGTCCCTCCTCCCTCTGCCCACCTGCTTCTGTCTTTTGCTTTCACCCAGCACTGTTTTCTCCCCTGCTGTTCCTAACTCATCCAGGGACTGTTTCCGAGCATCAGCTGTGGCTGGACGATTCTAAATAGGACAGAAGGGCAAGGAAGACAGATCCTGTCTTCATTAAAAATGTTGATATTGTTTCATCGTGGATTTTGTGGGCATTAATTTCTATTTTAAAAGATATTGGGACTTCCCTGGTGGCGCAGTGGTTAAGAATCCGCCTGCCAATGCAGGGGACACGGGTTCCATCCCTGGTCCGGGAAGATCCCACATGCCGCGGAGCAACTAAGCCCACAAGCCACAACTACTGAGCCCGCGTGCCACAACTACTGAAACCCGCGCGCCTAGAGCCTGCGCTCTGCAACAAGAGAAGCCACCGCAATGAGAAGCCCGCGCACCGCGACAAAGAGTAGCCCCCACTCGCCACAACTAGAGGAAGCCTGGGTGCAGCAATGAAGACCTGACGCAGCCAAAAATTAAAAGAAAAAAAGGGGGGACTTCCCTGGCGGTCCAGTGAACTTCATGCTTTCACTGCTGAGGGCGCTGGTTCAATCCCCAGTCGTGGAACTAAGATCCCACAAGCCGAGGGGGCAAGGCCAAAAACAAACCAAACAATTGCATTAAAATATGATTTCTCTTGATTCTTGGGGGTTTGGGATGCCCCTGTAAGCTTTGCCCCTGAGGCAAGTGCCTCACTCATCTCATCCTAGGCCAGCTCTGGCAGGCGAGGTCCACGCCTTCATGGCAGGCTGCGCTAATGAGGGAAGCAGACAGTCCAAAAGTGCAATATCAGGTCATGATCAGAGCCATAGGAAACCTAGACCAGAGCAAAGAGAGAGGGATGAGACAGGGCTGTTGTGTTGGAGGGGTGGTCAGGGAAGGCTCCTCTAAGGAGGTGATGTTTGAGCAGAGACCCGAGTGAAGGGAGGGACAGAGCCATGGGATGATGCAGGGGAAAAGCATTCTGGCACAGGGAACAGCAGATGCAAAGGCCCTGGGGCAGGAATGTGCACGTGCCTCTCAGGAACAGCAGGGAGGCAAGTGCGGCTGGAGCACAGAGAGGAAACTGAGGCTGGAGAGATGGGCCCTGGGCTAAATCGTGCCACCCAGTGGGCCAGGCCAGGACTCTGCATTCTGTTTGAGTGTGACTGTGGGAAACTGTGGAGGGTTTTGATGGGGCGGGGAGAGGGCTGACACAATCTTATTCACATGTAAAAGCATCCGCTGGGTGCTGAGTGGAGAACAGGACGCAGGGGGCAGGAGTGGAAGGTGCAGGCTGTAGAGAAGGCCTTGCGGTTGCCTGGGAGGAGATGGTGGGCTCCTTCCCTGGGTCGTTTCAAACAGGGGACCAGCCAGAATCCCTGGGAACATGTCTAGCACGCGTGCCACCATGGAGTCAGCTGTCATTGTTGTCACTGTGTGACCCCGACATAAACCATTACTTGGGTAAGAGCTCCAGGAGGCTCCATGTAAGCAAAGAGATCTTGCTGTGAAACAAACACGTGCCAGATGATCCCAACTTAATAAAAAACGCAGTACATGTATGCCAGGTGTGATGTACGCCAGGTGTGATGTATGCCAGCGTAGGGACGAGGCTGCGAGGATTTACACCAAAACGGTAACAGTGGTTGCCTCTGCTTGGCGGGATCACAGGTAATTTTCCCTTCTTTGTGTTTTCCTTTTGTCCCCAAATTCCCTGCAGTGATCATATGTTGCTTTTGGAATCATGCAGAACCCCCGTGAATGCTATTTTTATTGTTTTGTTTTGTTTTGTTTTTTGCGGTACGCGGGCCTCTCACTGTTGTGGCCTCTCCCATTGCGGAGCACAGGTTCCGGACGCGCAGGCTCAGTGGCCATGGCATACTAGCCGCTCTGCGGCATGTGGGATCTTCCCAGACCAGGGCACGAACCCGTGTCTCCTGCATTAGCAGGAGAATGACCAACAGTTCAGATGAGGGAAGTGTATCAGTGCCAGGTTGTGGGCCCCCCCCCGCCCCATGGCTGAGGAGCTCGGACCATCTTTGTGAGGTCTTTGTGAGGTCATCGGAGCCACTGGACACTCTTGAGGAGGAACAGGGCCCCTTTTGTCCCCAGCAGACTGAGCCGGTGGCCGTGTGAGGATGGACTGGAGAGGGCAGGGAGGCTACAGTGGGGGTTAGGCCTGAAATAAGAGGGCAACAAAAGAAAAGGACAATGGTCAGAGGTGGCAGCTGACTGCTCCGGGTTGAGGGTTTCATGTGCGACAGAGAGGATCTAAGACCAAGAAACTGAAGTGACAGGGAGTCGTCTGGGGATGGAGTCTCTCTTTGCCGGGAAATACTGCAATTGGCCCTTGGTGCTAGTACCGTGGCACTCGCCACGTTCCCTACCACATGGCCATTGCCGATTGGACCACAGGTGGGCACCTCACCCAGGGCAGCCAGTGGCTTCTACAGTGGCCTCAAGTGAGAGCTTTGTCCACAAACACTCACCCAGAAAAGTGGGATCAAACAGCATCTCTCTGCTGGGGGGTCCGAGAGCTGATTCCTCAGTGGGAAGCCGTGGAAGGCTGAGAGGCTGGGTCCAGAGGATTGGAGCCCCAGGGACTGTGCACACTGCAGTGGGGATGCTCAGGCCCACACTGAGGGCCGGGAGATTATGGGGCCTGGAGCTGTCCTCTCCCAGGCGACCACCCAGTTCCCAGGCCCCTGGGCAGCTGTGCTGGGGTCCCTCCTTCTAGCGAGGCCGGGCCATGTGGTTTTTCCTGACTCCCGGAGGCCTGACTCCCTTCTTTCAGCATGTCTGTCCTTCACCATACAGCACCCCTCACTTTGATTTTCCTTTTTTTTGGCCGGCGCTGCGCGGCTTGTGGGATCTTAGTTCCCCAACCAAGGATCGAACCCAGGCCCTTGGCAGTGAAAGCATGGAATTCTAACCACTGGACCACCAGGGAATTCCCCAGCCCCCTCTCACATTGGGAGCCTGAGTGGACCTCTGTTTCCTGCCACAAAAACCTTCTGACCCAGTGTCTCCAACCCTAAGGGACTGCCAAAGTCCAAACTCTTACCCTGGCGTGGCAATTCTTTTATCAAAGGTATCAGCTGAGCCACTCTGAAACCTACTGCCGTGGGAAGTGTGGAGGGGGCACTTTTTGAGGTCAAGGATGAGTGTTTTTCAGCTGTGGTACCTCGAAAGGATATTCTAGGAAAGCTCTGGGAATAGGGTGAGATGAATGAGGCACTTGCCTGGGGCACAAAATTTAAGGGGGGGGGCAGTAAACAAAGGAAATAATATTTAAATACAATATTTAAAAAAATCTTTACTGGGAAGTCCCTGGTGGTCCAGTGGTTAGGACTCTGCGCTTGCACTGCCCAGGACACGAGTTCGATCCCTGGTCAGGAAACTAAGATCCTGTAAGCCCAAAAAACAAAAGAAAGCCTGACTGTTAAAGAAAAAAAAAAAAAAAAAAGATCTTTATTAAAACAAAAATATCCATGATGAACAAAAAATTCAAAATTTTAAACAAAGACAGGCCGTTATTTCTTTTAATGACCCCACGTACGTGGCTCTTGTGTCCCCAACTGGGTTTATAAGTGTTGACATAGGTGAGCTAACAGCTTGGGAGATGTGGGGTTTTATGTAGTCTTTTTAAAAATGGAGCATTTATTAACTTTTTCCACTTGGGTCAAAACACGGGAGGATATTTTCAGAAGTATACATGCGGTGCACATTTTTTTCTTTTTGCCTCAGGCCCCGTTAGGGCACTACCTCCTTTAAAGCGAGAGAGGAAGTTGTGCTCCAGAGGAAGGAAAATAGGAACGTAACTTCGCCAGCCTCTCAGGCAGCGGCTTCCCGGGTGATGTTCCTGTCGTGGCCAGCAGGGGTCGCTGTGGGGCTGCGCGGCCAGAACGGCTTGGCCGGGAAGGTGCCTCACAGCCTCTGCACCCCCGTTCCTAACACCCCATCGCTCACCGCTCGAGCACGCCAAGGGGGTTGACACAGTTGCTCAGCTCTTCGGCGACAAGGTTATCCCTGAGCATAGAGCACAAAACAAAACTCCAGTCGCTGCTCCTGTACCCTGTAGCCCCCTGCCCACAGCCTGCAGCCCACCAGGACACACGGGCCCTGCCCAGCATCACCTCTGTTTGGACCTTACCTGCCCCCCTACTCAAGCAGCATCCCTTGCTCAAGTGTAGGATGAATCACTAGTTGCCAGTGTCCTCTCTGTGGGGGGTTGGGCAGTGGAGAGAACCATTCTCAGGGGCCACATTCCAGAATGATTCCAAGCCAACCGAAGTGAACTGGGGAGGGGTTTTTCTTCCTAAAGACTACCCCCCACCTTCGACCACAGATGCCCCTTTTCCTCTTACTCCCCTCGGCCCCACTGTCCCCACAGCCCTCTGGCTCCGGCTCAGCCTGAGCCCGCCAGGGGCCATGAACTGGAAGTCTCTTTCAAGAGTCATCGCTCATCTTGGCCAGCAACCCACCCCCCGCCCTCCATCTGCTGCTTCCGGTGGCCTGACCCGTCACTCTGTCCTGAGCATTCCCATGTCCCCAGCACGGTGGCGTGCATCCTCCGTCTTGCTCCTGGTACCTGCCTCGCCAGACAGGCCTCACGTTCACTCCTGTTTTAAATTAGAGGTGACCGTGGCTCAGAAAGTGTGAGTGACTTGCCCAAGGTCACACAGCATAGGGAGACAGCCCAGAGCCCAGGGCTCTCTCTTGCAGCGCCGCCTCCCTGGAAAGGTCTTGCCTCGCTCTGTCCTCTCCACGCTGCGTGCCCGTGTCAGTGCACACAGCTCACTCTTGGCCCCAGGTACTGGTTTGGCTTTCTAAGAGTGGTATTTATTTAGTCTCTGGATTGCTATCCAGCACCTCTGCTGTGCCAGGCCCAGGCGATGAAGGCCTGGATTCAACAAGTTCACGGCCTGGGAGACAAGACCTTTCTTGTGTGTCAGCTGAATCTTCCCAGGCAGCCGGGAGCCCTCCCAAGGGACAGAGGCTGCTTCCTGCTTCTCCTGCAGCCCACCGGGGGTGGTGACCTCCTGGTCCCTCCTCAGGGAGTCGATGCTGCTGACTGTTGCCTCCATCATGAGTGAGGGCTGGGCAGGCCTGGCCCGAGGCTGTGGGGTGGGAGATAGGAGGGGCTGGGAGCAGAGAGCTCAGGGAAGGTATTGGGGGCCTAAGGCTAATAAGGACACACTTCCTCTTTCTCAAACGCCCAGGGGCTGCCCCACCACTCGTACCTTGAGCATAAGGCCGGGCCTCAGCTCTTGGTGTGGGATGCCCAGCTCAGGTCCAGAAGGTGAAGGTCCTATCCTTGGGTGGCTTGGCTCACTGAACTAGCAGGGCCCTCCTTTCTGAACATCTCTCCCTTGAGTTCTCTCTCTCTTCTCTCCCCCACGTGAGGGAGGATATTTCCAGAACAAAAGAGGAAAAGCCCCCGGACTATTTTTTTTTTTTTTTTGCTGTACGCGGGCCTCTCACCGCTGCGGCCTCTCCCGTTGCAGAGCACAGGCTCCGGACGCGCAGGCCCAGCGGCCATGGCTCACGGGCTCAGCCGCTCCGCAGCCGGGGCACGAACCCACGTTCCCTGCATCAGCAGGCAAACTCTCAACCACTGCGCCACCAGGGAAGCCCCCCCCCGGGACTTTTTTAAACAAGCAGACTCCCTTCTCCCCTCCCACCTCTAGAGCCCAGCTTCCGTTCTGCAGCTCTGTGCTCCTGAGTGAACAAGCCGGGGCCCCCCACCACCGTCCTGAGCCCCAATCAGAAGGGCCCACGACCAGCCAAGGCTGAGACACAGGTGAGGGGGACCCTTGGGCTGGGGGGTCGCCTTTCAAGAAAAAGTCCCGAGTCGAGACTTGAACTAAGGAGGGGAGACAGAGGCGAGGGGCAGGTGGCAGGAAAAGACCAAATGAGCGTGCACAGACACAGGAAGAACGAGTCTGTTTAATGACATGGCTGGGTCTAGTTACAAACATCAGAAACTACAAAAGGAGGACAGGCAGTTACACGGATGGCTGCACGAAGATGGGACAGGAGGACACAGGCACAGTAGCCACAGCAGCAAAACATCCTTGAGGACAATACACGTGACCAAGGGGCACACATTGGGGGGGTCCCCAGCAACGCTGACCTAGATGGATGGAGAGGGCTGACTGCAAGCCAGCAGCCAGGAGAGGCAGGGGAGGGAAGGCCCTTAGCCCTCAGAGCCCCAGGAAGAGACAGAGGCATCTGGTCCCGTCACCACTGCCCCACTGACAGCAGCCTGGATCCCCCTCCCGCCAGGGCCGTCTGTCTTAGTGGCAAAGGCAGATGGAGCTGCCATCCGAGGTTTCTGGACCATGGCCCCTCCCCTGCTGCAGTCATCCTGTCCAGAGCTTCTGGCCCCCTTGCCCATTTAGGGGCAAGTCAGGGACCCACCTCCTTTTGTGGGGGCAGAGGTAGGGAACACCAAATCCTTTCTGCCCGAAGTGGAAAGCAGGAATGTGGGGAGCTGGTCAGAGAGAATGGGCTGGGCTTTGCTGGCAAGCTGGGTCACCCCAACCCTGCCCACGCAGGCCCGGGTCCCCTCCGTGCTGATGTGAGACCCCGTCATCTCTGCCGGAACACTCTGTTCTCTGCCCAGGAGCTGCCAGGACTCCTCGGTGGGCAGAACCGAGGCTTCACTCGTGCCTCTGGGCCTTACTGATACACATTATAGATATGTATGTGTATATATATAGATATAGATTTATATATAGATTGTATATAGAATATATCTGTATATACGGTAGACGTGTGTGCGTGGTATTCTAGATAAGTGATGTGGAGACCTGTGTGTGGCCAGGCAGATAGAAACAGGGCTGGTTTGCTCCTCCAGTGACTCACAGGCCTGCCCCCGATTCCCGCTGGCCGCTCAGCTAGGTCTCTAACAGTGAGTAGAAAAGCTAAGAAGGGTGTGCCCGGCTCTCCAAGGAGGAAAGGTCCCCCACCCCACAGGCCACCCTCTGCGCCGCTGAGCTGGGGTCAGCAACTAGGCAGCTGATGCAACCTTCCGGCGGCTCCAGGGGGACTGTGGCCGAGGCCGAGGCAGCCTCTTTCCAGGAAGACGAGTCAGGGATTCCTCCAGCTTCCTTGGCACCCAGAGATGGAGGGTCAAGGAGCGTCTTCAGAACTCGGCCTTCTGCTCAAGGTGCTGCCAGGGAGCGGGGAGGAGAGAGGGGGTCCTATGGCCCCGAAGAGGGCAGCGTGGCCGGCGGGCTGTGGACGAGATAGGAGATGTAGGTAACAGGTTACTAGGGCCTCGGAGTGGGACCAGGGAACCTGGGGAGAGGGCAGAGGAATCAGGGGCTGCAAGGCCGAACGGTACCAGCCCAGAGACCCACAGGGCCCGTGAAAGACGCCCACTAGACCCAGCTTCTAGGCCCTTTTCCGCCAAGACCTCGGCCGGCCCATCTGAACCTCAGCTCTTTTTCTCTAAAATGTGAATCATGTCTGTGGTGCCCACCTCCGTGGGATCTGAGCTACAGAACTGCCTGAAAGTGTTCCACAAACTGCGAACAGTGAGCTCTCTTCCTCTTAATTCTGAGACATGCGCACTCCCTGGTTGGCCTGTGGTGCCCCCTTGGGCCACCCATGGGCATTCTCTGCACACGCAGCCCCTTTGCACTCACCACCCCCAAACTCCGCCACCTCCTGACCACACACACACACACACACACACACACACACACACACACACACACACACACACACACACGAGTGCGAGCATACCCTGAAGCAGAGACAGTTCAATAAACAGTGGCGTCTGGCTCGCTATTACGTCTCTGATAAGCGAGGCTGGATGGAGCCTTCTAGAACTCTGCCCTGTAACTCTCTCTCGCCCTCCGAACCCCTATGGACACTGGCAGTAGTGGGGTCTGCAGGCCCGGGCCCAGGGAGACACGCCCTCTTGGGGATGGGGGTCACACCGTGTTCCCAGGAGACCAGAGGTGGCACCAGAGCGTGCAAAGGGATGAGGGGACAATTCCCCTCAGCTGGGGTAACCCAAATGTGGGGTGCTCAGGCCCAGGAAGGCGCAGGGCCCCGGCCAGTCCCCACGGTGGCCCATCTCCATTCAGTGCACAAGGAACAGAAAGGGGGAGGCATGAAATTTCAGCGGTTTCCTAATGCTTGGGGTTTGGCGAGATTTAAGTCCCAGGGGTCCAGCTACGGCAAGAAAGGGGAGGGGACAGGGCTTCGTGTCGGGAAATGCTGTCCATGTGTTTCTGATTCACTGGGGCTTGCACGGGCCAGCTCTCTCTCTTCCGTCCCTCTAGGCCCCTATAAAAAAGCCCTTTTCTCTGGAAGCAGGAAGTCTTGTCTCCTGGCTGTAAACAAACTCATCTTTGGCGGCAGAGCCTGCCTGGGGAGAGGCGTGGGAGGGCAAGCCCCCTCCCCCCACTGACCCCTCCCCTGCCCTCCGGCTGCTTCCGGGCTGCCGGCTCTGCCAGCTCCTCCTCCGACAGGTAAAAATCGCCTGCCTGCTTCCGTTTACTCTGAGGTCTGGGGCGGCCCGGGCCCAGCTGTGAACATCTGGAGTCGCTGCCTGGCCATTGCCAGCAGCCCCCGAGGGCTCCGCGCTCTCAGGGTGGCGAAGGGAGCGGCAGCAAGCGGGGGCCAGTATGGTCAGAGGCAGGAACGCCGGGAGGCCGGGCCTCTGCAGGCTGCCCTCGGGGGACCTACTCCGCGGAGCTGCGCGGGGATGCCTGTGTGCAGGAGGTCCGGCCGGCTCCGCGGACCAGCTCGGAGCCCGGGGAGGGGACGCCGCCTTTTCCCTGGGAAACTGCTGGGAATGTTTCTCTCCAACGCGTGTCCCGAGCCGCTGGCTGACCCCTGCTTCCCATTCCCGCCTCCGCTCCTCTCCCCCCTCCCTCCTCCAGCCCTGCCTCCGCCCCTCCATTGAGCTCCCAGAGCCCCAGCCCCTTGGGGGCCCAGGGAGGCCGGAGTGTTCCCAGCCGCCAAGTCTGGGGGCCAGCCCTCCCCTCAGGAGTCACCAGGCCAGCCACCCTCCTGGAGCCCGTTCCCCGGGGGCCCTCACCCCAGAACTGGGAACCCGGCCTCCGGGGTCAGCCCAGAAGTAAAACCCCCTGCCGGTGTGCGTGGGAGGGACACCCACTCAGGCCCCGGGTGGGCCCCGGCACGCGCGTGCGTCCTCGTGATTCTCCTGGCTCCAGCCTTGCTGAGGCCAAGGCGGGAGGGAGCGCGGTCAGCATTAGATGCTAAACAGCCCCATGTGATTGGTACCAGGGAGGAAGTGGCCAGAGCCGGCCTGGGCTGCCTCTGGGCCCGATGAGCGGCCTTCCCGCCGGGAACCTTTGGAGCCTCTCTGCCCGGGGCGGCCTCGGTCTTGGGGTGCCCTGAGTGTCCACTGGCTCCAGGGAAAGAGAAGGCTCTGCCCGAGGAGAATCTGTGTGGGGTCCTCGGCGTGAGCGGGCCTTTTCCTATCATGCCTGATCTTTAATGTGTCAGACCCCAGGCCCACCCTCCTGGAACTGTTCCTGCCCCGGTGGTCAGTCCCTGGGCGCTAGGAGAGGTGGGAGGCCAGGGGACGGGGAGGATGCGGCAGGGAGGCTGCCTCCTCACGTGGTGGCGTTGGGGACCTGCTGTACCCAGCCCACTTCCTTGTAGGCAGCGGTCACGTGGCTGTAGATGAGGCCGCGAAGCTTGGCCCAGGCTCTCTGCGTCTCGGGTGGGAAGTCATTGGCAAATTCCTCGGCAATCACCTCCAGGATGACCCCAGAGAGGATCTGAGTACAAAGGAAGGAAGGGGGAGTAAACGCCTGGGCATCCTGCCCTCTGCAGCCCCAGAATCCCTTCTGTCCTGTGTTTGGCCAAGGGGATTGTTCATGAAACAAGAACCTGGCAGCTTTGGGAACCAGACACCCTCAAGACACAGCCCCCATCCTGCTGCCCCTCCCGGGAACAGCCATGCCAGGGGAAGAGGCTGGGTGGCCCAGTGGCCCGCAGGCTGTCATTGGTTATGGGGCTCTGGGGTGGAACAGGGTGGGTGGTGGGTGGCAGCACCCATCCGGTGACATACCTTGAAGTACACAGGCTCCACCTTGTGCTTGAGGGCGTGGGCTTTGCCCACGAGGGCGAGCACAGAGGACACCTTCTCGGGGTCGTGCAGATTCTCCACCACGGTGTTGAGGGCCCCCATGACCCGGCAGGCGTGCTTCCGCAGCTGCGGGCTCCGCTCCATTTCCAGGGGCTCCTCCATGTGCTTGAACTGGCTGAAGTACTGCTTGGCCGATGGGAAGTTCACAAAGAACCTGGCAGGTGGAAGCAGGTGGGTGCTGAGCAGGGGGTGGCCTCAGGCCCCACCCTGAAGTGTCCAGACGATGGTGGGGGGGTGGTACGGAGGTGGGAGAGGTTGAACCCACCCTCACCCCACCATGTGTAGCAGTTCCTCAAACACACCCTTCCTCTGGACGACCTGGCTTACATGCAGACCCCTCCCCAGTCCCGGCCATTTCTATCTGCCAGGTTTGCAGCTTCCTCTCCCAAGGAAGCAAGCTTCCTTGCTTTTTGCCTTCTTTCCAAACTCCACACACCCTTCAAGCCCTGCTCCAGTCGCAGCTGAGAGGGTAAGAGCCTGCTTTCTGGAATCCCCAGCCGGTGTGCCCTTGGGCAAGTTAACTTTTCTGCGGTCAAATGCTCTATCCCTGAGATATACCCCCAAGTTAACTTTTCTGAGCCTCAGTTTCCTCATCTATGAAATGGGCGTCACTGTTCCTATCTTGGTTGTGAGTCGTTGTGGTTGTTGGGAGGATGAAACGAGAAACAGCATGTGGAGCCCTGGCACAGTGTGGACACAGGGGGCTCAGTAAATGCCACCCTTTTTTATGAAGTCAGAGCTCTCCTCCTAAACAAAGGAAGGCCCGAGCGGCTTAGCTGACTTAGCTCAGGTCATGGAAGGGATGAGACTCAGTCCTCCTCCCAGCCCAGTCCCTTCCCTATTCACTACCCTGCTTCCCTCCTCAGCCTGCATAGTCATCGGTTGATTTAATTAAAGATATGGATTGATGTCACCAGCCTGGTGAGTCCTTCACGTCTGTCTGTACATCTTACGTCTCCAACCAGCCTGTGCACTTCTTGGGGCAGACCCCAGAGCTTTCTAACCCTTCCCTCTCCAGTTTATCTGAAATTGTCTATCCCCCCCGCCCCCGCCTAATATCACATTCACTGGGTCGCTCTCATGCTTGAAAACATTCCATGGCTTCCCACTGTCTACCGGACAAAGTCAAAACTCCTTAACCTCAGATTCCACGCTTCTTAGAAACTGTCCCACACCCGCTTCTCCAGCATGGGGTCCACATTCTTCCCTACGCTCCAGCCCAACAGCTTCACTTACCATGGGTTAAAGATTCCTCGGCATGCTGGGCCCCTTCCACATGGTGGACCCACCCCTCCTTCCCCCGTGTCAGCTGGGCCTCTCCCTGAGCGCCCGGCCTGGCCCCGGGCGACCGCTTTCCCTCCAAGGCCATTAGTGTGTTCCCTGCCACCTTTCACGGCTTCTTCCTTGTGTGTCTGTCTGGGTCCTGCAACCCCAGGGCAGAGCCCGGGTCTCATGCACACTCTGACCCATCACCTTGGCCCAGAGCCCTGCACTTTGCCGGATGGTGGTGATGACATCTGCGATCCCTCCCCCAGCTGGGGCGGGAGGTATGTGGCCAGACACAATCAGAACTTACATAACTGAAGCCTCAGAAAATGGATGGAATGTCCTGGACCTGTTTTCTCAGGTTGTTTCACACTTTTGGAGTGTCCCCTTTGTGATTAGAGAGAGCTGATAATTTGCCAAAACAGCCCTTGGGGCCTGGGGTCGGGTCTCAGATCTGAGAGCTGGAACAGATGCAGGGAGAGCATCTGGCCCCGGCCACCCTTTCAGGCTACGAGGAGGGCCCCTCTCGGAGGCCAAGTGTGACCTCGGGCAAATCGCTTCACAACCTCCTGTCTGCAAAAGTGTGAGAGAAGTCCATGCACCCCTGCTTGCTACTTCACAGCTGTACTGGTGAGGACAAATGACGCGATGGGTCTGAAAATACATTGGATTTCTCTGGAGAAGCGTCGTAATGAAGGACAGATACCCAGTCTGGATTTAAATGAGGATCTCTGACTTTAGAGGTTTTACATTGCAACAAAAATACTAATTTCTATTTGGCTGGTGAATAACAACGTGCAGAGCCTCTCCACTTGTTATTTCATATAAAGCCACAACGAAGTGAGTATTACGTCCACTTTACTGATGACAAAATAACAGGGACTATTTATTGAGCACTTACTATATGATCTCATTAATTCTCGCGATATCCTCCTGAGGTTGGCACTGTTTTTATTCCCACGTTCTGGATTAGGAATTGATGCCCACGGCTGCATCAGTGGGCCAAGCGGAGTGGGTGGCAGGACCAGGAAGGAGCCGGGGTGGCCCCGGCTATGATGGCTTCCCCGGACCGCCTCAGAGGCTGCTCTGCCGGGGATGGTAGCCTGGGACCCGGTGGGTCTCCCGTTGTGGCCCTAAGGATGGTCCCGATGAGCCCTTCTTCTGGGCCAGGGGAGTCAAGGGGCCTTGCGCTCTGCTCCTTCATCCTGGCGTTTCTCTGTGCCCCCCCCACCCCCGTGTTTACTCCTGACCCTCCCAGTTCCGGCCTGCGCTGCTGGGAGAAGCCTCAGCAGCCAGCTTGGGGAGTTTCTCAGCTTCCAGAGGCATCTGGGCTTCCAGGAGAGCCTGAAATAGGCTTGTCTGAGCGTGAGGGGGAAGGCGGCAGAGTTACAACCGGGAGAGGAGCCTTCCTAGAGCATGCATGCTCCCTCTTGGTCTCCTCCCGGCAGGGAGAGGAGGCGTGGGGTCTGGGCAGCCCCTCTGGCACCATCCTCCAGGCTGCTACCTCCTCACAGGAGGAGTGTTGGGGTGTGGGAGTGGGGAGGGAGGAGGTGAGAGTGCCCGGTCAGAGGGCAACTGTCTCGGGCTCTGTCCCGCCCGTCCTTGTTGATGGGGCGTAAAGACAAGAGGGGTCTGTGACAAAACTGAGGGGCACAGGATCTGGGGAGGGGCCTTATCTGAGAAGCTTATCAGTCGAGTCCCCCTAACACCCCCTACTGGGGCGGACATCAGGAGGAGAAAAAGGAAAGGGAGGCTGGTGGGACTTGGGGCTGGGCGAGGGGCTGCCGGGCCAGCTTTTCTTCTGAGCTGGGCTGAGCTGGGCTGGGCTCCCGGCAGCAGGCAGCAGAGGTGGGGTCCGGCGAAGTGTGCCTGGGGTTATCAGCGGCCCAGATCTAACTGCTATCTCAGGCTTTCTCAGGTTAACTGTGGGCCTCCCTCTGAGCCCTGAGCACTAGGCGACCACCCCCTCAGCCCAGACCTAGTGCCCATTGAGGAACGAGTTCCCCTCTGGGGAACTAGAGGGGTACAGAGAGAGGATGAAACCCTTGCCAAGAGCTCAGACTCTCCAGAAACACCTCAGGGTTCAGTTCCTTCCTCGGCACCCCCCATTCCTGGGGAGGTTGGGTGGGACCCTAGGCGCGGGATCTTGGACACATCCCTGACATGTCCTCACCGGCAAACGGCAGGGCGTCGGGACAAAAAATCTCCAAGGTCCTTTGGACTTTGCCTCATTTCCTCTTGGTGACCCATGTGCACACCCGGCTGCATCCTGAGGCCTGGGGGGCCCGCATGTGCCGACAACACAGCTGAGAGCAGCCCTCCGGGGACGCAGTCTGGCGCATCTGTGACTCCACTGTCCACGGTGTGCTTGTGTGGGTGCTCGCACGTGCAGAGCTGCACCTCCCAATGTCTGATGGCTTCGGGATCTGAAATCCCCTCTTAGCTTCCCCACCACCCCCGGCTGTTTCTGGGCCTGGGAGCTGCCCAAATAGCTGTCCCTTCCTCAGGAATCCTCCTGGAACTCCTCAAGAGTGCTTCTTGCTCTTTTTTCTGCAAAATCTGTTTCTAAGTTGGAATCAGGGCACATCGATATGGAGCTGAGTAGGTCCCAGGCTTGGGGGAGGCACAAAGGAGAGAGTTCGGGAGAGAAAGAGGAGCCAGAGACGGGGCCAGGACTGGGAGACAGGCATGCACTTCAACTGTCCTTTCCACAGACAGGTTTCAGCCCATCTTCAAACAATCAGACTTTCCAGATCTGCCCTAGATTTGACAGCTTCCCTCTGCCAAGGACAGAGGGTTAAGGGGACCTCCCTGCCTGTGCCCCCAGGGACCGGCATGTGTGGGAAGAGAGCACCGATCTGTAGCTGTAGTCAATTACTAGCTTGTGTGGCTTGGGGACATTAACTATATGGGAATGGTGTGCATGTGCACTGGTGTGTAGGTGTGTGAGTAACAGTGTCACTCTGTGTGTGTGCGTCCCTCGGGGGCATGTGGTGCCTGAATGACCCCTGAGCCCAAGACACATGACCCTTTCTCCCCAGATCGGGGTTTCAGGGTGGGGCCCTGTCTCCTGAAGCTTCTCCCTTTCCCTCCACCAAACTCGGCAGGGACTGTATCCTAGGGGACTGTTTGCTTCTCCACTCACCTGCACCTCACCTGGGAGCTCCCTGCTGGCCTGGCCCCAGGGGCAGGAAGGGGCCAGCTGGGAAAACCGGACCTCCAGGGTCTACTCCTTCTGACCTCTATTCTTTCGCCCTTTGCTCTGTTCTTCCAAGTCTCTGAATACAGAAAGGGGCTGAGCTGGAGAAAGGGGTTTGCTCCTTTGTCCTCCTTCTTGGCTGGTCCTCAGTTTTCCTGTCTCTAGAATGGGGAGCCCCCAAGGCCCCCACTGGAAAGGCTGGTAAAATGTGTGTCCATAACAGCTCGGTTGCGTGGCTGGGGTCGCTGGTGAGGAAGGCATGGCTGGCTGAGCCAGGAGTTCAGAGGCCCGGGAGGGGAGGGAGATGGAGGTGCCCTCCTTCTGCGTCTGGCTCCTAGTTCCTGGTGAGCACCTCGCCCAGAGAGAGCTAGGAAGGGCTCGGCCAGGGCTTCGTCCACCCCAAGGTGCCCCACGCTGCCCGCACCCCGACCGGCCCGGCCCCAATCGCAGCTGGGGAGGTGGCGCCCGAGCTCGGACCCGGGCCGAGCCCGCCTCTGCCCGGAGCCGCTGCCGCCGTCCCTCCCCCGGGCCCGGCCGGGCCGGGGCGACACCTACCGCACCAGGATGGCCACCCCCACGTCCTCGCAGTTGGCATAGAGCCGGGCCCACGTCGCCTGCACCGCCTTCCTCTCCGCCTCGGACAGCTCCTCGCTCCGCTCCCTGCGCTCTATCTCCATCTCGCCCGGCACTTTCTCCATGAGCAGCTCCCAGCGCAGCCCGGCTACGCTCGGCGGCGGCGGGGCGCGGGGAGCCGGGGCCGGCTGCGTGTGCCGCTGGCGGGCGAGTGGTAGAGCGCGCCGGAGGGAGGGAGCGTGTCTGTGCGCGCCGGGTGTGTGTGTGTGTGTGTGTGTGTGTGTATGTGTGCGTGCGTGTGTGTGTGTAGGGTATATGTGCAGGGGGCGGGGGACCGCGAGCGGGGGGCGGGGATGTGGTCTGCTGGAAAAACATGAAAAAAAAAAAGATCCTCTCCAAACCCCCAACCCCTTGTCCGTGAGCCAGTTCCGGCAAGGTGAAGGCTGGGCGGGGTGCCCGCCCTCCAGGCCACCGCGGAGTTTGACTGCCGGGCGGGGCGTAGGTGGGGCGGGTGTACTGAGGGGTCCCGGGAGGAGGAGGAGGCGGGCAGTCACGGGGCGCCGGGCCGCACGGGAGTGCGCCGCGGCGCCTGCAGGTCTGGGGGCACCGGGTCGCGGCTCACGCGCTGGGCGAGGCCGGGGCGTCTGCGCGTGTGCCCCCTTCCCGCGGCGGGGAACTGACTCTAAGTCGAACACTCCCAGGCATTTGCGGCGTGGCCGCCAGCCCGAGGGGGCGGCGCGAGCCCCTCCAGCTGCGCCGCGGTCCGAGCTGAGTTCCCGCTCGCTCCCGGCCTCTCCCGAGCCAGCCGGGGGGCCGCGGCGCCACCCGCGGAGCTCCGGACCCCAGACTCTGGAGGGTTTAGGACTGGGGTCATCTCCCTACGCCAACACCTTACAGGAAAACACCAATGCGGGGATGGGGGGCGGCTGTCGAACTTGAGCGCCAGAGGCCTGCGCCAGCCTTTCCTTCCCGCCAGCACTCCTCCCCCTCGGGGCACGCACGTGGCGTCAGAAAGAAGGCCCTGGGTGGCTTACTGATGACACAGGCAGGCCCAAACCTGGCGCCGCTCCTAATTCTGACCGTGGGGGAGAAAAGCTCGAAGGAGAGGCCGCTGGGCCGGGCAGAGCGGACCTGCGGTGGGTGGGTCGGTGGGGTTGCTAGGAAGTCTTGGTGGTGGGGGAGGCCCAGGGCGCTGGAGACATCTCAGCCACCAGGACCTGGATTAGGGAGGGGTTCTGTGGGTGGAGGAGACAAATTCTTGTCCTGGTGGCCTTCTCAGGGAAGGGGATTGGACCAGAGGTGGGGACTGTGCCTCTGAGAGCCACCTGGTCCCCACCCTGCAAGCAGCTGCTCGATTCTGGTATGGAGGGGGTCCCACCTCTGACTCCCAGTTGAAGCCTGAGGCCAGACCCGGGCTGCAAGCATCTGAAACATGTGACACATGTGACGGCTCTTGTGGGGTGTGTCCAGTTCTCCCTAAGACTCCCTGCTGACACTGCCCTTCCCAAGTCTGTGTCCACTGCTCAAGTATGGCAAGAGGTGGCGGCTCTCCTCTTCAGCTTTGGTTTACGTGTTTATTTTTAAAAATTCTATTTCAAAGCAGAGGGCCCTAGGGCACAGCCCTAGCTCCGGGCCTTGCTGGAGCCCAGGGTTCAGGTACGTTACTGGAATCCTGGGTGGGAGGCCTCTTGCCGCTCAGGTCTCAGTTGAGGGAGGGAAACTCTAATGCCCTCTTCTGGGGGTCTTGGAGAGAGATGGAGGAGAGTGTGTGGGCTTAGTTTCTTATGCCACTCTCAGACCCGTGTTCTCTCTTTTGGCCTGTGCTCCGCGTGCTTCCTGGGCCGCCTCTGATAGCTTCCCAAGAGCCAGTGCAGTGGCCGTCCAAACGGCTGCCCAAGAGGTTCCCCTGGGATGTGGACAGAAAGTAGGAGAAATCTTGATTCTATTCACTTTGATCTCACCCTTTACAAGTTTTATGTATGTCTCTGGTGCGGGACTAATACAGTTTGCACAGTAATATAGTATATAATTTATGAGTGGATGCATATGTCCCTTTTCCTGAGTGCACACTTAGATTCTGCCTTTTACTGAAGAAGGTATGTAATCAGAAACATTTGGAAACGGCTGTCCAGAGGTTAGAAGTGAACCACTTAGCCAGCCCTTCACTCCCTGGCCTCCCTTGTCTTTCTGGCTTCATCATCTATATTCTTCCCCTGTCCTCCTCCCCTCCCGATGCCTCCCCTGTGACATCATGACTCCACCAATACTCAACTTCCAGTTGCCAGAACATGCCCTGTGCTTTCACGTCTGCAGCCCTGGCGGAGTCTTCTGTCTGTGGGCCCACCCTTCCTTGAGCTCCTGCAAATACAGACGAGCCCAGCTCCTCTCTGAAGATTCCCCTGATGCTTGCAACTCCCAGAGTGCTCTGCAGGCACCGTGAATAGCCTAAGTCTGTCTGTGGTGGTCATTTGTTTAACTTGCCCGTGCGTTTGTCTAGACTCTAAGTCCCTTGAGGGTCAGGCCCGGGGCTTACTTATACCTACGTCCAGAACAGACTGAGGTCGATTTACCCTGCCACGGGGAGGGGGGACAACCGGGTCCAGTGAGGTCAGTCAGTCTTCACAAGGTCGGGTCTGCTGACCCCACTAATCAGCTTGAGCCTCCTAATCCGTCGCCTGCAGGAGCCTCAGGAAGGACCGCGGGGGCTCGGGAGAGCTGGCAGGGGCCATCTTGGCCTTCTCCTGCGGACGCGGTCTGGAGGGGATGGGGCAGCTGAGCCATGTGCACTACCCTCTTCCTGCTCAGCACCTTGGCCATGCTCTGGCGCCGCCGATTCGCCAACAGGGTCCAACCGTGAGAAACTGACTGGGCCATGGGCTGGGGTGGGGGAGAAACTACTGCGCTGGGTTACAGCCAAGCTGAAGGCGGGCGGGGGCTGCCTGGGCTCCAGGGAGGCTGGGAGGGACTTGCCAGGGAGCCCTGAGAGGTTCCCCCTCGAAGTAGGGGGAACTTGGAGCCCTTCAAAGACGCTGGCCACAGCCTCCGGTTCCAGAGCCCAATGTGGCTTAGGTCTTGCAGAGAAGCAGGAGCGGGGTCTGGGGTCTGGGTGCTGCCCACAGCTCTGCCTGCCTCTTTTCCCTCCCACAGAGAGCCCAGTGGAGTAGATGGGGCAGTTATGGGCAGCAGCTTGGAAACAGACCTCCAGTCCTCAGGCAGGTAAGGCAGAAGAGTCTAGGGTGGAGGAGGAAGGGTGTCGCTAAGGAGGCTGCCGCTGTCCCCTGTCCCTGCCCAGGCCCCGGGGGTGTTCGTGGGTATGTGTGTGTGTGCGTGCGTGCTCCACGCTGGCCCCTCACCCCAGCTACCCTGCTCACTGTATGCCTAGTGGGCAGGCCGAATGTCTGTTTTCTCCAGTTGGGAATGGGACTCCCAGCTTCTCCTCTGGACCAAAATTTCTCTGCCTTGCTTGTCCTAGTGCGGGGTGGTCCCCAGGGTCCCTTCTGTTGGAAGGTGCAGGGGGAGTGGAGAGAGGGATGAGGCAGAAGCAGCTCTGCGTTGCTTTGCTTGCCTTCCCTTCCCCCTCCCTCTCCCGCT
Source organism: Delphinus delphis (assembly GCF_949987515.2). Taxonomy (NCBI): domain Eukaryota; kingdom Metazoa; phylum Chordata; class Mammalia; order Artiodactyla; family Delphinidae; genus Delphinus; species Delphinus delphis. The sequence goes on from NC_082701.1 coordinate 8,406,093, forward strand.
GCCCCCCCCCGCCCCCCCAGCCCCCCCAGCCTCGGCAGCAGCGGAGCTGCCTGAACCTCCAGCAGGATTCGCTGTCCAGTCCCCAATAGAAGGCGCAGGAGGAGCATGACATCATCAGCACTGAGTGCCATTGGCTGGGCAGTCCCTGCGGGCAGGACACTGTCTCCAGTGGCCAGAAAGTTAACTCTTCCCTATTCTGGAGCCATGTGGCCTTTACCAGGGGTGAAGATTGGGGAACTTCTGGACTTTTCCTTCCCCGCTGACTAGTGTCCTTTGATGATAGGGGCTCTATGCCCAAGAAGACACTGAAAAGTCAGCACATATTTCTGAAGAACATACAGTTGGAAATGTTCATTTGTGCCTTTGGGCCCATCTAGTGTGGGGGACCTATCTGAAGAGTGAAATTCTCTGCTGTGGAAGCATCTTCTAGCCCCCGGCACTGCTTCTCTCACTCCCCTGAAAGGAGGCTCAGACGGCTAAGACAGTGAACATGCATGCTCGCCTGTGCACCCCACGTCTCTTCCAGGGAGTGGGCGATGTGCCTGCAGTGTGCCCCATAAATACGTCAAGGTTGGCAAGCCGAGAACTTGGGTCTTTCTCTGTGTCTCTGCTCTGACTTCTCAGTCCTTGGGTTCCCCCAGGTTTGGAATGTCAGAGGGCCTCCTGGGAAGCCCAGGGCCTGTGCAGGAAGCAGAGTCATTTCTGTGACGCCCTTCCTCGATAGCTGGGCTAGCTGAGAGGGTCACAATGGTGCCTAATTATGGCTACCGGTGAAATGGGCTGACACGTTTAAAATGACGATCACTGGGCCCTCAAATGCTGACTGGTCCTCACTGTTGAGTTTGGGTCTGGAGCAGGGCAGCCTGAGTTTAAATCCTACCTCCGCTCTTACTGAGAGGCTGTGGGCAAATTATGTAATCTTTTTATTCATATGTATAAACTGTGATTAATAACGGACTGGTTGTGAGGTTTCTGTGAGGTTTAAATGAGATAACGGTAGTAAAGCACTCAGCACAGAGTAGCTGCTCAGTTAGCGCCAGCTCTACTCTTGCTGTTATATGATCAGTGCTTTATTCTTCCGCAGGGGTTTCTCATACATTAACTCACTCGGAAGTCTCCATGGCCCCAAAGGTTTGGCAGTTCAGGTGTTTCTAGCTCTTGTCAATGGTGCAAGAAGCTGAGGGGCAGGGAGACGTAAATGATTTACTCAACATCGTCCACCCAATTTGTGGCTGATGTGGGACTGACAGGTCCCTGACTTCAGGCCGTCCATCTCCTCGACTGAAATGCCCCTGGACCTCCTGTTGGGAGAGAAAAGGCCAAATCTGGGACCATCTGGCCGGGCCTGGTCTGCTGTGGCCTTGCCAGAAGGAAGCAGTTGCCTGTTAACTCCTTGGGACCCAGCTAACTGGTCTACCAACCAACCCCTTCTGCCAGTGGTGGCTCCACGGAGGGCTGGCCCAGCGGGGCAGTAGACGTGAAAGTTCTGCTCTCCGGTTCCACAGTCATAAATTCCAATTGGCTTCTGGGGTGTTGCTGTTCCTCAATAGTGGGGTGAATCGCTAGGCTTGGGGGCAGGAGGAAGGGGAAGGCTGGAAGTGTGGGAGGGTCATCCTCCAGTCTTCTGACTCCGTGCTCTTTTCTGTTTAGAGAGAAAGAACCGCTGAAGTAAGCCCTCGCCTCTTCAGGAGGAGCTCCGCGCCAGGGCCTGGGATCAGCTGGCAGGTAGGGCAGGGGCTGCAGCCTGGAGGAGAGAAGGCAGGGCTGGGGACAAGAAAGGAAGAATACAGAGCACGCAAGGCCTGGCCATGTGGGAGCAGAGCAGGCTGTCTTCAGCTCTGTGGTCACGATGGAGGTTAAGGGTAGGAGGGTGGACTCCTTCCGTCGGCTCCTACTTTGAGCCTGTTATGTTCCAGGCCACAGGGCAAGGGTTAGTTTTAAGAGAACTACGTGTGGTCTCAACAGCATTTTCTAGGCCTGGGGATGGTGGTCCTGCTGGGGGGCCTGTAGGCTGTCTAGAGGACTTCTCAGGGAGAGGCAGTGCTCTGGGATGCCCACTCTGAAATACAAGGCCCCGCTCTGGGGTGGGAGAGAGAGCCGACCCGGCTTGGTTTTCTCTTTCAGCTCACGTCCTGGTGTGCCCCCCACCCCCGAAGGACACCGTGGTGGAAGGAGCTGCAGGAGGGAGACTAGGGAAAGCAGCCGTTGAGAAGGTAGACTCCCCTTTTCGGCCCCCAGACCCACCAGTCTGCGCTTCCCCCAAGGCCCTGGCTCTGGGGCTTCTGAAGCTGGGCCTGGCCGGGCAGGCGGGAGGGGCAGAGACGCTCAGGCTCTGGGACGGGCTCCCTTCCTCTGAGGAGGCCCAGAGAGAGGGACTCAGTGGGGTCCCCTCATTTAACTCGGGGGCAACCCCTGCAGCCCGGGGCTAGAGGAGGGAACAAGTGGGGGGCGAGGAGACTCCAGAACTGAGGGACAGAGATGGTTCACATTCACAAAGGAAGGGCTGCCCTTTCACCCTCCTCTGAACCCTCGCAACAACCCACGGAGGCTGGTCATGTTATTGTCCACGGTTTAGAAATGAGGAAACTCACAGAGAGCTTTGCTGATTTGCCCAGCGTCACCCAGCTAGTAAGTGGAGGACCCCAGGCTCACAGGCAGGTTGCAGAGCCCATGCTCTTCACGCCCACAGCGCAGGCCTCCCTGAAGCCGCCTGCAAGTCTGCAGCTGCTCAGTGGAAGACGCGGTATTACTGGCCTGGCCGCCCATCTTTGGCAGCTCAGCTTGTCCAGGGCTGTGTGGTGTCACTTTGCGATGGTGGCACTCACTTCCTATGACATTTGCCTCTCCCTGGTCCCCAGAGGTCACCCTGCCACTGGCTGCTCTGCTGAAATGATCAATAGGAAATGCCGTTCGGATCTGTGACATGTCTGCCTACAGCTGGATGGAAGCAACTCACAGCTTGTCCTCGGAGTGTGTCTTCTGTGTGTGTGTGTGTGTGTGTGTGTGTGCACGCGTGCCCGTGTCCCAAATGGGCAGTAGCATGTGGGAAGGGAAAAAGCATGACACTTGCTTCCGTCAATCTGCTGACTGCTCGGTAACGGCGGTGGCCTCCTTTGCCCCCAGCTGCTCTGCCCTTTCTCTCTCTTTACCATCCTGCCTGATCCTGAGCAGACAGAAAAGCAGATTTCCGCTTCTGCTCCCTGCGGTCCAGGCGCAGACCCTGCAGGCTGCTGCTGCCAGCTGCCTTGCAGCCATTCGTCTTCCAAAGCCCCCCAGACTCCCCCCACGTGCATCTCACCTCCCCATCCAGCCCCCATTGCCCATCCAGCAACGAGGTCTCTGCCCGGCTGGGCCCCGCCCCTGACTTTCAGGAAAGAGGAGCTGGGGGAGTTCTCTAGACAGCAGGAAAGGGTGAGGTGCAGCCGACTGGACTCGGGGAACCCACTCTGAAGTGATGGGGAGTTGGGGGGGCTGCTGCAGGGAGCCTGGCGGTTCTGTGGGAGCCTCACAAAGTAGGGCAGGGCGGAGGCAGGGGAAGGGTCTCATCAGGGGAAGGAGCTGCACCCCTGACGCGGGCCACGAGTTCGTGACCACCTGTCTCAGCTCCCGTCAGCATGTCTTTCTCCCTGGGAGGCATCAGCCTTCCTGGTGACAGGACTCTCAGGCTGAGGGCCGGAGCGCACTGCTCTGGGACCCAGTCTGTACTCCGTGATCCAATGTATGCATCCATTCTCTAATCTACTTGCCATATTCCTGTCACTTCATCCTTGCCTCCGCTCTCTGCCATTTTCAAGTTGCCTGTCTCCTTCCACTGGGCTGAGGAATTGTCAGACCAAGGTCGCCTAGCGGCACCGGGGCTGGCTCACGGCCCAGACGCACATCCACAAAGTGACACCCCTTTGCAGCCCTGTTCTAAGAGCCTGCTCAGGAGATGAAGGCTCCTCTGGGGACTGGTTCCAGATGGAGGGAGGGAAAGCAAGAGGAAGGGGCTACTGGAGGTGGGGGGATGTGTCTGCCTGGGCTTGGAGGCTGCCCAGGCCCTGGCAGCCGGGGTGCCATGTGGGCTGGGCGGGAGGGGCTCTCTCCCCCAGGGAGCAGGCTGGCTTCGGTGGGAGCAGATTGTGTTTACACCTTCCCCACACACCCGGCCCACGCTCGCCTCTTCTTCTCAGGGCTCTCCCACCCCTGGGCTCTCTGCACAGTCTGCACATTGGCAGCTTCTGCTGCAGAGAGTTGCCACCCTCGGCCTAGAGAGCCTCTACGGGAGGCTGCCCGGGACCGAGGCGCCCCTTCCTCGGCCCACCATCTCCTGTCACAGCAGCTGGTAGGAAGCCCATGCTGGGGGTGGACCCAATGTTCCCAAAAGGCTGAGTCCTTCTCCCCTCCCATTTCCTTGGAAAGAGCCGCTGCTTGGAAATGGGAGCAGGAAAATTCAGGGGCTTGGTAGACTGACCATAACAGGAGGGGGGGATTAAGGGCAACTCGAGAGACAGAGCTGGGTCACTCCTGGTCCGGGGTGTGGGCTCTTGTGAAATGATGATAAAGGATCTGAGAGGGAGGAGCCCTGAGTCAGGGCACCGGGTTGAAATCTTGATGCCGCCACCACGTCCTACCTCTGTGGCCTTGGGTAGGTTACTGAACGTCTCTATGCCTCAGTTTCCTCATCTATAAGATGGAGATAACAGTAAACCTTCTCACAGGATTATTGTAGTGTTAAATTAGATAATGCGTGTCAAGGGCTTACCATGTTTATTGAGTGTTCAGTATATGTAAGCTAGTGTAATTGTGTTTATAAACTGTCAATTACTGAACAGTTAGTCATTTCAGAACAGTTAGTAGGTTCAGAACAGCTAGAGTCCCTCACCCCCTCCCCACAGCCCTTCCTGGCCTGTCTTTCCACATACACACCAGCTGGGCAATGGGCAACCCTGAAACAAATGAGAGGAGAGCAGGAGGTGGAACTTCTGGGTGGGGGCCACCTAGTAAGACCCAGCACCCAGTGAGATGGTACCAGAGTGCACCGCTGTTGCTTCTCGGTATCTAGAACCCTGTCCCAACCTCCAGTGGGAGGGTCCTGGCCTGGATACCTTCCCCGCAACGGGCTCTGCTTCTCCGAATGAATCTCAGCTCCCAGAGAAGACAGGAGGTGGTTGTCCTGATTCTTTTCCATCCTCCGTCTGAATGCTAATCTCCCTACTGATGGGAGCCTGAGTGACAGGGAAAAGGCTGCTCGGAGCTGCAGGGTGGCCGAGGGCAGCAGCCGGGAGCGAGCGGGGAGGTGCTGTCTGCTACTTCTGTAGCTGCAGCTCAGGGCCGCTGCCAGTCTCTCCTGGAGATTGGGACACGACCAGAGAGCTAATGAGGTGCCAGGGGTGGGGCGGGGGAGCAAGGGAAGCAGCTGCCACAGCTGCCTGGCATCACCCGAGGGTGCAGATGCAACCGGGGAGAGTACCCGCCCATCCCAAACGTGTGACCGAGTGTCTACAGGCAAGATAGTCCTGGGCAGGGGCAGAGAGCACAGGCCCCGGTCCTAGACTAGGGGGCACGGCGCCTATTGGAGGCTGGCACAACGGCAGGGGACCCAACTGGTTCCCCCAGGCTCCCAGGGCCCCTCTGCAGGGCCCTCACTGTTAGGAAGAAGCCCAAGACCTTGAGATAGAGGCAGTAATGCTTCTCTGTGAGCCTCAAAAGAAGGAGAGTAGCCAAGTGGCTCATATTAAGGTTTACTTGACTATCGTGATGATGACACTACTCATATTATTAATACTGGCTAATGGGTCTCAGACACTTACTCCGTGCTAGGCGCTGTACCAAGAGCTTTATTCATAAGCACTGTCTCACTTATGAGGCAGGAACTGCTGTTAACCTCATTTACCCAATACGGAAAGTGAGGTTCACAGAACCCACTCAAGGTCACGCGCCGCTGGTGGCAAAGCCAGGACCTGTGCCTGGGCAACGCTGATGCCAAAGCTTGTGAGGCTGTCGGGCGAGGAAGGAACTGAGTCCAGAGCGGGGCCTGTGAGAAAGCCTGGGGTGACCGTCCTCCAGGCACAAGGCATGAGAGCTGCGGCCTCAGCCCAGCAGTGCCTTTGCAGGTGGGCCGGGCGGGGTTTGCCAGGGTGATTCACATGCTCTCTCCTCAGGAACCTGGGGTTCAAGGGCAGACCAGACTCTGGGTCCCGAAAGGCCAGTCCTTGTCTACCAGCTGAGGGGAAGGAGGAGAGTGGCCCCTCCAGGATCTGTCATCCCCTTCAGGGAGGAAGCAGTGGCCACCGGCAGGGGTGACGGACGGCGAGGCCAGCACTGAGAGCCACTGCCACTGCCATTCTGCTACCTCCTTCAACCAGGGCAGAGCCCCTGGGAGGGAGACGATGGCAGCCAGCGGCCCGGCTGGAGGCGGAGCTAGAGGAGCGGGGAGCTGTTTGTTTTTGCAGGGGGAGGGCGCAGGGCATGTGGACCAAGGAGGTAGCTTCAGGAGGGATCCACGGACAAACTGGAAACAAGTCCTGGAACTTTAGAACTGCAGACCCTCTCTGTGGAATGCACATGCCCCCTAGTGGGGACTAAGCCTAGAGGGTGGAGAGAAACTTAAAAGAAAGAGTTACAGATGACCATGACCTACGAGCCTGGGTAGGAATGGCCAGTCCTATCCTTCTGTGAACACACACACGCCCACATAACATCACACGCAGAAGCCAGCTATACTAAGTATTAGAGGAAACTATTCCATTTATTCACTTGCTCCTATCTAACAAGCATGTATTGGGAGCCTACAATGTACAAATCCTGTGTGAGGTGCTGGGAATGAGACAGCGATAAGAGGCAGTGCCTGCCCTGCTGGTTAGTACAAGACCAAGATCCTGGCCTGGGAGGTCCAGTTCTGCCAGCCCAGCCACTGCCTGGTCACTTGACCTTTCCTTCTCTGGACCTCAATCTCCCCATTTAATAGGCATGTGTTGAACCCAGGTCGGCTGGCGCTGGGGACGTAAAGGACTAATGACCATCCTCAGGAAAAGAACTGTCTACTAAGATGCAGGGGATGGACCAGATGACCCCTGGGGGCTCCACAGCTTCTCCCAATCAAAAGAGACTCTGGGGCTTCCCTGGTGGCGCAGTGGTTGAGAATCCGCCTGCCGGTGCAGGGGACGCGGGTTCGTGCCCCGGTCCGGGAGGATCCCACATGCCGCGGAGCGGCTGGGCCCGTGAGCCATGGCCGCTGAGCCTGCGCGTCCGGAGCCTGTGCTCCTTAACGGGAGAGGCCACAAGAGTGAGAGGCCCACGTACCGCAAAAAAAAAAAAAAAAAGAGAGACTCTGGTGGACTGTGTCTGGAGGTGCTAACAAGGGCTCGCTCACTCAACAGACATTCACGGAGTGTCTGTGTGCCAGGCACTGTGGATGCAGAAATGAATTAAGACTTCCTGCCACAAACAACCAGAAAACTGAGCAAAATATAAGAAACAGACACTTGACAATGCACAGCACACAGGACGGTGACCTCACGATTGCCTCAGCGTCTGCCTCAGACAGTTCCCTGCCTGCGGCGCGGGGAGGGCAGACCACGCAGACCACGGTGGTCTCACTAGGATGAGGAGACATGATGAGAGTTCAAGACGGTGCTGGGTGGGGGGCTTTGCAAAGGACATACATACAGATCAATGAGATCCAAAGACAGGACAAAGGTGATTCAGTGGAGAAAGGAAAATCCTTTCAATAGAATACAGAAAGCACTAACCATAAAAGCAAAATGGATAAACTGGACTTGATCAAAACTGGAAAGACTGGGAGATAATATCTCCCAAGCAAGTATCTGAGAAAGGACCTGTATCCGGAATATTTAAAGAACTTTCACAACTCAATAAGAAGATAGGCCAATACAAAAAGGGAGGGTTTTAAAAGACACTTCACAAAAAAGTATACATAGGGCCAACAAACACACAGAAAGATGCTCAGCGTGATAGTCAACGGGGAAATGCACGTTAAAACCACAATGAGACATTATGACACACCTACCAGAATGGCTTAAAGACTGACCATAACAGGTGTTGGTAAGGGTGTGGAGCAAGTGTAACTCTGTAATATGTTGCTGGGGGAGTGTAAGCGTCACAAAGCACTTGGGAAACCCGTTTGACAGTTTCCCCTGCAGTCATCTAAGAGGGATGAAAACTTATGTCCACAAAAAGGTTTGTACAAAAATGTTCATTGCAGTTTTATTCATCATAGCTCCAAACTGGAAACAGCCCAAAGGTCCACCAACATGCACGGGAATAAAAATGTTGTGGTCTATTCATACAATGGAATGATATTCAGTAATTAAAAAGGAAATGAACTACTGATCTAAGCCACAACACGGGTAATTGAGAGAAGCCAGACACAGAAGAGCACCTACGGTATGACTCCATTTATATGAAATTCTGGAACAGGGAAAACTAATCTCTAGTGACAGAAAGCAGACCAGTGGTTGTCTGGGGCCGGGGCTGTATGGAGACCTGACTGTAAAAGGGTGTGAAGGGGATCTCCGGGCGATGAAGATGTTCTCAATTGTGATGGGGTCGTGGCTGCATAGGTGTATTCCTTATTGGACTACTGCACTGTACATTTTAAATGGATGCATTTTATTGTATGTAAATTACACCTCAAAAAAGATGACTTAAAGAGTTTCAAAAAAAAAAAACCAAAAAAAACAAGAACGAAGACTTGATTCTTGCCTTGCTGTCTAGTAGAAAAGCCAGACACGAAAACAAATCATCATAAAACAGTGAGCATTAAAAGAAGTATGTACGTTCACATAATAAGAGTGCCGCTTACTGAGTGCTTCCCTCGTGCCCGGGCGTGCTAGATACTCTTTGCGTGCACAGTCCTAAGACCGTCGTGTGGGGTTTGGGAGAGCCTCTGCCTCCTCCTGTTGCAGATAAGGAACCTTAGAGAGAGGTGAAGTCATCTGCTTGGGGTTACTCAGCTCGAAGCAGCAGAGCGTGTGCTGAAACAGCCTGCTGTGGACGCTGGGGAAAGAGCTAGGGGACTGCTCGAGCACCTCAGGGAAGATTTCTCAAGGGGGTGCTGAAGCATGAGTTGGGATTTGCTACGCAGAGGGAAGGATGAAGGGAAGGAAATGTCAACGCAAAGGAAACAAACAGCATGAGCAAAGGTGCTGCAGCAGTTGTGAGAAGGCAGGGTTTCTGGGAAGGAGAGATGTGTCCAGAAAACAGCAGAAGAGGTCAATGGGATATTACCTATTCTTCAAATTCACTTATTTTTTTAAAAACCCATTAAGTAATAATTTTATGAGAGGCAACAGATCTTCCGAGCAGGCGAGTGAAGTGTGTGCTATTGGTCAACACAGGAAAGAATCCACCGCAACCCAAGGTCATCCATCCTCAATAATTAGGGTTCGTGTTGTTCTGTTTCTTCTCCTCCAGGAAGTTAAAGCTATGTTCAATGGTCCCAGATCCTGAACAGGATTTGTGGCCCTCTTTCACAGTCCTGAGAAACTAAAGGGAAAACATCCCCTATGCTTTTATGATGGGCTTTCTAGCTGGATGAATTAAAATCACCAGAGTTAACAAAACATGATCCACTGTCATAGCGTATTTTTCCAGGAAATCCAGCATAGCAGTTAAAACCATAGGTTTGGAGGCTAGATTGAGTTCTCAGTGCCCCTACTTACTAATGACTTTCATCTTTCTGCACTTTGGCTGCAAAATGGGAGGATAATGACAGGGCTGTTGTGAGAGTCAAATGAGATAGCAAACTGAAGGTGCTTAGAATCGTCAAGTTTTATACATTAAATATGGGCAGCTTTTTGTATGTCACTCAGATCTCAATAAAGTGGTTTTTTAAAAAAGGTGTTTAGAGCAGTGCCTGGCACGGAGTCAACACTAGACACCAGCTGTTATTTTTTTCAGGATGGTAATTTGAGTGTGTCAGTTTGTCTTTATTTTACCACGATCCATCCTTCCAGAGAATAATCATTAAAAAAAAAAATTTCGGAAAATGTCGATCATATCATTTAGGATGATTTTGATTCTTTTTTTGGCTGAGTTGGGTCTTTGTTGCTGCGTGCGGCTTTCTCTAGTTGCAGCAAGCAGGGGCTACTCTTTGTTGCGGTGTGCAGGCTTCTCATTGCGATGGCTTCTCTTGTTGCGGAGCACGGGCTCTAGGCGCACGGGCTTCAGTAGTTGTGGCACGCGGGCTCAGTAGTTGTAGCGCACGGGCTTAGTTGCTCCGCGGCATGTGGGATCTTCCCGGACCATGTCTCGAACCCCTGTCCCCTGCACTGGCAGGCGGATTCTTTTTTTTTTTTGGTGGTACGCGGGCCTCTCACTGTTGTGGCCTCTCCTGCTGTGAAGCACAGGCTCCGGACGCGCAGGCCCAGCGGCCATGGCTCACGGGCCCAGCCGCTCCGCAGCATGTGGGATCTTCCCGGACCGGGGCATGAACCCGTGTCCCCTGCATCGGCAGACAGACTCTCAACCACTGCGCCACCAGGGAAGACCTGGCAGGCGGATTCTTACCCTCTGTGCCACCAGGGAAGCCCAGGATGATTTTGGTTCTAACAGAACACCCAACTTGAGATGGCTTAAACAACACGGTGGTTTCTTTCTTAAATCTCACACTCTGTATTTCACTGAAACTAAGATGCCATTGCTCAAAAGATGCCTCCCACATTCAGAAATACTAACATGTAAAAATACGTGTCTCTGAATCAAACAAAAGGTCTGAAGGCAGGGGGTTTGGGGACTGGTTTCTCCAGCAGTTCAAAAGCATCTTCAAGGGTTCATGCTCTTTTCTCCTCTCTGCCACCACAGACCTTCCGCTCTTGCTGGGAAACGGGCGTCATGGATACAAGATGGCTTCGGTGCTCTCAGGCATCTCCTCACGATGTCCCAAAGCCGGAAGAGAGGCTACTGTTCTTAAAAACTAGAAAACGTTCCCAAACCTGGCAGAACTGCGCCGCAGACCCTTTCCTGAAACAATTCCTGGCAAAGGGAATAGCTTTCTATGGCTGAGATGCACTCCTTTGGGCAGGGCAGGGGCTTGCTCAGTAGCTCTGCTGTTTGTAAGACAGAGGAAGGACAGCTGCAGGACTAGGAGTGCCTGCCACACGGGTGAACTTCCCGGGATGTCACTGGTGCATCTGCTCCCAGTTAAGCAGCCAGCTGCTTGGGATATACCTACCCTCCTCATGCTTTTACTGATAAAATTAAAGATTCCTTTTCAGGTTAAGAAATTCACCTCAATATTTAAAGACTCTGTTTTCTATATGTGGGTTTCGGATACCATGTCTTAAATCCTAGCAGTGACTGGAACTCAGTGAGCTGACCGCTTGAGCACAGCAGGCCAGCTGACCAGATTTCCCCTTTGCACTCAGAGTCGAGGTCCCTTGAACGGCCCTGGGGACTCTTGCCCTGTTCAGCTTGTGATCTACTTCTGTCACTTATCACTAGACTGCGTGACTCTTTCCATGTAATAAATAGAGGTCTACGCCGGCCTTGAATAATGTAAAACTCAAACGTCCTAGACCTCACCAGCAACGAGTGCAAATGAAGGCACACTGGCCTCGGCATTTCGGTCTCAACAGCTCTGAGCCCTTGCCAGCTCATTCAGGAATTCTGGTGCATTCTTTGAAGTCTTTCTCAGTTATTTCTGGATTGCCTAAGCAGTGCACCTGACGTGTGCTCAGACGCAGGCCTCTCATTGCATTTTGCTCCGGCCGCTTGGCCACAGCCCAGCAGCCCGTGACACCGCCATCCGCCGTGAGCCTGTTGCTGCTCCACCTAGTGCCCTGTCAGGTGTGAAAGCTACACTGTGGCCTCTGGCACAGTGGCCCTTCTCGAGCTGCGACAAATGGCCCTCACTGCACACTGGGTGGCAACTAGTCTGGGACCCAAAACAGACCTGCCAGGGCCCAGAGCCTCTGCCTTTCACTGCAGCCTTTCACTGCAGGCTCTCACCCTCACTCTTCCTGCCAGAAAGTGGCTCGAAACAGTGCAACAGGTGCCCATCATTCTCCCCCAGTTTCCTCCCTAACCACCCATGCAAACACACAAAATCCCTCTTCCTTCCCCTTCCCCCCAAACCAAAAACCCTTATATATAAGATCCATTTATATATATACACACACGGTGCAGTATAACTTTGTGGTGAAAGCACAGACTCTACAGGCTGGGATCAAACCCTGACACCACCAGTTACTAGTTGTGTGAACTGGAGCAAGTTACATCATCTCTCAATGCTTCTGTTTCCTCATCTGTAAAAAGGGGGTAGCGATAATGCACTGCACTGTGCAGTGGTGAGGATTAAACGAATTAATATCCGTAAAGTACTCAAGGAGTGAGTGGCATACAGTAAGTGCTATGAAGTGTTAGCTATCATCATTGTTTTGCCTGCAGATCACCTGCCCACACAAGCAGTTTTTGGCAAATTCCGCACTTAGGGTCTGAGATGAAAGGAATTTAGTTTGCAGGGAGAGACCCCATTCTTTCTTTCGGTATTATACAAAATAATCTGTTTTCAAGGGTAAGGTAGAGAAACGTAAGGGCCAATTTCACACGATAGAAGCTATTGCTAAGTTCATGATTATATTTGTGAAGTACTTACTGTGAGCAGAGGCAGTGGAATACCAACTAGGCCTGTGAGGAAATTAAAAAGAAAAAACAAATTAAAATAGACTTCTGCCTTGAAGAGCTCACAGTCCAATTGAGGGAGGTGAACATTAACAAATGTGGTAACTTGAAAATAAGTACCCACAGTGTATTACCACATACAGAACAATTTAATCCAGACTAAATGCCACTGAGATCATTGCTGAGGGCTGATGAGCACGGGGAGAAGGTAATACAGAAAAGGCTTCGTGGTCTTGCAAGTTTAAACCAATTTCCAAATAGGTGTAAACTCTGGCTCTGACTCTAGTTGTTGTTTTGCCCTTTTGTTATTTCAAAACTGAAGCCGGGGTGATTACCTGAAAATCAACACTCAGGAGTAGCAGAGGGCATTACACTATTCTCAGTTCTTTTCGTAATTTGATTATTTTTCCTTGTCGGAATTAAAGCCGCGCCCCGGCGGGGCGGCGGGGCGGCGAGACCTGAGGCGCGGGGATAAGCCCCCGGGTTCAGGGTAATTTAGAGCCCGGCCCAGCCCGTCGCTCTCGGGCGCCCTCTGCCGGCCGCGCCCGTGCCCCACTGCTCTCGCCCCAACTAAGAGCAACTGAGCGGGACGTCGAACAATTTCCCGGGAATCTCCCTCCTCTTCGCTAACGCAGCCAACCACCCCAGACGAACTCGCCCCGCCCCAAATAAAATCCGCACAGCAATTAAGAACGAAATCCGGCAGGGCCTCAGTTCCCTCAACCGTTCCTCTCGTGAAGTCCCCTCGAGTTTTCTGAGACCTCCACCGCCCACCCAGTCTCGGCCAGGGACACCCTGTTCACTCAATAGATAAATGACTTTGTGGACGAGGCGACAGTCCACCTTCGTTTTCTAACGGCCGTGGTTCTATACAGAGCAGGCCTCTCACCCCGGGCTCTCTACTGTCCCTGGCGGCGGCCACCATCTAATCCCGGGTCCAGAGCCGCGCTGAGGACGCGGCTGCCCCGCAGCGGCGAATGTTTGCACTACATTTCCCATCAGCCTTTTCTCAACAGCGCGAGAGTTCCGGCGAGACTGCCGCGAAGACTTGCGCGCAGGCGCGGCCCTTCTCTCTTTTCGGCGTCGGTCTCGTGGCGGGAAGTCATGGTGGCCTCAGGCTGGTCCGAGCTAGGCCGGCAACCTCGGACCTTTGGCGGCGGTAAGGCTGCGGAGGTGGGAAAACGGGGTCTTTCTTGACACGGCGCTACCACACTCGGCCGCCCCCTCCTCGAAGGAGAAATGGTGACTCTTAAGCCCGGTCTCGCCCCGAGTAGGGTGATTGGGAGGATTCGCTGAGATAACTGGGGAAACGCTTTCCAAAGGGCGCGAGTGTTCATTAGTGAGCGGGGAGAGCCCAAGCCCACCTTGGCGTCGGAGCGGCCCTCCTGGGGGAGAGCGGCCCTTCCGTATTGCGCAACCCCCGCGCCCCCCTCCCCGGCTTTGCAGACACCCATGTGCTGAGCTCGCAGCCCCGCGGCCTTGGCAGGTCCCCAGGTCTTTACACGGAGCAGGCTGACAGGGACGGTTCTCGGTTCACTTCAGGGGTGTTAGCGGCTGAACGGCCCCAGTCAGTTTTTATGTAACTCCAAAGATGGTAATTAGGGGGATGGTGGACTTTGTTTGGAAAGCCGTAGGCCATAGTTTTACAACGACCCTTAACACGCTCACGTTTTCGTTCCCCACAGGCCTTTGTTTGGCAACTGCAGAGATGGTGAGAAGCCGACGTGCACGTTGAAGCTTAAAACCAGCGAATGGAACCCTGAAATGAGTAAGAATGGATGCAGGTAAGACCTGGGGGGGCACTAGAAGTGAGAAGGGGGAGGTGGTGTGAAGGCCTACCGCATACCGCGCCCTCACGCTCTGGTCTCAATTCTGAAGTTCGGCTCTGAATCCGGGTGGACCCAGAGGTCCCGTCAGGGTCCTGCCTAGAATCCAGAAGTGAGGATGGCCTGAGCCAGTGTAATCGGGGCCACTAGGTGTCACTGAAATGAAAGTGGATGCCGCTGCATACAGGGGTGAAAGGAAGACTTGGAAAATGAGCTTTGCTTGGCTGGGATTTAGAAATGTTTTGTCACTGGTTGAGCTGAGGTTGGTTTGAAGTTATCCCTGTCTGAAAGGACATCTTTTGTGAGGAGTTCTGACTCGCTTAGGTTCAGCTTTTTTAAACACCGTCGAGAATCAATACCTTAAGTTGGTTTCTGTTAGAATGAAGTGTGTTATCCGTATTTCTCTTTTAGATTAAAGATGTTGGCTGTGGACTTGGAAAAAAGTCACATGAAAACCATCGTTCAAAGATACTGAGTGTAAGGATCTTTGTGATGAAATTTCTATGAATGGTAAGATTTTTAGCTCTTTCACAGAATTGCATAGGTTATGATCCCTTTAAGTGTTGGTCAGTTAGATTCTGAGATGTGTGGGTCTTCCAGGATTATTAGTGGCTGGATAAGAGAAGTGGTATGGCACTCTTTGCTAGACCCCTGCGAAGCAGCCTCGCAGTGTTTGTTACAACCCGACATGAGGTAGATATTTTCCCTGAGTTGCTACTGAGTAAGTAAACCGAGACAATGAGTTCACTCATCCATAGTACGCGGCTAGGTGTTTTTTTGTTTTGTTTTTAAAGAACCATAAAGATATAGCTAATTGATTTTGGGAGGTGGGGGGGGTGTTATTATTACTATTAAGCTTTTTTTTTAATTTAGAAAATGTCACTGATGTAATGTTGTCAGTTGTAAAGAGGTGTGTCTCAACCAGATTGTAACAAAATTACCACAGCTTATTCCAAAAGAAACTATTAAGCTTTATTGAGGTGTTAGTTGAACGACTAGTTACTGAGTTAGGCCAGTGGTTCTCAGCTTGGGGTCGGGGTGCGCTGGGACGCAGTAAGTACCCCGAAGTACCCTGCAGTGCGCAAGACAGCCCCCACGACAAAGAGCTACCCACCCAAAGCGTCGGTAGGTTGAAATCCCGTGTTAGACTAACTTGAGAGATCTAGACTCCAGTCTCAGCCTGTTACCAGGTTGACCGCACCAGAGCCTTATTTCTTCAGTTTGTAAAAACAGGAATGGTGCTTCTCAAACCTGGCTGTGCACCTACAGAGGTTTGAAGTAGTATACATGTTCTGGACCCCACCTCTGGCCATGATGAGATGGCTCTGGTTTAAGAGTGGGTACGGAGGAACAGTTAGATGATCTGATCTACTTTTAGCCAGGGATTTTTATGACAGCAAGATTATAGTACTGGCTGTTTTTAAGTAGCTCTCAGGGCAGATCTATAATCCCTGTCTTAAAGCACTGAAAGCCACATGGTTGCTCTGCAGTATCCTTTTGCACACAGAGGTGAGTGAAGGAGAAATGACCTTGTTTGATGTCGATTCCTCTTGGCATCAGGTACCCTTTGTGCAGCTGGCCTTCAGTGGTCTGGCTGAAAGGAGTAATCCGCACTGTCTCAGGCATTTTACTGACACCAGAAAGATGCTGGAATGTATATACCATACTTGGCTGCTAGACACTTTGTGCTAAGGGAGACCCTGGCTTTAAAAGGACAGGAACTGTCAGCGTGTCGGGTCTGGGATGCTGGGTACAGCTAGGCACAGTGCTGCGGGCTGGCTGAGGGGTGGGAGCTGAGTCCATGATGATGTGAAGTTATCCCTGTCTGAAGGCAAAGAAGGGCCTTTCTGTGTGGAATTTGTATATCTGAGACTCAGTTTCCCAAGTTTTTTTAATGCCTGATTTAAAAGTGAGCTACCTGAGAGAGATTGTGTATATCTTCTTGAATAGGTTTTTCTTTGCAATTTCTCCTCGCCAGGTACAGTCTCAGCCTCAGTTTGAGGCCGAAAATGATGCTCCAGAACAAGACACTAACTAGCAGCAGTGCCGTTTCCGCTGCCCTGGACCCGAGGCGGAATTTCTCTCGTGTGTGTAATAGAGAAGATCTTTGGAACAGGCTTGGGGGGAGTGTTCTTTTTGCTTCCCCTGTCCTGGCCTTTGAGTTGTGCTGAGTGGCAGGGAGACTTTTACTTAGGTTTGTCTTCTTCGCCGGGTGTCTGCAGTGAGTGAGACAGAATTGAACTGCTTTGCCTGAAGCAGGTGAAACGATGATTCTTCTCGTGTTTGTAAGCTTTCTCTTTCTTCTTACGTGTCCCAAAGAAGCCCCACAAGCCTATGATGGTTAGTTATCCCCGTCTGAAAATCTCAACTGAGGGAAAACCATCTGTTCTGAGGCTTAAGGGGCTGGCCCTGTGCTCTTAAAAGAAGTTCAGGCTCTAAGGGATCGAATTGAATGGACTCCACAGGGAATTGTGCATACCCTGCCAAG
Source organism: Delphinus delphis (assembly GCF_949987515.2). NCBI lineage: Eukaryota > Metazoa > Chordata > Mammalia > Artiodactyla > Delphinidae > Delphinus > Delphinus delphis. Next base: position 8,423,031 of record NC_082701.1, read on the forward strand.
ACCCCAGTCCTAATGCATTCACCCCTCTGCAGCTTGAAAAGCAGTGGTGTGGCTGCCCTGTCACACTTTAGGCCCCTTGATTAATGGCTCTGAGGGCACAGGCTGTAAGAGGTGGCAGAAGTGGGCAAGTGGCCCAGATTTGGTTTATACTCTATTGTGGAATGAAAGAGTGCTTGTCGCATATTTCAAGAAAATGAATGTGCTGTTTGAAACAGACGGGAATGGCAGCTGTGGCAGTGAGAACACTTCAGGACTATCTGACCTCTTCCCCTTGCACCGTATCCTGACATGCAGGAAAGTCGGTACAGTGGCACTAGCAGAGCGATTTGGTTTCCAGGTGCTTTGTTAACACCAGGGAGCTCTCCTGGTGTTCGCTCAGCTCTGTCTGAATGGCATGGCTGGCATGTGAGCAAGAGAGTAGCAGAGTGGAGCTGGGCTTTGTTCCCATTTAAATGCCAGGCTTGAACTGGACACAGATTGCCTTTCTTTTCTGTTGAAGTTGGGAGGTGTGTGCAGCTCTTTATACGTAAGGTCACATATTTGTTCGGTCACCAAGGAAGCTATATTTGGAGTGAGATTTAAAGAGCCTGAAAACCGGTCCAAGCAGCTTATAGCTGGGAGTAAAACAAAGCAAAAGGACGTGTTAGCAAGTGAGAAAGTCTACCTCCTGGGTTATACCCTGCTTCTGCGTGGACTTGACTGCTCTGTGGGACCCAAGTGAACCTGTAGGTTTGTTTCTGTTTCTGTTTTTTTTTTAAGCTGCGCCGCACAGCTTGTGGGATCTTAGTTCCTCAGCCAGGGGTTGACCCCTGGCCCTTGGCAGTGAGAGTGATGAGTCCTAACCGCTGGACTGCCAGGGAATTCCCGAACCTGTAGGTTTGACTCCAGAAGGGGTTGAATATAAATGTGGCCAGCACTTCATTCATGGCCGCTCTTTACTGGTACTGGCCACTTGCCAGATTCTGCTTCCTCAGATCACAGTCTCCCAAAAAGGGGAGTCATCGGGAACCACCAGGCTGCACTGAATTGATCTGGTGGTGCCTTACACGCACACACACATGCACGCACGTGCGTAATGACTGATTGCTCAGAGTTCCTCTAGGATCACCTTTTTTTCTCTAGTTTTTTCTTTAAATTTAACCTCAGTTTTGAGTCTCTTAGTTGGCTGCTGCATCAAATGATTCTTTGGTTTTTTTGTTTTTTGGTTTTTTTTGCGGTACGCGGGCCTCTCACTGTTGTGGCCTCTCCCGTTGCAGAGCACAGGCTCCGGGTGCGTAGGCTCTGCGGCATGTGGGATCTTCCCGTACCGGGGCACGAACCCGCGTCCCCTGCATTGGCAGGTGGACTCTCAACCACTGCGCCACCAGGGAAGCCCGATTCTCTGGTTTTATAGGTTGCCTCCCAGCGATGCCAGAAGGGATCAGCACAGCCCCAGGTGCTGGTTGCTAACGCCTATAAAATACCACCACCCCCTTCAAAGGAGAATCATTTGAGAGTTCTTTGGACTTCATCTTCAAAAGTAGCCAAAGAATTCAAGTGACAGGGTATCCCAGAAGTGAAATCCCAGTTAGTGAAATCAGGGTATAACTAAGAACATTCAGAATACTGCACGCAGTTTAGGTGATCTTGGTATAGTGGCGGGACAGCAGTGATTACAAAATGAAAGTAATTAACATGTGCATGCTCTGTTGGGGAGACTAAAAGGAAAGAGGTGTTCAGCCCAGAAAGACATTTCTCAGTGGATTTCCTATGAAGTCAATGTGTCTTGGGTATAACTTTGAAACAAATTTAAAAATTTAAAAACTGACTTACTAGCATTTGTGGATTTCAGATTGAGACCCGTGTAAAAGCAGTGTTTTATTCTGTGACTCAGCATATTCTTTTATAAGTGAAAGTTTCAGAATAGTTGCGGGTAACAGGATGCAATCAGATGTTTTGGTGTTTATAAGTTTCCCACTAAATTGTTCTTATACCCCTCTAACCGGTTGACAGGTTTTGGTAACTACAGATGTGATGGGAATAGGGGAAAATAAAGTATGGATAAAAATGGGTCCAGGCATCGGGAAGCTATGGTTTCTCAAGTAGCTGCTTTAGTCATTAAAGCTTAAATGTCCTTTCACTTAATCACTTGTCTCAATTTCTGAAGTAGCATTTTGATTCATCCCTCTTGTTAGGTGTGCTGATAGGATCGTCCCTTCAAAACCACAGACCCAAGGGCCAGGTTTTGGGCAGGGAGGCTCTTGCCTACCAGACCTGTGGAGACATCCCCCTGTCCCCTCCACTGCCTTGCGGGGTAGGGTGTAGCAACATCAGACTAGACATCAGGACAGTAAATCCCAGGGTTTGCTTAAGGGGTAGTATGGTGATAACTCAGTTGGTTTACACTTCTATAGAAGCCCATGTAATCTAAAATAAAACTGCCTATATCAAGTCAAATTATTGAAGCCATGACGTTTAGTGTCCGATAATGAGGGTTCATTACCCAGTAATGTCCTTTTGGTGACAAGGTGGTAATACATCTCCAACGGGACTTTAATCAGGGGCCAGTGACCTTCTGCATGGTTGACTCCCATCAAATTCCTGTGGTTCTTGGATTCTGAATTCTTTGTGCTAAACACCCTGCATGATATACTACTTTCCCCAACACACACAGACACAATGGTTATCCACCATTTATGCAATTATCTAGTTCCAAATCACATTTATCGGGGCAGAAGTGAGTCGGTCCTGTTCTCAGAAAGGCTGTTCCGACATGGCCTAGAGTTGAACTGCTTTGGAGTTTGCGTGAAGCTGGACATGCTAGTGGGAGGATTTGGGCTGAGAAGCGTGCGTTTGCTTCTACTGCTGCTTGATCTTTGTTAACTGAGAGACCCTGAGCCGCTCCACTGACCTCCTAGTCACCTCGTGCCACTACTGTCTTGGGAACGCTCAGCCTATGAAGGATGCCTGCCTCACGCTGGTCAGGGGCAGTCTCACCTTGAGAGTGTTATCTTCGGTTTTAAAGACAAATCCAGCACAGAGCAGTCCGTTTTTTCTTGGCCAGGGTTGGGATGTCTGCCTCAGACCAGATGAGCTGAGGACAAGGTGGGGTGTCTCACAAAGAATAGGCTTCAGTGACAGTCACACATCCACTCGGTGTCCTCTGTAGGGAAGAAGCGGGGGGAGGGCCAAGGACAGTTGGAGCCCCTCTCAGGCTGAAAAGACCAGAAGGCAGCTTTGGCCACTTGAGGGGCCAAGGGCCTCAGCTCTGCAAAAACACAAAGGTCTTGGGTGCTTCAGGGTCAGCGCTGGTACAGCCAAAGGATGCCAGCCTTGTGCAGGTCCTTCCACAGGGTGGCTTCCAGGGACAGATCATGGTTCGCGTAGAATATCAGTGGCTGCTTTATTCGTTCGAAATAGTGGTCAGAAAATTTCTGGTAGTTGCTTGTGATGAATCCATAGGCACTAACCTGGACGAGGACAGTCACTGAGTTAGCATTTACTGCGCTTCCACTATGTGGAAAGTGACGCGAATGTAGAAGCCACGTCCCCCCATAGCTGCCTTGTGTTGTGTGAAGGGGAGGATCAACGGCTCTCGCCACACTTTAACACCCTGAACTGTGCTCTTTCCACACATTTTCTCACTCAGCCTCACAACCATCTTGGGTAGATATTGTCCCCATTTTACAAATGGGGACACAGGCTTAGAAAGGTAACCAGACATGTGTCCCCTGTCACAAACTAGTAAGTAGCTGGGCTGGATTTTGAACTCGGGTCTGTGACACCAAAGCTGTGATCATCACTGTGCTCAAGATAGAGGCAAAAAGCCCCTTACCTCCTATTCTAGTGGTGACTGCAGACAAGAAGACTCCTGTTTAAAACGGGGAAAAGGTGACCAGAGTCCAGTGGTGCCTGGCCTCAGTTCTTGCGCTGGCTTCAGTGTGGGTCACTGCCTTTTCTTGAAAACCACTTCTCAACCTCTGTCTCTGCGCACTCATGTGGGCACCACCCCATTGAGAATGTCTCATACAGTGATTTCAGAGATTCCTTGTGTGGTTGGCTGCCCACCTTAGTTCTAGAATGTCTTCACAAAAAGATGTCTCTGCCCACTTTTGTTAAGAAGATTTTGCTTTCACAAGAGCAGTTGGATAAAATGTGCCTTAAATACCATATGGAGCAGCTGCCCTGGGGCAGAGGGGGTGAAAGAAGCCAGCCCAGGGGAAGGTGGCTGTGATTGGGAACTCAAGGCTGGCACAGGGGACTGTCCTATAAGGGACCCTGAAGACCACTTCTGCCATCCCGTTCCCGAGACCAAGATCACTCCTGCAGCTGGGGCATCCTTCCGCCACAGGATAGAGGCCCAGAGTCCCAGATCTGGGCTAGCAGGCCTCTCATGTAGGGGATATCATGGATCGAATTAGGTTCCATTCAAACCTACTTTGCTGCTGTGGGCTCCTGAGAGGGAAGACCTCTTACCTGGTCACAGGTATGCAGTGCTGTCAGCAACATGAGGGCTCCAGTACTAGGCATGTATAGGTCTCTGAATTTTGTGTTAATCCACTTGGATTTCAGAAACCTGGAATCAAAAAGAGCCATCAAAACTCAGGACTTTGGGTCCTGCCGGTCCTGCACACCAGCTAGCTTGATGGTTGCGCCATTACACCAGTTTGGTTGGAAAACTGCAAAAATTTCCTGCCCCTCTACCCCAGCCCACCCCCAAATGAACTATACACAAAAATCTTTGGTTGAGATAACAAAGAGGAACAGGTCCTCCCAAAGGACCGCAGGTGAGAGCCTTCCCCTTCCTCCCACTCTCTAGAAGCCTGAATCCAGTCTAACTCACCTTTCCTCTCTACAACACCCTCCTGCACCATAGTGTCTAGGGCAAAGGTGGCCTAGTTAATTAGCCGGATATCTAAGCTTCTACCTCCAGACTTTGGCCAAGCAGGAGCCACGTATGAGGACAGAGCACACAGGTCCTGTGACTGGAGGCACCGGTGAGGTGATGAGGGGGGTGGGGTTTGAGATCTGCAGGCAGGTGTTCCCCAGGCTCCTCCCATGGTCTCCTGTGTTTGAGCTGTGATCAGGCCCGCAAGTGATGACAACTCGGCCTCTAGCAGTCCCAATACACCCCCACATCTATGGTCCCCCCATGCCTGACCTAAGGCTTTCTGAGCTTTCCTAGTAAGAAAACCTGATGAGTTCCCTCTCCATTTCCCATCTACCTTGACTGATAGAACACCACCTCCATCAAGGTATAATACTCAAATAAAGTAGTAAGTGAGGCAGTATAAGTGCTTGCGGCGTCCTCGTACATGGCCCCCCTGTGGGTTTAGTCCTTGGGGGGGATAAAGCCGGTGCTGCCGGTGAGTGTGGAGCCAGGGGCGGGGGTGAAGCAGTTCTTCCCAGCACCACCCCTGCCCCCACCTACCTCTCTGTCAGGTAGCTGATGAAGTCTGGATGGAGTAGCTTGAATTTGCTGGCAGAGGCTTCTGGTCCAAAGTAGGTCTGAGGCCTAGGACCCACGATAGAAGTGGACAGAGGGGCCGGTGCCGTCTTACGGCCCGTTGGGGAATGAGGAGAGGGGAAGGGCGCTGGGACGGTGGCGGCGTGTGGACCGGTAGGGGCGGGGCTGGACGTAGTAGCGGGAAAAGGGGGTGTAGAAGGTGGCGGGCAGCACCGTCGGGACCACGTGCGGCTTCCCGCCCACCAGAACCTCCAAGGGCGGGGTGTACGTGAGAGAGGAGGGGGGTGTGAACAGAGCGGGAGGGGTCGGGTAGCAGCAGTGGACCGGGTGGTGGGGAGGGGGTGGGAGGAGAGGGAAGTAGAGAGACTCAGAGGGGGCGCTCTCTTGGTTCTCGGAAGGGCAGGGGAAGCACTGGTTTTGGGGCAGTGGTGAGGTGGGAGGCTGGAAGAAGGGGGGCTCCTTCAGGAAGTGGGGCACGTAGGGGGCGATGTAGGGTGGGATGCGCCGAATGGGCCCGATGTAGGAGGCCGAGGGTGCAGGGCTGTAGGATGGAGACAGAGCGCTGGGCACAGGGGGAATTTGGGAAGAGTTTCGAGAGAGAGATTTTAAGCCAGATTGGGAGGGAGATTTGGAGGCGGGTGGAGTGATGTTTTGGGCAGACCCTCGAGGCTGGACATGAGGGCTAGGGTTCAGGGAGGAAGACCGGGAAGAGGGCTGTGAGGCATTTGGGGTGGCAGGGTGAGAGGGGAGACGGGAGGAAGACCCCCGGGTGGAGGACGGGGAAGGGGCTGAGCCACCGGCGCTGGCGTAGGGCTGCTGGTTGATGTGGTTGGATCGGGATTGAGAGGGGGACTGGGAGGGGGAAGGATTAGGGGTGTGGGAGGGGGAGCTCATTGGTGTTGGGGAGGCTTATGTCTGCTCGATGTCTTTGAGCCAGCCCCCCCAGAGCCAGTCCTGCCCCGCGTCACATAGCCCACCCTCATGACCAGCTGCATTGTGAGCTCTCGCAACGGATTGTTAGGTAATCACGAGGGGGGTGGGGCACAGGGCAGGGCTGGTGGAGCCCCCCAAGGAGGCCTCAGCAGCTGCTCTTTCATGGTGGGTGAGATGTCCTGGAGCCACCGAGATGGGAGGCTGGTCATTGTCACGGGGGTGGCACAGATTTCTAAGGACCTGACTCAGGGACAAGAAATTGTCTCAGCACCACAGGGAGGAGGTTTAGATGAGGACAGGACATGGTTCAAAAGAGCTGGACACAGGCCTGCTGCCCAGGAAGGTGGGGGAGAAAAGACAGAGGGCCCTTTGTTCCCACTTCGCGGGACACTGGACTCACGTCGCCTGCTCACCCATTTCATGGGCAGTCTTGGGAGGGTGCCCGCCAAGAGGAATGGAATGGATACTGGCCCCCACTCTTGGTTTCCAGACACAATGTGCTGGACAGGTCCTGCGGCTGCCACTGGCTGGGTGGCTGGGTTGTTTGTGGGGACAGCAGCCCGAAGCTGAGGGGCCAGGCCTGCCTGCTCAGGAAGGAGCCCCTCGAACCTACAGCCCACCTTGTCAGGAGGGTCCCTGGGGTCCAGCAGCGTTACCTAGGCTTTCCTGGGGGTAGGAAAAGAGCTTAATCTTCTAATGCTCTGTTGAACTCGGGGGTTTTCTTGCCGCCTTCACCCACCTTTCCCATCTGACAGTGGACCCTGGGAGCATTACCATGCCCTGCCCCCTGCCTGGCTGCTCACCTGTCCCCTTTATCGGGGCCCTCAGGGACAGGCACACCTAGAATGGCCGATCTTAGCATCATGTAGTCGCGGATGTCTGAGGGGATGAAGATATAGCGCAGGTCCTGTCGGAGGGACAGAGAAACAGCCGCAGTGGGAACGAGACCACGTCAAGATCCTGCTCAGAGTGGACCGCTCTCCGCCCAGTCTGTCTGCCCTGACGGGAGCATTTCCCTCTTATGCCTGTAATTCCCACTTTCAGGTACCCTGCTGGTTTCAGTACTCAAATCCTTCGATACTCTTCCCTTCAAGAAGTGATGCTTAATTGCCATCCCCTTGAGTGTGGGCTGGACTTAGTGACTAATGAACAAAATTTTTCTAACGCGTAGGAAAAAGTGGAAGTAAGGAAGGGTATGTGACCTTGGAAAGTGGGTCATAAAAGGCACTGGAGCTTCCTTGCTCTCTGGGATCGCTCACTCTGGGGGAGCAAGGGCTGTGAGGGAGCCATCTGAGCTCCGGCCAGAGGCAGGCCTGAGGACTGCAGCCCCTGCCCGTCCTGACCGCGACCGCTGGGGGACCCTGAGGAGACCCCGCTGAGCTGCTCCTGAGTTCCTGACCCGTGAAAACTGTGAGATAATCGGTGTGTGTTGCTTAAAGCTACTAGGTTCGGGGGTAGTTTGTCATGCAGTTATAGATAATGCCTACAGGTTCTGTGGCTACACCAGAAGTGGAGCTGTCCCGTGTTGTTCTGTCACGAGCTGAAAGAGGCCTCGGTGCACAGACACTGTGGCTAGGACACCCCTGAATTCCCTGGTCAGAGGAGGAAGCATCTAGAAACTCAAACCAGTCCTACTGAGCATCCCAGAACCCTTATCCTGGGGCCTCCCCGCTGCATGTGGTAACCAGCCCGCTGTAGAAGCGAAACACTGTGTTACAACCACCAGCTGTGGGTGAAAGAACCTGGAAGCGGCAGACAGATTCAGATTCCAGTTCTGCTCCGAAGCTGCGGCTCTGGGCGTGTTTTCCTCGATTGCTCAGCTGAGCCTCAGCTTCCTGCATGGTCTGCTGTGAGCCCTCAGGAGGGCACACATCATTCTTCTAGTGGGCAGCGTGAGAGATGGAAACAACCCTGCACTGCGGTCAGAGGGGCCTGGATTTTGATGATTCTGGCTGGGTGGTGGCCTTGGACACACCGCCCTCTGGAAAGGGGCTGCTGTGATGCCTGTATCCGGTGCTGGGAAGGAGGGAGGCACTCAGTAAATACTGTGTGTAGCCTGAGCTCTGGGTGCGGGGGAGTCTGGATTTGAATCCAGCCCCACCGCTGCTTTACTGACTGAAGGGGCCCTGAGCCTTAGTCTCCTCACCAGTAAGAGAGGGCTGGCGTGGCCTCTGTAAGTGCCTGGCATTCCATAAGCTTTCAGTCAATACTCATTCGTGTTCCACCCCAGAGTTGTCCTGAGCCACCTGAAACCACAGGGCGCCCCTGCCCAGATCCGCCCCTTCAGTGGCTCCATTGCGTGGGCCCAAGACCCTGGCACAGCCTCTCTATGCACTGGGCTGGGGCTTGGGAACCCTGTGGCCCACCCCTCAGACGCGGGTTGGGAAACAATGGCACCGACTGTCAGTGGCAGCCTCACCTGTCCCTGCGGCACAGAGGTGAAGCCCAGGTTTGAGTAGGAGATGAGGGAGTTCTTCATTGTGTTTACAGTGAAACCGTAGAAGGAGGTCTTGGTGCCCACGTCCTTCTCAAAGCCTTTGATCACAGCACCATTGAGTCTGGTCCAAACAGAGGCCCATCAGCCTGCTTGTGGCTACACGATGCTGCGTGTTTACTTCCATCCCCAGGGGGCCTCACCTGTCCCTGTTCCATCCCCAGGGTTCTGTCACTCCCTCTGCCCACAGCAGCCCCAGTGCCCGGTCACTAGCCCCATCCCCACAACTCGGGACCTGAAGGGATGCCTTGTGAAGTGGACAAAGCTGACCCCTGGCAGCTCCTTCCTCCTGGGTCCCCTTAGCCGACCACACCCTCGCTTATCTTCAGGGCCTGTTTCCGTAATGCCTTTGTCCGGTCTGCGCATTACAACTGCTGAGCTGCCTGAGGCCACTGCTGCCTTGGCCCATGCCCTCACCTATGATGCCCCCCCCCCCCCCCCCCCCCCGCCGGGGGCTGGCTGGGGACCAGCTCTCCACCCAGCTCCTCTCCTGCTTCCTCCCTGGCCCCTGCCCCACATACCTGAACACGTAGTCATGGGCATCGATGTTCTGACCCTGGCGGGAACCATTCAGAATGCCTCCGTTACCCACCACGGCACACCGGATGCAGCCCGGAAGCAGCTCCCTGGAGACGGCAAACAGCCTGGTGCTCTCAGAGCCATTCAGGAGGCTCAGGGTGGAGGCGATGGCTGTGGGTGTGGGACAGGGTGGGGCACCACGAGGGGTCACATGGGTCATTGGGGCCTTCCCAAGACTTCCTGGCTCCCCACCTGCCCGAGGCCTGACACCAGCCCCTCTCCAGAGGCACAGAGGGTGGAGGACAGTGAAATGCCAGTGGGAAGAGGGTGGTGGGGCAGGGGGTTTGGCTGTGCCCTCAATCATCTCAAGAACTCATACCAGTCCTCCCAGGACCGTGTGTATTCCCAAAGAAAATAATCGGAGGCATGGTGGGACGGGGGGCAGATTTAACGCGGAGGGGGCTCTGGGTGGTTTCCCACAGAAGCAACCACCCGCAGGCTGTTTGAGGCCCCACAGCCGCTGTCCTCGGCCACCTTTGGGCACTGGCATCTTTCACACCAGGGAAGCCCCAGGATGGTGAGAGCCACTTGCAGGGGCAGCCAGGCCCCTCTTCTGGACACTGTGCTGCTTATAGAGATGAGGGGGGAGGGAGTCAGGAGTCGCACAGCAGGGGTGTCGAGCCCTGAGGCCCGCCTGGGAGGAAGAGGCAGGGGGTCCACATCTTGGTGCTGTGAGGGAGGAGAGGCCCATTCTGCACCAAGGCCAAAAGCAGGAACAATGGACTAGTTGAAGCCAGAGGGCTGCAGGCTACCTTGGCCGGAGAGCCCCTGCCAGCCGTAGGGGGCTTTGTGCCGGCTCAGGCTGTCCCAGAGCTCCTGGGTGAAGAGGTTCCCTGACAGCAGCACTGGAATGGAGAGATCAAACAGATCCCGGAAGTGAGGGTGCCGTTGAATGGCGAGATAAAGTGGGTGTCGACAGGGCAGGTTCTGTGGGTGAGAAGAGAAGAGGGCTGTTTCTGGGGGTTGGGGTGGGTAGGAGCCACCAGGGGGCTGGAAGGGAAGTGCCGCCCTTCTCCCTCTAGACTTGGGCAACCCCCCGATCTGCAGGCCCAGGTGGCCTGTAGTGCAGCAGCCCAGTGGGGCTGGGAGCTTTCTGGATTTACCCTGCCCAGCCCTTCTCCTGGATGCCACATCTGGGGCCTGATGGCCTCCTACAACTTCACCTCACACTAGGGGGGGAACTTTGAGGCATTTTCCCACAAATGGATAAGACCTGCCTGCCCTGTAGTGGAGGAGGAGGTCCAGCCTGGGCTTAGGAGTCCGTCAGCCTGGATCCAAATCCTAGCTCTGGCAGTCCTTGCCGTAGGATTCACGTGGAACAGGCTGCTGGGAAGACTTATGACATGTTTCTGCCAGTCGGTGCCTATACTGAATTGAAGAGTGTCCCCTCCCCCAATTCATGTCTGCCCAGAACCTCAGAATGTGACCTTATTTGGAAATAGGGTCTTTGCAGGTGTAATTAGTAAGATGAGGTCATACTGTATTAAGGTGGGCCCTAAATTCAGTGACTGGTATCCTCATAAGAAGGCATGTGCTGATGGGGGCAGAGATTGAGTGATGCACCTACAAGCCAAGAAACACCTGGCGCCTCCAGACGCCGGAAGAGGCCAGGAGGGGTTCTTCCCTAGAGCCTTCAGAGGGAGGCTGGCCCTGCTGACACCTTGATTTCAGACATCTGCCCTCTAGAACTGTGAGAGAATCCATTTCTCTTGTTTTAAGCCACCCAGTTTGTGGTAATTTGTTCCAGCTGCCATAGAAAGCCCTCGAGGGCCTCTGCACACAGCGACCTTGAAGGAGGGCAGTGTACCAAAAAGGCCTCAGCTCCATCTGCCTGCAGCCCCCATGTCAGAATCCCGAACAGCCTCGGCTTGGGTGGAGCTGTTCTTCCCACTGAAGGGGGCTCTTTGTTAAGCCGTTGGTTTGATCAAAGGACAATGCAGGAAAGAGCTGTACAGTCATTTCTGCTCTTATGTGACATATGAGTGCCTAAAAACCATTATGCAGAATTGTGCAGCCAAAACCACAGGGCTTTGGGGAAGGGGTTAGCAGCGCAACACTCACAGACTTGATCCGTGACGCATAAAATAAGAACGTGGGTAAGATAGAAGCAGTTTTACATACATTCGCTGGTTAAGGAATATATAAGTACTACTAAGAATATGGCACTTGACCTTGGAAAAGACTTGACATTTGCTTGTGGATGTGGGTGTCGGAAGGGTGGCAGCTTGGGAGTTTTCGTGAAGTGGTGGAAAGCTGGTTATAGCGTATGCGATGAAGCGGATGGCTATCTGAAGTGTGCATGTGTGCCTTTTGTGTATTCCTACATGGCTCCCTTTGGTTGAGTGTGGTTTTCCGCATTTACCAGTGTTCTTGCTGACAAAATCACTGAAAACACACACGGAATTTGGATTATGCTCATATTGTTTACTAATATAGCAAATACTTATGGAACAAATTCATGTTTTCAAAGCAAGCATTAAGCCGAACTGACAGCGCTAATGTCACTACTATTCGGTTTATCATAGGGATGTTTTCCAGGGCCTTCTTTATGAGGCTCCAAGAGAAAAATCTTCAGGTCTCTGTATCTGGAAAGGCTGCACTTTCCTTGGGCAGCTAGCTTGCTTTTTACCTCATGGACAGGGTGGCAAACTTTCCTTCTTTGCCGTGGCCACTAGGAAGCTAAGAGCCGGATATATAGCCCATCTCTTACACCCTGTGGCACATTTTTCATGCACTTATCTGACGTTGTCTAATTTTCCTCCCTTTATTTTTCCTTTACCTGCTTCTTCATTTTATTCTTTTTTTTTTTTTTTTTTTGCCATGTCATATGTATCCGAAAGCCACCTCAAATCCTTTTTTTAAATGAGGTGGGGAAATATGTCAATTAGCACCAAGCAGCTCAAGGTGAAAAGGACTTTAGGAAAAGTAAAGGTGACCTGACCAAGCACTTACAAGACCCTCGACGCCTCTCTTCAGCCCGCTGGCCAAGTGTCCACCCGGCCTCTGTTATCAGGAAGGGGTCCCCATCACCTGCCCAGGGTTGCCTACTCTGTCTCTGACCGCTCAGCGGTCACTAAGTCTTGCATGGGGTGAAATCTTGCTCCCTGAGGCTTCAGTTAACAATTTCCAGTCTCTGGGGCATTAAAAACAACTCTTAAACCCGAATCAAGCCAGAATTACACAGTCATCACCCCTCCCAACCACAGCACGCAGAGGGGGTGAGGCCGTATTGCTCAGTGGTTCAGAGCCAGGCTCTGGGGTCGAATGAGAAGCTCGAACCCCTGTACCACCTCTTCTCCATGAGTGACCTTAGCCTTTCTGCGCCTCATTTTACTCATCTGTAAAACTGCCTCACAGGCTTGCAATGAGGCTTAAGTGAGAGAACTCACGTAAAACGCTTGAGACGGTCTTTCAGGCCACAGTCAGCGTGATCTGTTACAGAGCAGGGCCCGGAAGTGCTCAAAACCGTCTTCCCAGGGCTTGGTGTTTACTTCATGGTGAGCAGTTTAAATGTGACTTTTACAGTAAAAAGACATTTTGAGGAGTAGAATGTAAAGGTCACAGGACTTTTAAAGACAAATCAAGACTTCCCAGAACTTTTCAGCTGGCTACACCCCAAGGAGTAAATATGGAGTCACCCTTCTCTGCTGTTAGGGTTCAGGGAACCTCCGTGGTCAGGTCTGAGGAGCCCTGACTGGCTGGCTGCTCAGTTCTCTGCTTCCTTTGGGGGAATGGCGGGGCGGGGCGGGGTGGGGGGTGGTGGTTCCAGAGTGCTCCCGCCAGCAGGCTCCTGAGAATGTTCTCATTTGTGCTTCTCTTTCCCCTTTTCCCCCGAATGCTAACTTGAGAATGTGAGAAACCGCCCCAGGGTAGCTGGCCCCAGTACCTTTCTCGTCGTAGAATTCGATGCCTTGGGTCCAAAGAAAGCTTGAGACGATGTGATGTTCCTGGGGGAGAAGGCAGAAGTAAAGCAGGGATCTCGCCTGCCCCTGGAACCTGCTGTCTGGCTCTGTTAGCTCTGGGGGCTGACATTCCATCAGGGTCTGATTGTTTTTTCTGTGCTCCGATTCTTGCCCATCCCTCTCTCTTTGGGCACACAAAATACTGTCCTATTATTATGTTCTACCCAGAAACCAAGAAATAAAGAAGCCCCTTGGCAAGCGGCTGAAATGTGGAGTGTATAGGAACAGTGAGGTGGTGGTGAAGAGATGAAAAGATAAAACAGGAAAGATTGCCAGCCCCCTGGGATTGTGACCATCTGAGGGGTCTCCCTGCCAAAAGGCCCCAGAAACAGGTGTTAGATCCCAGGTGCCTTGGGCCCCCTTCACCTGGTGAAGGGCATGGGTCTGAAGCCTGACTCCGTGGATTTGTATCCCAGGATCTCTGGAAGCTACTGAACTTCTCGGAACCTCAGTCTCTGTCTGTTCAGCTGGGGTAATCATACAAGTGTGAAGATAATCACATTGAGACAGGCTGGGACCTGGGGGCCTTTGCTGCAGTGCTTGCACGTGGACAAACGACCCCTCGAGCCACAGAATGCAAAGAAACTTATAAGGGACTAAAAATAGCTGGGTGCGTGTGCAACTGGGGCAAATTATGAACAACAAGATACAAAAAGACCAAAACCTCAGCAAAAGCAGGGTGTCGAGCAAAAGCAGGATACTGCACAGGTACCCTGCACAGGTAGTACCACCAAGGGGGTGGGCACCTAAGCACCCCCTCTGGCCCAACGCCTGGACCCATTCCTACTGTCACCCAGTATAAGGAACCAACTCGCGCCCCCGGCCCCCCCCCCCCCCCCCCCCCCGCCCCAGGGAGCAAGCAAGGGAACCTGTTACTTGTTTTCGCTTCCCCCTACTGCAGCAGGGGCCCCAGTAAAGCCTTGCCTGAACTGTTGGGAGGTGCAAACACAGAATTTATGTTACCTTACATAAAAAGCCTGCCTTCAGGTTTGTGAAAGACCATGGAGGAGCAGGCCAGGAAAAGCAGGGTGATCCCTTCCCCCACCTGTCCCTTGTGCCCCAGAGGGGCCACCCACATAATCCTGTAGTTCGTCTTTGAGGAACTGGGACTGCAGTGCTCAGCCTAGGTGGCCTTCGAGAATCCTAGGGAGCTTTTGCTCCCTCCCCAGTGATTCTAACACGCAACCAGGCTTGGAACCTGATGGAGGAACTGCTGAATTGGTGGAATAGAGACAGAAGGGACAGAGTTGTGGGGCGGGGCTGGGGAGCCCCCCAATCCAGTTTTGCTGCTCTGAATTGCCCCAGCCTCAGGGAGGCCTGCTCCTCTCTCCAGAGCACCCCTTACGCTCACAGACTTCCCCCAGCCTCTCCCACTCCGGAATCCATGGGCATTTACACACCAGCCTGGGAGCTGGGAAGGAGTGGGGAAGGGGCCAGCCCAGCTCACCCGCACCCCTATGGAAAATTTAACCAGCCCGAGGAGAAAGGAGGTCGATGTTGTGCAGTTTTTCATAAAACTAAATTTACTCAACTTAGATCATATTCTTAGGAATTCTTCGCCCTAAAATAGCCTTTTCTTTTACAAAATAATGTTCACGGTAGATGGTAACTGGCAGGTAACTGGCGTCCTGTAGTATCCTCACCCCCTCCTCCAGAAAAAAACAAGTCTAGAAATCCAAGCCCAGGAACTACTGATTCAGATTCTTCTGTGAGTAAATTCCTGAACCGATTCCACTGTCTAACCTGCAAGGAGAGCCCCGTCTCAGGTGTGGTAGGCCTGGTCCCAGGGCCTTGCTTCCCTGGACTCTCCACTGTAGCCAGCCAGGTAGGTCCGTTTTTGGTCCCCAGTTGGGGAGGTCGCACAGCCTGCCGTCCCTGCCCAGATTTCCATCCCGCCTGCCACCCTGCTTACCGAGACTGAGTCTGGACCTGGCCCCTGGGGTTTAATTACAGCACAGACGTCACCAAAACAACAAGGATATGGACAGGTTCTTGGGTTGTACTAGATTTTTGAAAGATGAAAGATCTTTAAAAAAAGCTTTGTTGAGGTGTAATGGATGTTCAGCAAACCTCATGTTTTGAGTGGTATTAGTTACTCTCAACAGATGTTCAAGTGTGTTTCAAAACATCCTTACATAAAACTGACAAGGATCCCCTTTCTTAATACCCTCAATATTCTCAGTCCTCCTTATGCAATTTCTGACTCCAGGGAGATGAAATAACTTCAGGTATTGCCTGTTAGAGCACCTTTTGTTCTAAAGGGACCGGACTCATCATCAGTGGCAAGGGTGTTTCATATTGTTTGGAAATTTGGGTGGCTTCTGACCTTGTTTCCTGATAGCAGACACTAATTTTGATTTCATTTCCTTATTCCTGGAGCAAGGTTTAGTAAGGACTGTGCCGGTGGGAAAGCGCTGGGAAGGGAAAGACACGCCCCGCAGGCCTCAGAAATCCAGGCTCTGGGCACAGCTTGGCCCACCTTCCAGAAGTAAAGCTAAATCCTTTTGAGGCTTCTTCAGTAACTGGAACCATCACCTAGCAAAGGCAGGCTCTCAGATTTCTCCTCCTGGGGCACAAATGAAAGAAAGGTGCCCAGGGTCGGCGAAAGGGAGCGGAGCGCAGGAGGAGGCTCAGGGACGGGAACTTGGATGGAGCCCAGGATCGGCCCCAGTTCGCCGATCGCGCCCGATTGCGCCCAGACGGTGCTTATCAAAATAAACGGAGCAGAGAGCGGGGAGTTAAGGGAGCCCGGCGCGGGGAGGGCGGGGACCACAGCTAGAGGGAGAGGCGACCCGCCGCAGCCCGGCCGAGGAGCCCGGCCAAGTTGGAACCGGGAGACTTGGATTCCTGCTCCCAAGGAGAACTTGAAAAAAACGTGACGTTAGCGAGGGACAATGGGTGGCAAAAACGGGGCTGTTTTTAAAAGATTCAGGTGTCCTAGCCAAATCTGGACAATAGAAAGGGTTTCTTCTCAGGACCGGAGGGAAGTAAGCGTAAGGTTGTCGGGAGCGGATCGCCGGTGCGCAAGGGGCGAAGCTCCTCTCCGACCCCGGCGGAGGCTGTGGGGCCCCGGCAGCACGCCGGGGTGGAGGCTCTGGGGACAAAGGGCCGCAGCCCGAGTGCCCGCGGCAAGCCACCCCGGAGGGCGGCCCAGCCCTGAGCTGGGCGCCCCGCGCGTCCCCTGCGCCCTCCAGACAGGTCCCGCGCGGCAGCCCCTACCTGGCTCCGGTCAGGGGCCCCGGGTATGACTCCACCGCCGAGGAGTACAGGGCGACGAGGATCCCCAAGCAGACAACCGCGAACAGGAGCAGCAGCCAGAAGACAGGGACGCGCGGGAGCCCCATGCAGCCCCAGCCCGCGGGCGCCCCGTCGGCCGCAGTCCCGGGCGGAGGGGAGAGGCCCGGGTGGGCCGGGCCGGACTCCTGGACTCGGCCTCCCGGCCCCTTGGGCCCCTCCCCGCCTATCCCCGTTCTGCCCGTGCCGCACCCTCGGGGCCTGCGCGACGGGTCCCGGGGGCGGGGGGGGGGGGGGCGGAGAATGTAGCGCAGGCGCCGGAACTGCCCTCGCCCCGCCGGCGCCCAGCCCGGGGACACCGCGCGAGCCGTGGTTGGGCAGGGCGCTTCCCGGTACCTTCAAGGGCGGGCGTGCGAGGTCCGGGAGCTGCGGGGCGCGGGGAGACGCCGCCACCTGCCGCGTGGGCTGCGCACTGCGCCCCGACGACCCCCGAGGCCCATGGGAGGGGCGGCGAGGATGGAGGAGCCAACGCTGACAGCCCAGACCCTGGGTAGAGCTGGAGGGGGTGAGGTAGGGGGCCTGCCCGGTTGGGATGGGTGGGGGAGCTGAGGCTGTTCATCCTCCTCATTTGGTGACTGGCTGGGGCCCTCAATCGAACTGCCTTCCTGTTACAAACCGAGGCCAACCTGGAGATCTCAGCAGTCCATGGACACCTGAAGGGTGTAGCAGGGGATCCGGTGTCAGCAGGAAGGGCTGGGGAAGCTCGGGCACTAGTGCTCTGGAAGCAGAGCCCTTCCAGGGAGTGAACAGTAGGTGACACAGTGTATTCTCCAGTGGGCCACGTCCTGGCCTCAGAAACCTGTGAAATACCCCAGACTCCCCCCCCCCCCCCCCGCCCAACTATCAGAGCCTGCAATGACAGGGACCTTGTCCGTTTCTACCGGCTTTCTGCTCTCCCCTGTTCTTCACGTATGGGAGCAGGTCTGGGTGCAGCAACAGGTATCTGTCCAACTGCAGAGCTTCCCAGAAAGCTTCCTGGAGCCTCTGCTCGTGGGCAGGAATGGGTCTTTCAGGCTCAGTTCTCACAATTTAAAAAAATGCACCTTGCCACCCTGCTGATGGACACTACTTAGAATTGATGGTTTCGAGTCTTTTCCTTTAATCTTTATGGTTTTCAATCGCCAAAATCCCTGCCCTTGTTACTTATCCCATGATCAGCACCTTCTCCCATTTCTTCAGTGATTGATAAAACATCAAACATCTCTCTAAGCCCCCCAACTGCAAACCTATCCCTCTCTCTCGTGACAGCCTCACCTACTTCATGAAGAAGGGGAATCACTGTTGCATACATACGAACGAGTCACCTACATACAAACAAGTTCTGTTCGGAGAGTGTGTTCTAAGTCCAGTTTGTTTCGTAAGTCCAACGAAGTTAGCCTAGGTACCCAACTAACACAATCAGCTATATAGTACTGTACTGTAATAGGTTTATAATACTTTTCACACAAATAATACATAAAAAACAAACAAAAAATAAAACATTTTTAATCTTACAGTACAGTACCTTGAAAAGTACAGTAGTACCAGCTACATCACCACTGCTTTTACACTTGCTTCCGGACATCCTGGGTTTGAAATAAAGATACTGTACTACTGTACTCTATACAGCACTGTACAGTAAAGTACACAAAAGCACAACCACTTGTAGAGGATGCACGCACGTGACAATGTACGCCAGACACATAAACTAACTTACGTGATTGGACACGCAAACGCATGTTCACATCTTTGAAAGTTTGCAACTTGACGGTTTGTATGTAATGTCTTCAACTTTCCATCTTCAAACCTACAAACTTGGCCCCCACCACAGTCCAGCTTCCACCTGCCTGGACTCCAGCCTCAAGTTGGCGAGGGCTCTCCTCCTGTGTCGGGTTGACCCTCCACCATCTGTGTTAAGGATTTGGATCCACCTCCAGTGCCTAAAAAGCAGTACCCCGCTCAGACCAGAGTCTCCTATCCACCATGTGGGGTTCTCCTTCCTGTCTGCAGCTTGCAGTCTCTCCACCCCTCCTCTGTCTCCCAACAGATCAGCCCTCTCCCCGAAGCTTTCTTTCTTATCCAGCCAGGACCCGGGGAGTCATAATCTAAAAGCTACTCTCTCATGGTAACCCAGATTCTCTTGTCTTCCTGGCTTTCCGCCCAGCAGAACTCCAACCTGGATTCACACTCTGATCTGCCTGTGCAGTGTCCCCTCCCCCATGCTGCCTACTCCCCGGCCTGGCTGACAGCTGCTAGCCAGTGTCTTATTCCAGAGTGGAATGGTGCACATCGTGCATCAGCTGGGCTCCCCACACCAGCCATTTCCTTGTACTTGTCCAGCTTCCATCCTGCTCAATGGTGATTCCAGAGCGTCACCTCTTTCCTCAAGCCTCCTCTTCTCCCTGCCATACCTCTGAGAGAGGAGCTTCAACTTCCCATGCCCTCAACTACAAAGTCACCTCTGGCCAGAACTGTGAAGGGTCTGGGGTTTACCCTATGTTCAGGCTAACAGGTCAGCCTGTTACAGTTTTATGGACACTGGCAGAAGAAACGAGACTACAGGGTCAGAGACAAAGGACATGACTACTCATGACACAGCAAGCAACATAGACTTCATGAGAAGTCTTGCCCCTCCTTGCCCCTCAGACCCCACAAGGGTGAGGCAGAGGGACCTAGGAGGTGCCACACAACGGGTTTGCTGCACACTCAATGGGTCTGCAGCACAGCTGAGGAACCCTGAACGAGGAAAAACAGAATCTTCTACAGTGGGCTGCAAGCAAACCTGCCCTTGCCCTAGAGGGAGGCATTAAAAATTATGCTGGGGGGCTTCCCTGGTGGCGCAGTGGTTGAGAGTCCGCCTGCCGATGCAGGGGACACGGGTTCGTGCCCCGGTCCGGGAAGATCCCACATGCCGCAGAGCGGCTGGGCCCGGGACCCATGGCCTCTGAGCCTGCGCGTCCGGAGCCTGTGCTCTGCAACGGGAGAGGCCGCAACAGTGAGAGGCTCGCGTACAGCAAAAAAAAAAAAAAAAATTATGCTGGAAGTAAGAAAATCTGCCCTCTAGTCCAGGTGGAGGGCATTATCTGTATCTTCCAAGACCGGTTGCTGTCTACTAACGTTCTTGAAAGAGTCTAGGACAATAGGCAGTTAGAACCTCTGCTATCACGTGCAACATATGCCCCACCCATTGAGGCCTCCCAACGTACTCATACCCACGCATCTTCACCTGCATCCCTGCAGGCTCTCCTCCAGGGAAAGCCGGCCTCCCTGCTGTGTGCTCCCACCTCTTCTGGTCTTGCTTTTGCAGCCATCTCCTCCCTATCTACAGGGTCCTTATCCTGGCCTTTGAACATGTCCCCAAATATCTCATCCTGAAAAGCAAAGCAAAGCAAAACAAAGTCAAACAAAACCTCTGTTGAGCTGACCCTCTTAGCTACCCTTTCCTTTTCATCCTTGTCCTTGGTGGGAAGTCCATGCTGTCACCATTTCTTTCTGAATCTGGTTTCTTTACCTACTTCACCACTGAAACTGTCCCCAGTGAGGCTACCAGGGCCTTCATCATTCCCAGTGGGACAATGGAGCAGACATTTTCCAGTTCTAGTCTTGCTGTGTCTGCCTCTGCCTCTGAATTTGAAAAAAAAAAAAAAAAGAGTCCGCCTCAGGGCTACTTTTAGGCTTTGTTAAATCCAACATCCAGCCACTCCCACGAGGTGGTTCCTGCTTCCTGCCTTTTTCCAATGTGAGTTATGCTTTCTTGTGTGGACCTGAAACAAGCAGACGGACAGATATTTCTCCAGCAAAAATGATTTTATCTGACCTACTGTATAGCACAGGGAACTATACTCAATATCTTGCAGTAACCGATAATGGAAAAGAATCTGAAAAAGAATGTATATATAGATATCAATATGTACAATATATAACTGAATCACTTTGCTGTACACCTGAACCTAACACAACATTGTAAATCAACTACACTTCAATTTAAAAAAAAAATTGGAATCAGCAGAGAATTGGAATTCAGGGTCTGCAACTATGGACCATGTGCAAGTCCCCCAGGGCAAGGGAAGGAGATGGCTTTTATAGAGGGGAAAAGGGAGTTGGGAGGGCTACTCCATGGCTTTTTCATTGGCTGAGTCCTTGCCAGGAAGGAAGAGGAGTCTTTCTTCTTCCTGTTGGGTTCTGCAGCCCTCGCAGGGCATGAGAGCTACCCTCTTCCATCTCCCGGCTCTATTTAATTGAAGTTTCTGTTTATTAATTTTTTACGCCTGCTTCTTTGCTTGTCTCATATATTTTTGTTGGAAACTGGACATTTTAGATAATATATTGTAGCAACTCGGTGCTGGTTCCCACCCCCACCTCCTGGCCCCAGGCTTATTGTTACTTGCTTGTTTGTTCAGTGACTGGCTGGCTTATTTTAGTGACGCCTCCACCCTCACTCTCCTGAAGTGTTAAAGCTCTGTTGTTGCTCCGCAGGAGTGTGCAGTTCAGGGTCTGTCCACAGTCACCCTGGGACTGCACTGACTGGCTAGACTCTCTTCCCCTCTTTCCCTGACCACACCCAGCTGTCAAGATCCATTAATTGACAGGTGTTGATCTATCGCTTACAAAAATGCCCTGGGACATAAACTGGTCTACAGGCTCAGGCTCCTTTGAAGGAGTAGCTCCTGAGGTTGGTGTCTGCTGTTTCCCTCCCTGGTTCTCTCCTGCAAACTAGCTGGCTTACACTTTAGCCTGTATCTTCATGGACTCTACCAATCTCCTCCCAGTTGCCTTTCACCACAACCTCCTTTTTTGAGAGCATCCTTAGGCTTGAACTTCTTCACTCTCTGTTGCAAATGAAGTCAGTTCCTTTGGGAAGAGATTAGACCTGTCTGTTTTATAGCCTGCTTCTATCCCTAGGCAAAATCTCTGAGCCTGGACTCCAGCTGGGGGTGGGGACAGTGATGTGTTTCTCTCTGCCTGATACCCCTGTTTAGGAGTTGACCATGTGGCAGAAGAGAGGCAGTAGCCTCAGGTCTTCTCTGCTTGCCTCTCCTGGCATGGAACCACCACTTTATAGCCGGGGCAGGGATGACCAAGGGCCCAGTATCCTCAGTGACACAATGCCCGAGGTGGAGCCCCCATTCCATGACTGGGGGCTGAGCAGAAGGGAGTCCCACCTCTGGGTCACACTTGCCCAGAACTTAGCATCAGCAACAGGTAGCTGGGGCAGGATGAGAAATGCTGATGTATTGCTCCTCCCAGAAAGCAAGCCCTCTGACCAGGAACTGATGGGAGAGGGAGCCCTGTGCGCTTGGCTGTGACAATCTAGAGTGGAGTTTTTGTCTCCACTGGGCTGGGAGTAGGGAAAGAGGACGCAATTTTGGCTCAAAGACTCTTATCAACTTTTAGTAGATTTCCTTGAATAGATGTTTCTTCATTTGCTGTATATCCTTAAGACCGTTTCCAGATACTTCAAGTGATCATCTTTTTATACTTTTCACCAGTTTCACTGCATAGTGGGTCTGTAGAGTTCCTTCGGCTGTCATGCTGGAAGTTTATCCCCTGCAATTGCTTTTCTGTTGATACGTTATCTTACAATTCTATTGTTTGAGTCAGGGAAATTTGAATACAAACTGGATATTTGGTGAATCTAAGGAACTGTTAAATTTTTTAGGTGTGATAACATTATTTTAAAGAGTTCTTACCTCTTAGTAATACATACTGAAATATCTACAGATGAAACAATATGATGCATGGGATTTGCTTAAAATAATCAAGTGTGGGCTATAAGTGGGGAGGGGATGGGGACTACAGATGAAACAAGATTGGCTATGAGTTTATGTTATGTTGTATTAGTACTTATAGTAATTATTATTAATATGAGCTGCATAGTAGGAGTTCATAACACTATTCTTTCTACTTTTGTATATGTTTGAAATTTTCCATAATAAAAAGTTAATTTTTTTCTTTTGTCTACATGTGAAATATATTTCATTAGCTATCTTAGAAATATGTCATCAATTGAATTAAAATCTTGAGCATATATACATACGTTTCACCTAAGATTAAGTTTTACAGAACCGAGAGATCAAACTTCAAGTACTCTAGGTTCTGAAAGAATTTTTATAAGCATCTCTGTAAAAAAAATTTTTTTTACTAAAATCAATTATTTTTCAGTATCTGAAATGGCATGAATTTAAGCAAGTTCCTAATCAAAATTTATCAGATGTTCTAGTTATGCATCAGAAGCTAGTTTTGTCATTTCAATCAAATCCATTTTTAGATGATTAATTATTTTATGAAAAAAAGCCATGATGAAAATTGTTCCAGTTGTATTTCAAGAATTTATAAGGAGACAGATTTATGCACTGAATTGAAGCTGAGTAGAAACTGAGCTTACAAAAAGAAAATACAGCTGATGACAAAATTCTGAATATCATCTGGGATGTTCTGGATCAGTCAGAATACGGATTAGCGTTTGTGATTCAAACAATTAGTGCCTAATGCTTTTCAAGATGTAAAACGTTTCTTTTTTTTACATTCTTCTCTATAGACCTCTTAATGGGAAGGTTTTTTTTTTCAATCCCTTGAAAATGTCAGGTTCTTGAAAAAATAAATGTTATTTTGTCAGAAATGAGAAACTAGTTTTGACAATAGATAATTTGCCTATTTGTATGGCAGTGCAGTTGATAAAATTTTGCACAATTATAATTGGTCTCGGTAACAATAGGAAACAAAAATGTTAAAATTATGAAACTTAAAGTGATTTCGTCATTAATCTCAATTGTGCGTCCATAATATTGTGTTTATTATAATGAATTAACTATTCCCAAAATAAATCACAGTGATTTATTATTTTTCTGTTTATGATGCTTAACACTGTTCACCGTGATTTTGTTTTTTATTAGTTTGGAATCCAAATTGAATCCATTTACTATCTTTTTTTAAAATATATTTATTTTATTTATTTATTTATCTTTGGCTGTGTTGGGTCTTCGTTGCTGCGCGCGGGCTTTCTCTAGTTATGGCGAGCGAGGGCTACTCTTCGTTGCGGTGCGTGGACTTCTCATTGCGGTGGCTCCTCTTGTTGCAGAGCACGGGCTCTAGGCAAGCGGGCTTCAGTAGTTGTGTGTTGCAGGCTCAGTAGTTGCAGCACATGGGCTTAGTTGCTCCACAGCATGTGGGATCTTCTCGGCCCAGGGATCAAACCTGTGTCCCCTGCATTTGCAAGCAGGTTCTTAACCACTGTGCCACGAGGGAAGCCCTGAAATACATATATTTTAGTATACAGTTCAATGGATTCTGAAATTGCATCTGCTCATGTAACCCACACCCGATCAAAATGTAGACATTTCTATTATCCATCCAATCAATCTGCCATTGCCTCTAGACACAACCACTATGCTGCTTTCGTTCAGTATAAATTAAGTTTAGATTGTTCTAAACACACGGTCAGAATCACACAGTCTGTATTCTTTGTGATTATGTGCATTAGCAGTTTGTTCCCTTATCTTGTAAGTATTTATAGTTCCATTGTATGAATATACCACACATTGTTTATCCATTCTCTTACTGATGGACATTGAGGTTGTTTCCAGTTTCTGGCTGATATGTACTATGAGTACATCCGCTATGAACATTGTTGTACCAACCTTTTTGTGTGCAAATTTTATTTCTCTTGGGTCAATATCTAGAGGTGGAATTGCTATGTCATATGGAAGGTGTATGTTTAGCCTTAGAAGAAAGGGTCTGACTTATTTCCAAAACAGGTTTGAATTTGTCTGTTTCTCTTTTCAGTTTTGTCAGTTCTTTTTTTTTTAATATTTATTTATTTATTTGGTTGTGCTGGGTCTTAGTTGTGGTGGGCAGGCTCCTTAGTTGTGGCATGTGAACTCTTAGTTGCGGCATGCATGTGGGATCTAATTCCCTGACTAGGGATTGAACCCAGGCACTCTGCATTGGGAGCGCAGAGTCCTATCCACTGCGCCACCAGAGAAGTCCCCAGTTTTGTCACTCTTGTTTCACGTAGTTTGAAACTCTGTTATTTGACGCACTGTTTCTGATTATATTCCTTGTCCTGAGGTCTATTTTGTTTGGTATAGCCACTCCAGCTTTTTTATTACTAGTGCTTGCATGGTTAACTTTTTTCATTCTTTTAATATATCTTTGTTTTTATATTTAATGTGCATCTCTTATAAACATAAGACCACATATATGGTTGGTCTTGCTTTTTTGTCCAGCCTGTCAATCTCTGTCTTTTAGAGTATTTAGTACATTTATCTGTAATATAATTATTGATATGATTGTGTTTATGCCCACTGTATCATTGTATGTTTTCTATTAGTTTCATGTATTCTTCATTCATTTTTTTTCTTTCCTATTCTATTTTATCTCCTCTATTGCCTTATTGGCTGTATTTCTTTGGGCTATTTTGAAAATGGTCGTTCTAAGGTTTACAATATTCATCTTTAGTTTATCATAGTCTACTTTTAAATGACAACATGCCATTTCACATATAATGTAGAAACCGTATACTTCCATTTCCCCTTCCCATCCTTTGTACCAATATTATTGTACATTTTGCTTCTACATGTGTTAAACACCCTATAGTTCATCACTGTTGTCTTTGCTTTAAATAATCATCTTTCAAAAACACTGAGCAATGAAATATTTACCCACGTGTTTATCATTTCCAGAATTCTTGCTGTCTTCTTGTAGATCCGAGTATCCATCTGGCGTCGCTGGCCATGACTTTTTGAGCTGTGTGAGCTCTGGTTCATTCAGCTCCCCGATTCTTAGTAGTTGTTCTTTCTTTGGTGGTTTTCCTTTGCTTGGCTTTGTGTACTCTTGCACTATACTGGCTCAAATTTGTATTCACCAATAGACTCAGATTTCTGTGAAGATTTCTGACTCCTTCCTGCGCAAATCCTTGTCTCCAGTACCCTGACCTTTTTTGTCATTTTGGCTTCCCAAGGTATACCCTATGAATGAGCAGCTTACAAGTCAGGAGAGTCTGAACTCTTAATCCCTCTGCTACACTGTTTCCATGGAAATTCTTTTTTTTTTTAATATATATTTATGCAACAAGATCTCTTTTTAAAAATTTATAATTTATTTATTTTATTTTATTTTTGGCTGTGTTGGGTCTTAGTTGCGGCACACAGGATCTTCATTGTGGTGCAAGGGTTTCTCTCTAGTTGCAGCACGTGGGTTCCAGAGCATGTGGGCTCTGTAGTTTGCGGCACGCGGGCTCAGTAGTTGTGGTGCATGGGCTTAGTTGCCCCGTGGCATGTGGGATCTTAGTTTCCTGACCAGGGATCGAACCTGCATCCCCTGCATTGGAAGGTGGATTCTTAACCACTGGACCACCAGGGAAGTCCCATCTGTGGAAATTCTTAATGCTAGCTAATACCGTGGACTGAGGTATCCTTGAAATGGTGTATGATTACGGTGTGAATGTATGTCTGTGTTTTAGTGGATACACACCAAGTACATACTTCCTTTCCCTTTCTGTCTTATGATCTGTGTTTATTCTTTCCTATCTATCCAAATTTATATACAACTCAGAACAAAATATGTTCCCATTTATCTATACTCTAAATATCATAAAAGCTATCAAAATACCATAGAGAATTTACAGTAATAATTTATGATCGTAGTGGGGGACACTTCAAAGTCTTCATGTGCAGCCCGAGTTCCTGGAGAAATTTAAATTGTGTCAAAGTTGCTTTACTAGTCTGTAAACTTTGTGGTATTCAAATTTGCTAACCTACTGTATAATGTTCAGCATAAAGCAATGCACTAGAAAATTCTCACTTGGGTTGTAGATGGACTTCAATTTTGTGTTTATATTTCTCAGTTGAAGAGATAAAGTGCCAGTTCCCACAGGAGCAGGGGTGGGAGCAGCCCCTCTTCTTCCCTTTGGTTTTCTTTTAACACTAGCCACCCCTTAGTATACTTGTATTTAGTTGAGCATTACTATGGCATGTACACAGGTCCAAATGCAGGAACTGGTCCTTTGCGAATTCACAATTGAAATCTGCTCATCTGTAGAAAATACAGTCATTGGTAAAAGTGTCCATTACGTTTTGAATCCGCAAATCTGAAACCAATTTTCTTTTTCTTTTTTTAAAAAATTATTTATTTATTTTTGGCTGCATTGGGTCTTCATTTCTGCGTGCGGGCTTTCTCTAGTTGCGGCGAGCGGGGGCTACTCTTTGTTGCGGTGCGCAGGCTTCTCATTGCGGTGGCTTCTCTTGTTGCGGAGTATGGGCTCTAGGCGTGCGGGCTTCAGTAGTTGTGGCACGTGGGCTCAGTAGTTGTGGCTCGCAGACTCTAGAGCGCAGGCTCCGTAGCTCTGGCGCACGGGCTTAGTTGCTCCGCGGCATGTGGGATCTTCCCGGGCCAGGGATCAAACCCATGTCCCCTGCATTGGCAGGCAGATTCTTAACCGCAGTGCCACCAGGGAAGTCCTGAAACCAATTTTCTTAATGTAAAAACGAATCTGTTTCATCAACAAATGTACTGCTCTTGTGGGGATGCTGGTAATGGTGGAGGCTGTGCATGTGTAGGGGCAGCAGATCTATGGAAAATCACTGTGCCTTCCTCCCAGTGTTGCTGTGAGCCTAAAACTGCTCTAAGAAAATAAAGTCTTGGGAATTCCCTGGCGGTCCAGTGGTTAGAACTCTGTGCTTTCACTGCCGTGGGCCCGGGTTCAATCCTTGGTCAGGGAATTAAGATCCCCCAAGGTGCATGGCATGGCCAAAAAAAAAGTCTTGAAAACAACCACACAAATCGATTCGGCTAATACTGAGTGGAAAACAATAAAATTCATATGTAATGGAAATTTGCCTTATACTCAGCTATCTAGAATCCAAACACCTGATTGTTTTGCAGTTGTCAAGTAAACAGAGGGAAGGGTCTCCTTCCCACCATGGGAGCTGAAGGACAGTCAGTCCTCTCCCTGCTGGCCGGCAGCCAGAGCACACGTTCAGGTGGAGAAGCTTCTGCCCCCTGGATGCTCCACCTGGGCCAATTGGGAGATGCAGGGATAAACATGGATTTCTTGTAAGTGATGCAGAAATTTACAAGGATTTCTTGTACATGATCAAAGCCCATTGGAGTTCTGGCAGATACCTGGTGGGAGTGACACAGTGGTGTTGTCCCCAGTGGACAGTTCCAGTGGCAAGATCGAAGTTGGACACAGGCTCAGCTCATGTGACAAGTCACATGACCACCTATTTGGACTTGACTTTATACCTGAGAGCACTGAGAGCTGGGATCAAAAAAAGAGGACATAATTGAAATTGTGTGTGTGTACACAGGGGTATATGGTGAGGTAAGTGCTAGCCAGTGGCCTTCAGTTGGTACCCAGAACTGCACAGACCTGCCCCACCCTCCCGTCTGCTCTGGCTGAGTCCTCGTGGGGAACCTCACGTACCTGCGCTTTCCCCAGAGCACAAGATCAGGCAAGGTCTCCTCTTTGCTGCTGGTCCCTGTTGACAGTCGCCCACCTCATCAAAACAAATCAAGTCCTCACTGCCTCCTTCCCCAGTGAACCCTGGAGCTCAGATGTTCACGCCAAGCCTTGTCTGCTGGCCTCCCTGGCTGCTGCAGTCGGGGAGAGAGAGGGGCAGGGATATGAGCTCCAGCCACCATCCCCCTCCAAATCACTGGACTTGGCCCCCTCGGATTAGACAAGGAAGGAGAGAGGAATGCCAAGGCAGAAGATACCTCTAGATACCTCCAAGGCAGACCCTCAAAAGGCAGTAGAGTGGGATGCTCAAGAGGGTGGATTGCAAAGCCCACAGTCTCAGCTCCACTGTTTACTGACTGTGAGCTGGGACAAGTTCCTTAAGTCACTATGCCTCAGTTTCCTCATCTGTAACATGGGAATGATCACAGTACCAACTTCATAAGAATTGCTACTCTCATTAAATGTGCCTTCAACAGTTCCGGAAATGTAGGAAGCACTATATAGATGTTAGCTGTTTTAGTCCTGTGTAGACTGAAAAGTGACATGTCAGGGACAGACACTGGACCACGAGAAAGATGGGGCTCTTTTTGGTGAAATGCTGTATCTGCCCACGCTACCAGGCATCCGATGGTGTGATAGGAGTGCTACACATGAAAGCCTGGTGTCACCAGGTGTGTTGCTGGCGGATATGCTGCAACAAGTCCTCCCACCCTCAACTGCCTTGAGTGTACACACTCCTCCCAACAAGAGGTCAAGGCTGTTTCCCCACCCCTTAACTCTGGGCTGGCCTTGGACTTTCTTCAGCCACTAGAATGTGGCCAAAGTGACAGTGTGTGCCTTCTGACAGTCGGCCTCAAGTGGCCTTGTAGCTTCTGCTCCTGTGTTCTTGGAACCGTCTGCCGCCACGTCCAGGAGCTCAGGCTAGGCCCCTGGAGAATGAGAGGCCTCAGAGAGGAGGATGGAAGCTCCCAGCTGAGAACCAGCATGAACCAGACAGAAGTGTGAGGCCATCTTGGACCATCCAGCTCCAGTGCAGCCTCTGGAGGCCTGCAGCTGCATGGGTGACCCCAGACCACAGGAGAAGGGAGCTGAGCCCAGCCCCAGTTGTTGATCCATAAAATCATGAACAAATATGTGGTCATTTTTTTAAGCCTTCAGAATGTGGCAGACCTGGAGGACAGCTCCCCAGGGAGCTGGGTTGTTCCTAGGCCCTGTCTTTGGGGTGAAGCTGCTGCTGACATCTGGGGGCCCCAGCAACAGTGGCACTTCCTCCCTCGGTTTCCATAGGGGGCTCATGCTGTGCCATTTGTCCAGCCCTTGTCCACAAATGTGGAAGCAGTTTTCTTATCACATCTCAGATCCTAGACTCCTGGCCTGCTTGCTGAGGAAATGCTAAGTTCTCATTAGCCCGAAGAGGACGGCCAGTTTAGGACGATTGCACACCAGAGAGCAAGCTGAACACCCCAGGTGTCATCACTGAAGTAGAAGGCGGGATGGGAGGAAGGGGAACTTTAACCAAATGGTTATGAGTCCTTTCATG
Source organism: Delphinus delphis (assembly GCF_949987515.2). Taxonomy (NCBI): domain Eukaryota; kingdom Metazoa; phylum Chordata; class Mammalia; order Artiodactyla; family Delphinidae; genus Delphinus; species Delphinus delphis. Next base: position 8,452,719 of record NC_082701.1, read on the forward strand.
GAGATTCTATTAGAACATTAAGAAAAATGTTCTGGGACCACCTCTCCCCCCAAAAAACACCTTTATATATATTTTTGCAATTTATTATTTATTTTTAGCATTAAAAAAATTCAAGTACAGTTGATTTACAACGCTGTGTTAGTTTCAGGTGTACAGGACTTTTATTTTTATATTTCTAAAATTTCTATTTATTTATTTTTGGGTGTGTTGGGTCTTCATTGCTGCACACGGGCTTTCTCTAGGTGCGGCGAGTGGGGGCTACTCTTCATTGCGGTGTGCGCGGCCAGGCCGATTCCTCTCTGCTCGCCTTTCCCAGAGGCACATGCCGGAAACCCCGATTGCCCAGTATAAGGAGTGACTGGGTCAGGGAGAAGGCAGTAAAGCCATAGAAGGATGTCCGAGTACCCACATCCTGTTCGTAGCCCTTAATGACAGCTCCACTCAGTCTAGATGGAAAGACAAAATCAGACAGAACACGTGCGTGCGGAAGGGGGATGCATGGAAAGGAAGGAGAAACCGGGAGACAGCACTGATTTACAGAAACTCTCTGGAGAGCCCAGGAACCCCGCCTTCCAGATACAGGCACGGAACACCCTCTCAGATCTCTCAGAAGAGCCCAGCTCTGCAGGAGAGGGGGTGGGAGGGGGCCGGGGAGGGGAGCTCACCGGAACAATTAGTCATGGCCATCTATCTCTGGGCCCACTTGGGAGTTGTTCAGGATGCCCCCGTTGCCCACCACGGCACAGGTGATGCACCGGGAGCTCCCAGCAGGGAGGCTGGCCAGGAGCAGCTGCTGCTGGGGCGCCGGGTGGGGGGAAGCAGGGCACGACCTTCTGCACCACTGCAAGGAGGCGACTCCATTCAGAGCCCTGGAAGGGCCAGGGATCCAGTGGCATTTCTCCCAGGGCCGGTGGCCCCCAGGGAAGAGGCGGACCAGACACAAAAAGCATGGTCCTCTGCTGGGGCCTAGCACACACCCCGGCCCCCGGGGCCGAGGACTCACAGAAATTGAGCTCCATGAAGCCGAAGGGTGGAGCGAAGTGCTCCAGGCGACCCCACTCGCTCTGGTCGAAGTGTCTGGAGTCCAGGAAGAGGGTGACGTTGGGCAGAAAGAGATTCTGGAGCCGGGGTGACTTGGAGGCTTTGATCTTCACTGAGTCAGGGCAGGTCTACATGCAGGAGGATGGGTCAGGCAGGGAGAGGCCCAGGAAGGCCATGGCCAAGGGCTGGCTGGGTGGGGGTGGGGTGGGGCAGGGGCTGGTTGGGCGGGGGTGGGGTGGGGCAGGGGCAGAAAGCAGGCCTCAAAGCTGGGAAGGCGTCGGTCTCTGCTACCCCTTTCATCCTGTTCCCAGGGCCTTCTGGCGCCCCCCTCGCCATCGATCGTCCCAGCCCACTGTGGTCAGGAGGGCTCCCAGGGAACCAGTGGTCCTCAGCCCTCAAGGCAAATGTACCTTCCTATGTGTGAGAGGAGTGGACCAGTCTGTGAACATGCTGTGGGTCCAAGGGCTGTGCGTGGTTGCCATGACGTGTGTGAACATCCATGCTCTGAAGGCTCCCTTCCCAGCGCTGTGGGCCCCGGCTGTTTCCCTAAGGGCCGTAGCCGAGGCAGAGCTTAGGATGGGAGCCTGGGAAGGAAGGGAAGGTGGGGCCTCGGGGAGGTGGGGGGCAGGAAAAACTCCCCGTCTGGAGGCCGCTCACCTCCAGGCTGTATTTTCCTCAAAATCTCAGTGCGGCTCAGACTTGAAGTTGGCGGCCCGCAATCTCTGGCCTCTCTGGGTGGTGGGGCTCTGGAGAGGGGCTGAGGACACGGGTGGCCTGGGTTCTGTCCTTGGGTGGGACAGTCTCTCTGGTGGTTCCTATGACTCCTTTCCCGTTGGCCCCGCTCCCGCAGGGGTCTGCACCCCAGCCTGATTTTCTGGAAGGGGTGTCCTTGCTGTGGCGGCTGCGTTGCCCTGCAGCTTCGTGGGCACCATCCTTTTGGCCGTCGGCCTCGCGCTCTGGTCCCCTGACCCTTTGGTCATCCTCGGGTCCTGACTGTTCAGCGACGGCGCCTCCGTCCAGCCAGAGGCCACCCCCTCGACTTGAGCTCTCAGGGGCAGTGTGTCCCCCACGGCGTCCTTGCTCGCCTATGTCTCTGTTGCTGCCATCCTGGCTGTGCTGGTGCTCTGCCTGGCTCCTTTGGCACTGGCCTTGCCAGCCTCCGCTCCTCTGCCCTCTCCAGCTGTGTTGGCTGTGGCCTCGGGCGGTGTGTCCCGCATGCTGGTCCCCTCACTGACTCCACGTGGGTGGTTGTCCTGCTTCCAGTAGTGGGTGCCTGGGACGTAGCCTTTTGCAGCAACTCTGGAGACCTTTCCTTAATGTTCTCTCGATGCTGATTCCTAGAGACAGAGATGACTTTGGATGAAGGCTGAAGGCTGTAGGGACTTGAGAAACATATCTAGTATCTATCTTTGTGTCTCAAGTGGACATCAAACCAGTCTCCAGGAGAGACGAGGGACGAGCCCTCACCATCCACTACCCAAAACTAAGCTGCACTTGTTGGCCATGGGTCTGGAAACTTACTCTGACCAATAAAGAACCTTTAGTGGTGGCACGGAGTTTGGGGAGGTGGAACTGGTTGCCAAGGGCAGAAATGAACTGCTCACCCCCAGCTCTCCATGTTTGCACCTTTGTGGCTCCTAGCATCTGCTACATTCCCAATTGTGAGTCTAAGAATGAGTTTGTGTGAACTAGTCCTGTCATCTCATATCTGTATGATTCAGTGGACCTTTTTTTTTAAAATAAATTTATTTATTTTATTACTTATTTATTATTTTTGGCTGTGTTGGGTCTTTGTTGCTGCGCGCGGGCTTTCTCTAGTTGCGACGAACGGGGGCTACTCTTCGTTGCGGTGCGTGGGCTTCTCATTGCGGTGGATTGTCTCGTTGTGGAGCACGGGCTCTAGGCACGTGGGCTTCAGTAGTTGTGGCTCGCGGGCTCTAGAGTGCAGGCTCAGTAGTTGTGGTGCATGGGCTTAGTTGCTCCGTGGCATGTGGGATCTTCCCGGACAAGGTCTTGAACCCGTGTCTCCTGCATTGGGGGGCGGATTCTCAACCACTGCGCCACCAGGGAAGCCCCAGCCCAGTGGACCTTTTTTAAAAAAAAATAAAGCATAGGTAACAAAGGTAACTTTGTCCACAGGGAAAGACGCATTCCTGTTAAGACCATAGCTGTCAACCTTGATTTTTTTTTTTTTTTTCGGTACGCGGGCCTCTCACTGCTGTGGCCTCTCCCGTTGCGGAGCACAGGCTCCGGACGCGCAGGCTCAGCGGCCATGGCTCACGGGCCCAGCCGCTCAGCGGCATGTGGGATCTTCCCGGACTGGGGCACGACTGTGTCCCCTGCATCGGCAGGCGGACTCTCAACCACTGAGCCACCAAGGAAGCCCTTCCTTTGGTTATTAACGCATACTTATAACTGCTGCCTTGAAGTCTTTCTCAAATGTGTTCAACTTTTGGACCTCTTCAAAAGCAGTGTATATTGCCTCATTTTTTTCCATGTGTGTGAATCACACATTCCTGATTCTTTGCATGTCTTAAAGTTTTTTTGCTGTTGTTGAAAATTGGACATTTTAGATGATATATTGTGGCAACACTATATACCGAATCTCCTCCTGCTCTGAGCCTTATTGTTGTAACTGTTGTTTGTTTGGACACTGGTTTATTTTTATTTTATTTTATTTTATTCTTTTTGCGGTACGCGGGCCTCTCACTGTTGTGGCCTCTCCCATTGAGGAGCACAGGCTCCGGACGGGCAGGCTCAGCGGCCATGGCTCACGGGCCCAGCCGCTCCGCGGCATGTGGGATCTTCCCGGACCGGGGCACGAACCCGTGTCCCCTGCATCGGCAGGCTCAACCACTGCGCCACCAGGGAAGCCCCTGGACACTGGTTTATTTGTTTAATTCTTAACTGATTCTGTGAGGTCAGCTTCCCGGTTTGTGTGTAGAGATGCATCTGCTGATGTCTCCGCTCAGATTTTTCTTTTTCTTAAAAAATTAAAAAAAAAATCTTTTAACCTGATTTCCTACAGATCACCCCAGGTCAGCATAGCCACTTATTGGTCAAAAGTTGTGCTTAAGCCCCCTTAACCAGTTATATTTTTATTTCTCAACTATTGGATGTAGGTGTGTAGCTAGGAGACAGCTTCCACAGTTTGGGAGTTCACAGTTTTGCCCCATGGCCATCCCCTCTGAGGGGGTGCAGCCTTGGGCATCTGCACAGTCTTCCAGACCACCGAGGACGAGTGTGATTTTATTTGGGTGCGAATCTCAGGAGTCACCCTGGGGCACAGCAGCTCACTGTTCAGCCGGCATTTGGTCAGAATTTGTGCTTCAGTCCCTTGATCCAGTAGGGCTCCTGCTCTTTGCTGATGGACCTGTGTGGTGCAGAGAGTGCTCTCAAATCTGCTCTGTATCCTGCTCTGACTGCTCCTGCATGGGTGCAGCCTAGCACACGCACCCACCTTCTGGACGCCCCAGGGGTGAGTGGGATCCTGGGAAATCTCTTCTTGGCTGTCTCTTTCCCTGGTTCTCTCTGTTAAACTCCTGGCTGGTCTGCTACTGTGCTGGTTTCTACTACTGTCATGGGGCTACCACCCCTTTTAATTGTTTCCCCCAAATGTGCTTATATCTGAAGAACCCACAGATCTTCACAGCATCCAGGCGCTGTCGCCTTGGATTTTGAAGACATAGGGCAAAGGATGTAGGGAAGCCTCTCTGGGGCCTGACCAGTGTTAGTCATAAAAATGTATGTTGGGGACTTCCCTGGTGGTCCAGGGGTTAAGAATTCGCCTTCCAACACAGGGGATGCGGGTTCAATCCTTGGTCAGGGAACTAAGATCCCACATGCCGCAGGACAGCTAAGCCCACGCACCACAACTACTGAGCACACAAGCTACAGCTAGAGAGCCCGCATGCCACAACTAGAGAGAGAAGCCCGTGTGCTGCAATGAAAGATCCCACGTGCCGCAACTACAACCCGATGCAGCCAAAAATAAATAAATAAATACATAAAATAAAAAATAAACTCATTGTTTAGAAAAAAAAAAAGTGTATGTTGATGGTTATGGGTCGTGGTCGTGCTGTGGCAGCTATGAGCACCAGATCCAAGTGACATAGGTGCTCGTCGGTCTTTAAGTTTGTACTTCTATGTTGGTGATATGGGGCCTTCTGAAGTGCAGGATCCAGGGAAGGGGCTCTTGTCTGTGTCTCAAGGTGATATTATTCTATACTCTCTTTTGGCCAAACTTTCCTTTTTTTCTAGCTAGAATGCCTCTGGTTTTTCTTTGTAACAGGCTCAACTGACATATCCATTTTTTAGAGGTTTCTCACAGGAACACAAAGGCAAAAATAATATCGTTTGGTAAAAAAGGAAAAACAATAGAACTTTAATTCATGGATCTTTGTTGTTTAATGAAGGAGTCGATGACTAAGGGTGCCCTAGGCAAGGATTCAATATTAAGCTGGCGCTCTAGCCTTTCTCCCACACAGAATGTTCTGTTTCCCGGTTGGTCACACTCAGCAGCTGTGCTCGTCTTGGACACTGAATCTGGATCGGATGGCCTGTTGCGAGCCCTCTTGTCTTCTGAAGGGCCAGGCAGACCCTGACAGGCTTGTGTGATGACACTTCTTCGGTCTCTGGGCACAACTACGGAATTTCTTATTCTCTTAAGTCTCCAGTATCAACAATAGAACCCTAGCTCATTTTCTAAGATCACAGCTTACCGTTCCTCAGGGCCTGGGAGGTCATCTACCATCCCACCGCCTCTCCTTTTGGAGGAATTACTGTCTGAGGGAAAGGTAGATGTACACCTTGGCCCACCGTCATGGTGACAAGTGCCAGCTAAAAGCAACATGACACAAGATCAAAGTTTTTGCTGGTGAATTCATTTACTTGACATTTATTGAGAAATTACTATATGCTGGACTCCTGGGGTGGGAACTGTAAACTGGTGTGTGACCGTGTGTCAGAAGACACGGGAGTCCACTGGAGGCACACAGGAGAGGGGGGTCTAACCAGCATGAGTGCAGAAAGGTTCCCCATGCCTTGTTCCCGTCGTGGCCAGCGAGACCCACAGAATAACATGGGACACAGACCCACAAAAGGCAGCACCAGGAAGGCGGAGGATGAGACTCAAGCAGAAAAACTCTACCCTGGCCACATCTAGCGCAGATTTCCACCAGTACCCAGAGAGGAAGGGTTGAAAATTAATGGCCAAATTGCAGGACACCTGCAATGTTAACAATTGTTGTGTTGAAGGTGCCTTGTGGAGAGGTTTTCAGGGTTGGCAGGAGACTTTTTTTTTTTTAGCCGTACCGTGTGGCTTGTAGGATCTTAGTTCCCCGACCAGGGATCGAACCCGGGCCCCCTGCATTGGGAGCACGGAGTCTTAACCACTGGACCACCAGGGAATTCCCAGGAGACTTATTTTTAACTGTATTTCCTCTACATCAAGCACCTTCGATGCGGCAGGTACAGTGATGAGCAACACAGACCAAGTCCTGACCTCATGCAGGTTAACCTCCTACAGCAGAGACTAGAGTCAATGAGCAGATAGTGATCAGTGCTGTGAGGAAAAATGAAGGGCGTTGAGAGCTGTGATCAGGGACAGGCTCTCTGAGGAATGACCAGGTAAAAGAAGGAAGCAAGTCACGAGAAATCTGTGGGCAGAAACTGGGCCGAGCCAGAAGAACAAAAATACAGGGTCCTGAGTCAGAAGCACGCTCAGCGCTTTTTAAGATGCATAGCAAGGCCAGGGTGGCTGGAGCTGAGTACAAAGGGAAGGAGGGGGAAGGGCAGCTAAAACCAAAATCTCCTCCCGACCCAGAAAATCTCTCCACAAAGGCAGAAGAGAAAGAAAACAATTTCATTGTTGAATAAGCATTAAACCAGAATTTGACGTGCATCATAGGCAATCCGCTAAGAGGGGGCAAAGACAGGAAGACATCCCGCCCTTTTCTAGAACCAAACGGATACAACTTATCGCAAACACGTTCGCGAGAGAAACAGTGACTGGTCCTCAAGTAAGAGGGCTATGCAGCCTCCTGTGTCACAGCACTCATCCTAACGTCCCTTGGTGGTTGGGGAGGCCATCTGAGTTCCCTAATTGGCTTTATCCAAAGGGAAATAGGCGTAGACGCCTGAGCTCCCGGAGAAGCTGGGAGGTGGGGTGCTCCCGTCCTTGATGGTGGCATTTCAAAGGGAGGCTTCCCAAGTCCTTGAGAAAGACATTCCCAGATCCGGCGAGAGGATTCCTTAGCTTAAACAGATTCACATACATTTCAAAGAGACAGGGAAAGAACGTTCAGGTTTTCTAAAGTAAATGCTCTAAGAAAAGAAAGGGGGAAGGACATCTCTTCCCTTACTTTCAACAGGAGAATTAAGCCTCTTATTCTTTCCTTGTATTTGCCCTTACCCTAGAAAACCAGAGTATGCGCTTTATTCTAATTGTGATGAGAAGCCACAGGAGGTCTTGAGCTGGAGAGAGTTCTAAAGTGCCGTGGGGTTGCTGGGGGGAGACTCAGCCCCCAGGTTTGGCCGGGCGGGGGTGGGGGGGGATGGTGGGGGCTCCAGGAAGTTGAGGATGATTGAAGGAAGTTGAGGAAGTTGAATTTCTTCAGGTTTGCGCCATATAACCCGAGGGTCTGCTAAACACAGCACTTGTGGCGATAAGCATGTGTGTTTCTTTTCCTTGTTTGGCTGGAGCCCCCAACTGCGGTACGATGAGTGTCACGTGGTCATTAGAGAACACGTCCGTCCTTCTTCCACGGCTCTGATTTTTTCTCCAGGACAACCTCTCTCACACATCTCAAACTTCTCGTAAAAGGTGGAAGTGGGGAGTTCCCTGGTGGTCCAGTGGTTAAGACTCTGTGCTTTCACTGCTGAGGGCCTGGGTTCAATCCCTGGTCAGGGAACTAAGATCCTGCACGCTGAGGGGCGTGGCCAAAAGAAAAAAAAAAGGTGGAAGTGAAGTAAAGCTTTGGGAAACAAATTCTGAGGAGCTATTTTTTCGATGTCAAAAAAATCACAAGCTCAGGGCCAGCAGAATAAGGAAATGCTAATAGGAATGTTGCGCAGCAACACCTGCTGCTGGCGACCAGGGGGCGGGGCTTTGACTGTGCCCGGCGCCTGACAAAGCAGGCAAACGGGTAGAGAGGACACTACCCAGATCAGAGGTTTTTTTTCCAGTTTCCCACCTGGGTCCTTTGTGCTGCATCGTCCTTTACATAACCGCTTCCCAGTAGAATACTCCATTTAAACAGCTCTCTGCAAAGAAGCAAACTAATTACACACAGTTTCTTTCATGCTTGTGGCATTGACTCACACATAGAATTAAAATTGACAGCACTTCCTTCCAGGCCAGGAGCTCATTCTTACCAGTTGAGATCCACCTGCTCCCGGAATTCAAGCTCCACCTGGATGTGTCATTTGCTCTTGCTTGTTTTTGGCCGTTTGGTAGGAGTGTTGGTGTTTATTTTAGAGCACTGCCCCTCTCTCTGAGCAGTAGGCTGTTCAGAAACAAGAAGTTAATGGAATCTTTTCTCCGCATCTAAAGGAAGATTTATTGTGTTTTGTTTTTAAGTTTTAGCCTGGCTTTGGTTCTCAGAAATGCACGTTTAATTACACATCGTATGTGGCTGCTTTACAATGGAGACCTTTATCACCTAATTGCACAGTTGCCACCAATAAAGGCAACTGTCGGCCAAGTCATACAATAAGAATGACCTTCAGGTGTCTTTGGAAATGAAAGTCCTTTGATTCTTGGGCTGTCCTCCCCCGCTTCTCAGGTTGGGAAAGCTGTTTTTCTGCAGCTCATGGCTCTAACAGGGCATCAGCGGTTTCGACAGGAAGCAGGCTTCTTCTGCGGTGCAGTTCATCCCCCTTCCCTTCTCCCTCATCACACCCTGCCACTATGTAGCTGTATAACTTTGGACAAATCACTCGTTATTGGTTATGAAACCACACAACTCAGATAGGGACTTGAACCTACTGTCTTTTTTTAAAAAAAATAAATTTATTTATTTATTATTTATTTACTTTTGGCTGCATTGGGTCTTCGTTGCTGCATGTGAGCTTTTCTCTAGCTGTGGAGAGCAGGGGCTACGTACTCGCGCGCAGCAATGAAGACCCAACAATGAAGACCCAACGCAGCCAAAAATAAATAAATTTATTTCTAAAAAAATTCCCCAAACATCAGCAGTATACTTTTCAACCTCAGCGCAGATTTCTTTTCTTTTATAATTCAAAACCCTGCTGTTCATTTGTCAAATATATTAACAATATCTAGTTAATTTCTCAAGCTTAATTACTGATGTCACCCTTCAGATACAGATTCATTTTCTTATAAATTTTTTTTCCAATGGACTTATTTTCAAGTAAGGATCCAATAAGTATCTTGAGTTTCTGGAATATTGGGCAGATATCTGGATGCCTATGTTAAGACAAGAAGTGATCCGAGTTCAGATTCCATCCGGGCTGAGACGTGCATAAGTCACACTTCTTCACTGGCCTCCATTTCAGTGCTCTTGGCAATACCAACTCCGTTTTGATTTTCCTTTCACACGACCCCATGAAGTTGGTAGTTAAAGCCCCCATTTACAGATAAAGAAAATGAATACACAGTAATTTGCCCAAGATCATTCAGCTAGGAAGTAGCACAGCCAGGATTTGAACCCAGGGAGCCTGGGCACCTGCACCACCACACTGGATGGCCCCAGGGCTTAGCCGAACCTTAACGTCATCATCTGGAACATGAACTGGTTGACCAGATGCCTTCTGAGGTCCCAACTAGCTCTGCAAATATCTGTGATGTTCAGTGGCTTACCACTTTTTCGTTTTTCCAATTCACTTTTTATTCCCATAATCTCCCAATCTCTCAATCGTGTGTGCCCTGTCTTTCTCTCTGTCTCTTTTTTTTTTAATTAACGTATAGTTGATTTACAATGTTGTGTTAGTTTCTGCTGTATGGCAAAGTGATTCCGTTTTATATATATATATATATATATATATATATATATATATATCCATTCTTTTTTATATTGTTTTCCATTATGGTTTATCACAGGATATTGAATGTGGCTCCCTGAGCTATACAGTAGGACCTTGCTGTTTATCCATCCTATATACAGTGTAATACTTTGCATCTGCTAACCCCAAACTCCCAATCCATCCCTCCTCCACCCCCACGACCCCGCTGGCAACTACAAGTCTGTTCCCTATGTCTGTGAGTCTGTTTCTGTTTTGTAGATAGGTTCATTTGTGTCTTTTTTTTAGATTCCACACATAAGTGATCATATGGTATTTGTTTTTCATTTCTTTTGTTTGTTTGTTTGTTTTTTGTTTTTCATTTCTGACTTACTTCACTTAGTATGATAATCTCTAAGTCCATCCATGTTGCTGCAAATGGCACTATTCATTCTTTTTTATTGCTGCGTAGTATTCCATTGTGTATACATACACCACACCTTCTTTATCCATTCACCTGTTGATGGACATTGAGGTTGTTTCCATGTCTTGGCAGTTGAGTGGCTCACTACTTTTAAGTGTAGAAGAGGAATGTTCCATGTCAGCTCTGTTCATCTCCCAGAACTTTCACCAGCATACAAGTTCAGAAACCACTAAAGGCAGGAGAAACCAAGTGGGACTCATCTTCATGAATAAGTCATTCATACTGTGTCTGAAACAGTCTTGCCCTGTACCATCATTCATGTACTAGATGAAGCTCTTGTATCAGATAGGGCTCCTAAAGCTTCTGGAATCCACTGGTTCTTGGGTTGTTTATGAAACTAAAGCAGGTTAAGTCCCTCTACACCCCAATTAGAATTGACCTCTCTGTCCTCTGCACTCACACGTACCCTACCAAGATTTGGTCAATGACACTTATTACATGTCTTATGTAATCTTTGCATCTATGCAGAGTCCACCCTATCATCAAAGACGAGGAGTAGTAGGTAGAAGCCAGACCTGGGGCCCTCCCTGTCTTGGACACACAGCAGGTTAAATTAAGGGATCTGTTCCCCCTTAATTCCCACCCCAGCGGTTTCCATTTCCATTTGTTTCTCTCTACACCAGGGAAGCTAAGAAGTTAGGCCTTGAAAAGAGAGGGAGTGGGAGGTATCACAGAACCAGACCACACCCACCCGCAGTCTCCCGCATTCTCCCAGCAACCAGGGTCAGTGCCCCAGCTTGTTCGGGGAGAGGAGCTGTCGAAGCTGTGAGTCACATGTGCAAGTGAAGTTTGAAACAGAGCTGGCCTGAGTCTTAACAGCCTAAAGTGTCTGAACCTGCCCAAGACATTGCAAGGGACAGGAAAGGCAGTTAGCCTAGAATGGTGGGAAGTGGTGCTTAGAAAATAGAGAACTGAGTTGAGGCTCAATGAAATGGCTGCACTTAGATTCTCGTCTGGACCACAGTTTCTGCCCCCCAGCCTCCCCCCAGCCGCCCCCCCCCCCACCGCTCCTTTGATGCCCCCAATCTCCCTTCTCTCTGACACTTGCTGTTCTGTCCTGAGACAGCCCTGGAGCATTTCCTGCTGCCCTTCATTATGGAAAACATATAAGGCAAACGTGCAGGCTCGTTAGCATCCCAAGGGTAGGCAGGTGACCTCTTCTTGTCCCTTTACTTCAGCCTTCCCGCTTCCCTGGGAGCTGTGGCCCCTGGGACAGTGGAATGGTAGGAACCCAGGACCCAGGACTGCGTATCACTGAAGAAGTTTGTTCTTTTAGATAATTCATAAGAACAAGAGACAGGATTGCTGATAGCAGAACAGCCATATTCCCAATGAGTCAGGAGCCCGTCTAAGCACAACGGGAAGGACTCTGCTAAGAACAGTGGCCTCCAGAGATGCACAGGCGGGCTGGCCGGCCTGGGGCAAATCGACTCCTCTGTGCCTCTGTGTGTATTTATGGCTGCAGTTCTGCTTTGCTCAATCACCTAATGTTTATACCGGTGTTCTAACCCTTCCTTGACAGCCTCCTGATGTCCCAGTTCTGCGTTTGCACCTCCAATAAATCAATAATGTTAGATAAGAAAAGACAAGTAGGGCTTCCCTGGTGGCGCAGTGATTGAGAGTCCGCCTGCCGATGCAGGGGACACGGGTTCGTGCCCTGGTCCGGGAAGATCCCACATGCTTGCGTACCGCAAAAAAAAAAAAAAAAAAAAAAGAAAAGACAAGTAAATCTCACAAGTCATAAAATGAAAAAGGAGTAGGAAAACAACTCAGGGATTATACTGGGTGAACCATACCCAAAGCCACGCCAGTGCAGAAGGACCATACGTTCCCCCTGATTCTCCCAGTCAGAAAAACTGGTCCACAAGGGCCAGCCTGAAAATGCTGTTCCCCGAGACGAGCGGTCTGGGGCACAGTTGGGGGGCCAGCCCTGCTTCAGCGGGCACTGCTCACCTTCCCATTACCCTCACTCATGCCTCGTCCCCATTAACAGTGTCATCAGAATTCAGTTCCCATCTCTATGTCCTGTTTCCCACTGAAAGAATCCAGGGATCTTTAGAGAAATGGCCTTTAGGATAGGGAATAGGGAAGGTACAGATGAACTTGGGACATCTTGTTATGCCAGAAAGCAAGGAAGCTATCAAAGACTAATCGCGTTAGAAGTTCACAGAATCTACTAAATAACTGGTCTGTACTCTTCAAAAATGTCAAGGTTATGAAAGACCAGGAGACTTAGAAGCCATTCCAGACTGGGGGAGACTAAAGAAAAAAGAGATGAAATGCAATGCTGAATCCTGGCCTTGATCCTGGAATAGATTTTTTTTTTAAATAAAAGATTTGTTGGGACAACTGGCAAACCATGAATAAGGTCATAGATTAAATAATAGCATTGTATCAATGTTAATTTTCTGACATCAACCATGGTTCATGATTATTTAAGAGTCTGTCCTTGTTCTTAGGAAACACACACCATTGTATTTGTAGGTAAGGGAGCATTATGTGTGCGCTTCACTCTCCAATAGTTAAAAGTTGTATATATGAAAGAGAAAATGAGTCGGCAAAAGGGATGAAATGCAAACAATTGGGGAATCTGGATGAAGGGTCTCTATGAGAGTTCTTTATCCTATTCTTGTAACAATTCTGTAAGTCAAACATTATTTCAAAATTTAAAAAGTTACCAAAGGGAAAAAAGGCTCACAGGAGTCGAGGTAAAAAATCTTCTTTCCTATTCAAACTATTTTAGTGAAATCATAGAACTGGTAAAGGAAAGTTCTTTACAGAATTCCAGTAATAAGTGCAGGAGGAATAATAGAATTAGAAAACCACCATCTTAGCAAACCCTAAGGCAATGCTCATCAGTGAATGCTAAAACCATGAGGCGGGATCCTGGAGGGATCAGGCTGACACCACGTGACTCCTCTGGCCAATCCTGGCACCACTAAACGTGGCACTGGGACTTCCCTGGTGGCGCAGTGGTTGAGAATCTGCCTACCAATGCAGGGGATACGGGTTTGAGCCCTGGTCCGGGAAGATCCCACATGTCGCGGAGCAACTAAGCCCAGGCGCCACAACTACTGAGCCTGTGCGCTAGAGCTTGTGAGCCACAACTACTGAGGCTGCACAGGGAATGCACAAAGGTTCCAATTTCTCCAGTTCTCACCAACACTTGTTCTTTTCTGTTTATCTGTCTTTCTTTCTTTTTAAAATATTTATTTATTTATTTTTGGCTGCATCAGGTCTTAGTGCAGGATCTTTAGTTGCGGTGCACAGGCCCTTCGTTGCAGCACTCGGCCTTCTCTCTAGTTGCAGCACACAGGCTCAGTAGTTGCAGCGCACGGGCTTAGTTGCCCTGCGGTATGTGGGATCTTAGTTCCCCGTCCAAGGATCGAACCGACGTCTCCTGCATTGGAAGGCGGATTCTTAACCACTGGACCACCAGGGAAGTCCCTCATTTCTGTTTTTCTATGGGGGGTTTTTTGGATAATAGCCCTCCTTAAGGGGTGGGAGGTGGTAATACCCAACGTTTAAAAATGTCCTTATGTTTTCATTTTTGCTTCAGTGATATATGTATTTTGTAGAAACAGACAAACTTTATGGTGATTTAAGTTAAAATCCTCTTTGTCCCCCTTCCTAATTCCATTCTTCTCCATTCTTCCCTATCTGTCATGAATGTGGTTGTAACCAGGCCTTTTTTGGTACTTTTAGTACGTGTGTGTGTCTCAGCTTGTGCTCCCCAGAGAGCAGAGCCTGAGTCGGGACTTGAGTGCAGGGAGTTTATTTGCGAAGTGTCCCCAGGAAGCAGGAGTGAAGGAGTCGAGTGTGAGATGCTGAGATAGGGAAGGAGGAAAAGCTAGTGAAGGGAGCGTTGTTGAACTGTTTCCTCTGTGAGCAACCAGGCTCACACCTGCTGGGGACCATGCAGGAGGGCCCCAAGGATGGCAGCCTGGGGCATTTATCCAACACGCCTGCATCCCACTGGTTGAGAGCTTCCCTGCACTTCCAGAGTGCCCTAAGGGCTGAGTCCAAAGAGAAGAGACTGTGGAAGGTGCTTGAGGAGGTGTCTGAACACAACAGAGTCCTGGGGCAGCCGGCAGGAGCTAACAGAGGGTCCTTGGCCAAGAGGGTCGGTGAAGCCAGCTGCAAGGTTTGGGTGCCAGAAGCATCACTGTCCTCGAGGGACCAGTTCTGGTTCTCCAGGCCTCCTGGTGATCTAAGCTCCAGTTTCTTTTAACTATATTCCTCTTCCTCTTGAATCCGCTGGAATTGGTTTCTATTACTAGGAGGAGCTCTGACTGATACCGCGTGTAAGTGAAAAACAATAATTCCAACGTTCGCAGAGATGATCTCCTTTGCCTGACCCCATCTTTGGTGTCTGATATGTATATTATTTATGGAAAACGAGGCGATGGCAGTCTCATTCTAGCTTCCCGTTTACTCGGTTGCCTGCTCATCTCCCTGATATGAGACTCCCTGTTCATTTTTAATGTGGTCTCTGTTTGCATTATGGGCTGGGGGGTTGCCAGGTGGGTGGGAGGGAGGAGTCAGAAGCAGAAGGTGGCTCGATAGCATGTCTTCTTGGGGAGGGGAGCTCGGCGCTTTGGGGCTGGACCAGAGGAGCGTGGGGTGGAGAATCCTGCAGTTTTCTAACAAGCCACCCTACTGGTGGCCCCAGAGGGGCCCTTGCTCCAGGAACTCACCACTCCTGGCTGCGCAGCGCCTCTGGAGGGAGCAGTCCTCTGCAGTACACGGCTGTGGTTCTCTTCTCCATCCTAGCTTCTCAAAGTTCCTCAGGGCAGAGGCAGTTTAGCTAAAAGCCCTCAGCTCTGCAGCCAGCCTCCTCCAAATCTCAGATTTGAATGCCTCCTGCGACATACTCACCTGTCACATTGGGCTAGTTACTTAGCCTCTCTAGGCTTCAATTTTCTTATCTGTAATATTCAGATAATAATCATGATGGATGCTTTGACGTGCCACCCAGATTCCCCATCAGGAATGAAGGCTGTTTCCCCCACTGTCAGCCCCTTTGGTGAGCTGCTTCACTGGGGAGAACAGCCAGCATCTTCCCCGGGGAGCAGCTAGCATCCACTGGCCGATGCACAAGGTTGTATTAAGGCTTGGTCCTCACACCCCATAGGCTCTGAAGGGCCATCCCATCTTCAAAACTCCCCACAGGGTCTGCTTCAGTCTCTATTGAGACTCTGTCGGATCCAATTTCTCCCTCGACCCAGTCCTGCCCCTTCCCTTCCTCCCTCGGGTGCTGATCCCAGGAGCACTCCCTAATGAGCCTCTTCTGTGCAGATCTCCACTTCGGAGTTGGTTTCCCGGGGGCCCAAACTGCCACACAGCACTTTTCTCATAAGGACTGTATCACACAGAACATCAAGTTCTCGTCACAGAGCCAGGCACAAGCTCACAGTAAACATTAGTTGTGTTGTTACACACCCAAGGCATGTCTTTTTTTCCCTCATGGTTACAGATTAAAAAAAAAAAATCAAAATATTACTGAGGCGTCCACAATACGTGCTCATGTTGCCACTTGGACTGGAATGCCACCAGACACAACCAAAAGCAAAACCTGTGTATATCAGAATCAAGAACTATATATATTTCAGGTTTGTTGAGGTATAATTCATATACCATACCATTCCTCTATTTGAAGCAGTCAATTCAATGGTTTTTAGTATATTCACAGAGTTGTGCAAACATTATCATGATCAGTTTTTTTCTGTTTTTCGGGGTTTTCTGGCCACACCATGTGGCATGTGGGATCTTAGTTCCCCAACCAGGGATTGAACCCGTGCCCCCTGCATTGGAAGCACAGAGTCTTAACCACTGGACCACCAGGGAAGTCCATCATGATCAATTTTGAATGCTTTCATTCCTTCCCCTAAATACCCTGTACCCATTAGCAGTCAATCCTCTTCCCTGCCACCCAACCCCCAGCCCTAGGCAACCACTAATCTACTTTCTGTGTCTATAAATTTCATATAAATGGACATTTCATATAAACGGAATGATACAATATGTGGTCTTTTGTATCTGGCTTTTTTTTTTTTTTTTTTTTTTTTGCCACACCATGCGGTATGTGGGATCTTCCCCGATCAGGGATCGAACCTGTGCCCCCTGCATTGGGAGCTTGGAGGCTTAACCACTGGACCACCAGGGAGGTCCTGTATCTGGCTTTTTTCACTTAGTGTAATAGTTTCAGCATTCATCCATGTGGTAGCATGTAACTACTTCATTCCTTTTTATTGCTCAGTAATGTTCCGTTGTATCAATTTACCGCATTTTATTGGTCCGTTCTTCAGCTGATGGATGTTTGGCTTGTTTCCACCTTTCAGCTCTTATGAGTAATGTTGCCGTGAACGTTCATTTGTAAGTTTTTCTGTGGACACGTTTTTTGTTTTTCTTCAGTTTTATTGAGCTATAATTGACGTATAACATTGTATAAGTTTAAGGTGTACAATGGATTAATTTCATACACATATATTGCAAAATGATTTCCGCCTCCATCACGTCACATAATCACCATTTCTTTTTGTGGTGAGCACGGGTGTATGTTTTCATTTCCTCAGGTTTATACCTAGAAGTAGAACTGTTGAGTCACATGGCAATTCTTTGTTTAATATTCGGAGGAACTGCCATTGTTTTCCAAAGCAGCTGCACCATTGTACATTCCCATCAAGAGTGTGTGACTCTTCCAATTTTCCCACATTCTCACCAACACTTGTTATTGTCTTTTTTATTATGGCCATTCTAGTGATCCTGAAGTGGTGTCTCCATGTGTTTTTTTTTTGCGGTACGTGGGCCTCTCACTGTTGGGGCCTCTCCCGTTGCGGAGCACGGGCTCCGGACACACAGGCTCAGCGGCCATGGCTCACGGGCCTAGCCGCTCCGCGGCATGTGGGATCTTCCCGGACCGGGGCACGAACCCGTGTCCCCTGCATCGGCAGGCGGACTCTCAACCACTGCGCCACCAGGGAGGCCCTCCATGTGGTTTTGATTTACGTTTCATTTGCCTGCTGAACATCTTTTCATGTGCTTATTGGCCATTTGTATGTCTTCTTTGCAGAAAAGTCTATTAAGATCCTTTGCTCGTTTTCTTTTAAATTGGATCATCAGTATTTTTTGAATCTTGTTTTCTTCTTCTGTAGGAGAACGTTATGTCCTTCCCAGAGTTGTTGTGAAGATTCATGAGAGAGCGTTGGCAAGGCACACAGTTCTCTGCCTTTAGCACTTGCTCCAAAAAGTTAGTGAACCTTCCTCTCACCTAGGCATTTTGCATTACATCATCCAGCATAGCGTTTTTGCTTGAAGACAGACTCAATAAATGTCTGAAAGGGTAAATGTGCCAATTCACACCACTCAATATTCAAATCTGAATCCTATGTGTTTTGTCCCTTTGCTCCCATTTCCTTCATTAAACCTTTTCTTCCTGGAACAATTTTCTTAATTTCATTCCCCTTGCCAGCTGTCTCCTCTCCTGAAACTCAACTTGCAGTATCATTGAAGCTGATTACAAGGGAACGAAAGACACTGCCTAACACAGTTCTAAGGTGAATATGATCAACCTTTGAAGAAGCTAAATAACTGACAACCTGTCAATATAACCTGTCCCCTGCTGGAGCGCTCAACAAAAAGCAATTAAGGTACATAAAGAGATGAGAGAAATGAAATTTACCAAAAAAACCCTGATTGCAGACGGATGGTTTTTAACAGTTCAGTAACCCCTGATGACCCACCCTACTCTGGGGCATGGCTCTCTTTTTCATTTGTAGAGGACCCAGGCCACCATCAGGCCCAAAGACTCGATGTTGGTGGGAAACCTCTAAGGCTGTGGAGCCTCCAGTGGGCCGGATTTGGGTGTCGGAATGGAAACAATTTGATCACTCCGGCCAGGTGGTGAGTCCAACTTGATCTTCACACTTATTCAGCAGCTGCTTTGGCAAACCTTAGCTTAAGCGCCTTGGGCATAACGTGAAAGGGTGAGCACAGGTGGGAAAGTGTGACTCATTTCTCCTTGCACCTTCTTGAAGGTCAGCCCAATGCCAAAGACACCTTGGTGAGAATATATGGGTGCGTGCAGTTGCCTGATCAGAAGGATCTCCTGGATTTTGCCTTGGGCGCGGGGATAACGGGAACGTGAATAACAGGGGGGTTTGGGGGTGTGTTGGATTCGGAGGTGGGACAGTGGTCTGGGAGTCTAGGGCGGGCTTGGGGAGGGCTGGGGGGAAGGTAGTGGTGGTGGTGGGCTCCTGGGGTGAAGGGACCGGCTCGAATTCGTCTTCATATCTTGGGTCTAGCTCGGTGCGCGGCTCAGGCTTTGCTGTTTGCTAACCTGTGGGAACCTGGCCTCGATAGGGAAGTAAGAGGTGGCCCCAGTCAAGACAGCCAGGCCGCACCCCGACGCGGCCGGGAACTCGGTTCGAGGAGGGATCTTTTGACTTGAGCCCAGAGGGGCTGGCAGCCGGCAGTGGCTGGGCTCCAAGAAAGCCCTGGGGGCTCCCACCCGGCCGAGAGGCCCGCCCCTAACCAGTCCCCGGCGGCCTCCGCCGTGGAGGATCTAAGCAAGACCGCGTGTGGGCGGGATGAGCCAGCCTGCACTCCTTATTGGACAAAGGCCCTTGTCAATCACTGAGGAAACCTGTCTGGACGCGACCGGACATCCGGAATTCCCACCTCAGAGGGAAGCGGGCTCGGGTGGAGGCGGGGAGCGATGGGAGGATGCGGTACCCAATGGTAATCAAGAGTTCCGCCTTCGCAGTAGATTGGCAGATGCTTGAACCACTGAGGCGCCGCTAAGGATATTGGCCGTGGAGAATGATTGGCCCCATCTGCGGGTGCGTGGTTCTTCAGAGTATATAAAGTAGGCAATTAACACTTGGTTGAAATCGTACTGCAGACGGAGCTGTACTTTTGTTGGTGTTTTGACTTCCACTAAGGCTCCTGAATTTGGTGAGCTTTCCCTGGAATTATCTAGGTTCCCTTCTCAACTCAGGATCAGGGCTTGAGGATGACGGGTGCTGTACCCCAAATTATGGCCAGATAATCGGAAATGGGTGCTGTTCGGTGAATTAAACCTGAGATTAAATGTTCGGTGGTCAATAGAAAACAGGAAAAGACAGGAACGGGCACTTTACAGGGGGAAAAAAAATGCAAGGAGCACCTAAATATTTGAATGGTTGTGCAAACTTTTACATAGTAAGAAAAATGCAAATTAAAGTTTCACTGAGCTAACATTTTTGACCTGTCAAATTGACAAAAATCCAAAATTTGACAAGGTTCTCTGTTAAGGACGATGCAGTGGCCCAGATGGTATCGATTTTTCGTCCTCCCGACACTTATGAACAAACAAATGTTTCCTTTTGCTTTCAGCTTGCAGGGTAGGCTGTTATCTTATGGTCATCTGTTAAGTTCTCGCATTGACTCCCGGGAACTTAGAACAAATTCTGAGTCTGCAGGTACATCTTTTCGAAGGTGCTTTGATTTTCCTGACTAGTAGCAATACTGAGATCTGGTGGGACATATGGGTGTCAGTTGGAAATGGGTTTTGTTTTAAGAGGACTCTTCTGGCAACTGGTGTGCCAGTGAAGCAGATGAAGTGACAGAAATCATATAAACAGAAGATGGAGCTTATCTGGAAATGGCATCAGAGCCGCCCAAAAATTGTAGCAAGCCAGCAGTGCTTCCACAAAGCATCAGAGGCCCAGAACCTGGGCAACAGAACCACCACCCAGGAAGAGTGACACATATTCTGGGCACTCCAGACCCTGGCTTCCAAGTCCCCACCAGGTGACAGGTCCTGTCTACCCAGTACCCATCCCTCCCACCCCTTTCTCACAGAGCCCCAGTGAGGTCCAGTGGCCCCCTCCTCTGGATGGCTAAGTGTTCAGGGGATGCCGGCCCCAGCCCCAGGCACCTCAGCCAACCATGGTGGTCCCATCTCCTTGCTAGTGATTGGTGAAGGCATGGACACATGACATTCTGGCCAATTGGGACCCAAAAGGGGAGGGTGCACCTGAATTGGTTCCCTCACTCCTAGGACACAAAGAAGAGATGGCCCTTTTCCTGCTCCTCGATGTGATATCTGAACTCCTGCAGCCATCTTGCAACCATGAGGAGAGCTGTTCTGTGACAAAGCCCACAGTGCAAGGAAGACCAAGTTAAGAGAAATGTAGCTTGGGCCCTGACCCTAATGGACCTACAGGCATTCTGCCTTTGGACTCCTCCCGTGCCCTAATTCTCCTTTTGTTTAAGACAATTGAGTTGGAGCTTTCAGTTCTTTGCAGTTGGAACATCTTAGCTGAACCAAGTATACGAAAGTTCCTTCAGTTTACTTTTCCCATAGCCATGAGAATTTTGACTCACGTACCCACGAGTCATTTCTGTTTGTTTGGTATAATCAGAGAAGAAGGACTGGAAGAAGGAGGTGAAGAAAGAGATATAAAGTGGCTACAGGGCAGTGCAAGTTCTGCTGACATGCATTTAGGGGGCAGGGAGATAAAAAACAACCCAGGGGGGTCCTTGGGACCTGAGAGAGAGAACAAACAATACTTAAATCAAAACATTTTTAAAAAGCAGTAACAAAAAAGATAAAAATATTTTTTAAAAAAAGAAAAAAGAACTGACATTTGGATATAACAACAGACACACAGATCAGACCCTCCTGCTGTGGATTGCCAGCAAAGAAGCAAAAGCAGTTACAGTGATGGGGGGGAGGCCTGGGAAAAACCCTAACAAGCAAGAGAGGATAAAAGAAGGTTCACTGTGATCCCGTGATAATTATTAAATTGTGGTACGTAAAACGCCACTGCTTCTTTTAATTTCGTGTTTAGTTTTATTTCAGCAAATAAAAAATATTCTCAAGAACTTTCTTAGGTTGTCCCTTTAGCGTACCCTCCTAAATTCAGATTGCTATGAATTTTTCTGCCAGTGGGGTGATCAGATACAGGACCTGGGCAGAACGGAAGAATCGCTGTTATTTCCGTCGTCATGCACTCACTGACTCACTGAACTTTACTGATGTGCTAAGGTGGCCCAGGCTCTCTCTGTGAGGTCATTTTGGCATTTTATTGAATGCTGACTTGTGAGGTTCTCTTTTCCTGCACACATGCCTGGCTTCTCCAAAGGACTTTATTTTTATGTATTTATTTATTTTTGGCTGCGCCACGGCTCGCAGCTTCTTAGTTTCCCGACCAGGGTCAGCAGTGAAAGCGCCGAGTCCTAGCCACTGGACCACCAGGGAATTCCCCTCTACACGACTTTAATCTCGCTAAAGGTAGGACTGTGTTGTGTATTTTATTTCCATTGACAGCATCTAGCACAGGTCTAGGTGTGTGATGAGCACTCATAGAAGTCTTAATTATAAGAGAAACTTAGAGGGTCTTAACTCTGATACTGTTGCTTTGGTCCAGGATCGAAGGTGAGCCTTTGAATCAGGCTTTTTGCTTTTTAGGGATGCTCCCCTACCGCTTGCTTCCATACCGTTACAGAAGTGTCCAGAAATCCTTCTAAGGAAGAAGAAGGTGTAGTGTTATTAGACTGGATGCTCAGGCAGTGGGACCTGATACCCATCCCACAGCACCCCTGAATCCTTTCAACACCACGTGCTGGGGCTGCTGAGGCTTCGAGCCAGCCCTTCTGGGCCGCTGCCTGCTCAGGGTCTGCACGGAAGGTCGAATTTGGATCAGAGGACAGCCTCGGAGGGGAGCCCATGTGACAGCTGGAAGCTCACCAGCAGGCAGAAGCCAAGCAAGTCAGGGATTTTTCTTCTCTGAAGACAACAGTCCTGATTCCTGTGACATGATAACCTCAATTGCAAGAACTGAGCAACTCTGTATATGATCTACCTCTACATCTATGTATATGAGATAAACTGAAGCCTACAGAAGTCTGACAGTGGCACGGGCTCCGGTCCTGGGCTGGGGCAGAGTCACGGCCCCGCCGTGGCGGCGTCTTGACGGGTGGAGGCGCCTACATGTCGTAGAGCCGGAGCTGGTCCTGCACGTCGCCGTCCGACATCTCGCCAAACGTCTCCTTGTTGTCCTTCATGAGCTTGAAGATGGCAGCCAGCTGTTCTTTCTGAACTCTGTCAAGAAGAAAGGATAAAGAGGAAAAAGATGCTCCCAAACCAGGGGAGAGAGAGAGAGAGGCCATGCACATCCCGTGGAGTCGGGACACTCCTCACTCCGGTATTACTGCTTTGCTTTCCAGAATAAGAAGAAAATGAAACTAAAACAAAACCCACTCTTAACACAGGAGCTGATTTGGTCTAAAAAAACTTAACTTGAGACTTCTACAAACTGGGGTTCCAAGTCTTGGGTTTACCCTGGAGATCTGGGGATCCCAAGTTATCATTCAGGTTCTCGGTGCTACAGTTTCCCCGTGGGCCTCCCTTTTTTTTCGGTCATGCCGCACGGCCTGCAGGATCTTAGTTCCCGGACCAGAGATCGAACCCGGCTCCTCGGTAGTTGAGAGCTCGGAGTCCTAACCACTGGACCGCCGGGGAATTCCCAGGCCTCTCTTTAATGTTGACTACACACCTCCCCGGGAGGCCACGAGGAAGCAGAGGTGCTCCATTAGGCGGCTAGAGAGCCTATGAAGAGACATGTTAGAAACAGCCTTCGTTTAGAGGGATGAGCCAAAAGTGGAGGAGGAAGAAACACAGTTGGCTGGGAAACGGGAGCATACAGATGTGTGCACAGGGTGCTTGGCCCAGGGGCAAGGGTGGGTGTGGGGTCTCGCTGCCCAGAGGAAGGGGCGCCTCTTTCCAGTTTGCACAAAGACACCTTATAGCCAGCAGGGGCCCTGGCCCTTTTACCAGGGAACAGGCCTGGCTGGAGATCGGCCTTATGTTCACCACACACGGGCTGGGGGGCCGGGGGGATGCTGGGAGTGATGTTCTCTCTGCAGCTGGGCCACACCATCTGATCAGCACGGGACACCTCCCATGAGTGCAAACGTGAAAGGGTGGGGTGAGACTCTGCAGCCACGGTTTGCTTCTTGTTTGTTCTGTTGTGCTGTGCTCATCAGCGAGGCTGGGCGCTGTGTGCTGGCATGGGCTCCCCGTTCGGTTTCAGGCTTCTGCGGTTCCCCCCTCCACACCGCCCTACTGGCTCGGCACGGGCCACCTTCAGAGGACATAAACCAAATGGCAGGGTCTGCTCTGGTCCCTGCAGACCCACCAGGAGGCAGAGCTTCAGCACAGCCTCTGACCCCTGGCCCTGCAGGGCACAGCACTGTCCAACCAGCACCCCAACCCTGTCTACAGGGGGATCCGATCGATGTCTGGTCTTACGCTTGTCCTAACATATTCCTTCTGCAATAACCCCGTATCTCCCAAACAGCTAACAGTTGGTTTTCTGACTACAGCAGCATCTAGAAGCTGAAATACCGAAGTCCCAAATCCAAGCCTCTCTTAGTCACGCCGGGAAAGTTATTTCTACAGTCTGCTTTCCTGTCCGGAGGAGAAGGAGCCTGTGAGAAGTACGTGATACCCCACCACCTGAAGAAAGGAGTACTGTGAACTGACAGGCTGTGTGTTTAGCTCTTTGGAAGGAATCACAATCCAGGTGTATGAGTGGGCATCCCCCCAAAGGAACACAAATCCTCTTGTGCGTCTCTTAATGGCCGTGGCGCTTGCATAAAGAGGGTGGGCCTAGGGCTTCGCACTCCGCTGGAGAGTAACAGGCACAAATTGAGAGAGCGCTCAAATTTTAATGGGTTCAAAAAGATGATTTTTTAAAAACAAAGCAAAACTGAAATAAACACACAGTAATCAAGACCATCTACTCAAAGTTTATTGGACCGAACACAGGCTGAATACACAGATCCCAGCCATCGGGAGTATGTGAGCCTTGGCGCCTACAAGCCACGTTCAGAAAGTGTCCAGACAAACTTAATAACCTGGAAGGAGTCACCTGTTTTTCAGTCAGACCCCGGCCTGGACAAGGCCATTGCTGTTGCTACTGCTGTGTGGGTCAGGCTACATGGCTCTGTGTGGCTGTTGCTTTGTTGCCTGTTCTGTCCTAAACCCGTGAACCTAAGGGATTAGACCCAGAGGAGAAGGTCCCTGGGAATGTACCATGCCCTAGGCTGACAGTGGACATTTCCTGGCCTTCCACTAAATAGAGGAGAAAAAAATTTTTTTCTATCAACTTACTGCTTTCAAAAAATGTTTTAACCAACACATCTAAAAACTACAGATTAGTTTGGTATAGTATAA
This sequence comes from Delphinus delphis, assembly GCF_949987515.2. Lineage (NCBI taxonomy): Eukaryota > Metazoa > Chordata > Mammalia > Artiodactyla > Delphinidae > Delphinus > Delphinus delphis. The sequence continues at coordinate 8,477,429 of NC_082701.1, forward strand.
ATATTGTCAAATATAAAATTCCAAGAAATGAATCTGGGACTGATCTGATTATCTGAAGAAGTTCTAGCTCATCTATGAAACCTAGGAAAAGGCAGAATCGAGACAGCTGTTTTAAGCGAACACTATCATTATTGCTTCTGCGAAAGCGAAGGTGGACATTCCGCTGAGCTGGTAGGAACATCAATGAAAAGGCCTCTTAGCAACAAGCGGGCTGGATCCGAGCCTGCTCTCAACGGAGGGTAAGGGCAAGAGGAAGTCAACAGCTGGTTCTGGTTCTTTGCTGCCCACTGATCAATCATCGGGCTCTCGCCCCCACAGCCGAGCCAGCCGAAGACAGGGGAGCGGGCCCCAAGGGGAAGGAGGGCAGTCGACCAGGCAGCGAGCACAGGCAGCGCTCCCTCATTTGTCCATCACACCTCAAAGTCTTTCCTGGTTTGGCTCTGGTGATGAAAAGCAGGAGGGCTGGAATGTAACTACACCGATTTAAAAATGATGGCATTGCTGACATTGGTGATATCTCAGGTGCAGAGCGTGTGTGGGCAGGAAGGTTGAGTGATAAGGAAAATAAAAGTCCAGGAAAACCCTTCAGCTTAACAAAGCAATCCAGGCAAACAGGGAGGAACGCCTCTACAGGGGAGCGCCACGGGCATTCGGGATCCTCCCAGCCAAGGAAAGTCCTGGATGGGGGCCTAGTCCTGGCAGATTTATGTGGGAAAATGCGCCCCAGGAGCCTGCTGGCTCCTCTCTGGGGATTCCACTTTATCTCTCAAGTTTTAAGATGCCAAAAGGAAAAGCCTTTAGGAGGAGGCTAAGGATAACTTCATTATTCCTCGGTTCTGTAAAGAGAAATAAGGAGAAAAGAATTTATTTCACTCATGCCATCTTACAAGTACTGCAGGAAAGGGGGAAACGGGGTGAGGAAGGGGAACGTCTGGAATTGCAGAAGCCAGCCCAGACGCTGGGATCCAGACCCAGGGGAGTTTGCCTCTCATCACCTGCTGCAGGAGAGCCCACTAACCGAAGCCAGCCCGAGACCCCGTTCCAAGTCTGCAAGGCCTACAGGGGCAGGTCAGGGGCCACCTGTACGTAGTTTAACAGGCAGGGTCGCACTGGAGGTAGTTAGGCAGGGAGTGTCAGACTTTAGGTAGTTGGGCAGGTAGGGTCCCAGAGTAAATACTTGGGCAGGGCACGTCTCTCATTTAGTTATCTGGGCAGTTCGGGTGCCCATGCGGGTAGTTGAGCAGGTTGAAGCCCACCTGTAGGTGGTTGGCAGGGAGGGTCCCACTTACAGGTATTTGGGCAGTTCGAGTCTCACATGTGGGTGGTTAGGCAGGGAGGGTCCTCAATTAGGTAGCTGGGCAGGGAGGGTACCACATGTTGGTATATGGGCAGTTTGGGTCCCACATGTAGGTGGCTGAGCAAGTCGGGTCCCACACATGGGTAGTTAGACAGGGAGCATCCTCAGCTAGGTAGCTGGGCAGCTTGGGGCCCACTTGTGCAGTTTAACACGGAGGGTCCTCAATTAGGTAGTTGGGCAGGGAGGGTCCCACAGGTGTGTTGTTGGGCACGGGGTCCACATGTAGGTCGGTGGGCAGGTAGGGTGCCACAGATACTTAGGTAGGCCAGACTGCGGGGGTCAGACCCTCAGCTTTGTGGCCGCTCTGGGCTGGTCCTCTCACCATAGATTATTTCTTATCCTTGCTGGGTAGGTTTTGTCCCTTCTGGGGACAGTGGCTTCCAAGGACATGTGCTCCCCAGATGACACAAATGGTGTGCCCACCTTTTGCAAGGGACATGCAGAAGCGCTGGTTTACCCAGGTGAGCGCTGAGGGAAACCGGTGGGATTCAGTTTTATCCCTCTGGCGCCCTCATGTGGAGGTGAGTCAGCACGTGTTCCTAGAAATTCACACTGGTGGATGGTTTGTGGACCCGTCAGAGGGCAGAAAGCAGGAAGAATAGCCATTCACCCTTGCCAGTTATGCATTTCAAAACACCATCCACTAGAGTGGTGTCCACTTCCAAAAACGGCAGGCCAGTCCTGGGGACCTTCAGAATGGAATGGGTGCTGGGGTCCTGGGTCCTCACTATCAGAACCAACCTAGTCTACCTCCTGGGTTCCACTTTTCCGCTGGACCAGAAGATGGGAAGAAGGGACGGTGTACAAGGAAAGGAGTAGCCGATGGTGCCTCTTCTTTTTGCTGCCGAGCTAGACGTCAGCCAAGCTCACCAGCTTCACCGGCCCTGGGGGTGAGGGGGTGGCATCTTGCCGCGGGGAGCAGTCATAACCTGCAAGCCCAGTGTCCCAGCCACGCTGAGGCTGGATACGGCACCTCCCAGAAAAGCTGCGGGGGGAACGCAGGGGCACCCCCATCCCGGCAGAGGCAGTGCTGAGGGAGCCTGTGAGCTCCAGCCCCACGGGAGACCCAGCAGGAGGTGGGCAGGCGGTGAGGAAGCAGGGACTTTCTTAAGCAGCATGTCTGGAATTACAAGCCTTACACTTTCTGCCCCTTGGGCAGAAGGAATCTCATCTGTGAGCTGCTCCAAGGACAGGAACGCCCAGTCATTAACCACGTGGAGGAACGAATTTGGGGTCTCTTTCTCTGGGTCCTGCGTACCAAGTGCTATGCCCTGAAAACCTGTGAACTGCAGCTTCTGAGGAACTCTGGGTCTTGTGACTACTAAAGATTTAGGGTCTAGATACTGCTGTGCGGGCCGAGGTAAAGAATTTAAAGTCAGGGGTTTGCAGCATGGGCTTTTAACCAGCTCGCAACTTGACGGGGACGCTGAATGCCAGGAAGGGAATTAGAAGCAAGCAGAGTTTGGTCCAGAAGAATCTGACAGGCAGGGAAGGGCACACACTTTTCACTGGCCTGTGGTTTTAGTGGTTTGACAATATTTTTCATACTGACAATCCCAAAAGCAGTTTCCTAGACGCAGCTGGGACCAGAGCTGTCTCACACCCGTCCGCTTTCCCGGTCCCCACTGGAACTACCGTGCTGCAGATGAAAACGCAAAGCCACGCTTGCCAGCCTCTGCAACCCCAAGCATCACCATGCGGGGAACATGCGAGAGGGGTGGGTGTCGGGGGCCCCATGCAGTGCTGAGTGGGCTGACCACGTGCAGGGGCAGGAGGGAGCAAGCGGACCTCACAGGCAGACGTGTCGGACAGCCACAGGAGCATGCTGGGAGGGGCAGTGATGAGAGTGAACATGAACTCCAGCCCCACCCTGGGAGGACCGTGTTCACCATGAAGTCCACCAGTCCCTCCTCAGCTCAAGCACGATTGTGATAACCAAGCCTGCAGGTGAAGAGGTGAGAAACCCTCACCCCAAGAGCAGCGCTTGGGCAGTCTCGACCCCGCAGAACAGCTCAGCGTGAACCACTCATCTAGAGACCCCCAAAGATCCAGTAGGGAAAGACCCACCCTGGGCAACGCAGAGCCTGCTGTCTGAACACGACGGAGGAAGGACTTTCCCTCCCCGAGGTCCCAGCACTGAACCCAGGGACGGTGGCAGCCTGACCCCGGCCCGAGCCCTGCCACTGAGTCGGCTAACTGGCCTCTCCTACTCTAATGGCCCCTCATCTCCGCAGAGCACACAGAATAGGGCCAGGGTCCCGGTCACAGCCTCTGTCCACAGGGCCCTTCGAGGGGCCACAGGCACGTCAAGCCCCCTCCATCCTTATCTCTGGGGCTGCACACCTTTTCTGGAAGGGGCCACGTACTGACCCTTTTCAGCTTTGTGGGCCATGTGGTCCCTCTGCAACTACGCAACTCAGCCACTGCGGTGGAAAAGCTGCCACAGACCACAGAAAAACAGTGACCGCAGCCCTGTTCCAGTCACACTGGATTTACAAAAACAGGGCTGCAGTCCACCAGCCCTTGCTCTGATCATAACACCCTGCCTCACCCACATCTTGGGGGCACAGGGTTTCTGCCGGGCACCGTTCTACCTTCTCAGGGAAAGATGAAAGCTGCGGGCGTGACACCACGCAGTCCAGTGGAAGACAGTTCCCCCCCAGCCTCACAAGGGGGCGCTGGCCCTCCAACCAGCTGGCCCATTAGGCCCAGGAGGGACTTGCGTTAACTGGGCCTCCAAGAACCCTGCAGCCCTGGGAAGGGAGCCTGTTCACCCAGGAGCCCTGCGCTGGAGAAGAATGAGCAGGCCCGGGTGCACAGAAATGAATTAATTGGTTATGAAGGCAGCGGAGGAGGAGAGGTTTGGACCACATTCAGTCGTGATGGGGACACAGTAACAGACAGGATGAGGGAGGCATCACTAATCTAAGAAGTCAGTCTCCTTACCAAAAGGATTTGCAAGGATATTTGTGGCTCAGGACCTAAGGAACTTGCTACAGGGAAGTGAGGTCAGAGGTCAGCTCAATCCTGAAATATAAAGGCAGCAAACCGGATCACACCCAGAGGCAGCAGCTGGGCACCGAGGAGTGGGGGGCTTCCCCAGGCTGGGCTCACCCTGCCACCCCTCCGCCCCCGGTGAAGAGCCTTCCAGGCCAGGTTTGGAAGGACCGGCGGCGGCTCCAGAAAGGGAAAGGGGGTTCTCGTGGGCACAGGGCCTTCTGACTTGAGGGGTACAGGGTGGGCTTGGTGATAATGAAAGGGTAGTTGAGATCTGCATCCTGGAATACTAAAGCCTCCATTCCTGACCCTAGAACCCAGCTTACACTAGCTAGGAAGTCGGGGAACCCAGCTTACACTAGCTAGGAAGTAGGAAGTGATCCCCCAGCCCCTCCGGGTTGCTGGGCTCAAAAAACACAGGCCCCCATTTAGCTCTGTGCTTAAACCAGAGGACCCCAGGCCACAGGCTGGCCCGTGTCAGACCACTGGTTCTCCCCCATGGCCTGTCCCCACCGCTCCTTAGGAGGGAAGCCCAGGGGTGTGCATGGGTGCCCGGCTGGGGGCTGGCGGGGCAAGAGCCCAATTCGAAAAAATGAGGAGCTGCGTGGCTGCAACTGCCTCAGAGCTCCGTGAAGCAGAACAGATAACAAATGACTGCTGGCCCTGGGCTGGGGGGTTTGGGGGTGCTGAGGGGGGTTGGTGGCCAAGTGGATGAGCAGGAAGAATCATGCTGCGTCCTGCAGTGATGGATTGGTTTTGTCATGAACCCTCCGTGTAAGTGAACGGGCGGATCTGCTCCAGGCTCTTCCCAGGCATCTGCTTTTTCCCTTTTGGCGGGGGAGGGGTGGGGTGCAAGAAGGGGCTCGGCCACCCTCCCCCCATCACCGTCACACGCTCCTCCCGAGGGCCCCAAGGGGACTGTCGGGGGAAATCGAGCCTGGCCGACTATTGCCAGGACGGGGGGAGAAACCCCTAAAATGGAAACGGAAGAATGCAGGGCTGGCGAAGCTTACAGGAGGCCCTCCTCCTCTCCCGCCTGCGACGAAGGGGGCTCACGGCGGTACCGGTACCAGAGAAAGCTGAGCGACCCCAAAGAGGGTGGGCGGCCTACCTCTGTTCCTCCTCCAGTTCCTCCTTGGTCATCATCTTCCTGTACTGGTTTCCCCTCAGCTTCCCGGGGCTGTATTTGAAGGAGAAGGCCTCTCCCCCTGTAGAGAGGACACACAGTAAGGGCCAGTTAGGGTGCTGGGCCCGCCTGCAACTTCAGGCCCCTTTCCCTTCCAAAGAAGGGTTTCCAGAGAACCACCTGGGCCAGAGAGGGCGCCCCCGCTTCAAATAGGGGCAGATGGGCCCCACGCCCACCCCGGGCCAGCTCACCTAAGCCTCAGAGAGCGCTGGACGCCCACAACATCGGCTCACCCTCCCCTGGGCCTGGCAGGTCCTCCCCCCACACCACTTCCGCTTAGGAACTCTTTTGGGAACTTGAACCGGGGATGAGGCAGCTGGAGTGAAGCGAGCATCGCCGCCCCACCCCCACCCATGCTATTGAGTTCCATCCACCAAAGGCCGGTTCCCTTCCAAGACCAGGTTGAGCCGTCCACAGAGCTGCCTGTGGGCCCCTCTCCAGCAAGCGCTCTGGCCCAGCAGCCGCCCACAAGGCTTTTCTCCCCCTCAGCCTGACCACCCCCCCCACTTCCCCATGACTGCTGTGCTAATTACACAGTCGGAGGGCCCTTATCTCTGGGAAGCAGCCTGTGCTAAGGCGCTGGGTTCCCTGCCTCTCCCTCGGGTCCCAGGTCCAGAAGGCTGCAGGGACCCCCGACCCTCCTGCCAAGGTCCTCGGGTCTCCCGGGCTTGGGGGTGCCCGCCCTGCCGTCCAGGGGCATCATGTCGGCAGGCCCCTTCTCTCTATGCCCCTCCCCGCAACCAGTTATTAAAAATCGGAAACAACGCATCCAGCCCACAATGGGACCTGGGAATGATGCGGCCTGTTTTCACGGTGTTCAAATCGGTCATTAAAACCAGCACTTAGGGAATTCCCTGGCGGTCCAGTGGTTAGGACTCAGGGCTTTCACTGCCGAGGGCGGGGTTCAATCCCTGCTCAGGGAACTAAGATCCTGCAAGCCACGTGGCGTGGTCAAAAACCAAAAAACCGAAAAAACCAAACCAAAAAACCCCAGTACTTATTGCTGAATGGGTTTGCCAGTCCCAGAGCAGACCCCGTAGCTGCCTTGGAACTAATGAAAGGGCAGCTCTAGAGGTCTGAAGAAGGCACACCAGGGGGTGTGGACAGAGGAAAACAGGGACGTATGATGTAGGGAAGCCAGGCCAGAGAAGGCAGCATGTACAGGTGAAGGCTGCAAGGGCAGAAAAGGAAAGAGCTCTAGAGCATTCCCCTGGCTGAGTGTCCAGGTGGAAAGAGTTCCCTTAGGAAGCAATGCCCTTATGTGGTCCTTCAGCCCAGCAGGTGGAGGGTAGATGGCCTCCGGTCAGCCTTGGGGATAGAGGCTCAGTGCCTGTCTTATCTAATTTCAGTTAATGTATAAAGAATTGAGTATGGGAAATGCAAGACCAGCAAATCACCCTCCCACATGGATGTATTCTTTTTCACTTCTGTTCTATAGACCAGCAAATCACCCTCCCACATGGATGTATTCTTTTTCACTTCTGTTCTATGTCACTCCAGTGAGGGATCTCAAACACCTCCACATCCTGCCCTGGGGCCACCCGGACCTCCTCCAGCTGGCAGCTGTCCCGAGTGATCAGACAGGCTGATGTGGGCTCCAGGGAGGAAAAGGCTGCAGCCTCTGAGATTCGAGTTCTCTCTGGGCTAAACGAAGGTTCTGGATGCAAATTCAGAACCCAGGCATTGTAGCTGGGGTGGTGTTTGCTCTCACCACAGCCTGTGGTGCAGGAGAATTTGCAGGAGAATCTGGCCGCCGGGGCTGAGCCCTTGCCTTAGGAAGCAGTTACCGTGTTTATACCAGGATTAATTCGCTCTTCATTCATTCAGCAAATACTTAGCGAGCACTCTGCTCGGTGCTGGGGACTTAGCAGAGAAGAAAACATACAGCAAGCAAAGATGAGTAATTAACATACAGAGTTTGGGACTTCCCTCAGGGTCCAGTAGTTAAGACTTCGCTTTCCATTGCAGGGGGTGCAGGTGTGATCCCTGGTCGGGGAGCTGAGATCCCACATGCCTCGTGGCCCAAAAAAAGACTTAAAAAAGGTCCATGTTAAAAAATCTTATAAAATAAATAAGTAAAATAAAATAAAATACAGAGTTTGCAGTAGGTCCTGAGAGCTCTTCAGAAAAGGACAGCAGGAGGGGAGAAAGAGGCAGGGAGGGGGCTGCTTGGAAGTTTAAGCAGGGGGTGGGGGTGTCAGGAGGGGCTTTACAGGTGATGCTGCAGGTCTGGGGAGACAGAGCCAGCATAGCAAGGAAGCCAGTTGGGGGGGGGCAGGAAGCAAGGGGACAGGAGGACACGGGGTGAGAAGCCAGGCTGCCAGGGCAGGCCTTGGCTCTTCCTCCTGGTGAGCTGGGGCTCAGCGCAGACAGATGACTCCCCCCGACCCCCCGCTCCCATCAGCTTCTCTTCCCTCCAGGCTGAGCTCAGCTCAGGCTGCTGAGCAAAGGGCCCGCAGCATCAGGAGCTTCTGAAGGCTCAGGGCTTGGGCTGCGGTGTCCGGGCATCTGGGAACTCTGCTGAGTAATTTGGGGCCGCCGTTTGAGGGGCCTGGGTGTTTGGTTGTCAGGGAAGAACCTGCCATGGGGCAGAATCACACGGAGCTAGTCTCAGAGTGAGCTCACAACCATGCTGGCTTCTGGACCTCAGAAAGAGGCAACGGACAAAGAAGACGGATTAACTTCGACTTCAAGGTCATTGTGTTGCTATGTTTTAGAAAAATAAGACATAAAACATGCTGCCAGCTGGGTACTACTCAAGGTTTCAATCTGTGGGGCCGCTCTGACTATGCTGCTTCGAGCCAGAGGGAACGAACCACTTGAAAAGGCTTTCACTTAATCACATATGGTGCGACGAGGGATCCACGGCAGCGTCCAATTTTGCTAGACCAGGAGGGTTCAGCGTGGGAGCCCCCTGGGAGGGGGGACTTCCTCGTGCAGCCTTCTGAGTCCACCCAGCCGCTCAGGGAAGGCACCTTAGCAGACACCGAGCGGCTCACTGCAGAGGGGCTGGGGGCCTCTCACGTTTTCTGCTGACAGCTGGGGCCCTAAATCTCTCCTGCCTCCGCCTTGTCAAGGCTGGGAGGAGGCGGCTGGTGGATGGGCAAGGTCCAGGAGCAGCAGTCAGATAAGGACGGAGGGCCTGGAGACACTGCCCACGGCTGGGTGTGGGGCTGCACATCTATGGGGTCTGACAGGGTTTCAGAAGAGGGGTCTGCTGAGCCTCCCCTTGTGCTGGCCCAGGGGCCTCCAGCAGCCTTGGCGCTTGCCTCCTGTGTCCCCAAATCACCACTGGGATCCAATAACGTGGCAGGGACAGACCCCAGGCCCACGGTTCCTGCAGAGGATCTGGGGAGTCAACAGCTGGAGGGAGAGCCCCTGGCAAGGGGTTGATGTCCACCCCACCCACCCCCCCCCCCGCCCCCCTGCAGCCTCCTGCCCCTCCCTCTTCCTCTAAGGCTCTATTGATAGAAACTGAAGGCCCATCCCTGCTGGGCCTCAGGGGAAGCTTCCCCACCCCCCATCCCCCCAGCCCAGCCCTGCCTGCCTGGCCCACACCAGCCTTGGTTACTGCATTCCTGCAACCTTCTCTTTCCAGGGCTCCTGCCAGCTGTTGGCTTAAAATCACAGCAACAGACTCCCTTTTTAAAAAAACATGAAATATTTCGAACGTACACAAGAGTACAGCAAGTAATAAGTCCTCCGTGTACTTGCCACACAGATTTGACAAATGTTGACATTTTGCTATTTTTGCTTCAGCTTCTTTTTTTTTTTTTTTCCTTTAAAGAAATAAAACATGACAGAACCAGCAGAAGCCCCACACCATGTCTGGTCCTGTCTGTCTGTCTGGGGCACTGGTCCCCGTGGGTGGCCACAGCAAACACACTGTCTTCTACCCGGTCAAGTCAAAATTGCTCAATGCTCCCGGTCACTCCCTCTCTCCTCCCCTAGCTGCCTGGAACCTGATGGCCACGCTGGTCAGCTGGAGCTGCTTCGGAATCAGGCGTTTCCTCTCTGGGGGACTTTAACCTGCAGAACCCTGGGAGGCGGCCCAGTAAGTGGCTTTGGTCTCCATAAAATAGGTCCGAGATATGTGGAGAGAAATGTGAAATGTACAAATAGGGGATGAGAAAGGAGTTAAGAGGCACTGCAGGAAACAGAAGATCAGTGACGGGCCACCTGTATTTGGAGACAACTCACATTGTATAAATGGAAAAGTAAAGGCCAAAAGAGCAAAGCAGGGACTTCCCTGGTGGTCCAGTGGTTAAGACTCCAGGCTTCCACTGCAGGGGGCACTGATTCAAGTTAGATCCCTGGTCAGGGAACTAAGATCCCGCCTGCCACATAGGTGGTCAGGGAGATGGGTGCAGGAAGGCAGGGGGTCAGAGAGGAGTGGGCTCCAGCCTGTGTCCTCTGGGTTGCGGCAGACACGGCTTCGCAGCTCCTCTCCTCTGTCCTCTCCCCCTCCATCCTCTCCCCTCCCCCTGCCACTCAAATCCTCAGCTGGGGAATCCAAAGGGCCGTGGCACAGCCTAGCCTCCACAGCCAGACACGATCCGGGCGGCCTCAGCGGGCAGCGGTGCACGGGTCCCACTCACCGTCGTCTTCCTCAGGCCCTGCCAGAGGTGGGCCCTCCACGCCATCCAGCTCCTTTTCCTGCAAGACAAGGGGAGGGCTCAGTGCTCGCGCACCTGATTTACATGTTTGATACTGTCATTCAGGGTTTGACCCCTCGGTCAAAGCAACCTGACCCCTGGGTCTGCTCTTAGGATAGATGTGCTTGGGGACCGGAAGCGGGTGACCGCCTCGGGGAGAGGGGGCATTGGTGGACAGGACGTCGCGGGGAGAGGAAGGGACCGCCCAGGGCCAGCCTGACCACTCACAGCACCCGCGCTGTCCTTTGAGCGTGGCCAGGAGGTCCTGAGTGGGGGCCACGGTCAACAGCAGGTGGAAACAGGGACATCAGCGGGAACTCCCTGGTGGTCCAGTGGTTAGGACTCGGCGCTTTCACTGCCGTGGGCTCAGATTCAAGCCCTGGTCAGGGAACTAAGATCCCGCAAGCCATGCGGTGCGGACAAAACACACAAGCCAAAAAGGAAACAGGGACGTCAGTGCCTGAATTTTTGACCTTTGCACCTCGGTCCCTTTGCCTTTTCCAGGTGGGTGCTGGTCATGTAGGGGGTGCCACTTCGATAAGTGGACTGGGTGACTCCCACTCCTGGCTATAGTGAGTAGAACAAAAGGCACGAGAGGAAAGCTGGCGGGTGCTCTGGGGTCCGGGCTGGGCTGGGTGTCACAGAGAAGCTGCGTTTGTGGTCACAGGCTCCATCTCTGCTTCCTTTAACATTGTTTCCATCCCTGACCATTTCAGGCTCCATTTTCCCAAAATGGGAGCTCCACCTCCCTCAGCCTGGTTCTCTCCCACGCACACGGACAAAATAAACAGAAGGCTGGAAGGAATGTCCCGGGATGGCCTTGTGTAAGGCAGGAGTGACTTCAACTTGCAGGAATGTTGGAGGATGACAGGGAGGTGCGGGTGCCGGGGCTCTGAGGGACTGAAGGGCCAGGGGACCTGCGGCCCGAGGAAGCCCAGCAGCAGACAAGGCAGAGCCGGCAGGTTTAGGAGAGGCGAGCCCAGAGGTGAATGAGCTGCCCCACGGGGGCCGGTGGACTAATCCAAACCCAGGCCTTCAGGCTCCCGGCCCGGGGGTCCAGCGGTTTGCAGCCTCAGCAAGCCAGGCAGGCAGGCGCCCCAACAAAGCAGAGAGAGCTCAGCTGGGAGGCAAAGTTTGCACAAAGCCCAAGAGCCGGTCGTAAGTGGCAAAAACCCAAAGGGCCTCTCGTTGTGACTTTCTCTCTCGCTGGACCCCACAAGATGCGGCCGGGCGGAGCAGGGCCGGAGGCAGGAGCTGGCGCTTCTCCACTTAGCAGTTTGCATCAGGCTCCGCGCCATCCGATGTGAGGCACGCTGCCCTGAGCGCTGGCCAGCACCTGGGGCTCGGGTGTCCAGACGCCTCCGGGATTTCGCCCAGCAGAGCGTCTTTGTGGCTGCAGGGGAAGGCAGGCCTCTTTGGGGGACAACGGAGACACCCCTTTGACTCAGCAAACCCAGTTCTAGGGATCTGCTCTGGGCTGGAAAACCATCTATCTGGGTTTTTATACGAGGACTCTGGGTGCAGGGGAGAACAAGACAAAACTGGGAACAACTAAATGTTCATCCACGGAGTTAAATACAGTAGAGTTACGTATATGATGGTTAAACAGTTTGGCCGGTATGTTCACCAAAATATTAACACCTTAAATATATGACAGTGCACGCATACACTGTGCAACACTGCCTTAAAAAGGAGGCGACTGGGGACTTCCCTGGCGGTCCAGTGGTTAGGACTCCACGCTTCCACTGCAGGGGGCACGGGTTCGATCCCCGGTCAGGGAACTAAGATCCCACATGCCGCGCGGCACAGCCAGAAAAATAAAAATTTTTAAAATTAAAAAAAAAAAAATTTAAAAGGGAGGCGACCCTACGTACCGATGTGAAAAGCGCATTGAGATACATGACCAAAGGGAGAAGCAAGAAGCAGCACAGGGTGGAGAGTGCAACATTCTTGGTGTGCACGTCAAAACAGAAGCGCACATACACGCTCATAAATGCGGAGAAAACGTTTTCTAGAAGGACACTCAAGACACCGATAACAGCGACCACCTTTGGGGAGAGGAGCTGGTTGGGGGCGGCCTTTCCTCTCCATCTTACACATTTCAGTATAATTTGGATTTTCTAATAATAGGCATGAATTGCATTTTTAAAATGCAGGGATCTCTGAACACAGGGATCTCTGAACAGTGAGCTTGGGGCTACTATGTATATTTTTCTTTAAAAAAAGAAAGAGAAAAAACACAGAAAGAAAAACAGATTAATCTAATCAGGGCTGGAGCCCAGAAATAAGCCCAAGGTCAAGACTAGAGAGTAGGCCAGTTCTCCTACTATGTCGAGGGACGCAAAGGCTAAAGGAAAAACAACAAAAAAGCAAGCACAGCCCCTTCGTGAAGGAGCTCACAGTCCGGCAGGAAAGACATAGACCCAGGTAATTGCCACCCAGGATGGTAAATTCAAGGACCAAGGCAGACCTCTTTATCCCAAAGAGACACGGCGTCAGTTGACCTGCCAGCACCCCCCTGGGGAGAGGCTGGTCTACATTTGGATTTTGCACTTGACTTTTGAAGTGTGGTACTTTTAAAACTGGTTATGACCCATTGGTGAGTCACGAAAGCAATTTAGAGGTTGCTACTAGTATTTAAAAGTTGTGCAGCCAACGTCTTAGTGTGATTTTAAGATTTAATAACTTCAGAAGCATAAATGCTCCCAACATACCAAAAAATGTCGTTTGAAAGGTTAGTTATCTACATTTTAAATATGTTGACGTTTCTTATCCAGATTCATATAATACCCCCGGCTAGGGGCTCTAGCTGATTTTCAGACTTTGGAAAACCATTCATGGGCGGATGGTCCGTGACTAAAGGGATTGCCTTTGTGAGTCCAGCCTTGTGATCTTATGAGGATTGGAGGCACACGTGACAGTCTGGACATGACCTCAAGGGAGGTCGACCAGGTATCTGAGGTGCCCACAGGAGAGGACTCCTCTCCCTGCTTGTCCGTCCAGATTCCAGCACTCACAAAGACTTAAAATGAAAAACACAGCATTCAAATGTCAGGAAACTAAGTATAAAAGGAATTTAAATAAGTAAATACTCAACTGATGTATTTTGTAGGTTTGTAGCATTTACACTTCTTCAGTTATTAAGACTTAAAACTACACTAAGACTTCGGGGGCGGCCCTGTATCCCAATATGAAATTAAAGATAAATAGTGGTGTGTGTGTGGTTGATGTAGATACCGTTTTATAAAACTTCTGTGACTTTATAGACAGGGGTGCAATTCAAATAAATAGATTTCTTATTTGAGACTTAATGAAGTTTGGAAAACATTGCTGAATCGGCCATTTACTGTTTTCTGTCTGCACAGAAACCCCCTTCTTTCAGAAGATGCCCTTTGAAGCCTGTGGTCCTGGTGGGAACTGCCAGTCGGGCAGTCAGACCCCCCCCACACACCACAATGGGCAGGGCAGGCGGATGTGACCCTGGGCCCAACTTCTGCTTGGGCACAAGGGACCTCTCGGTCCAGAACTGGGAGCTCGGGAGCTGCCCAGGGTCGCCGGGGTCGGGAGTCCCTGGCTGTTCCACCCCTGCCTCCCCAGTATGTGAGCGACTCAAATCCTGGTTCTGCGAAAGCTCACCTGAACCCAGTTTCTGTCACCGACAGCCAGAGTCCTGACCACAGACACCGTCCACTCACATCCCACTCCACAAGCCCAGAACATCTCATGCTCTGCCAGGAGGCTCTTGCCTCTGTCAAATACCAGCTGCACAGCAGTGGGGGTGGGTAGGGGGGCCTGCTCCAGGGTGGGGCCCAAGGCCTCACATTTACCTGGGTTACTTACTGGTCTTCTAGACAACATCATAATAATGGGAAGCCTTCCATTATTTAAAAAAAGAAAAAGTTTAAAAATCACTCTTCATTGCATTTTGCCCTTATTTTATAAAAAATGCGTAAGAGCGACTGAGACCAGGATGGAAGCCCTTCTGGAGGCTGGGACTCTTTGGCCTCAGTCCAGTGCTCTTTGCTTCAAGATGGTGAGCTGTGTGCACGACAGCAAAGGAGAAGAATAAAGGGAGACCGACCGTGTGCAAAATGCTCTGTCGAAGCCTTTGTCTGGAAGAGCAGTCAGTAAGGACTTTACTGGAAACTCCCTGGCGTTCCAGTGGTTAGGGCTTGGCGCTCTCACTGCTGGGGCCCAGGTTCCATCCCTGGTCGGGGAACTAAGATCCCGCAAGCTGCAGAGTGCGGCCAAAAGGTAAAGGATTTTACCTGCGTACCTGCTCGTAGCACATCCCATCTTTAAGTTCTGCTTTGGCAGGTACATACCTTATGCATTCAAGCAACACGATGGTGGGGGGCCCTCAGGCGGGGAGCTCAGCTGAGCCTGAGGGGCGCAGGGGAGGCCTTGGAAGGGACGAGAATCCTGAGCTGGGTCTAAGAAGAGCTGGCCAGGCCTGGAACCTCCCGGCTTTTCCAGTGACTCCTTGGAGTTTGGTGTGACTGCAGGGCGGGGTGGGAGGCCAGGAAAGCAGGGCCCGGACTAGAGAGCTTATAGAGCACAAGGCCCTGAGGAGCCACCGAAGCTTCAAAGTGCGGAGAAACAGGATGAGAGCTGCGTTTGGGAGCAGTTCGTGGGGATGCACTGGCGAGACAGGAGGCAGGAAGGTTCAAAGCACAGGTGAGAGACGTAAGGGCCTGAACTGAGAGGCTAAAGGAATTGGGCCCTCAGCTCTGTCTTTGCCGAATGAGTCTCGAAGGCCCAAGGCGACTCCTCAGGGCTCTCAGGGCCTGAGTCCCACTCTGGGGCTTGCTCTCCTGTGGCTGGTGGGGCAGCCGTGCCCCACAGCTCGGCCAGGACCGGGCCTGGAGGCCGGATGCACCCAGCAGCTGCTCAGAGCGCTGACTGCAGATCTCACGAGAGGCCATCACCACTGTTGATTTCTGGTCCGTGCCCTTGGTCCTGAGAATGCTGCATGGTACCCATGCCTTAAGGGCTGCATTGTGTCCTTCCCCAAATTCATATGTTGAGGTCTGAACCCTCAGTACTCCAGACTATGACTGTATCTGGAGAGAGGGTCTACAAAGAGGTAAGTTCAGTCAGGTTATTAGGGTGGGTCCTAATCCAATCTGACTGGTGTCCTTATAAGAGGAAATGTGGACACGCGGAGAGACAGCAGGGAAGCTTGCACACAGAGGAGAAACCACGTGAGGACCCAGCAAGAAGGCAGCATGTGCAACCGAGGAGAGAGGCCTCAGGAGGGACCAGACCCCCGACACCTCGACCTCACGGTTCTGGAGAAAATACATTCCTGTTGTTGAAGCCATCCAGCCTGTGGTACTTTGTTATGGCAGCCCCAAGTGCAAATGAAAGTAAATCAATGTAATGAAAACTGTGAATTGGTGACAGCCTCTGAGACTGACAGCTGGTGTCATCCTGGCTGGTCCCCAGAGCAGGCGCGGGACTGAGACCCCTCCCCGGTCAGCTCAGTGACCAGCGTCTCAGCAGGTTAGAGACTCGTTCTAACTTCACACGTTCTGGGCTACTTTTCTAATTCAGCTTTTCCACCGATGGAGGCAGGTGGAGGGAGGGCCTCCTGACAGCCTCGCCAAGGCCAGGAGCCCAAGACCGGAGTCCCCCAGAGGCCAAGACGGGATGGGTGGCGGAGGGGATGGGAGGGGGCTGCAGGGCCCACAGGGGCTTGGAAGGAGGCTTCTCAGAGCCCCCAGGGGCCACATGCATAGCTGACAGGCAGCACATAACCATTTACGGCTGCCTGGCTGATGCAGGCCCGAGACACAGGCTGAAGTACAGCAGAGATGGGGGGAGACAGAGACAGGGAGACAGCTCTCTGTCTGTCTGTCCGTCTGCCTAAGGAGATGGGTCTGCCCTGGAGTCCTGCAAATAGGGTCTGTTGGACCCTGTGACCAGCCACCTGTGGCTGCACCAACGCCCCTGCCCCCCAGTCAGTCCGGACTGGTTTTAGATAGGGAGGACCACGGCTCCACCAGGCAGGCAGAGGGGGAGGCCGGCCTGTCCCTCCCTCCCCGCGTAGGCGGCAACGACAGAGATAACAGAGCTCTCCGGGGGCCTCAGCAGCATCCCCCATGCGCCGCCCCGCAGCCTGGGTCGGGCCCACTGACCCCTCCTTCTCCGGAGAGGGTTTCCTGGCGCAAGGGCTGCTTCCAGGCTCCCACTCCAGCGGGAGCGGGCGGGACATGGTTGGCACTCCTTCCAGAAGGATTCCATCAGGCAGTCAGGCTGTTCATCCTCCGCATTCAGAGGGGGACGTCGGCTGTGGGGCGAGCAGAGAGAGCAGAGCCGGCGCCAGTCCCCGGGGCGCCGGCTCTGGGTGGGGAGGATGGGCCAGCAGAGGTCATGACCAGGCCGCTCTCTCTGCCCGCTCCATCAGAACAACTCAGCCACCCTCGCTGCAGGCTGAGGCCGCTCAGGCCAGCTCTCTAAATCCACGCGTGCAGCTGGACAGGGCACGTGCCCCGTGACGAGAAACTGAAGTCTTCTTGTCCCAAGCTGGCCTCCTCCACGTGTCCATTTTATCCCTGCCGTCACAGCATCTTGACACTTTATCACGGCTTGGGAATGTTGATTCTTTTTTCTTTCTTTTGTCCATGCCACACGGCATGTGGGATCTCAGGTCCCTGACCAAGGAGTGAACCCGAGCCCCCTGCAGTGAAGTGTGGAGCCCTAACCACTGGACCGCCAGGGAATTTCCTGCTGTTTCCTTTCTATTCTGGCTTCTAGACTCTCCCCGCCTCTGAGAGCCGTCTGGGATCCACCCCCTCATTCTCCCCACTCCTGTCTCAGTCACTCAGTGCCTTCACAGGCACGGTGTCCTCGACTCCACTCTCCTCCAGTCATCTGCTCTGAGGACAGCTTAAAATGCCGACTTCATGACGCTCTTCCTGCCAAAGCCCCATAATGACGGTTGCCACGTTCAATCCAAACAACCCCTGGCTTTCGAAGCTCTCCCGCTTCCAGACTCAGGGAGGTCAGTCTCTAAGGGCTTTCTGGCAAGTGCCGTCCTCTCCCACCCACCACACGTGCCATGGGGTGCGGGGGCGGGCTGGAACGTGGGGTCATCCTTGGGACCACAGCCTCGGGCACAGGATCTGTCCTCGGCTGTTCACCCCAGAGCCCCTCTCCTTCCTCTGTCTGGATGCGGTCCTCTGAGATCACAGGATCTGACCTGGACGGTCTTGAACTCATGTTATTATTCTACCCGCGGTCGGCAGAGCCCTGGAGCCGAGTGGAGGGGCTGCGGGGACCACTGCGAAGAGGAGGGGGAAGGGCAGAGGGGCGGAGACCCTCACCCAGAGCAGCTCCTCTTTTCCTCTGTGCACTGGGCTTCCTCCCGTGTAGGATTAAAGAGGGAAAAAGGTATCCGGGGCATTAAAAAATGTTAGAAAGCCACTGATCTAACATGGCTTCTACCCAGTACCAAACTCCAGTTGATAAAACCTTTGATGAATTGCCGGTTATCCAGTCTGTTTGAACACGTCTCACGTTGGGGGGATGACTACCTTACAGAGCCGTCTGCCTCTCTGGGGCACAATACACAGCTCTAGGGATGCACTGCAGGCAGGCGACACGCAAGGTCCTGGGCTAGAGGCTGGGCGTGAAGAGAAATAAGACCCCTGCTGCCCAGGGCAGTCCTACGAGGAGGCAGCACTTGCCTTTCGGCAGGAACCCACAGAGTTTTCTTTCCTTTTTGTTGTCATTGCAGCTTATTCATTCAGCAAGTTCTTTCTGGGAGCCGCTTGTCTGCCGGGCCTGTTGTAGGAGTGGGGGACGTGGCCATGAACGTGGCACGCAAGGACCCTGTTCTCACGGGCTGACATTGCACTGCGGCAGACAATGCAGGCTAAAATAAAAGATGATCTCAGCCCGTACTGAGTGCTGAGAAGGAAGCCAGCCGGATGGGACGATGTACTGGGGGGAATTTATATCCGCCAAGGTGGCCAAGGACACAGAGACTTGAAAGGGGAGGATGAGCAATCTGTGAAGATCTAGGCTGGGGAGAGTCTGCCAGGCAAGGGAGGGGCAGCGCCAGGCCTGGCCTGTGTGTGTGTGTGTGTGTGTGTGTGTGTGTGCACTGAGCGGAGGGGGCGGGGCAGCTGGGAGAAGAGGCAGAGGGCCAGGGTCCTGCTGGGCCTCAGGGGCCCTGGTAAGAGCCCGGAGTTTATTCTGTGAGCGATGGAAGCCACTGGGGGCTGTAAGCAGAACAGGAGATGAGGTTTCTACGTTACGGACAGCGGACAGCACCAGCACGCTGGTTGCTGGTTGCGGGGTGGGGCTTGGGTGGGGTACACACTGGAGGCAGGGAGACCGCTGGGGAGGTTACTGAACAGCCGGCTGAGCCCTGGACTGGAGCAGTGGCCAGGAAGATGGGCAGACGTGGCAGCAGGCAGGAGGCCTTCTGGAGACACGGGTGACAGGACTGGCTGATGGAGTGACTGCGGGGGTGGGGGGTGGCCGGAGAGGGAAAGGAAGAAACCAGGAAGACACGTGGGCTCTTGGCCTGAGCAGCTGCGGGAGGGGTGCTAGACTCTGAGTGGGATGAATGTCACTGGGCTTGGGGAGGAGGCGCAGGGCGTGCCAGCGGGACAGAAATGAGGCCCCCTTATGAGACATGACTGTCTGCGGTGCTCATTAGACAACAGACGGGAGGTGTCTGGGAGGCAGCTGGGACGGTGCTGGGCTGGGCATATACATTTGGGCACCATCAACCACAGACCAGGAGGCCGATCGTGGCCAGTGTATTCTGGGAGGTGGCGGTGGTGGTCCAGGCCCTGATGTAAGTGCTCCGCTTGATATTATGGGCAGGAGCTTCTCCAGCAAAGAGCACAGGAGAGGGAGGACCTGCTCAGCCACTGACTCAAGGGGCAGGGCTGGGGAGAGGGAGAGGGAGAGGTTTAGGAGCTGCACACTGCCCCAGGGCATGAGGAGCCAGCCCGTAGGGCGGTGTGTCCAAACGTCCAGACCAAAGGGACCATCCCAGACTCTGACCTCAGATCCCAATCGGGGCACGTTCCCAAGCCCCAAACACACTCTGTCTGGCTCAGACAGCAGCCTGCCGGAGTCAATCCTATCAGATTAACAGGTTTTGGCACTGTTCCTATAAATCGGATTTAGAGGACATCAAAAGCTTCATTTAAAAAAAAATACCCTGAAGCAGCAATCAGGCATCTACCAGACCCTCCGTCAGTGGTTGAATTCTAGTCTCTGCATTTCGGGATTAACAGAGAAGGTCAAGGACGGGGAAGAAAACTAAGGGACTGACCAAATCAGATCTGAGAGGGTCAGAAGAAGTGAAATCATTGTGTTGGGGAAAGCCAGGACTTAAGAATTTTGACCATGACTAACTCCAAGGGCAATACAGAATGTAGGGGGCCAGCATTTAATATCTCCTTAAGATCTCGGCCTCCACCCGAGGAAGGGAAACCAGCTTTAGATCACGAGGAATAAAGACAAAGAATGGTCTGACCCTGGAGCAGGTTTACAGACCTTCATAGGAGGCCACTGGGCCAGAGGTATTTTCTTGTCTTGAGATTGACCTCAGACACTGAGCCTTCAGCAAGGAAGAATCTGGCCGGGAGAAAGAGTATTAATACCAAGGTCACAGAATTAGGCCCTTGCTGAGACCAAGCCCAGGGTTGTCTCAACCAGACTGCCCAGAGGGTTAGCAATGTCTGCCAGGATTTCTAACTTGGAAATATTAAACACGAGCACGGACCTCCCTGGCGGCACAGTGGTTAAGAATCCACCTGCCAGTGCAGGGGACACAGCTTCTATCCCTGGTCCGGGAAGATCCTACATGCCGCGGAGCAACTAAGCCCATGTGCCACAACTACCGAGCCTGCGCTCTAGGGCCCACGAGCCACAACTACTGAGCCCGCGTGCCACAACTACTGAAGCCCACAAGCCTAGAGCCCGTGCTCCGCAACAAGAGAAGCCACCACAATGATAAGCCCGTGCACCGAAACGAAGAGTAGCCCCCACTCGCCGCAACCAGAGAAGCCCACGCGCAGCTACGAAGACCCAACACAGCCAAAACAAACACACAAAGAAAAAAAACGCACATGTGCGCAGGCGCACACACACCCTCTACCCAGGCCGTGAAACGAGCTGATGACTAGAAAGCAGACAATCCCAGATTGTTCCAGACGTTCAGACATCATTTTAGTTCAACCCCTTCGTTTTGTAGATGGGAAATCTACAAGGTTAAGTGACTTCCCCAAGTCCTAAGGCTATTCAGAGGCAAAAATACCAGATAAGCAAGTTCCAGGAATTCTTGCACTGGGTCTCCTTCAGGCTGGTTAATCTCATTAGCTGTTCTTTAGCCACCTTGGCCAGGAGAAGGTGACCTATGTGCCCACCTCCCCGGCAAGAGAGAAGGAATGATTGCTATTAGCATCCCAGGCTTCCGTCTTTGGTTCTTATCAGGCAGCAGGCAATCGGAATGGCAGCCAGCAGCTCTGTCTGTGCGTCAGGGCCCGACAGGAGGAGGGGTTTCTGGCCCCTCTTCCATTTATCTGTCCTTAACAGGGGCAAACCCAGGGCGCTCTGCCTCAGGTTGTTCCAGAAACGCTCTGGCTACCAGGGACTTGGCATTTCTCAAAAAGAACGTCCACCAAGGGTCTAAGTTGGTCTCACCCCTCCCACGCTGTGGTTTGGGCCGATGGTCTGGGAAGGAAAAGACTACAAAAAAGAAACTGTCTAAAAGTGAACACGCTCAGTGTTTTATTTCTAACTCTCTGAAGGCAGACAGCTTTCTTCTTAAACACGTTCTTTGGGAGTTTACGTCTTCCCACTAAGTAGAAAAACTCTGACAGCTACATTTTCTATGTGCAAACAAGACTCTATCTCTGAAAGGATGAACGAAATTTAGCTATTAGGAAAGCCCCAACTTCTTTCTCATATGAAAAAATAATTATGAGCTTAAAGAACTTTACAAAACATACCCTCTTGCAGCTCTAAACGTTGAACTCTGCTTCCAGCCCTCTGCGTCATCTTGTTTAGTTGATGTACGTCATTGTGATGATGTGAAGACATAATTCCTGTTTTGTGTTCGGCTTTTTTCCTTACTTATTTCTACCAATTTGCTTACTAATCTAACGTCCTAATTAATGGACATTTGGATTATTTCTGTTTCCCACCCCCCTAGAAAACCACTAGATCTGATACAGACTGCTTGTATCCCCCAGAACCTATATGCTGAACCCCCAATGTGATGGTACTTGGAGGTGGGACCTAGGGGAGGCAATTAGGCTTAATGAGGTCATGACAGTGGGGGCCCCCATGATGAGGTTAGGGCCCTCATAAGAAGAGGAAGACACCAGAGTGTCCTCTGTGCTGTGTGAGGACACAGCAAAAAGGCAGCTGTCAGCTGGCTGGGAAGTGGGTTCTCACCAGGAACCGAATCCGCCAGTACCTTGATCTTGGACTCTCAGCCTCCAGAACTGGGAGAAATAAATGTCTGTTGTTTCAACCAGTCAATCTACAGTACTTTGTTATAGCAGGCCGAGCGGACTCAAAGTGGTATGAACACCTGCCAGGTATCTGTTAGCCTCCACTAAACTGGCTTCTGTTAAGAGAACAGAAAAGTGGAGTCATGCTGACACCACGAAGGTCAGGACATGAAAAAGAAAAAAATGAAAATAAAATACAATAAAGAAAAAAAAAATAAATGAAGCTCAAGACACATGATGGGGGATGGGATTTACCTGCTTCTTGATCATTCTGGGAGGGCTAGGGGCTCTGCAGCTCCCGGGGGGCAGGCCTGCGGTGACAAGGCTGGTGACAAGATGGACCTAACAGCAAGATAACTTCAGAAAAGGTGAACCAGGGCCCAGCTGCATGGCGAGGACAGACAGAGGAGGCTCTGCAGCTCAATCAGACCAGCACCCCTAGAGTGCCCGAAAAACCAAGCCGTTTCCTGAGAAATTCCTCACTGGGTTCCTTTTTCCTGACATTGTATGTTGGAAAATTCCAAGCCTACAGAGAAGTTGACAGAATAATACAATGAACACTCATACACCCTTTCACCTAGATTCACCAATCCTTAACATTTTTCCATCCATCTTTGTACTCTCTCTCCATACACACCCATGATCTGTGTGTGGGACTATGTGAATCATGACATGTTTATCCCTGAACGTTTCAGCATGCACCTTCCTAAGAACAAGGACATTTTTCTACATGATCACAACGCCGGCATCACACTCAAGAAAGTGCGCGTTGATACAATAAAATGATCTAATAAACCATTCATTTGACACATGATCCAGTTATCTCCAAAATATTCTTTTTTTTTTTTTAAGTCTTATTAAGTTTGTTACAATATTGCTCCTGTTTTATGTTTTGGTGTTTTGGCCTCCAGGTATGTGGGATCTTAGCTCCCCGACAAGGGATGGAACCTGCACCCCCTGCATTGGAAGGCGAAGTCTTAACCACTGGACCACCTGGGAAGTCCCCCAAATATTCTTTATAGCTCCCCACACCCCCGCTCCACCCCCCAACCCCAAATCCAGAATCCAATCAATGATCAGGCATTTCATTTGTCTTTCCTGTCTCTTTAGTCTCCTTCAATCTCGAACAGTCTCCCTGCCTGTGACATTGGCCAGCTGCCTTATAGGAAGTCCCTACTCCGTTTCTGAGTAGACTGAGGGCCCGAGCACCAGGATGCCTGAGTCCTGGCACAGACAGAGCGATTTGACTCTAGTACTATTGAACGACACTTGACCCTTTGCCCATGACCACTGTTTGGTATCCTACAATACAGCCTTGCTGGAAACCACATCTCCATTAGGTAAGAGGCCTGCAAATCCTAAAATCCTAACCTATACCTCAGCACCCAAAAAGCACCGTTTCCTGGGCTTAAAAGGGACCAGCTCCTGTTCTTGACGCTGTTCTCCATAATTCTTTGTGAGAGTGGGGCATGCCCACCCCCTCCCCTGCCCGCTCCCACACTAATCCCTCAGAGAGAAATGACAAGAGGTGTCACAATACAACTCTGCCCTCTGCTCGGCCTCCCTGCCCGGGCTGCTCTGCCCGCATTTCTTCAGTCCCAGTTCAGCCTCCCAGCCCACGGAGGCCCTTCATACGACTTGGTTCTCCTGCGCCGAGGGGCCGCTTCCCCATGGCCCACAGCCGCAGCGGAAGGCTGCTTCCCTGGGCTCTGGGTCCTTCTCAATAATCAGCTTTGTGAGGGTGGGCAGCAGCTGCCCCAGGCCTCCCAGGCCTCGCCAAGAAGGGAGGCGATTGGATTAGAATGGAAAATGCAGGGGGGAGGGGAGAGGTGAGTTAAGCGCCACTCTCCCGGGGCTGGGGCTGTGCCTTCCCGCTCTCAGCAGCTGGGGCTGCCCCCCCTCCACTCCCACTGCTGCTGCTCACTTAGGGAGAGGCTAGCTGAGGGCGTCCCTGCTGCTTTCCCAAACCCAGACTTGAGTTATTTTTCCCCAGTGGGCCTTCCGGTCTGCTCTCCAGGATTGGGCAGTGTGATCATCAGAAGAAAGCAGTGGGACCTGCTCTCGAAAATGCCCAAGTCCGTTTCCAGACAGTTGCTAGCAGCTCCTTTCGGGGTAATGCCACCACCGGGAAGGCGGGGGAGTGGGTAACAGTGGATATTTGTGTCCCCCAGCACCTGGCCCAGGGCCTTGTGCACAGCTGGAGTCGACGTGGGCTTGCTAGCTCAGAGAGGGCTGGAGGCCTGAACCCAAAAGGGGAGGGCGAGACCTCCAAAGGAGGAAGTGGACTTAAACTTAATTCTCCCGTTGGGTGGATCACGTCAGGACAGGCCGTGGAGAGGAAGGAGGGACGCACAAGCCTCAACGGTCCCAGTCATCTGCTCTGGCATCACACCAGCTCCGAGGCTGTGTCCACCACACTAGCCTCCGTAAGGTGCCTTGTCCTTCGAAGCCCCCACTCGCCCTCACAGGACCTGCTTTCTCCCAGCCAGAGGCAAACCAGGGCTGCTTTTTAAAGAACCGCTAAACCCCTTACATAGATATCATACTGCCGAGAGCCTAGAGGCCTTGTAGAAAGTTCTTTCAGAAGTGCTGTAACCCAGAGGATCGAGATGACTGAGCACCACTAAAGGACATTTTATTTATTTATTCATTTATTTTTGGCCACGACATGTGGCATGCGGGATTTTAGTTCCCCGACCAGGGATCGAACCTGGGCCCCCTGCAGTGGGAGCGTGGAGTCTTAACCACTGGACCGCCAGGGAATTCCCTACAGAACATTTTAAACTTCAGTCCAGAAGCTGCCTCTGGGTGAAAAGGGGCCACTGTGTTAACTCTAGGAGCAGGGCTGACTGAGAGCAAGTGGCAGCCTGGGAACAGCCCCTATACCTCCCCTGTTCCCAAGAGAATCCTAAATATGGGAGCAAACCTAACACATCAGCACACGTCCAAACCCCACCTGCCATCACCACAGGTGAGGTCAGCAAGAACCACAGGGCCTCGGTGCTCCCTGGGATGAATACAGCAGCTCTCCTCAGCCTGGTCAGAATACACTCTAATGACACAATTAGTCACCCTCTTGTCAAGCAAAGCGCCTGCTCACAGGGGGTCTGGAACAATTACTCAGCAAAGAGAAATGCCTCCGCCCAGCCTCGCTGCCTCCTCCTCCCTGCAAGGATTCTCTCCAGTATAAACCATTGTGTCCAGCAAAATTCAGAGTGGGCGCTGCAGACGTGCTCACAACGCACCAAAGCAGCTTGCTCACAGTTTTGACCGTCCTGGCCATCCTCCCTTCCAAGAAAGGGACCTCAGGAGTCAGAACAAGGCCTTCTGATCAGGCTCTGGACCCTTGCTGGTGGCCTGGAAGGGCCAAGGGCGCTGAAGTCCTGGGAAGGCGCCTGGCAACTAGGCTTCCAATCTAAAGAGATACATTGGAAAAAGTGTATCGGGCTGGGCAGAGGAGTGCCCACAAGCCATCAGACGCCCATCTGGATATCCTGAAGCAAGACGGCGGCCGCGGGGTCAGGACAGAGCTGCTGGACTGCAGAAGCAGGAGGGCGGCTTTGGGGGGGCTCAGCTGTGCTGCAGGAGGGCCTTATCCTGTTTCCTCACTGCACACTGGCCCGACTGATCTGCAGCCCCTGGGGGAGTGTGCAAAGCACCGTGCAGTTTGGAAACGGCAATAAAAAGGATTGCAATTGTCCGGTGCCTTTCTTTCAGTCCCACCCAATGGGTATCACACATAAATGACTCAGGAATCTGGATTTCAAATTAGCCTAAAAAGAAAAGGCAGCTTTCCTTTTTTTCTTTCTTTTAAGTATTATATTTTCCACTATCAAGACAACTGTCATTGCAGCCCTTGAAACAAGCCACATGCACGTGGATTTGGGAACCCGTGGGCTGGAGGGTGAGGGGTGGGGAGTGGGGTATGACCCGTGCCGGGGGAGGAGAGGCCAAGAAGAGGAAAGCCAGCCAGGCGACAAAACACAACTCCGACAGGCTCGGCGACACTTCGGGGGGGAGGGCGTTGAATCTGCACGCCGGGACCTTCCCTTCCTGCCGTCCGCGGGCTCCTGCCCTCCCTGAGGCAGCCCGGCTCAAGACTGGGGGCCAGGTTCTCGGCTCTGCCGGGGGCGCCAGGGGGCGCCGAGCCGCGGAGGGTGCCTGGCCCCAGAGTGGGAAGGGGAGCCCGGGAGGGCGGGTCCGTACCTGCCTCTCCTCGGCGGCCTGCTCCTCCGCCTCCGCCGGCGCCGCCGCGGACTCTTCCGGCGGCGCGGACTCGTCCGGCGGCGTGGGCTCGTCTGGCGGCTTGGGTTCCCCCGGCCCCTCGGGCGCGGCTGCCGGCTCCGCCGCGCAGGGGTCGAGCGGCGCGGGCGTCCCGCTGGCCTCGGCCGGGGGTGCGGACTCCGGGGGCGCGGGCTCCGGGGGGTCGGGGCTCGCGGCCGCCCCGCGCCTCACCAGCAGCCAGGCAAGCAGCAGCGCCAGCGCGGTGGCCAGCGCGGGCAGCGCGGCCAGCAGCTCCGCCGGCGCCTCCATCGCGCTGCGGCCGCCCGAGTGCCCGCCCGCTGGGACCCCGAGGGAGCGTGCCGCGCCGCGCCGCGCCCCGCCTCGGGGCGGAGCCCCCGCCGCGCCCCGCCCTCTGCCCGCCCCCGACCTCCCAGGACCCGGGGTGGGGGGTGGGGGGTGGCGGGGGGGTGACTCAAGCTGCTGGGGACCAGAGCCCTGGCCCCTTGGGAAGTGCTCCTGAGGCCCGAGAAGGGCCGAGCCCTCCCTGCCTGGGCAGGCCCGACGCTTTGGGCTTAGGATCCTTTTGAAAAGCAGTTTGAAATACCCAGTACTCCGGGGCCCTTTGGGCATCATTTTAGACCCGAGCAGGTCACCTTAGAGCACTTTGGAATTGCTAGCTGGGGGATGCTAAGGGCCAAGTAAAGACAGGAGGGTTCACTAGACGGTAGCTCTGGACTGCCTGTAAGACAATGAAAACACCAACTCTGCTTACTTTTAGCCACTTTATAGACACGTCACCAGCTGCTTTTACTCCTTGGGGTTGCTTTGATACGTTTTCACAAAGAGGACGTTTCCAGGTGCTGGCCGGTGAAGGCCCCTTCCCGGTCTGGACCCAGCGGCCTTCCACACAGGCCTCAGGGTATGGAGGCTGCCCCCAAAGACGGGCTTCAGGAATTCAGCACCAGGTGCCGTGGGCCAACTCTATTTCCCCTACTGTCTTTCTTCTTCTCATAACTCTGGAATGTAGGAGGGTGGAATGAGGGAAAAGCAGCCTACTGTTTTTGTTTCTCCAGACCCTTCCAGGGCTCTGTCACTGAACAGTGTATGCTGGAGACAAATGCACTGTAACCGAAAACTTCATTTCCTACCACTCCCAAACCCTGCTCTAGTTATTTTTAAAAAACAAGGGGTGGACAAAGTTTGTAAGGTATCATGCCAAACACAGGCCTAATATTGAAAAACCAGGGTTCCGGTTTTTGTTTAGGATGCATTTAATACGTTTCTAGAAAACGTACAGTGATATCTGATGTAAGCCAAGATGCTGGAAGGAGTGAGTGCCTCTTCTTTTTTTTTTTGAAGAACTGCTTATTGCTTCTTTTTTCTTTGGCTGCGCCACACAGGGTGAGCTTAATCCTGCTGCATCACATAGTACTGGGGGGACATGCAAAAGGAATTTTAGTCGCAGTTGATGAAAAATGCCCCACAGCTATAAAATGTGGAGCGAGGTTTATCTCTTGGCTACTGGCTTTTGACCAGGGGGCACTTTCAGTCAAAGTGTTTGGGCCTTATTTTTGTCACCTGTCCACCTTGTTTTAAAATACACAGTTGACCCTTGAACAACATGGGTTTGAAGTGCATGGGTCCACTTAGATGCGGGTTATTTTCAATAAACGCGTACTGTGGTACTACACAATCTGAGGCTGGCTGCAGAAACCAGAACCACAGATACAGAGGGCTGACTATATGTTTTTCTTGAATTTTCCACTGTGTGTAGGGAGGGTTGTTACCCCTAAACCCTGAGTTGTTCAAGATCAAGTGTATATCTAAGAGGTCCTATTGTGCAGACAAACTCAGTACACTTTATTGACTTTCAGATGACTAAGAATGAAAACAAGGACAAGACAATGCAAACAACCCAACCCCAAATCAAGTTGCTTTATTTAAAATGATGAACAAGTTTCATCCCAGTGAAAAGTTAAAAATGCCAATCCAGTTGCGGCCCCACCGGCATTTGGTGGCGGACCCCACGGGTAAGACCCAAGCAGAACTAGGAGGCGCTCAGGGTGCTCTACGTGACCCCGGAGGAGGCACCAGGCTCTCAGCAGACAGTCCCAGTTCCTCTGTAGTGTCCAGTCCCCGCAGAGACAGCAGGCAGGCGGGGCCAGTTCTCCTGCTCCCGGGAGAGCAGAGGATGGGGCCAGGTGCTCCAAGTTTTTGAACTTGAATCATGAGACAAAGTTGAGAGCCACCTCTGCAGTTTTGCTGCATACAATGTAACATCCGTGTAACATCACGACAGAAGCCGGGGAGGGGTGGAGTATGAGGAGAAACCAGACTCCACATGGAACCATCAGCGGGACCCAGAACACAGCAGGAACGACTTATTTGTGGAAATGCTACATACAGTTCAAGAAACCTACAGCTGCATGCTTATACGCCTACTTCCTAGACAGTGGTTTCTACAACATTTACTGCAAAACCCCGGTTCCACCCCACACTCTTTTCTGGAGTCCTAACGCCTATCAAGGCGGAAACTCTAATAAATGTGTGAAGCACTCGCACCAGCAACCTTCTTGCTGATCCTCTGTTTAAATACCTTTAGCTGATTCACAAAGAAGCTGCGTCCTAAGTTAAAAATACAGCTATAATTATAATTATGTTCTTTTATGAAGATCTCATAAACTTGCATTTAGTAAGGACTGAACTTGCTTTTCTGGTCACGGAGATGGACGTGCACGGCTCTACCCTCTCTGACCCGTGGCCCTTGTGAACAACAGCCAACTTCACTGTCTGTGAAGCTCCACGAGGTCAGGGAGCTGCGTTTATCACTGTGGCGTCTACAGCACCTAGAACAGTGCCTGGTGCTGAAACAGTTGTTGACTGTTTTAATAATTAACAAATGGGCATCTGCAAGCGAGAGCAAAACGTGAATAATGTCCCTGCTTTTGGTGGCTCTCCCCTCAAAGGCATCACCCTCAACAGCACTACTGACCCCAGAGGCCCCTGTGTGCAGCACTGACCACCTTGGGCTGATGGTAAAGCCTTTGGCACCTCCCTCATCCCCAAAGACCCAGAGGCCTCCTGATGTCCTGGGTCCCCCGCTCTTGTCTCGCCCACCCCACTCCTCCTCTACAGTAGTTACTAGTCCGGATCCTTTCTTCCAGGACCCAGCTTGTCGGTTTTAAGATCTGCTGTCG
Source organism: Delphinus delphis (assembly GCF_949987515.2). Lineage (NCBI taxonomy): Eukaryota > Metazoa > Chordata > Mammalia > Artiodactyla > Delphinidae > Delphinus > Delphinus delphis. The sequence goes on from NC_082701.1 coordinate 8,506,531, forward strand.
TCTCAGAAAATAATCTCTAAAAAGAGTTTAATGTTGTATCTTTCTCCTTACTATCCTTGACACCACTCAAAGGAGTAGCTCACGCCAGGTGGGTAGAAAAGGTTAACTTTAGAACAGATGGACCCTTGGTTCCTGCTTCCTACCTCACGGTGATCACCCAGCCACACTCCACTGCTTTCTGTTTCCCCACCTCAGCCCTGCTTTGCTTCCACAGTGGTGTGTTTGCCTGGCCCACCGTGACAGTAAAAGGGGGGCTTCTGAATCTCTGGCCTGGCTAAGACAACGAAAGAGTGTCCCACAGTCATTCGTGTGGGGCGGCGAGACCCAAATGTAATCCGTGCTACCCAGGCACTTTCAGGAGAGGTGACTGCGGGCCTGTCAGACGGGCTGGATCCCTTATATCTGGGTATTGTTTTTCAAACAGGGATCACTTTTGGCATCTGGGGAAGTAAAACTGGGTGGCTAGTCTCTCAAACCAAACTTCCACTTTACCATCCCTGCTGCTGCAAATGCATCCCACCACGCCCCCTGGTGGCAAGAAGCCTGTTTGGTGGTTTCATCCTTTAAACCGAAGTGGAGGGAGGCGCAGTTGGTATGGATTTTAGAGGAAAGGGAGTGAGTGTGACAGCCCGGTAGCAACACTGGGAAAAGGAAAAAAGCATTTTGAAGATGTCAAGAAAAGTTTTTTAAAAACGAGGAGGAATGCCATTCAAATATGAATAAAATCTCTCAGGGTTTGGATCTGCTCACAACCACAGACACTGGAGCCAGAGGGCCAGGGAGGGGGAGTGGCAGGTAGAGCGATGTTAGGAAGTGAGCAGACGTCCCATCCAACCCAGACGCGTGTTTTGGTTGGCATTTCAGAATGCAGAAAACGACGAAGACAAAATAGGGGACCAGCCTTCTAGAGTAAAAGCCACACGACCAACCCAGAGAGTCAGGAAGTGATAACTGGTCTATCAAATGTGGAACATGTGGCGAAGAAGCGACCAGGAGTTCCCTGATCACACCCGCTTGAAGGGAGGCTTTTGAGAGACAACACCACACAGCTCCAGCCACCTGCCCACATACCTCTGCACCAGTGAAGCTCCTCGGCCCCAAGCTACCCGAGCCCTTCCCTTCCTCATTCCAGCCCAGAAAATGCTTTTCACAGGGGCCTGTGAAACAACAACCCCCTCTTAGGGTGAATTTAGGGACAGATGAAGGCGAGCAGGTGAACTGACAGGGCAGGAGATGGAACCCGCTGGGCAGTCCCTACCAGAGTTAGTTAGAAGCCTAAACAGCTCCCAAAGGCCAGAGGCACCGCCTCTGCATTTATTCCCAGCACGTAACACGATCCCCACCTTATGTCTGCAGGTCCAAGAAGTGGGGACACTATCATGAACCCTCTTACAGAGTGAGAGCTTCTGACTTATGGATCACGTGGCGGGAATGATGGCGACAAATCTTTCAAGAACTTGGCCCTGTTTATAATTTAAGTTCTGTGATGACAAAATTATCCCTGGACTCTAACAGCCTCTCTCATTGTGGAGAAAAAGTAACGAATCCTAAGATAGCACTAGGCAGTGGTGAGTGGCCGGGTTACTGCCACCGAATGCGTTTCTGGACGGATGACGGCACACAGGAAGGCGGCACACTCGTGGTCCTTCTTACACGTAATCGCTTCACACAGAACTCACCGCTCACCACTCTCGGCGTCTCCGCTTGCGTGCAGCCGGCCACGTGGACGGCGGGAGTTCCTCACCAACACCAGCGAGGCAACAGATGCAACAAGGCATTCAAAGGATCACAACCCTCCAGCCTTGCGGTCGACCAGCTTGGTTTTAAAGGAGAAGCACAGCACCTTCTCACGCGACATCACGGAGGCCTTCGGTGCTTCACTAAGCATGCAGAGTTTTTTAACTTCTTGACAATCTAGTTTCAGTAAGCAGAAAAAAACAGCATTTGACCGGAGATGGGAGCTTGGGCCAGAGAGGATTATCCAAATTCAAAGAAGACAAAGGAGAAGGTAGGAGCAGAAGACAGGAAAACTGAGTTGGGTGGCCGCCAACAGCTCACGTGGGAGCCACTTCAGGGGAGAGCTTCTGCTCAGGGGTGAGCACGGCCTCCACAAGTGTCCCTAATCCTGCCAAGGAAAGTACAACTGCCTGTAATCAGCATGTAGACAGCACAGCTGCGGCAAAGCTGGAAGGATACGTTAAAAGCAGGACCCCCAGGACCCCAGGTTGATGTAATGGCAGGGCTTTCTCTAAAAACTTTTCTTACAAAGTCACACCCCAAGGGCAGATATAAGTCTACAATATAGAAAAAACTTAAAAAAGCAAGAAGAGAAATCTAAGTATGCCTGGGAAAAGGACAACTCGGGTTGAGAAATGCACCATCTAGTCTGATAAATCCACTTGATTAAGACACCCGAATTTCCCCCACGGAATTCCAGCCAGACCCCAGAGAATGAGGAAAAGACGACAGAAAGGAACGTAGGTCCTGTTCATCACATTTAAGCAAGCGCTAGGCTGCCTGGAGATACAAAGAACATAACAGGAATGTCAGCTGCAGCAGTCAGGGACTTTAGACAGAATCCCACAGGCTTCAGTATTTCACTATCTTCCTTGAAACCTCACGTCTTTTTTTTTTTTTGGTGGGCCTTGTCGGGCGGCATGTGGAAGTTCCCCAACCAGGGATCGAACTCGTGCCCCCTGCATTGGAAGCTCGGAGTCTTAACCACTGGACCGCCAGGGAAGTCCAAAACCTCACCTCTTAATGCTACCTATAGTTGACACTTCAACTAGCAGCACATGGACAGCAGGGTTCTGGGGCTTAAAGACCCTGGATGTGCGCAGAGTCACCAAGCTTCAGTGGGAGCCTGTCGTGTGCCCAGCACCAGAGCAGGTGCTTGCAAAAAGATTAGCTTATGGATTTTTATCTCAAGTTTTAATTTATTTAGATCCTATAGGGTTTAAAACAAAAACCAAAACCCATTGGAGACATGATTAAGATTTTATAAGGAATCTGCAAGCGCTCAAAGCAGCAGTGGCAAACTGGGAGAAAAAGCAGGAGGCCACGCCTCAGGCTCCTCAGAAGATATGGGGTAATTTCTCAGCATTCTCTTCCTTTACTGCGGTAACTATCACTTCCCCATCAAGGGCACCCACCAGCGGAAACACTATCTTCTCCCAAGATCATGACAAGAAAAGCAACAAGGGGATACTCTGGTATTCTCCAGGAAAAAAGTTCCCAAGATATAAAATGAATTTAACTTTTATTATTAAATAATGTAAAGGGTTCCCTTGGCACCATCCACGTAGATTCTCGCCCTTATGCATAAAACAAGCCACGTTCACTTGCACGGGTAGCGGAGAAAAAAGCTACTGTAGCAAATGCTAAGTGGCGGGACTCCCACCCCCAGAGCATCCTCATTCCCTGGCTTTCGCTGGCCCTCCCAGGTCTGCAGGATCCACAAGGCTGCCCCCCAGGGCCCTGCCGCAGGCTGCAGGCACGTCCTTGCACACAGACGACAGCCACGCGCGGTCACCTGGAGGAGCTGCGCTCTTTGCTCACACAGTCGTCCTGGGAGGTGGTGTCCCCGTTTCCCACTGCGCTGCACGTCCTCCTCTTCTTCCTGCGGTGCATCGTCCCCTCGCCTTCAGAGCCGGACTCGCACTGGACACGGGAGGAGAAAAACAGGGGTTCGGTCGGATACAGCCCAGTTCTTCGCTAAACGAACCTCGGCCCTCAGGAGACAGCACGATACTGTCCACGCCTCCCTGAGGCAAAAGGGCCATTTAGGACACAGTCGGGATGTCCGTCTCCTCAGACCCCAAGGGTCCCTCCAGTGTTCTCTAACAGAAGGGGTGTTTGTTTGAAATCAAGATCCACCTCTAAGACTGTGTGAGAGCCAGCACTTTGCGATGGCATCGTGGAATTTCACTGCACAGCACTTAACACTCATAAAACACACGGCCTCCTCCAAAGAGGAGGCAGGATCAGTGGATCACACAGTCATGAGACAAGCATTTCATCTGCTAAAAGCACCGATGCTCTTACCAGTGTTGTGTTAGCTTAAACAAGGTGACTGAATTTGCTGAGTTTCTAGGCTTATAATTTACTATCCACGGGGGAGATTCCTAACGTGGGCTTTGAGTTTGGAGAATTCTTGGAGGTGGAATCCCGACACCAGTGTCCGCTAGCTGTGTGGTCCCGGGTCATTTACAGAATCCCCAGACACTCCTCTCACCTCTAGAGATGATTGTAATGATTCACTAGTATGTGCACAGCTGTAAAATGGGCAAAATTCACCCCACGGCGAGAACGTGGGCAGCTGCAGTTCTTGGAAGAAAGTGAAACACGTTCCCAGCGTCCTCCCTCCCGGGTAGGAGGTGGGAAGGTCACAGCTGGTTTTCAGGGCGACCAGCCCCGGAGGCCCGGGCCGCGAGCACGGACTCACCTCTGAGTCCGAGTCGGACGAGCTGGAGCTGGAGGAGCTGGACGAGTCGCTGGAGCTGTCGGAGGCGATCCCCGTGGACTCCTGCAGGTCGACGGAGTCAGCCAGCACCGCCAACTCAGGGTGCTCCTGCCTCAAGATCCTGAGAGACAAGACCCGGGTCCTCAGTGCTGGGACAGGCAGCAACGCCCACACGCAGTACCCCAGACTCAGAGCTGAGCCCTGTCTCTCCTAGACGCGCCTGTACGATGCTGAGGACACGCGGATCCACAGGCTGGGGACGAAACCCCCCATGCTGCTCAGGCTTTCCTGAAAGGAAAACTAGCCACACACAACTCGCTACCCGCTGTGCAGACGAGACAGACGTGCTGCTGAGACGTGAGGCAAGTCTTCCTCGAGTTAGTCTTAGTTTTCCCCTCGGGAGAAACAATCTCTCTCGCTCGTCGTTTTTCCTGAACCTTTCCTAGCTGTTGTTTGTTAACCTCTCCTTTCCACAGCACAGTACTTAATGATGGGAGCTGGGCTTGGTTACATTGGTTTGTAAGAGACAAGAAGTATCAAGCAACAGAGAGGGTCCCCCCTCGCTGGAAGCTGAAGCTGAACGGGACTGTCGGGGCAGCAGGCAGCCCTCCCCTTGGAACCTATTCTGGCGGCCACTGCAGCCAGGGACAAAAGACCTGCTGTTCAGGACGGCCTTCAGCGTGACCAAACGGCAGCACGCGGCGGCCTGTGGGACAGAGTCAGTGGGCCTCAGATGCCCGAGAGTCTGGGGAGAACAAAGCCACCACCCTTGCTGGCCCTCTCAGCAGGGAGGTTGAGCACTGAACAAGCCAGAATCCCTCTCTTACCCCGAGAGCTGGTCCCTCCAGGTCAGGGTTGGGACACAGTGGCACGGGGTGGCTGGGGGTGGCTTGCACTGCCGCTGCCCGTGCTGTATCTGTTCTGTGGATAAACAGAGGAGCTAAGTCTCCAGGGCAGTCACCTCGCTCACAAGAACTGAAGGTCATAAGTTTAAATGGGAATAATGCTTTGCGGTAAGAAAAAGAAATAACCAAAATAAAACCCAAACAAAACGGCTTCCTTTGCTGGTGCTAGCTTTGGGAAACCAAACCAAACCAAACCAAAAACAAAACAGAAAATGAGGAACAATCCCAATTGTGACCATGTTTTGACCGAGTGGCTTCAATCAAACATGCAGTCTTACCCTGTCACCTCAAGGCTGGCAAATACCCTGAGAACTAGCCCTGACCTTGGACCCACTCTCCTCTCCCCGTGAGGTTTTGCGGCCCCGGCTTCTCCCAGGCCCGTCTAAAATCAGCACATGTTAAGACACCAGTGGACTCTTTCCATTTTATCTCTGGGGTAGAAGTTGGAACAAAGCAAAAATAAGAAAAAAAAAAGTCTCTCACCTATACCATTTCCTCGATAACTTTGGCCTCCCTCTTACCGTCTTGTGCCAGACAACAGGGAAGTTGGTGCTGCTGGCAAAATTCTGGGTAATGGCAATGGTGGTGTCAAGGTTGAGGACGACGTGCCACCAGCCTCCTGAAATCCAACAAGTAAACAGTTAAACAGGATTGGTTCTACACGCGATCGCGCCATGACGTAAACTTCACATAACAAACAACACAAACTTCAGAACCTGGGGATTCCTGTCCACAAGGGACAGCTTGAGAGACACAGGACCCAGAGCGGTAAATGCTCCTCCTGAGGGCAGCGCTCACCAATGACCTGTTTGGGTAAAGTTTTACTGGAGCGTGGCTGCACCTGTTCGTTTATGGATTGTACGTGGCTGCTTTCCTGCCACTTGGGCGGAGCTGAGCAGTTACAACAGAGACTACCCAGCCTGCAGTGCCTAAAATATCTGTTCTCTGGCCCTTTTACAGAGTAAACGTGTCAAGCCCTGTTAATCCAAAGCTGTGACCAGAACTGTAAAGGGAGCAAGTTCTTCAGTTTCTAGATGGAGATGCCCATCTTGAACACCCTTACTTCCCACACTCAACCTATCAAAACAAAGTGTAGTTTTCAGGTGTAGGATTTCCTGCCTCTTGGCTCCTAAGTCACTCTTTCCTGACTCAATCCACCCAGCGCTACACTGATCAAAAACCCCATTTATAGAAATTAAGCACAAGTCACTGAACGTATTCAATAAACAAAGACACTAAGTATCTACTAGGAATAAAAATGAATAGGCTCTCTACATACAGGACGTTTATCAACAGTCATTATACATTCAGGTTACAAGAAACGTGGACAGCAGCCCCCCTGAGCATGTGACCACACAGCAACACATCACGGTCAGAGGCGGGAACCAGTCAGTTCACCCAGAGCCAGCGTGCAGAGGGATTTCTTTGACTCTCCCTATATAATTGTGTTCCAAAATTACAAATTACTGAATTCAAAGAATATACTTTCAGTTCATCTGTACCTGGTACAAAGACAGTCTCTCCTGGTTTTTGTAAGATTTCCAGGGGTTTGAATTCGGGTGGCCAGGTTGGAAGCTGTGTCCGGGGATAGATGATATTAAACCAAGTAATAGCTTCATCTTGCTGGTTCCCTCCTTCTTCTCGGGTCACCTTGATGAGTTCCCTGGGGGTGCTGGTAGGGAACAGGCACCAGCGCTTGTGGCCCTGGACTAAGGCATTCCAGGCACTGGTTCCCAGGGGGTCGATGTGAATTCCGGTTCCAGAGCGTGGTGGCCCCATCACAAACCACCTAAAGGATGGAAACATCCAAGATATGAAGTGCAATTTGACCACACGTACACACCACAAAAGAAGCTTTAATTTTACACCAACATGTTATCATTATTTCAAAGACTACACACATTCTGGTACGCAGAAACGCTGAGGAAATCGTGCATGGACTGACCCCTAACAGAAAAAGGAAAAATCACCAACATGTCTTACTGCTGGACTTGAACTATTAAAACATCCCTTAGAGATCACTGGTTCAACTTTGGTTGCACGTTTGAATCACCTGGGGAGCTTTCAGAAATCCTGATGCCCAGGCAGGAGGCCCTGGGCAGACACCAGAAGCCCTCTAAGTAAGTCCCAAGTGCAGCCAAAGAGAACCACTCACTGTTTTGGAAACAGATTAGCTGACTGAGCTCAGCTGCTCCTGCTGCTGTAGACAAGATTATAACCACACCACTGCCCAGTATTTACCTGTAAGGGGGCCTGCGCTTCTCCCCCGCATACTGGAAAAGGTCATCGGTGAAGAACTTGGGCACCTTGTAGTCTTCCAAAAGTTTCCTTCTTTTGGGGTGTTCCCCATAGCTGCTGTCAAAGATGTAAAGGGGGCTGTCATCTCGGGTGCTCTCCATGTACTCGATGTAGTATTTCATCTTCATCTTCACGGAATAGCCGTCGTTATCCTCACCACACTTGAATTTCTGGTTCCGGTATTTCCTTTTGAGGCGCTCCAGAGTCCATTTCTCCTGCGCGGACCAGCCCTCTTGGGCATTCAGCAGAACCACGGGCTTGTACGGTCTTTCGTAACGTTCCACAAATTCACCCACCGACAACTGTAAGGCGTCTGCCCTTTCCACATTGTCCTGAGGGAATCAGAAAAGACCTATCGCATTAAAGAAAAAAAAAAAAAGTCCGGCGGCAGTTAAGGGTGTCCCCCAAGGCCAGTTAGCAATCACATACCCAAGGAGCCAGATTCTATTTCCGGCTCCTCTTAGGGAGGGAAAAGGACCTGCGTGTGTTCGGGCACTGCGCACCGAGCGCCACCGCATCAGGGAAGGGGGGCTTCGCGTCTTCCACTCGTGGCTTTTGACAGCCGGGGTCCCTAGGGCCCCGCCGCCTAAAGGGATGCAGGGGTGACAGGCCTCGTGAAGGGCGTCAGGGGCGTGGGACTCCAGCTGCCTCGGCAGGCGCGTTTGCGGCGCCTAGAAGGAGGCCCACCCTGGGATCCGGGCCCCGATGACCTCGACCTCCGCGGGGTGCGGGCGAGCCCATCGTAACTCCAGGGGCCATGCTGGTCGCGGACCCCGGCCCCGGTAGAGGTGCGCAGCTCCCGGGGATGCCCGTGCCCCGCCCGGCCCGCGATCGCCGCCCGCTCACCGCCACGGCCGCCGGGTTCAGCGAGAAGCTCTCGTAGTAGTTGTGCCGGATCCAGTCCAGCGAGTCCTTCAGCTCCGGCCGCGCACTCCGCTTGGCCTCGCGGATCCGCTTCTTGCTCTTGTGGTTCATCCTGCAGGGTCACCAGCTGGTTCCGCGACGACCCTGGCGCAGCTCGCTTCCTGCCACCAGTGCGTCCCCTCCCCGACCCGGGCGGCGGCGGCAGCACCAAAACGTCCTTCGCTCCAGCCCGGCGCCTTTAAAGTCGCCTTCCAGAAAATTCACTCCCTAACCACCTCCTGAGCCTCGGGTTGGGCCTGCGTCGGCCGTCTTCCCCGCCCGCTACGGCCTCTTGCGATAAGCCATTGGCCTCCGAGCCTCTGGGGTCCGCCCTCACACACGCCGGGTCTCCGCCATGTTGGGAAGGTCAAGACGCTCGAGGCACCACCTTGCTGCGGCCCCGCCTCTCCCGCACCACCTTGCGGTTCGCGTCACTTCCGGCGGCCAGCAGTTCTTTCGTGGCTGGCTTCCGCCAACCTCAGAGTTGGGGACTCCTGTCTTCTGTGTCTCGTTGGCCGGGTTTCGGGTCTGTTCTCGCCACGTGGCCATTTCGTCGCCCGAGGGGTGCTTACCCCCTTTTGCCGTCGGGTAGTAGCGACCCGACGTGGCGCCGGGGAGACGGCCCGAGCCGGTCTGAGAGCTCCCGCGCGTGCAGCTTGGCAGCCTGGCGACCCGGCGCCCTCCGGGGGCCACCGACTCCCCTCCGACCGAGCGTGGTCTCCGAGGGCATGTGGTCCGGGCCAAGCGTTTTCGGTTCTCGGAGGAGCCGGGCCTGGGAGCTGAGGGGGCCGTGCTGGAGGTCCGCGTCCCGCAGGTGCGTGCGGAGGCACCCGCCGGGAAGCGCATTGGGGCTGGAGCGGTTCTCGGCCGACCAGGGGCTATAGGGAGGGGGGTCCGCGGCTTCCCGCCTTAGGCTGGACCACAGAGCGAAACGGTTTGGTACGAAGCTGTTTGGCAGATTAAATGTCCTTCAGTAAGAAATTTGAAGACCCTGCTAGGAAGGAGACCTTTCCATACCTAATATTTCTTGCCAGAAAAGTGGCATTCTTGACACCTAATATTTTTTTCATCTTGTTGAAGGGCTTCTTAATTCAGTTTCTGGGGGCGGGGGGAAGGGATTTCCAACCCTCACTAACCAAATAAAGTTTCTCAGGCTGGCATTGCTTCCTTTCAGCTCATGGCTGACCCCGAACTCTCTCAAGAGCAATTATATTTTATATACCTCCAGTTTTTCAAAGCACTTTCACATTGCAGTGTTTCATTTTTTAAAACATCTTTGTTGGAGTTTACTTGCTTTACAATGTTGTGTTAGCTTCTGCTGTATAACAAAGTGAATCAGCTATGTGCATACGTATATCCCCATATCCCCTCCCTCTTGCGTCTCCCTCCCACCCTCCTTTTCCCACTCCTCTAGGTGGTCGCAAAGCACAGAGCTGACCTTCGTGTGCTATGCGGCTGCTTACCACTAGCTATTTTACATTTGGTAGTGTATATATGACAATGCTATTCTCTCACTTCGTCCCAGCTTACACTTACCCCTCCCCGTGTCCTCAAGTCCATTCTCCACATCTGTGGCTTTATTCCTGTCCTGTCCCTAGGTTCATCAGAACCTTTTTCTTTTTCTTTTTAGATTCCATAAATATGTGTTAGCATAAGGTATTTGTTTTTCTCTTTCTGACTTACTTCACTCTGTATGACAGGCTCTAGGTCTATCCACCTCACTACAAATAACTCAATTTCATTTCTTTTTATGGCTGAGTAATATTCCATTGTATATATGTGCCACATCTTCTTTATCCATTTATCTGTTGATGGACACTTAGGTTGATTCCATGTCGTGGCTATTGTAAATAGTGCTGCAATGAACATTGTGGTACGTGACTTTTTTTGAATTATGGTTTTCTCAGGGTATGTATATGCCCAGTAGTGGGATTGCAGGGTCATATGGTAGTGTTCTGTTTTTAGTTTTTTAAGGAACCTCCTTAAGGAACCTCCTTTTTAAGGAACCTCCTTATACTGTTCTCCATAGTGGCTGTATCAATTTACATTCCCACCAACAGTGCAAGAGGGTTCCTTTTTGTTCATACCCTCTCCAGCATTTATTGTTTGTAGATTTTTTGATTACGGCCATTCTGACCAGTGTGAAGTGATACCTCATTGTAGTTTTGATTTGCATTTCTCTAATGATTAATGATGTTGAGCATCTTTTCATGTGTAACAGCAGCTGGTGGTGTAGGTATTGGCAGTAGCAGTTTAAATATGAGAAACAGCTTAAAAGGAGTTGAAGGCTGGAGTGGAACCCATTTCTGGCAGTTTCTAAATACCTGCACGTTGAAATACCCCTTTGGATTTTTTTTTGCTGCGCCACGCGGTGTATGGGATCTTAGTTCCCCGACCAAGGATCCAACCCGTGCCCCTTGCAGTGGAAGTGTGGAGTCTTAACCACTGGACTGCCAGGAAAGCCCTCCCGACCTCCTTTGGATTTCTTCCCAAATTTAGGGAGTGGGTGAAGATAGGCCTTGTGAAAACAGATACACTTTTTTTTTTTAACACCTAAATCTGCATAACTCACTCCTCAGGTCAGAAATCCTTCATTGTACTCCTGGTAAAATCCAGCAGGGCAGGCATTTTAATCATGCCTAGCATATTTTAGGCACCAATATTTTTGTTGAGTGTATTGAATGATTAGGTTCAGACCTTCAGTTCCTTCACCTTTGATATTTTTACCTCTTCAGCCTCCTTTCCTACCTCCCCAGGAGGGGCACCCTTTGCTCTAGCAAACAAAGTCTTGCGATTTTGCAGTTTAGCAATCGCTAACTTTGTATACTTCCTTTGTACTAGGTAGTTTTCATCGAATCTTCCTAACCTTTCTATGAAGATAGTATTTTGCAGTTGAGGAAACTGAAGCACAGACAGCTTAAATAACTTGAGTGAGGTCACACAGCTAGTAAATTATAGATCTCAAGTTTGAACTCAGGCAGTCTCATTCCGGAGTCCTGGGCTATGTTACCTTGCCTCCCTAAATACCATGCTCTCATCATTCAGTGCCTCCCCAAAGGCTTTGTAAGTTGCCTACCTTCCTAACTGCAGGATTCAGCTCTTACTCAAACCTCTTCTAGGATGTCATCCTAGAACCCCACTGTTCCTCCTTAGCATTACCAGGTTATGCCTGTGCTTAAAATCCTCCAGTTATCTTCTCACTGCACTTAAATAAAAGCAAAGCTTCCCGTGCCCTACAAGACCTCACAAGTCTGGCCTCTGCCTTGCCTCTGACCTGTGCTTGTACTGCGCAGCCCTGCCTCCAGCCTGCAGGCCCACACTGCCAGGGCTCTCTGTGCCCAGTGAGAGGTTTTTCAGTTCCTGCTTCAGGGCCTTTGCCTGAATCATTCTCTCCCCATCTCGAGCAGACCCCTTGTGGTCACTGCCCACTCCCATTTCTCTCACATTAATTACCCTGTTGTATTGTGCTTGTTGCAACCAAAAATACCCACTTGCTTACTTGTTGCTTGTCTCTCCCCAGTAGGAGATAAATATATGTGTATGTAGTTCATATTCCAAGAGAGTTACATCCTCAGCCTATAATAGCCACTAAGCCACTCAGGCCCTGGATAAACTCTTGTTGAGTAAATGAAGGTATGAAGAATGCCTATCACATGGTATTGCAATTTTATACCCCGACGCTCCCCCCACCATAGGATGCAAACTGGAGAGAGGGAACTGTTGTTTTTGTAATGGATGCCAGTGCCAAGCGCTCAGTAATTGCTGTATAAATATTCTTTTTTAAAAAACAAATTTATTTTTGGCCGCATTGGGTCTTCATTGCTGCGCACGGGCTTTCTCTAGTTGCGGCAAGTGGGGGCTACTCTTTGTTGCGGTGCTCGGGCTTCTCATTGCGGTGACTTCTTGTTGCGGAGCACGGGCTCTAGGCTTGTGGGCTTCAGTAGTTGCAGCACGCAAGCTCGGTAGTTGTGGTGCACAGGCTTAGTTGCTCCACAGCATGTGGGATCTTCCTGGACCAGGGCTCGAACCCGTGTCCCCTAGCCCTGGCAGGCGGATTCTTAACCACTGCGCCACCAGGGAAGCCCTGTATAAATATTCTGACTTCCAGCATGAGTTATTTATGGCATACAAAAAAATTCTTTTCAGGTCCTGCATCTTCAATATGGAATGTATGTTTGGCCCTGTGCTGTGGTCCTGGCCCAGTACCTGTGGTTTCACAGAGGATCTCTGCCAGGAAAGGCTGTCTTAGAGGTACAAGTGCCCTTGAGGTTTGCGAAAATCCTAGATTATTTTCCAATTTAAGTCTATATGCTGGTTATTGGGTTTTGTTAGGTATTTTTTAAGTTAGGGATGATCTGGCCAGCTTGTGAGGCAGGTGAGCTAAGAAATGTTTTTAAAAGTGTTTAAAGAGAAAGTATGCACCAGAGACCATATGTGGTCCACAAACACTAATATTTACTGTCTAGCCTTTTAGTCTTAAAATGTATCCCATGCTTTCTCACCACTCCATCTGGCTCAACTGCTGAAGGCTTACAGCAGAAATACTATGCTTAAACCCAAAGACTAAATACAGAAGCTTAAGAACATCTCTTAACTTTTGCAAAACCATGTAACTGAAATGAAGGCATTTGGTGCTTACTTCTGGCCCAAAGTAGTGATGATTGTCAGCAATTCGGTAAGGGTCAGGAATCTCTATGCCCATCCTCAAACAGGAAGCGTGTGTTTCAACTGATGCAAATAGTAATATTTATGAAGGCACTCCTTGGTATTATTCCTTAGTATGTTTAAGCTCCTTACTGCTCTCAAGACCCAACTGGAAAATCCCGTTAAATACAAGAAAGTCATGTTGCAGACCTGTCAGGTTTTAGTCACATGAAGGCTATTTATAATTGGTAGTAACAACTGAATGGCTGGTTGTGTATCCACATCACCCACTGAGCTTTTAGAGAGCTGGTGTCCTTTATAATTAGCTTATTATAGATCACAGACCCTCACAGTTCAAACCCGTTTAAGGGTTGTCAGAATTGAGGGCCCTTTAAAATGTTGAAATGGGCTGTAACTCCTTTGACCCAATTAGAACTGCCATGACAAATCTGGAGGAAGCGCCACATAGTAAAGCAGTGTTAAATTATGGCATGTTTTATAGATATGGCAAACTATCTTTACACATTGACCAATGCAAGCAAGAAATGAGAAATCATTTGCCAAGATCATTAATTCTTTGCAGTTCTAAGCAAAACCTTTAACCTTGTCATTAGATTGGAGCTGGAGTGAGCCTTCCAGGAATTATGGCTGCAAAATGCGGTGCTGAAGTAACACTGTCAGACAGTTCAGAGCTGCCTCACTGTCTAGAGATCTGTCGGCAAAGCTGCCAAATGAATAACCTGCCTCAGGTGCATGTTGTGGGACTCACATGGGGTCATGTATCTCGGGATCTTCTGGCTCTACCACCGCAAGACATTATTCTTGCATCCGATGTGTTCTTTGAACCAGAAGGTAAACCTTTTTTGCTCTTCTCAGTAGTAAATTTAGTCAGAGATACAATGGAATTAAAGTCTATTAAGAAGTTTTTTCTTCCCAGACTTTGAAGACATTTTAACTACAGTTTACTTTTTGATGCAGAAGAACCCCAAGGTCCAATTGTGGTCTACTTACCAGGTAAGAAGGTAAGCCTGAACAATCCTGCTTTACTCCCAATTTTATTAAAAGTTAACCCAAGCCTTACTACTCTACTCATTCAGTGTGTAGTTTAAGGATATAATGACAATATATCTAAAGCAAAACAGGAAAAGCTTGGTTTTTTAAAAATAATTTATTTTTTTCAGTGCTGACTGGTCACTTGAAGCTTTGCTCTACAAGTGGGACATGAAATGTGTCCACATTCCTCTGGAGTCTTTTGGTGCAGACAAAGAAGATATAGCAGAATCTGCCCTTCCAGGAAGACATACTGTTGAAATGCTGGTCATTTCCTTTGCAAAGGACAGTCTCTGAATTATACCTAAAAGCTGTTTTGGGACAATGTCAATACTGATTAGCAACCTGGCAAGCCAACTGTGTGACTCAGACCACTTCAGCTTGAGTACAGTGGATCTGAAGATGGTCAGATCGGTTGACTTTATTTTGTGATGGGTCACATAACCATTAAAACAAAAATTAAAACTCCTATAAGAAAGAGAACTTCGATTGTTCCTAAGTCATTAAAATAGGGCATAAATTAGGTTATGAGAAGAGGGTTACTCAAAACCTTAACAAAGTGCTACCTTAGAGCATTGAGGATAGTAGGTACTTAACTGGCATTTCCACTTTATAACTTAGGGGGAAAAAAATCAACTACTAAACATTTCATTTTAATTCTATACAGTCAGTAACATTCACAAGATAATTGCACAGGTCTTTCAAATAAACGGGGGAAAAAAGACCAAGACATATTCTGAGAAAAGCTAACACCAAGAAAACGTTTTA